>NC_058406.1:43492691-44093530 GCF_002201575.2 Neomonachus schauinslandi
CTTTCTTTCTTTCTTTCTTTCTTTCTTTCTTTCTTTCTTTCTTTCTTCCTCTCTTTCTTTCTTTCTTCCTCTCTTTCTTTCTTCTACAAATATACATCAAACACCAACTACGTGCTAGGACTCTTCTAGGCATCAGGATATAGCAGTGAACAGAATCGACAAAATCTGATGCCCCACACTTATCTCCTATCAGTGGAGCCAGGAAATCAACAAGATAAAAAAATAATGTGTATAGTGCATCAGAAGATGTTGAGTGCTAGGGAGAAAAATAAAGCCTGAAAGCAGATAGGCCTGTGTGTGATTTTCAGTAGTGGTCAGGTGAGACCTCCCGAGAGGGGGACTTTAAGCACAGATGTGAGAGAGGCGGGGGGGCGGGGCGAGCGTCTCCAACCAGGGAGAAGAGCATGTACAAAGGTCCTGATGCAGGAATGTGCTGAGGGCTTCAGGGCCCAGCCAGGAGCCTGCGTGTGTGCACAGCGGGGTGGGCCGAGGTACAACAGCCATCTTGGCCACATGGCACCTGGTTGGCCGGTTCAAGGGACGCTTTTGCTCTGAGATGGGAGCATGTTAAGTGAAGTGGTTTTTGGTTTTTGTTTTAACACGGTAAAGATTTTTTAAAATATTTTTATTTATTTGACAGAGAGAGCACAAGCAGGGGGAACAGCAGAGGGTGAGGGAGAAGCAGGCTCCCCGCTGAACAGAGAGTCTGACTTGGGGCTCGATCCCAGGACGCCGGGATCATGACCTGAGCCGAAGGCAGACACTCAACCGACTGAGTCCCCCAGGTGCCCTCACAGTAAAGATTTTTATTTCACAAAAATCTTCTTGTTGTGACCTTTCTCAAGAAGCTCTGACTGAAACCTTGTGCTGGGTCCTACCCCTCACCCTGGTGCCACCTCCTCTCTCCCCTCTACACGTCCGTCTTTCCATTTGAGGGTTTTGAGCAGACAAGCGATGAGATCGCTTCTTAATGGTTTCAAAGAATCGCTGTTATGTCACGCAGCTGTGTATTAGTGGAAAAGTTGTCCTGGACTTGGAAATAAGAGACCAGGGCTTTTTAATTTCTACCATCATCATCATCCTTGTCATCATCACCATCATCATCAATATTACTATGACGCTTTTACAAATTATTAAACCCAGATAACATCAGGAGTCTCGAACATCCTCAGACAGGAGCTCAAACCATTATTTCACGGCCTGTGGACATCTAGTATCCTTAAGGTTCTGCAGATTTTTGAGGGGGCGGAGGTTCTCAGGACCATCTCCATTTTGGGTTTCTGTGTTAGCCTGTGCCCTCTCTGTGATGTCTAGACCCAGGCACGAGACTCAAGCCCCCCCTTTTTTTTTTGGAAGAATTAACACGTACTTTTATTTCTCATTTTGATGTATAACAAAGTGCTAAATTTTAAGCCAAATCTATTCTACAAGCGTGGTGGGTTTTTTTTGTTTTTGTTTTTGTTCTTGTTGTTTTTTGTAATTTTGGAAATAGGATTCTAGGACTGATGTTGAAACTCAGAAAATCTGATGAAAATAAAATTGAAATGGGCATTAGTTATAGATAAAATGGTAATATTCATGCTACTTTCTAAATACATGACTGTTCAAGTTTTTTTTTTTTTTTTTCCTGAGTTGGCCTGAGAAACGTCAATTCACAACAGATGATCTGTGGGAAAACCTATTTCAAGCCCTTTCTTGATGTCCGTATAAAGAAGCCTGCTTGCACGGAGCTTCTGGAGCTTCTACGAATGTAGACTTCACAAAAGGCTCCGCTGTCACTCAGTGGGATCACGCAGCAGGAACAGCAAATGACTTTTTATCAATGTAGCCACACCACCTTTATTCTTTATACAGTGTATTCATCTGCTCCTGCTGCTGGAACAAAATACCACAGACTGGGTGGCTTCCACAACAGAAATGAATTTTTCTTACAGATCTGGAGGCTGGAAATCCAAGATCAGAGTTGCTGTCAAGTATCTCTGTTCTGCTCGCCAGCCTGGGGTAGCTGCTCCCCTGCAAGGCTGTCCTGTGCCATCGAACTTGCCACCAAGGACTCTACTGGGCACCCCTACTCAAGCTTCTGGGGACCCGGTCTGTGCAGTTCGCTCCTCTCTGGTGCACCCCCCAACAACGTCATCTCAGCTTCTCTAAGCTCTGATTTCTATCTTCCCAGCTCCCCAGAACCGTCCTGTTCCACTCAGCTCTATCTCTGCTCTGCTCGGGGGGATTATTCCCAGAGAGGCAGAGCAAAGGTGGGGCTTACCTTGTGAGCTCCCTTTCTTCCGGGGGGTCCAGGTTTGTGCTGCCTGTTGTCCAATCAATGCCTGAAGACTGGTGCCTTCTGTATTTTGTCCAGTTTTATGTTTATTTTGTTTTGACGGTGGGAGGGCAAGTTCATCCCAGTGATCCCAATGTATCCTGAAGTGGAAGCGCCATTAGTTTGCAAGCAACTTGCAGTTGTAAATTATGTACTCCTGTTTTTTAAAAACTCCTTTGCTACTGGGTTTTTCTCATCAAAAATTCAGTAGCTACCAGCTCAGCTGCTAGCATCACATTGTTTTGCTGGTTCCTCTTTCCTTTATTCTTATTTTTACCCATTGAGATTCTCTGGGAACATCCAAATTCTTTCTATCATGCAGAGAATTCAGGTCTCCATCACTCTTGTCCTCAAAGCTATTTGACCAAAGTCATAGAAATTCTTAGCAGATAAAAATCCTCCTCTTTGGGGCACCTGGGTGGCTCAGTTGGTTGGGCAGCTGCCTTTGGCTCAGGTTGTGATTTCGGGGTCCTGGGATGGAGCCCTACGTCGGGCTCCCTGCTCAGCGAGGAGTCTGCTTCTCCCTCTCCCTTTGCCCCCGCCCCCCCATGTGCTCTCTCTCAAATAAATAAATAAATAAATAAATAAATAAATAAATAAATAAATAAATAAAATCTTCATTTTCCTCTTCCATTTAATGGGATCGGCCCTCTTTAAAAAGTGGTTGTAGTTATAGGAAGCAGAACAATTTTTTTTCTCTTCTGATTTTTATTATTCTTATTGTATTTTTAGCTAACTCATCTCCATGCTTCTCATCCTGACTTCCCTCAAATCTGTTCTCTGCCCATTGGTCAGAAGGACCTTTCTACAAATTTGATCATGTCATTTCTCTAATGGTTTTCCCTAGCATGGAAGATCCCATGTCCTCAAATGTCACAGAAGTCCCTTCATGAACTGTTTCTTTCCGTGTCCCTAGCTTCATCTCTTGTTATTCTGCACGTACCCCCAACATGGGCTTGTGTGCATAAGCACACACACACACGCACGTGTGTCCTATAAAACCAGAGTGTCTGTGGGTCTGAAGATGATTCTTTCCTCTATTCCTTTTCTCACACGGTTCCCTCTGGAATGCCCCCCTTACTCCCAACTTCCCCCATTTTCATCTGGCTTCTCTAACTCATTTTTAGAGACTGGGTTGAGAAACATTTCCTTCTGACAGGATTCATTGGCTCTGACCTTCCCATAGCTGGGTCACATACCTCCTCAGGGTTCCTACTGAGCTCCCTTTGTCTACCTGCCCACACAGACTGCGCGAGTAGGACTCAGTTTGGTCTCACCAGGGCTCAGCACAGAACCTGGCATATCGTTTGTGTAATTTTGTGCCTCCATTTATCTACCCAATAAATGTTTATTGAGCACATAGTATGTGCAGGGCACTGTTCCAAGATCGCTGCCCTTTGGGAATTTGTATTCTCAAGAGAAAGCCTGGAAACAAATATACACACAGTATAATTTAGGAAGTGAAAAGTCTATGGAGAAAAATAAAGCAAAATAAGGACAAAGCTTGCAGTGGGGCTGCTATTTTGGATACAGTGCCTCTCTGATGAGGCGACATTTGAGTGGAGGCCTGAATGAAGGGAGGGAGGGGCTATGTAGAAACCTAGGAAAACCCTGTTCCAGGGGAGAGTATGGAGAGTTGGAAGTGGGAGCTTTCTAGGGGTGCTCAAGGAATGGCAGGCAGACTGGTGTGGCTGGAGCAGAGCCAGTGAGGACGGAGTGAGACGGGGAGGTCCCAGGTCAGAGAACCTTCTAGGCCAGTGTAAGAGCTTTAGATCCTCCCCACCCCCTGCCAAGTGTAGGAGAGCCGTCAGGTTTTGAACAGGAAAGTGACATGATTGACTGATGTTTTGAAAGACTCATGCTGGCAGCTTTGCTGAGAATAAGCTGTGGAGGGGCAAGGAGGGACATGGGAGACTAGCTAGGAGGTCACTGCAGTGGCCAAGGCAAGAGGACACAGGGCTTTTGCCAGTGTGTGAACACTGTAATTGGAGAGAACCGCTTACTGTGTATTCGCGGGATACTGATTGCATCACATTTCTTTCCTTTTCCCTTCCTTCCTTCCTTCCCTCCCTCCCTCCTCCCCTTCCTTCCTTCCTTCCTTCCTCTTTCTTTCTCTTTCTTTCTTTCTTTCTCTTTCTCTCTCTCTCTTTCTCTCTTTCTTCCATCTCTACACCCACTGTGGGGGCTTAAACTCACAACTCCGGGATCAAGAGTTATATTCCTTATCGACCGAGCCAGCCAGGTGCCTGAATGCATTAAATTTCTTTATATCTAACTCCCCTGTGAGCCTGTAAGCTTTTGGAAGGCAAGGCCCGTGTCTGATTTATCTTTCTATTCTGAGTATTTAGAACAAGGTCTGCTAAATAATACAAGTGCAATATTATTTTAACATATTTCTCTTTCTTTTTTTAAAACACGTGAGCTGCTGAGCATGGCATAAATGGAGCAAACGCTGATATAGGATAGCTCACGGTTACTCCTGTTTTCCAGATGAGGAGACTGAGGCTCAGAGAGGTTAAATCTCCTGATTAAGGTCTCACAAGCCGCAAAGTGATGAAGCCAGTCTTTAATCGAAGTCTGCTTGATCCCATAGCCTTTTTCCATTCTATGAGCTAGGCTGGTATGGGGAGTTGCTGGGGAGCCACGGGAGAAAGAGGCTGGATGTCAACCCCAGTCAGGAGCAGCGAACCCGCCTGTGATGACAGACAGGGCTTCTTTCGAGAACAAAGTCAGGAGATACTTCCTGGGCAGAAATGATGTGCTTTTGGTAAAAGCCTCCTTTTCCACACAGAGTCAGCCTGCACCTGTGTGGCTGGTCTTCCTGATTCACACACGGGGGTTGCATTTTATTTTTCTATTTTTTTGAAAATAAAAAGAGAATGTAAAGAAAAAAAGTGAAGTCCCAGTTGCCAAGTCTGTTAACGACACACATAATGGTGTGTTAACATGGGTGATTATCGAGCTGGACAGCACCCAGCTTTCTGCCAAAACACACCTTTCTGCTCAGCTGACCTGGGACTGACTCAGCCAGAATGGGACAGGGCAAGGAGGGCGGACCACAGGCTTCCGTGGGCTGGAAACAATTAAAGGCCATGGCAATTGGCATTGCTGACCTCCCTGTGGGCTCTGGAGTCCAGGTCTCTTACGAACCGTCCACGGGACCCCAGCTAAGTCTCCACCTGCTTCTGGATCTCAGTTTCTCCTCGAGTGGGTTGGATTCATGATGCCGAAGGTTCATTGGTTTTAGCCTCCTATGGCTGTGGGCAGCCTGCAAGGAGCCGGGGGACTGACGGGGCTCCGGGCCCCTCACGCGGGCGGGAAGGAGGGTCCCGTTTGCACAGCACAGCCAACCTGGCTCCACCCCAGCTCCAGGTCGCTCTACCAGCTGTGAGGTCACGCGCGTCGTCTAAGTCTCTGTCTTCTCACCTGTAAAACGATAAACGGGCTTTCCTTAAAGGGCTGCTTGAGGATTACATGAAATACAAGACGTAAGGTACTTAGCCTAGTGCTTGGCACATAGGAAGTCGTGAATACGTTTGCTTCCTTCCTTCCCTTCATTCTTTCTTTCCTTCTTCTCCCTGCTCCATTCTTTCTCATTTTTTCTTTCTTTTTTTTCCCCTTCCTTTATTCCCTCCCTACTTTCTCCTCTTCCCTTCCAGAAGAAAAATCTGTCTTGTATCATAATGCCGTGAGTCAGTTTATCGGCTTCATTCGATTGCAATTATTTGTCAGCGGGGACCACGTGTGGGTCATCTTCTTATCCTGACTATCTGCATGCACAGAGTAGGTGCTCCGTAGATGCTCAGGGAATCAGTGATGGACTGGAAGGCATTGAGACAAGCCTGCCGGCACCGGTTTCTTGGCTTTCTCATCCCTCTTTCTTCTGATGGAAGCATAAAAAGCATACAAGCTCACACTCTCGCTGGCTTGCTTGCTTCTCCCTCCCTTCCCCAGGCTATAAAAAAAATTCTATTCTGAAACGAAACAAAGGTAATGGAAACCAGAAAGCCGTGTTTTTTGTGAAATCGAAAACGTATGTTAAGAGCGAGGATTCGAAATGATGAGTCTGCACAAGGCTATTGGCAGTGATCCCCTCACTGCCTCTCTTCTCTGGTCGGAAGCAGGAGTGAGCAGATCCCCAGCAGCCCCCAAGGTGAGGCAGCCTCAGTTCTCAGGGCGGCAGGCCTGGGCCAGCCCATGGCCGTGTCTTTCCCTTCAAGCATCTCCTGGAGGGCCCTAGGTGATAGCGGGGTGAGGATCACACAGTATTTTCCTGATCTTTGGAAACGTGGGGAAAGGCTCTCTTTTGGGTTCTGAAACAGAGGCCCTCCCTCGTTCTTCTTTGCCTTTAAGACAAGAATAGTCACTATCACGTGTTGATTTCTTCCTGTTAAAAGATAAGCTTAGGCATTTTAAACATTTTAAGAGTTTATTTAAGCAAAAATCGATTTGAATCAGGCAGCATCCAATCTAGCAGGTGGAAAGAGGCTCTGAGGAGCTGTACAAAAGGGAAGACTTTTGTAGGCAGAAAGGAACAGGAACAAGGAAGTTACACAAGGCAAAAAGCAGACTGGTCGTTACGGGATGCTTTCCTTTAGGGGCCTGCTGGGATCTATCAGGAGGATTACCTAATTAGTTGCTGATCGGGTGATTCCTGATTGACTGGCTTCAGATTCCATTTCTGGGAGAGCCAAAACTGTAATTAAGTCTCAGTTTGGTGACATGGCGCTTAGCATAAGTGACTTCATTTTGGGCCTGTTGTCTTGTTTGTAACACTACTCCGAGACAAGGATTTTATCGACATTAGGTTAATAGCTATTTTGCAGGGTCATTTTGGGTACTCATTTTTCCCATTTTACAGAAGAGGCAACTGAGTCACATAGCTGGTAAGTGGTGGACTGAGAATATAGCATTAGTAATACCCATCCAACATTGGTTTCCCAGTTATTTATTTGCTTATTTATGTATCCATGCAATAGATGCTTACTGAGCACCTGTCATGTGTCAGACAGTGTGGGTGAGCTGGGAATAAGGCCTTGAACAAGAGAGAAAAGTCCTGACAGTTGGCTGGCAAAGATGTTGTCCCCTATTCAATGTTCGAGTTCATTGAATATGATATAGGAGAAATTCCAGGTTCCATAAACCTTTATGATGTAAGGGATTTGGGTCTGAGGTGTTAGGAAAGCTCTTCTGAAGAGTGACTTCAGGGGAAGGCCTGGGAGACGAGTAGGAGCTATCCAGGCAAGTTGGGGTAGGACCTTCAGCTAAGGGAAGACATACAGAAGGCAGAGAGGAGCATGGTGTGATCAAGGGAGCAAAAGAGGCTCGAAAGGTGGGATTTCCATCCTTGATCTCATGTCATCCCCTTGACAACCATAAGGAGATATAAGTATTGCCTTCTTTTAATGGATCAGGAAACAAGTGGCTTGCCCAAGGTCAGAAATGAATTGAAACCCATTGGATTGGCCACCCTGCCTATGTTGATTCTAAGACACGTGGTCTATCTGGCAAGGCCTTTGTGGTCTGGCTTTTGGAAAAAGCTCTGAGAGTGGGAAATGTGTCCAAGAACGAGAGGTCTTTGAATCCTGAGCTGTGGGCCCTCGGCTGCACCAGCTGGGACAGCAGACGCCCAGGCAATTGTTGGATAATTTCCGGCCATGGACCTCTCCTGCCTAGGGCCATGGCAGGTTCTGGGGGGCTCTAGATGACAGCATCTCATCCCCTTTCCTGACACTGCCCTGGGGATGCTCCAGACACCCCAGGGGTCTGGATCTGAAATTGCCTAAGGTTCTGTGTTTGTACATGCTTAAAACTCAGCTTAGGTATTGCCTCTGCCAGGAAGCCTTCCTGAAACACTCTGAGCCGGAGTCCACGTCCTCTCTTTTGTCCTCACACATGCACCCACCCTTCTTTGCTTCCTGCTCTTGGAGTTCTTCTTTTTCACCCTGAACCACATTGCATTATGCACAGGCACTCACTGGTCTGCCAACCAAGCTCGAACTCCTTGAGGGTAGAGCTCGGGCCTGATTCCTCTCTGTGTCCCAGCCAGGCCCAGGGCTCCCTGATGTTGGCTGCTGATGAATGAACGTTCCATTTTCCATCTCTGTTGGAGAGAAGGCAGTCTCCAGGAATTCACAAGCTAAATGGCTGCATGAGCCCAAAGGTGGTCAATGCTAGAAATCCGATCAGCTGTGGGGAACATCAGAAGAGCTCAGAGAAGGTGCCTTGGTTTCCAGGAAAGAAACCACCACACCTGCTTGAAGGCGGGCGTTATGGCCCATGTGGAGGCTTTTAGCCTCAGACAAGACACTGGGGAGGTGGAGCCCAGGCAGGAGAGGGTTGGAGCTGGGGAGGAAGGGCTGCATTTCCCAAATGGCTTCCATCTGCTCTGACGGAGTCCATACTCTGGGCCAGCAATCACATTTAACTCCCTCCTGCCCACGCATCCATGCCAGGAACCGTACTGAGCACCTACTATGTGCCAGTTACTCTGCTCCATGCTGGGGAGATACAAATGAAGTAACGAGTCTATTTGGGGGAGATAGGAACGGAAACAGATGTGAGGCAAAGTGCTTTACGTGAGAAGGAAGATCTTCAGAAACCCAGAATCGAGGGTGAGCCGCTTTGGGAGCACGGGGGCGGGGTGGGGATTTGTAGAAGAGAGAACATTGAAGCTGAGCCTTCACGGATAAGTAGGGGCCCAAAGGTGAAGAAAGGCATTCCCTGCAGAGGAAAGGGCGAGAGGGAAGGCCCAGAGGGATGTGAGGGTGAGCCCCATCTAGGGAACAGGGCCCAGTTGGTTGGTGTGGCAAGAACACGTGGGCACTCTTGGGGGTGGGGGTAGAGGGAAGGAGGCCAGAGCGACAGCTGAGCCAGCACCTGGACCTAGCCTCTAGAGTCACGCACAGTGTCTGAAGCAGCAGGGAGACACTGACCACTGTGAGGGCGGCGGGGGTAGGCAGGCTTTTCTACTTCTTCCATGGTCAGTCCATCAGCCAAGCGCGAGAGCGCCCAGTGGCCAGGGAGGGGAAGAAGCTGGAGAGGTGTATGAACCATGGGGCTGGGACAATGCAGGAGCCCACAGGGCTGCATATTGGGGTCGAGAGGGGTTCTATCTAGGGGGGCCTGGCATGTGATCCAATTAGAGTGAGAGCCAAGAGCCATGTCTCCCCTCGATGTTGCCCCTGCTTCCTCCAAGTGAGAAGTGGTAAGCTGTGCTCTCGGAAGAGTAGGCTAGGGAAAGGGGGAGCAGGGAGGTGAGGGCAGGGGGGCTCTGGGTGCCTGCAGTCCATTGTCTTGGCTCCAGGAGAATCGGGGGCGGGGGAAGGGGGGGTCACAGCGGAGCCTCACAGCCTTGGCTCTCTAAGGGGCCCTGCAGGCAACACCCAGGCTGCAGAAACTGCATCCCTGCTCACATCCGGCACTTGTCCCCAACCAAGAGTCCCCCTTCCCTTTCAAATTCTCTCTCCTGACTTGTGTGCCTGAAGGAGGGGTCTCTTTTGACTTTGAGCTCAGGCTGTTTACTTCTTTATTACCCCACGTGCATCTGGCCCCACGTTTGGAAGCCTGAGCATCTGAGGCCCTTGCCGTGAAGTGAGCACACCGGGGATCCAGACTGTGGCTTATGTAGATGTGTGTGCCTGGCTTCCAGCACGGGCCCGCGCCGGAGATGAGGAACAGACAAATACTCATGTACTAGTTCCTGGAAACAGACGAAACTGATGAGGATACACCTTAGGATCCATGGGGAGGAGTAATGGGGAACAGCCAGCCACCTACAGTCTTTTCCTGATGGATTTCCAGTCCCTCCATTGCTTAGCAGACGTTCTCACTACGCTCCCAGGCCAGCTGTGGACAAGTGGGTAGGAGTGAAGATATTGCTTTCCTACCTAATTCATTAATTATAGACTTTGTTATGGCAGTTTCAGGTTACAGAGAACTTGAGCAGGAAGACAGACAGCACTCCCCTATTTATCCCCTTACCATGCACACAATTTTCTGTATTATTAACAGCTTGACTGATGTGGTACATTTGTTACAATTGATAAACCAATAATGGTGCATGAATAGTAACTAAAGTCCATGGCTGACCTCCGAGTTCACACCTTGTGTTATATAGTTCTATGGCTTTTGTAAGTTTTGACAATCGTCATGTGCCCACCACTATTATATCAGACAGAATAACTTCACTGACCTAAAAATCCCCTGTGCTTCTCCAGTTCATCCTTCCCTCCCCCTCAACCCCTGGCAATCACTGATCTCTTTATTGTCTATATACTTTTGCCTTTTCCAGACTGTCTTATAGCTGGGATCACACAGTATGAAGGCTTTTCAGACTGGCTTCTCTCACTTAACAGCATGCGTTTAAGATTCCTTGTGAGCATTCAATAAGACAACGCATGTAGAGCGCTTAGCATAGTCCTGGTGTATAGAAGCTTCTCATGACATCTTACTTACCGTTATTACGAGGAAGAGTCAGCCATGCAGGGGCACCCAGCTGGTGTGGAATTAGGAGGCAGGCTGATTTAGCGTGGGGTGTCCCCGAGGTGAGGGACGGGATAGCTTTTAGAGCCTGGGATGCAGCCAAATCTTTCCAGGTGTGTTAACACGGCTGCAGCAGTGGTGTGCAAAGGACAGGAGGCAGGAAGAGCGTCTCAGTCCGAGAGGAAGGGTGGCTTGCCCTAAATCTCACAGTGAATCAGTGACCGACTTAAGACAAGGGCTCCCTCCTCCATGCCTTTGTCCCAGCAGCAACTTCTCCTTGAAATGAGTAACTCCCTGGTACTTCGTCCTATGCCTGGTAACCAGCTACCCACCATTCAAGAATCAGCTCCCGGGAGTAACCTGCTGGCTAAGAACAGGGCTTTGGAGTCTGTCTGATCTGTGTTCAAAGCAAGCTTTTCACCTTACCGGCTCTGTGACCTGTGGTGAGCTGTGTGCCTTTTTCAGTCTCTGCTTCCTCATCTATAAAACAGGGCTAGTGAGAGTACCTACCTCCTTGGGCTGTTGTAAGAATTACATCGTATCATGTATCATGTATGGAAGGGGCTGAAACAGGGGGTGCTGTGTTAATTTGTCCTCCAAAAATTAGGTTCAAGTCCTAACCTCCCAGTACTGTGAGTTTACATGGATTTGGGAATAGGACCTTGACATGTAGGGCGTGTCCTAAACCCAATGACTGGTACCCTTACGGGAAGGAGAGACACACAGAGACAGATGAGGGGGCCATGTGAAGGCGAAGGCAGAGATCGGAGGGATACAGCTCCCAGGATAGGAACGTCATGGATTGCTGGGTGCCACCAGAAGCAAGGAAAGGGGCATGGAACAGATTCTTGCTCAGAGCCTGCAGACAGAACCCACACCTTGATTTCTGGCACCCTGAACTGTGAGGGAACACCTTTCTGTTGCATCGAGCTACTCGATTTGTGGCAATTTGCTAAGGCGGCCCGGTGAAACTAACACGCACGACAAGAACTCAATAAATGGGGAGCATGAGCATTATTACTATCTGCAGAGCCTTTCTTTATACTCTGGGCAGAACTGACTTCTTTTTTCTTGATGCCCCAGTATACCCTGTACATCCCTGACACTCTTTAGGGGAGTTAGTTGCTTATCTATTTATCTCTGACATTGCACTTTGAATCCTTTGCGGGCAGGACCCTGTCGGGCTCATCTTTGTGTCTCTAGTGCCCAGCAGAGGGCTCGGCACAGAGAAGGCACTTAGTAAAGATGGGACAAGAATCCTGGTTTTCTGGCTCCCTATTGGCACCCAGTCCCCGTCACCTCTCGTCTTGATGGGATGCTCCATGATCAAGTGCAGAGCATCTGGTACCCCTCCCCCTGCCCTTCCCTCACATCTGGCTGAATTAGGTGTGAATGAATCAAAAACATAAGGATCCCATTTGCTTCCCCCCTGCTTCTTTTTAAGCCTCATGCATTTAGAATTAATCAGCCAAGCATGACTGAGAGTTTTGACAAGCCCAAAACATTAGCAAAAGAATTCAAGATGTCCTGATGGCCCTCAGAGCTGAGGTGGTGAGGCCATTGGCTCAAGCATTTGTTCTGTTTGAGGCCAGAGCAGTTTTGACTAACAGCAGGTGAAGGCTGGAGTTGCATCTGGGGGCTCTGATGGCCGAGCCCTCCCAGGGATACTTGGCCTCAGGATGCATGCTGCCCAGGCAGCAGCCGGGGCCAGATGTGCCAGAAAGAACGCTGAGAGTCTGCCTGGTGTCAGAACCCCAGCCTTGGCTCAGTACTGGGTCCTGAATGCAGCAGCCCTGGGCCAGACTGGCACCACTCTCTGCTCCTCGGCCTTTAGGTCTCAGTTCTGGAAGTCCATGGCGACAGGCAGGATGCAGAGACTGTTGTACGGTGAGATCCTGCTGGAGGTGAGAGTCAAGAGGTCAAATGCACAGCCTTCTCTCTCTTCACGCAAACTAATGAGTCACTTTTTTTTCTTATTGCAAAAATAGTAACTGTTTTTGTGTATGTGTGTGTGTGTGTGGAAAAGAATCCTAGAGAGAACTATTTCTAAGGGGAAAAAACTCACTTATAACTCCACCTTGCAGAGATACCCAACATTAACACTTTATTATATACCCTTCCAGACATTTTTCCATGTACCTATATGTACATATTGCATAGAAATGATCACATTGTGCCCCGGTCAGTTCCTGGAATATAAATGATGTGCCCCGAACCGAGTAGAGGGATACTCCAATTATACGTATATATATATATATATATATATATATATATGTATGCATCTAACTTTTAAAATAAAACTGGAACAAAATTAGGACTGTAATGTCATGCCTTTCCCACCCTGAGAGTATGGCTGTTTATCCTTCACATTTTTAGCTTCAATGTCATTTCCTTGGAAGCTTTCTTAACTGGTCTAGGGCAGAGTCCCCTACTTCACATTGTCACAGTACCCTGTATTCATATCATGATGTATCATGATGCAATTAGACATTAAACATTTCCGCGTATAATTTCGGTCTCCCCAGCCAGATTGTAACATAGCCAAGGGTGAAGCAATGACTGCCTTGAGCCCGGACATTGCCCATCATTCCTCTCCAATCTTACCCTTGGCTCAGCCCCTGAATTCTCGGGTGAAGAGAAGGCCTGGACCCCTTGAAAACGGACCTTGCTCCATACACACTATAGCGTCCCTGTGAATATCTTCTCAGTCTATCCCAAAGGAACCTGCTGCCATTTTTAGACCTAGCAATTGTACCCCAAGGAAAGAGAAGTGGCAAACCTCTTGGAGTTCTATTTGGTACTGGCTCTAAGCTAGAGCTAGGAATTCTGAACTGCGCCGTGTTTCACCTTTTAAAACAGGGTGAGGGGAACTTGGGGGAAGGACTTCTGTAGGTCAGATAATAGAGATCTCACTCGAGTACCCTTCATAGGAGGACAATGGAGCACTAAAACTCCTTGTCATTATTACTCTGGTCTGGATGCCTAGCTGGGATGGATAACTTCGGTAACTGATGGAAATTGCAAACAGCTTCCTGACCCACAGTAAGGCCTGCTATGGGAAGAAAGGATCACACAGAAGTCATTAATATTCACCACTTACACAAAAACAAAAACAAAAACAAATCAAAAGCAATACTACATTTCCGAGGAGAGCTGGAGACGCTCTCACAACCATCAGAGACTTGAAAAGTACAGGCAGGTGCTTCCTAGCTCATCCCCACTTAATTTTTTCATTTGCCAGAGTAAAGTTAGCTATGGGGGCTCCCTGGCCACTCTGGACACCTGCAACCATGAGGTAAACAAAGGAAGAAAGTTGGCTTGTGTGCTTGATTTCCACCATTGAGGAGAAATTGTTCTGGCTACACAGTAAGGACAGTGAGGACTATGAAGCCGATTCCCCTGGTCTTGTCATATTACTATGTTCCGGTGGAATGGTTTACAAAACACTGTTAGACCCTTCAGGAACAGGACCATGAAGGACTGAGATGCACTGGAATATGAAGTGTTGGGTCACCTCACTGGAGAAGACCTCTGGTTAGTTGTGGTCCTGGCAGAAGAACGGAACTGTGAATTGCGCTGTGGATGGGTGACCTCATTGTGTTAGCTCTGGATTTGTGCCCACTTGCATAAGAGGAACTGTGTCCTTTACCTGCATTTTCTTGCTCTGTGGGGAAGGAGGCTCTCTGCGATTGAGGAGGGTGGAGGTGGGAGTGAAGCCTTCATCGTGTTGTTCCTTTGTCTTCTTCTGATTAAAACTTTGGGTCTCCACCTCCAACAAGCTCTGCTCCTCAGACTGGCATTTCTTTACTCCCAGGAGGGCTACCCATGGCTATATGTTCAAAGACTTAAGGTCATCTGCTGGGTGTTCATTCCGCGTAAAGAGTTGGGAAAAATAACTTTAAAAAAAAAATAGTAAAGCCAAAATTATATTATGAAGGAGAATGTAAAATGCACAAAATTTTTTTTAAGGCAGAAAAGATGAAATTTCAAATAAATTTTATGTTTATAAGAGGCTGCTTTGGACTTTGGTTCTTCCCTTGGCTTCCCTGTAAGCCCATCCATCCATCTATATGCCTGCCTATCATTTGGAAAACTTTCACGGAAAAGGTCTCACAGGGCTGATGGATGATACTGTTGCGTGGCTGGTCTTCCAAGAATTGGCCCTTGCTTTCCTCTACAGCTTTCTCCCCTGATGCTTCCCATCATTTCCTGAGCTTAGGTCACACATCTGCCCCCTCTCCCCAAATGTGTCACTGACTTTCACACTGCTCAGCTTTCCTACTCTCTTAGAGGTTTTTTTCCTTATAGGCAGAACAGACAATATTCAGGATCCAGCTTTGTGCCCTCTTCTCCAAAGCTTTGTCTCCTACCACCCCCTCCCCCAAAGTCAAGGTACTAGTCAAGTGAACAGTTTTTTTTTTTTTTTTTCAGATACCTCATTTATAATACTTAACACCCAATCCATCCTTGTTTCCAGATGATTGCTTGTGACTGTTGGTCTGTATATTATTGTTTATGTGACTGTTTCCCGTGAGGTTGTTGGAGATGAAGATGAATCTAAGCCCCTGGCTATTTCCCTAGCCCCAAGCACGCTGCCCGGCAAAGAATCTTAAGCACATCTAAAGATATTTTTGCTAAATAACTGAATGAGTGGATCGGGGAATGCATCATCGGGACCCAGCCCGGCATTGAATGCCAAGCACCCAGAATTTCAATCTCTGCTGACTAGTGCTGGTGCTGGGGTTTCTGGTCCCATAAACAGCTGCCCTGTTTAAATT
Source organism: Neomonachus schauinslandi (assembly GCF_002201575.2). Classification (NCBI taxonomy): domain Eukaryota; kingdom Metazoa; phylum Chordata; class Mammalia; order Carnivora; family Phocidae; genus Neomonachus; species Neomonachus schauinslandi. The sequence goes on from NC_058406.1 coordinate 43,508,271, forward strand.
ATTTGCTCTTTTTTTCCCCCCCCTAAGCCCCAAAGACCTCTGAGGCACAATAACCTCTTCTCCTGCATGAGATTTGCAAGTCATCAATTCCTGACCATGGGCCATTTCCTTTGTCAAGGGGAGAAAGTGATTCCCTGCAGTCTTCTGAATTTACAAAGAAAAACTGTCCAGATGTGTCTGGCCTACCTCTCCCTCACAGCCCCCCTAATTTTTCCTCCAAATGAAATTCATTCCTGGGGAGGGGAGAGAGGAAGGATTAGGGAGTCCACATGCAGCTTCTTTCAAGCTTTTGGGGAGGGCAGATGGTTCCTGTCAGTGTTTTCTTTACATGCAGATTTTGTTCCTTAAGGCAAAAATGCAGGCTGGGAATAGACAGGCTGGCTTTGCATCCAGCCCTGGTTGGAGAGAGGTCCTCCCAGGTGGAGTCAGTGCAGGGGAGGGACAGACCTGGCTCTTGTTGGCTTCAGAGTCAAGAAATGTTTCCAGGATGAAGGAGGTGTGCCCAGCGAGGCTCATGTCTGGGCTGAGTTCTTGCTTCTTACAGTGAGTCATATTTTGCATTCACTCGAGGAGCTCAGGAAGCTCTGGAATAGCCAGGTAGGGAACTGTGGAAGAGTGAGGATTTAAGTTTTGCTTTTAAAAATGGGGGCGGTTTGTTGGGAAGGTGAGGATAGAGGTGAACATTCTAAGCAGGCAAAATAACATGCGGATTTGGTGGTGGTGACCATTTGGCAAATTAATTTCAATCCAATAAATATTTGTTGAGTAGCTAGTGTTAAAAAACGATTAAAGATCACAATTTAGGTGATACAAATTCGATTTAATGCTTCATGAAGCCGACCAGCTCCATTTGGAGAACTGCAAAATGGGGCAGAAGGTAGAAAGCTCTCAGAGGGTAAAGAATAAAGAACAAAGAAGAGAAAGGTGGGAAATACTGATTGGCTGGGTCCACATAGTCAACCTGGTTTGGGGTGAGAAGGAACAAGGAGGTAAGTACAGAGACCAGAGCTGGCTTGGCGTTTGGAGCTGGCTGAGTGGATAGACTGTGTTTCTGTTTTTGGTCCAGCTGAGCATTTACAGGGATACGAAAGGCATCTAAGTTTCGGTTTGTTGGCATGGCACCCTTGGTAGGAGCAGCTCTTTCTTGGGCCTAGAAAGTTATTTCAACACTAGTATGTGCCAGATATGTGTGTTTATGGATCTGTCCCCTATGAGGCAGTAAGTCACTTACGGATGGGGGTTGGGGGACTGTCTGCTTTGCAGCTAGATCATCCAGATTCAGAGTGGTGGTTTCAAGACGAATCAGCCCTTCTGCTCCAGGCCCAGTGCTAGATGGCAGCGATCAGAGTTGAATATGGTTTCTGAAGTCAGTCTCCTAGCCTTGCAGTTACAATGATGTAGAAGCAAGGGAACAAAGTTCAGGATAGCACAGAGAAGACAGTGATGATCCATTCAGCCCAGCGGAGTCAGGGATATCCTCGGAGAATATGAGTCAGAACTGAGTTTTGAAGGAAAAGTAGGATTTCTTTGGCTGGATGGGGAAGGGGAGTTTTAGGCTGAGGAACAGCATATGCGAAGCCTCAGACGTATGAAAGAGCAGGTCCATTCGGGGGGAGCTAGGAGTACTGTAGTTTGTATTTTCAGATTGTTGGTAAAACAGTTATGTATGAGGACCTACTATGTGGCAGGAACTGTTCCAGGTGCTGGGTTATGGGAGAAACCAAGGCGGATGCATTTCTTTCTCGTTTGCTTTCTAGTTTGCGCGTGCTGCCATAACCAAGTACATAGAACGGCTTCTACCCAATGGGGAAAATCCACTTCCATCTGGGGTCCCAGAGATGAAATTCTTTGACCACCAAAGGGAGTGGAACAAAACAATCTTTGATGATGGCAGCTCAGGCACAGTGCACCGTGTCCTGATCCCCTGTGCCCCTGGGGCCAGGTAGGCACAGAGGCCCAGATCAGGGAAGACTGGCCAAGTGCTAGCTGGGCACATCCATCATTAGCCGGAGGCGTTGACTGTGGGCACCATGCTGGATGGTGACTTGTACTTTTAGAACAAGTTCTGAAGTGGAGACTGAGAACACAGACCCCCTCAAAAATGACCGTGTCAGTCCCAACCAGTAAGACAAAAGCAGGAGGGGGCTCTCTGAAGGGGAAATGCAGAAGCTGGGCAGAGGAGGGGAGAAATCCACCTGGGTCACACTGAGAGTGGAGGGAAACTCTTACTGGTTCCTCACAGAGAAGCCAAGTCTCTGTTGATTGTTTAGGGCAACGGCTCTCAAAGTTTCATGTGCCTGAGAATTTCTTGGAGAGACTGTTATGCATGCAGGGGATGGGGTGGGAAGCACTCAGTAAGGGCAGTCTGCGATGGGATTCCGGAGCCAGCATTTTGAACAGCAACACCCCCCTCCCCCATATTTAGGCTGAAGGTAAGTGGATTGCAGATCATACAAATAGGACTTAAATTAACTGGATGACAACTCATGTATAGTATTCTGTTCTCTGTCGTTTTAGTCGTTTTTGACTAATTCTTTTGGGTCACAAAAGTCTCCAGTTGGAGCAGCTGTGCAGACATTGATATATATACATCTGGGCCAGGTGGACCCTGGCTGACTAGCACAGTCACCGTTTGGCTGCCTGGAGTGGGCAAAACCAGTTTAGACTGCTGACTTACGGGGTGCCTGGGGAGCAGGCTGAGGGTTTCATGATGACTTTGTTCAAGTTCCCAAAGCAACTGGAAGGAAGAGGGAGAAGGCTTTGTTATGTCATTTTAATATGATTACTCACCACATTTATCGAGAGCACTCTCCTTGCCAGGCACTTGCATTCCCCAGAAGCAGACCCCGAGACAGAGACTGGAAGGCAAGTAGCTAAATGAGTGATGGTCCTTTGCAATGCCCATAGGGAAGTGAGACAAGCAAGGGAAGGAAACCAGTAACAAGTTATGGTGAACAGCTGGAGCTCAGTCACACTGGGGTCCTCTGGGGTAGGGGGACCAGTTGACCCAGCTTACCTGGGATCAAGGGGTCTGTCCCTGGCAAATCCAGATGCACTGGTCATCCAATTTGGGAGTCAGTGCAGTGTGTATCCCTACAGTTATTCTAACTAGGGGTGAGGAAACTGGGTTCTTTATCTGCCAACTCACCATCTGACTGGTCAGAGATGAGGCAGTTTCTAGATCCCCAACCTGGAGATGCAGTTTCAGCTTGCAGCTCATGAGAAGTCCTGAGTGCTGAGTAAACCAGCCTGTCTCTGCAACAGGTACAAGCACTGGGGTGCTTCTCATGGCATTCAGCGCCCCCCCCCCCAGTGCCTCCCACTTTCCTGGCCTCGCTTCCTCTTCTCTTCACTCTCACTGCCTGGGCTTGCATCTTCCAAGTAAAACATCAGTGCTGTAATCCCTGCCTCAGGCTCTGCTTTCTGGAGCCGTTGGCCTGACTTGGCTGGGATTTAGGAAACCTGAGTTCAAGTTCAGTTCTCTGGCTGACTTGCTGTGTCACTTTGGAGAAGTAATTTTCCTCTCTTGGGCCTCAGTTTTCCCACCTCCAAATGAGGAAGCAGAAGTATAGGATCTCTTAGTTCCTCTGATCTTGTAAGATCCCCCTGAAAGAGCCTTGTGAGTTCCCTGCTAAGCAGTAAGCCACAAACTCCTTTCAACTCAGTCCTGTTCCCTGCTCATCATTCTTAACTTAATGAATCTTATTTTCCTGGGCCATTGTTACTCAAAAGGAAAAAGGAGAACAGGAGAAAGCAAGTTAGGAAACTAAAGGCCTCTATGCCCCAAAGAAATTTTCCTAAAAGAATCTCTCTTATTTGGGCGGGGGGGGGGGGGGGGACGGGAACAGCAGGGGGAGACCTACTTTGCAAGGAAATTTAGTTGTTCTAAAATGGCCTTTGAAACCAAAGACTATGGAAAAGTTTAAGGAAAAGCACAAAGTGATTGGGGATAAATAGTTCCATATGAGTTACTGGGTATAATATTCCTCCTTGTACTACTCAACGCTGGGTGAAAGCAGACACTGCATGCTTGGTGTGTGCTAACAGATGTGTGTTTAGGTTTAATGGGATTTTAGAAGGGTCAAGAATTCCCCCAAAGAGTACTTACTCCAATCTGCTCTCTGAGGGTCACAAGAAGCCACTCAAAATCCCACCTCTTTTTTGTTGCCAGACCTGACATGTTTTGTTCTTTTCTCTCTATAGTAAATTAGAAGAGTTGGACAGTAAATAACAATAATAATGGTAATAATATTAATAATCTAAGCAATACTGTATATCGAATGTGTGGTGCATTCACTCACTTGGGTTGCACTCACTTGGGTTTCAAAAGAAGTTCAGTAACTTGTCCAAAGTCACATGGCAGTGGAGGCAAAACTGAATTTGCATCTGGTAGGCCCCAAAGTCTGCACTTTGGTAACTGTGTGAAATAGGAACGGGGGCTGTGAATTGGACAGACACCTTTTAGGTAGCTTTCAATATGACTGTCTGATAAATGTTTGCTTCTTTAGGGGGTAGACAATTAAACAGCTGCTATGGGTCAGGCCTTGTAGTTGCAAAGCGGAATCAAATATAGCTCCTGTTTGTGGAGCCGATGCTCTAGTAAGAGAGATCAGGTATGTCATGGATGGGTCACTGTATACTTTAGATGCAGATGATTACCATCCAGCAGACAGGGGTGAATAGAAGGCCAGGGACAATTACAAGGAATATTGAGGGTCAAGATCATGCATTGGCAAAGGCCTTGGCTCTGGGGTTAGATCATGGTTAGAAATCTGACTCTACTGTTCCCTAGCTGTGTGAACTCAGTCAAGTTACTTAACCTCTCTGAGTCTCAGGTTCAAGGAAGGTAGATCATTTAAAGAAGACCTTCAAGGCAGTAAAAGATTTGAGCATTTGGAAATATAGAAGAAAGAAACACATTAAAATTGATACAGGATTATGGGTGATTTCTTTAAATATTTTTTTTCTATGTAAGGGGACAAAACATACACAAAATAATAGCAAGTATTTATGAGTTTTAGGGTTGACAGTAGAATTGATATTTTTTTTAAAGGGAGATTTCTTTATTGCTTAGGAAAAACACTTAAATAGGATTTTGGTAATGGGGATGCATAGCCAGAAGCCGGTTCACAGGGAGAGGCTGAAGTAAAGGGAGTGGGTGCTCAATTGTTCTGCATGATCAACATGTTATCTCCCTGGGTAAAGAGCAAGACATTTTGGTGCCCGTGACTCCTTGTTTGACAAATCTGCTTCCTTTTACTCACGGGCACAAGCTATCCTGGATTTCTCGGCCTTTCTTACTAGGAGGCATAGCCACTAGGCCAGGTGGAAATCTCACATGCCACTTGCAGGCATGGCCCACAAAAACCTTTCACAGAGGGTTTCCTCTCTTCTCCTGTGGGCAGACTGGATGTTGAAATCCGATTTTAGAAATATTTTATGTGAAAAAACCGTGTCTCTGGGACTTTAAGAAAGTATGCTAGATGGTGATCTGTTCCTGGGGATTGTAGGCACTCATCCTCCCAGGATGGAGAAGGTGCTCCTGATGGTCTCTCTGAAACAGTCAGTGTAATGAAACTCCCCGTGCTTAGATCAGATGATGACCTTCCTTCCTTCACTCTGAGTAAATAGTTTATTTATCATCGGTTCTTAAGTTCTCCAGCTGCGCAGCTTGCATGGGTTTCTGGAAGTGGTATGACCTTGGTCCTGTTCACACGCTCCAGGTCCTTACTGCACCCCCCCCACCACCACCCATGCCCCCGCCCAGCAAGAGACAGGATCTGGGCTGGCAGGGCAGATGATGATGTTCCCCGGAAAACAGAGATCATGTCCAGTTCCGACTATCATAGATTGTGAGTCGGGACCCTAGCAAAACCGGCACGAGTTCGGCTGAAATGTGGCTGGCCTTTATTATCCTATTTCATCTGCAACGACTCTGTGGGCCAGTTCTGTGAGGATTCCTGCGTCACACAGATGGAAACCAACATTTGGGGAGGCTACATCCCCTGGGCACAAGGTGTCATAGTCGGGGACAAATCCTGGTCATTCTCGTTCCAGAGTCGGTGTTCTTGGCCACAGCACCAGCAGGGATGCTGACAGTAACTGGTGATGTTTAGCCTGGGGATGAGAAAGGAAAGACTCAGAGGGATACAATTGCTGTCTTCAAACCCCTGGGAGGCAGGCAGAAGGATGAACTGAAAAGAGAGATTAGAAACGTCCACAAAGGCACACAGCTCGTAAATGGTGGGGCCAGAACTATGACTAGGGGCTTCTGACATTTATTTCTGCATCCGTGAAAAGGAAAACAACAACCACTTCACAGAGCTGTTGGGAGGATTCAGTGAAGCCACACTTGGAAACCATGTAGGCCTGATGCTTAGTTAAGTGCTCAATAAATATTTAATTTCCATCCTAACCCTGTTCTTTTTCCCCGAAGAACTGATGTGTGGAAGAAGAATTTTGTTATATGGTCCTCAACATACTAAAAAGGACAGGTTTCAGAGAGGCAAATTTTGGTTCATATCAGGGTGCCTTTCCAATTCTATTCAACAGATTAGATGCCAGGGCCAGAGCGGGGCATGGGGGGCGTGCAGAAATAAATAAGATGTGGACCCTGACCTCCAGGAGTATCCACCCCACGCTGCAGGCTGGTAAGATGAGAAGGGACATCATGGGCTTTGTAGAATGTATCTCATTCTGTTCAAAGACCTCAGTGAAATGGCTGGGGGAGATAGTTTCCTGGGTCCTAGAGAGGGTTCTGCAGGTGGCTGGATAACCACTTGGCTCTCAGGGACCCTAATAAGTCAGGTGCCGAAGATATTTGGAGCTCCTGCCACCAAATACTGCAGCCTACCTCCACACATCCCCAGACTGACCACGGCGCACACTGCGGATTGTCTAAAAGTTCTCCCAGAAAACAATCTATCTTAAGCAGCCCGAAGCAGGGAGACTGGGCCTGAGAATAACTCAAGTGCCAATCCTGCTCTAGAATAGATCCCCGAGGGGGTTGGGTTATGAAGGCCCCATGTGTGGGAGCTGGAAATGTAACAGCAAGTGTCCTGGCCAGGACAGTTCTCCATCTAGACACTAAACGACTTGCCGTCTCACTTCATTCAGGTCTGAGCTCAAGTGTCACCTCCTTGGAAAAGCCCCCCTGACTACACCCTTGCCACTCTCTGTCCCCATCTCCTGCATACTTCTTCTCTGTGCTCACTCTGGTCTAATTAAGGAATTGCCTGATGGATGGATTGTTTTTCTCCGTGACAAGAGGTGTCAGTTCCACGGGGAGGGCGCTTACTTGTTTAGTTCATTGTGGAACCCCTGGCCCACCTGTAAAAACTGAGAAATCAAAATTCACTTGCCAGCTTTGTTGGGAGGATTACATGAGGTCACATTGGGAAAACATACGGCTCCTGACATGTAGATGCTCAATAAATATTCCTTCATTCTCTTTCCTCATTTCCTCAGAAGACTATCCTGCTGCTTGAATAGGTTTCCTATTAGTATTTACCCAGTGAATAAAAAGGGGTGCCTCAGTTTACCTATCTGTAAAATGGGCTGGCAGTAACTTCTACCTCACAGATGGGTGGGGGGAAGATGAACTAAGATAAACAGTGGAAGGCTCTCAGCACAGGACACCATGCCTGGTACATGGCAAGTCCTCAGTTGAGGTGAGCAAGGGGAAGGACGGGGTTGGTGGGTCATGTGGCAGGAAGCCGCCAAACTCTGCTTCAAGGGAAGGAGGGAGCTGAGAAAAACTTGAGAATGGGGACTGTGACCAATACTTACCTGTCACTTGCCTTGTCCCCAGCGTCAACATGGGGCTTGAAGCATGAGTGACTATGCAAAGGAATGGATCAATCCTATTCAGAAGCAAACTGTAATTCCCACACAGGGCTCCGGGCAGACTCTGAGCTCTACAGACTGAGCAGTGCTAGGATGAGGGAGGGCACCTCTTATGCCAACTGCCCAGACAACCCCTCATGTCTCAGGCTGCAGTCCGTCTGTCCATTCCCTTGTCTGGCACTGCCTGCTAGAAGGACCACAGACTTTGGAGCCGGTTCAGTCCTCTTTGTTTCAGTCCTTGGGGAAGCCAGTGGAGCCATGATAAATGAGAAGCAAGGCGTCCTCGTTCCCTTTGGACACTGCTCCACCCCGATGTGCACTGGGGAGGCTGTTATTCTGAGCACTGCTTTCTTTAATGTGTTTGTTCAATCTGTGCACCTGGATGGGACATGAGGACTTCTTGTCCTTCTATTAGGCATCCGTGTGTCTGCTCCATTGATGCTGTTATCGGAGTAAAATTAATTAGCTGAGAGACTGGGACTTCTATTTCCTCACCCACTTAGGGTGTTCAGGTTTGGGGGGGCACCACGAGTTCCTAGACATGAGCCCCTTGGCCATTGTGGCTGTGCAGGCCATAGAACGGAATGGAGCAGTGGGTGTGGGCAGTGGTGCTGGGGTGGGCTGAAGCATGACTGCTAAAAATCCGCAGCTGGGACGCTGTCACTAACAGCCGCTGGAAACCAGGAAACCCCTCTGCGCTTCTCTGAGCTCCACTGATTAAAATTAGTCCTAGGGTTCAGCATCTGACAAACATTAATTGACCTATGCCAGGAATTGACTGTTGTAGGCTCTTCTTGTTCTATGCCTTTTCCCACACGATCTCCTTGGCCTTGGACTTGAAGCCCTATTCCTCCTTTAAGATCCAGACTGGATGTCACCTCCTCTTGGCAAATGGAGGGGCCCTTCCATGTTCTTGTTGAGTGTGAGACCATCTGTGTCACTTGTATTTCCTTCAAGAAGGGTCTAGTACTGGACCTGGTATGTAGAGACCCTCCGCCGAGAGCATTCTCTTTCCTTCCAGCCAATCCCCTTTCGCTTAATGCCTCCTCAGTCTGCAGGGCTCAGCTGGACCATCAGTTAATCCAGGAGGCCTTTCTCGAGCCCACGGATGGGATGAGACCACCCTCTACTGTGCTTCCATAGCTGTCTGTACCTCCCTCATCCTAGTACTGCTCATCATTGTCCACAGTTGTATGCTTAATTGTCTCTCCTTCCCTCTGGAGTGTCAGCTTCGGGAAGACAGAAAACCTGCTTGGTTTTTTTTTTGCTGCTGCATTCTCAGTAATCTTCCCCCGCTCAGTGCATAGGATGTGCCCAATAAATATTGAATGAATGAACATATGCATGAGTGACAAAGCCTGGGTTCAGGTCCCAGTGTGGCCCCTTAACTGTGTGATCTCAGAAAAGTCAGTCTACTACCTTGAACCACAATTTCTTCGTTGCTAAAGGGATAGATCAGTGCCCAAATCCCTTCCAGCTCTGACACTCTGCTATCTCGTGACCTATTTTATCCACTATCTACAGCTCACGTTCTGGCTCATCCAGCATGAGTCATGCCTCAAGAACTTTAGGCTCTTACTCACTTGAAGGATTTTAACATTTTTCGGAGAACCTTTCACTCTTCAAATATTATCTTTCTGATGTGATCCTTGGCAGCGTCACGGATCCCGCCATCTCATGCAGGTCGGGTCACTCCATGGGAGCAGACGCCTTTCCTCCTCTCTCAGTTCCTGGCAGCCCTGGCCTTGTGCATTCCCAGCAGGGGCCCCAGAAGAAGGTAGGGTCTGCCAATCCTGTGATGGAGTGTGTTGTGATTCTCCTGCCGCCTGAGAGGAGGGGGAGCTGTGACTCAGTATTTGGGAAACAGTGGCTTGTGGGGTGACTAAGAGCAGACTGAGGCTCTGTGGCTGGGGAAGTGGTGAGTCTAGTTAATGGGAATTGAAGCCAGAAGGCCAAGGTCATTTCCTGCCATTGCCACTCCCACTTCCTAGCTGTGTCCTCATTAACAGGTAATCTGTCCTTTTCAATCTGTAAAATGGCGACATGAGCATACTGCCTACTCACTGCCCAGCGTGGTTGGGACGTGCAGAGGGAACACATTTCCATGGTCTCTGAGTATCTACTACATGACACGCACTTTGTGTCTGCTACTTAACCCAATTCTCAGGACAATGCCATGTGGTCACGAGGTGAGATGGGATTCTGCTCTCCAATCTGGATTCCCTGACCTGTGTTCCACCTGGGACACTTTTCTGCCCTAGGTGAGTAGGTAAGGGCTCCACGGTCAAACACATTTGTTTATTCCATATTCCCCCCCATCAAGCAGGACTGTCCGGAGTGTTTTCTAATAGCAATATGCACCCCAGTGGACTCAGGGGTACAAAGTAACCAGGATTGAAAGGGAAAGTCTCCGGCCACCCCAGAACTCCAAATTTCATGCTCGGCAGCCTGGAATCGGGCTCTGTGATGTTCGAATTGTAAAGGTAGTCATCTCCCCAGATGGGACTTCCCAAGGCAGCCATATGCTCAATGACACCATTAAGGGAATTTTACTTTTCATCCCTGCGACTCTGGGTTCTGCTCATGTCTGGCAGGAAGCTGAACTGCCACCTGGTTATTCTCAGGCTTCTCTGTGCCCTGGATAGGCCAAAAAAGAGGTCATGGTGCTTTCTTGGGTGATTAATCCTGATGACCAAGGGGGAAATAGGCTTTGTGCTAACAAAATTGGACAGGGCGGAGTATATCTAGAATTAAGAAGTTCCTCTGTGGGGCCTTCTACATTTTTTTCCCCCTTTTTTTAATGTTCAGGAATTAAAAAAAAAAAAGACTACGAAGTCTCCCTACTGGTCAGATCACTGATGGCTCGGATCCCTCAGGAGTGAAGATTGGGTGTTTGGTTTGGGTCATTCAATGAAGTCGAGATTTCTGAGCAGCTGAGAGCAGAACGAACATAATACTTAAGTCTCTCTTTTTTTAAAATTTTTAAAAAAGATTTTATTTATTTATTTGACAGAGAGAGACAGCGAGAGAGGGAACACAAGCAGGGGGAGTGGGAGAGGGAGAAGCAGGCTTCCTGCGGAGCAGGGAGCCCAATGCGGGGCTCGATCCCAGGACCCTGGGACCACGATCTGAGCCGAAGGCAGACGCTTAACCATCTGAGCCACCCAGGCGCCCTAAGTCTCTCTTTCTAACTACAGCTTCATGATGTGCTTGCATATTGTCTTATAACAAATTCCCCGTCTTCCGTCGTTCCCTTGTGTGATTTGTGTGTGGTGGTGGTGGCAGTCTTTACGGTGTTGTCCCAGAGCTCCAGCACATTAAGAGACTTAGAAAGAACCAGAGAACAAGTTAGCATCACCCAGAGAGCCTGGGCTACTTGCCCCGCAGAGCACCGAAATCTTTGGGTCGGCCTCTTTATGCAGAGGGCAAGCACGCTCCCATGAGCAGAGAGCTCCTTCAATTCCTGTTGTTGCGATCACTGTTGGCAGTTAAGGAGGAGACGGACCATACAGGACGTTGTTAGGTTTTCTGCCCGGTTTTCAGCATTTTTTGAACTCCAGTTTGGAGACTTTCAGCCTTATGGGTCTGGCTCCTCAAGGGTTCACGGGTCAGACCCACTTAAAGGAGCAGTGTGAGGAAGCAGAGCTCGTTCAGAAACATGGGGCTGGCAGGTGTGATGGCGGGGCGCCCAGCTCGGGTGCAGAAGAGACACTGTTCGGGTGACTGAAGGGGGGCAGTTGCCACGTGTGTTCAGTGGGACTGCAGCTGCCCAAGCAGGTTTCTCCTGATGCCAGGCTTCCAGGCGTTGATCTGGAGCTTTCCAGGAACTTGTCCTAACTTCCCAGTATCTTTGAAATAAACTGCTCTGCTACCTAATCGGCCAGGATCAACTTTTCTGATTCTTGCCAAAAGAAAGTCTGACCTACAGAAATTGGAATGATAGCATCAGCAGCAGTAATAGTAATAGTAATAATAATAAAACCTTTATTGAGCACCTACTGTGTGCCTGGCATCATATTATATGCTAGATATGCATGATTTCATTTCTTCCTTTCAACAATCCTCCAAGTTTGGTATAGTTTTACTTCTTTGTTTTGTTTTTTAGTAGAGAACTTAGTTAAGGCTTACAGAAATTTTGAAATGTGTCCAAGGTCACAAATGAGGAATTTATATCCATGAAGCTTGAAAGGCAATAGAACATAAGTCAGATAAGGCTTGTGTGCCTGAAGAGTCAAGACTACAAAATAATGTCCTAGATTTCTATTATGGGGAATTTTAAAACATGCGACATGCACAGAAAGTGAAAATAGTCTAACAGACCTCTGTGTGCCCAGCAGTCCGGTTTCAGCAAATCATCAATATACAGGATAGTATAATATGCTTGGCACTACTAGTTTAAGTATATAGAAGGTATCTCTACTGAGTTTTCTTGAAGGTTGTGAGGTTTAAGAGTGTGGAGTTGGAATTGGTTGTATATATAAGAGCAGATTTAATTATGTTATATTAAATTTTCAAGCCACATGAAATTTAAAATATTAAAAATTAAAAGGTAAACAATAAACTCTGAAATTTATTTGCCACTGCAGTGACATTCAAAAAAAATATTTATATTATATAAAAAGCATGATGATAAGAAAATTAACAAATATCGGGCGCCTGGGTGGCTCAGTTGGTTAAGCGACTGCCTTCGGCTCAGGTCATGATCCTGGAGTCCCGGGATCGAGTCCTGCATCGGGCTCCCTGCTCGGCGGGGAGTCTGCTTCTCCCTCTGACCCTCCCCCCTCTCATGTGCTTGCTCTCTCTCATTCTCTCTCTCTCAAATAAATAAATAAAATCTTTAAAAAAAAAGAAAATTAACAAATATAGCAGAAAATGGGGTCAAGGGTGTGAACATATAGTTCTTAGAAAAAGATCCAACAATAGCCATCAAGCTTACTAGTAATCAAAACAATGAAAACAGAAAAATGCTGTTTTCACCTATGAAATGAAAAAAAATAAATGTAGGTATTTGTTTATATTCTGCTGAAGGCCGGGTGATTTAGTGGAACCCTACTGGAAATGAACTTGACAAAACATATTAGGGACATAAAGAAGTTTATATCCTTTGATCCAAAAATTCTGGCAAGAGAATCTTCTCCAAAAGAAATTAGGAGAGGTGCAGAAAAGATTTCTACTCAAAGAATTTCATTATAGCATGAATTATAAGAGCAAAAATATTGGGGAAATTTCCAAAGCCTAACAATAAGAGAATAGTTGTATAAGTTAGGGTGTGTACACAGATGGAATATTATAGAACCATTTTCTGTGGAAAATGGTATGATTTCATTTACATACAACTTATCTTTCTCTCTCTCCACACACACCCATACAGAAACAACAACAACAACAACAACATTGAGAGAAATACACCAGTGTGTTCACAGGGTAGTTATATGTGGATTGTAGGATTGTAGATTTAAAAATTTTATTCTTAAATGTGATGAGCACTGGGTGTTATACTCAACTAATGAATCATTGAACATTATATCAAAAACTAATGATGTACTATACCTTGGCTGATTGAATTTAAATAAAAAAATAAAAGTCTCAAAAAATAAAAAATAAAAATTTTATTCTTTTGGTTCTTTCCTGTATTTTCTCCTTTTTTTCACTTGAGAATCAGAAAAGAAACTTTTTTTTTTAAGATTTTATTTATTTATTTGACAGAGAGACACAGCGAAAGAGAGAACACAAGCAGGGGGAGCAGGAGAGGGAGAAGCAGGCTTCCTGCGGAGCAGCGGGGCTTGATCCCAGGACCCTGGGATCATGACCTGAGCCTAAGGCAGACGCTTAACGACTGAGCTACCCAAGCGCCCCAGAAAAGAAACTTAAAAGAAAGTTGACTTAGAATAATGTTATCCAGTAAAACTCTTCATAACTTTACTATTGTGAACCCATGAGCAGTGTAGGTGGCTGTTTATTATTAACACTCACAATGACTGAGTACTTACTGTCTATAATAATACTGACAATAGCAATTATCGAGTACTTACTATATGGAAGCATTTAAAGATTTTTAATCATAGTATCAAGTGCTACCAGCCACATAGACTTAACGGGATTCTAATCGCTCCCATTACACAGATGAGACAACTGATAACAGATAGAGGCTTGCTGTAAGTGAGTTTTCACTGGTGAAGCCAGGGTTTGAAGTAGGTGTGTGTGACACCCAGGTCCTTCCGTGCTAGAAGTCCGCTGGTGACACCCAGGCGCTGTCCTTCCGTGCTAGAAGTCCGCTGGTGAATACACTTCCCTCCTGGACAGCATGAGATACCTCACGGGACAGCCCCTCTGAAGTGAGCTGGCATCTTAAAGCAATATGGTCAAAGCCCGGGGCTGGCCCTATGCTGAGTCCAGTCTCGTTCGATTGCTAGAGTTGATTGGTTGTCAGAGGACTGATTTGAAGAGACAATCCAATTTTCCCTGAGGTTGAGGAAAACAGGCTTTTCTTCCTATTTCATTCAATAAAAACAGGGAGAAAGCCTGCAAGGGGGCTGAGGTCTTCCCTGCTGACCTTTTCCTAAACAGAGCCTCAGTTACCCCTTTTCTCTGCTGCACACCCTACTCAAACCCTGGGCACGGACACCACCTTTTCCTTCAGAAACAATGGTATCGTGGGTACATTACAATCCAGGCCTCCAGGTCCGGAAGCCTTTTCTACCTCCTTCTATGACTGTCCACATCTCTGTGATGCAGGATGAGCGAGTGACCATCACACGGGGCGCACTGGCTGGAAGAAGGCACTCAACAAACCCTTAGCCAATGCACGGCTACCCCTCTCTCTCTGGCCTGGAGTCTGTGCATCTGTATTACAAGGGGCTTGCACAAGGTAGTCTCAAGGGACCCCTCCAGTTCTGACATCTGTGCCTGCGTCCACATACTCCTGAAGTACGCTGGGGCTCAGGGGGGAAAGCCGAGCTTCTCAGCAGGGGCACGTAATGATCTGATGTGTTCTCCATGTGAGCCGAAGAGCCTATGTCCCCTCCCCGGGCTCCCTCCACCCCCTCCAGTCCTCCATCTGGGCCTCTTTCTCGTAGCAGGCTGCAACGTCTGTCCCAGGCACTCTGTGCCGGGATGACTCTTGCCTCAAATATGTCCTCGGAAAGCCCTGGAAATGGGGAGCCTGCCGGGAGTTTATGTAACTTGATGAGCGGTCAGAAGAGTGTATGCAAAGGCCTCTGGTTCTGGGCTGGGTCAGCCTTCGGTGGCCGCGTGGGGTCACCCGGCTGCCGCACACCGTGTGCAGACCGCTGGGGACAGAGAGCCCCTTGGTGGAGGGAACAGGAGATGCTGCCTCTGCTGCATGTTCTCTTTTGACGGTGACTGCCCTTTTATCCTGAAAAGGAAGAGTTTGAGACAGCTAATCCAAGCATAAAAAGTATGAAAAATAAATGAATCAGGATGAAGGGAAAATCAAGTTTTCTCCTGCTTGAACCCTCAGACCCACTCCACACCCTTCTCCATCCTGCTCTCTGCCCTGGGGCATGGACCTGTGTGGCCTGCATCTAGATCCCTGTTGGGTTTGGCCATGGGGATCACCGTCAGGAGGTCAGAAGGAGAGGACGGTGACGTGATGAGGTCACTCTAGCCAGGCTGTGTCCTTTCACAGAGGAGATCATCTCTTCTCAAGGTGACCTTGACAAGACTCTGTCTCTCTTTTTTAGACAGGTGACTGCTCCATCCGCTGGGACCAGCCCCCAGTCACCCAGTGCTTCCCCTACCTGCAGCCCATACCTCTGTAAGCGTCCCATTGTAAATAACGCCTTCTTGAATTACCCTAATTTGAGTGTTCCATCTGTTTCCTGTTAGGAACTCCGATTGATAGAGAAGGATAAAAAAATGAGAAGCACTTAGAAATACTGTTTATAAATGAAATGTAAACTGTAATGCCCTGTACATGTGTCTCCCCCACCAGCAACAATAAAAAAGATGTATCAGTGCATCTATTGCACTTTTGACCCTGAGCTTCCTGATGACCACAGCAAGAGAACTACAGGAAGAGACCTCTGGTCTCAATCTCTTCTTCCCATCAGAGCCTGGAGAACCTTCCTAACTAAAACTCGTACCATCTCTCATTACCTTGTATCATGGGTTGAATTGTATGCCCCCAAAAGGTATGTTCAAGTCCTAACCCCTAGTACCTGTGAACGTGACCTTGTTTGGAAGGAGGGTCTTTGCAGATATAATCATGTTAAAATGAGGTCATCCTGGAGTTGGGTGGTCCCTTGTCCCATAACTGGTGTCCTTAGAAGTGGGGAATTTGGACACAGACACACACATAGAGAGGACACCAAGTGAAGGTGGAGGCAGAGGGAGGGGTGACTTCTTCCCAGGAGAGGGTGATGGAACTCATTCTCCCTCAGATCCTCCTGAAGGGACCAACCCTGTTGAAACCTTGATTCCAGACTTCTACCCTCCAGAGCCACGAGAGAATACTGCTTTCTTCAGCCACCGAGTTTGTGTAAATTTGTTGTGGCAGCCCTAGGACCGCGAACACACCTTGACTTGGCACCAAGGCTCTTCATGACCTGGCCTCATGTCCCTTTCCAGCTTCATCTCCCTCCCCCCACTCAAGCTCACCCTCGTAGCTCAGGTCCTCACCTATGCCGTGCTATTTCAGATTTCTAAGCCTTTGGCTATGTTCTTATTGCCGCCTGGAATGCCTTTTCCACTTTTCTGGATGTGGCTAAGTCTTTTTCCCCCTTACAGACTCAGTTCAGGCATCACCTTCTCCAGGAGGCCTTCCCTGAATCTCCCGGCTGTGTTGGGTCCATCTCCTTTGGATGTCCATGTCATCTGTAGCAGGTCGCTGCCACCTCTGTTTCCTTCCCTAGATGGTAACCTCCTCAAGAGCAAGGTCCTGTTCACATCTGCATCTCCAGGGACTGCAACAGTGCCTGGCACATGGTAGGGGCCAGTTGATGTTTATAGAACTGGATGGTTCCTTAGCATGGCATTTGTCCAGTACGTGCTGTAAGTCAGGCACTTTTCCAAGCCCTTTGCATGGATGTCGTCTGTGGATGAGGGAACAGGCTTGAAGAGTGGGAGGGGTAATTTGAGGTGTCCACCGGCTAGGCTGCATGCCCGGTTGTTCGGTCTACCATCCGTCTAGATGTAATAAAGGTATTTTAAGATGTGATTAACATATCAGTCAACTTTGAGTAAAGCAGATTGCTTTTCATGATATGGTAGGCCTTATGCAATCAGTTGAAGGCTAGATGAGAAAAGATTGAGGTCCCCTAAGGAAGAAGAAATCCTGCCTCCAGAATGCCTTTAGACTCAGCTGCAACGTCAACTCTTAGCTGAATTTTCAGTCTGCTGGCCTGCCCTATGGACTTCAGACTTGCCAGCCTCCACAGTCATGGGGACCAATGCCTTCAAATAGATCTCTTGTACTTTCTCCACATAGACTCTATTGGTTCAGTTTCTCTGAGGAACCCTGAGTAAGATAGAGGGGATATTTTCTGAGGTTATGTGCCTGCATATAGTTGAACCTGGATTGACGTTAGGTCTGACACTATGGTCTGGGTTCTTCCATTCCAATCTGCTGCTTTTTCAGCCTGGACAGATAGAGGGGAGTCTGGCTAGGGAGGCTCTGAATGCTGTTTTTTGTCCATAACAAATCTATCTTGAGCAATCGCTTAGAGCTTTGCGTGAACTATGTTGATCAAATAAATTGTGTATTTACTGAATCTCATTTTGCTTTTGCTCAGCAAACAGAAATGTTTATTCCTTTAAAAAACACAAATGCTAAGTGGGGCAATATGAATGGAACACTCAGTCCTTTCAAGAGGCTGAGATTTTCGTTGGCAGAACATTAAAAATGAGAGATATTGGTTTTAGGTCTTAAGAGCAATGCCATTTTTCATCTCTGTGTCATACTGTGTCTCTACAGCCCAGCAAGAGCGGCACCACCCAAACATCCACTCCCATGTGTATTACACTCTGCCTTCCAGAAAACTCCATCCCAGGGGTGGACCTGTGTGACGGTGAGCCACAGAGAAAGGCAGGCGGGGGAACAGCCCTTTACAGGGAAGTTAATAATTCTTTCTTACCTTCAGGCTTACTAGCCCTTAGACAGGCTTAGGCCATTTTGCAAATGAGTAAGCAGAGCCCAGAGGGGAGCAGTAGCTTGCTTTGATCAAGAAACATATTCAAGAGATATTTGTGAGCATCTACTATTCGCCAGGCGCTGGGCTGAGTACAGAGGACTCTATTGGAGAACGAGAATGACGGGCATCTGTCCTTGTGATGCTGACACCTGAATGAGGCAGAAAGGCTGAAACAGATGAAAATAACACACATCCAAGCAGTGTGACTCTGTTACTAGTGGCAGAGCTGGGACTCAAACCTGCGTGGAAGGCTTCAAATCCCCGAATTGTTCTGTGCCTCTTCTCTTTCCTTTGGTGATGTTCCTGTCTCATAATGCTCATTATGCTGGTACCTCCTTAGGCTATCGTCATGGAAAAATTCCCGTTGAATCCAGCAGGTCTTAGTAAGATGATTTTCTTTTTTTTTTTGGTCATAGGAGACTTTGGGAGGGTGAAGGGTTGGAGTCCTAGCTCCAATTCTTACTAACTGTGACTTTGGACAAGTCCGATGACACCCCGAAATTTCATTATCCTCATCTGTAATATGAAGTTGATAATGAGGCTCAGCTTAGAGCCCGAGTGCGAATGTGCTTCGTAAACATTAAGAAGTTCTCCAAATGCTGGAGATTATTAAAAAACAATCATCTGCCTAACCTTCTCAATGATAACTGGGAATTATTCTAAATAGCATGTAAGAGCCAGGGTGAGGATTTTCTTTGTAAAAAATATACAATAGGGGCTGTAAGCAAATTAATAACCAAATCATACTGGAAGAAATCAAAGTAAGGATTTGCTGTCTATATAAAATGTAACTTAGTTTTCTAGTATTTCAAACCTCATTTAGCTATCAAGCATTTCCTTACAATGTGTTAATTACAATAGTGCTTCATTTACCAAGTAAGGAAAAAGAGAGCAAACATGAGGTATCTCTTCTACTAGACTGAAAGCAGGGAACTTGGTATTTTAAATTTTCCCTAGAAACTTCTCTCTCCTTTTCTTTTAGGGGAGGGAGATGTTGCGTACAAACCTTTGCCCCCAGACCACAGCTCCATCGTGAAAAATCTATCCTGTGTTCTTAGCGATGAGTACAAGCACCTAGAACCTTTATTTTCTAGAGTTGTTACACTTTATTTTCTGAGTTGTTTGGGGGTCCTTATCCAACAGCCTACAATGTAGTTACTATCTTCAAAAAAATTCAGTTAAACTGTATCTTCTTCCCCTGCTGCCTGGGGTCTGTAGATCATAGTGCCTGGCTCAGAGTAACTATTCAATAAATGATATCTGTTGTTAACATAGTAATAACTACTATTGTTATTTTTACTACTATTATTATATCATCATGTACATATTTTTGGAGTGAATATGTGGCAATTGGGATGTAGGCCAAAAAAGATCTGTGAATGGAAAACAAATTTAAAAAATGTGTGTCCTTTTAGGCCCTCATTCACAGCCTGTGTTTTTCCATGTGACAGAGAGTTCTAATATGCTTAGCATTTAGGTTATATACAGACGATTAGAAATAGCAGAAGCTTCCTCTAATGAAAGGGACAAGTGTGCCTGTTTCTCCCTGCCAGATACTGAAATGTGATTTTACTAGCAGAGTGTGATTTGGCTCAGCATGTCACTAGCCTCTTTTATTTTAAAAAATAAAATAAAATGGGGCGGCTGGGTGGCTCAGTTGGTTAAACATCCAACTCTTGATTTTGGCTCAGGTCATGATCTTGGTGTCATGGGATCGAGCCCCAAGTTGGGCTCTGTGCTCAGTGTTGAGTCTGCTTGAAGTTTTCTCTCTCTCTCCTTCTCCCTCTGCTCCTCTCCCTGCTCTCTCTCTCTTAAATAAATAAAATCTTTAAAAAAATTTAAAAATTTAAAAAATTAGATGATTTATATTAAAATAATATCACCAATCTTAAGGTGATAATGACATCCATTCTGTAAAGTTATCAGTGGGGAAAATGGCTAGTGTTTGTACAACAGTGTTTGTTTTGCACATAGTCCCTTCATCCACCTGGTGACTGTCAATCCCCTAAGAACACTAAGTGATCTGTGTTTGTATCCCAGCTTGCCCAGTGAGCAAGAGCAGGCCTGGGAGGCAAAGTGATGCCTCTCCGGCTACCCCATTAGTTACTGAGACAGCTGGGATTACAGCCCAGCTCCATTTCATTCCCTTTACCCTGTTGCTCTTAAGTGTAATATTACGACCATCAAATATGGTAGAATATGGCTTTAAAGAGGGGATTTCCATCTTCCATGTCCTGAGACTCTTCCATTTGGGTGATACATTTTGTTAACAAGCATCTCTTCAGTGCCAAATGCATCAGGCCCCATGAGTAGGCAGGGTGAGGAGTGTGGAAGAGCGACAGTAGCATCAGCCTCATGCCAGTCTGCAAAGTACCAATATCTAGTGGCACATGAGGGCATCACAGGAGAAAGAAAAATTTTAAAAATCCAAATGGTTTTATTTTTAAAAAATATTTTATCTATTTATTCAACAGAGAGAGAGGACAAACGGGGAGCAGCACGCAGAAGGAGAGGGAGAAGCAGGCTCCCTGCTGACCCAGGAGCCCAATGCTGGGCTCGATCCCAGGACCCTGGGATCATGACCTGAGCCAAAGGCAGATGCTTAACCGACTAAGCCACCCAGGTATCCCCCAAATGGTTTTTAGAATGTAGAATTATAACAGGATAAACATGGATAAGACTCATTTATGTCCCAAGGTTTGGTTATACAAAATTAAGTTATTTTGTTATTTTGTTTTTGGAACTGAAGACAAGGCCATAGTCTGGTGGGCAGGGTAGATTTTTCTTTTGAAGAGAACAATTGATTTCATCGTCAGTCATTCTGGGAATTGTTAATTCTGGGACAGAACATGAGTGAAGTTTTGAACTGGGTCAGGAAGGTTTTGGATCCAGACTTTGAGCTGGTGGTGGGAACAAGGATGGGGGGTACAGTAGGCTGAAGAATGGCCCCCCCCAAAGATAGCAGGTGCTAATTCCTGGAACCTGGGGATGTTATCTTATTTGGAAAGAATTTTTGCCACGGTGATTAAGTTAAGGCTGTTGAGATGGGGAGATTGTCCTTGGTTATCGGCTCGAGCCCTAAATTCAATAACATGTATCCTTTTAAGAGGCAGGCAGAGGGAGATCTGAGGACACAGGAAAAAGGAGGAGGCCACATGTGCAGGAGGCAGAGATTGACATGATACAGCCCCAAGCCAAGGAATACCGACAGCCATGAGAAGCTGGAAGAGGCAAGGAACACATTTTCCCCTAGAGCCTGTGGAGGGAACATGGTCCTGCCTACACCTTGATCTTGGTCCAGTGACAATCACTGCAGATTTCTGGCCTCCAGAACTGTAGGAAATTCATTTCTTTGTTTTAAAGCCATCCAGTTTGTGGTAATTTGTTACAGCAGCTGCAGGGAACTAATACAGGGGCTTAGAGAATAGCCAGCAGCCCTTGTCATGCAGAGACAGTGCATGCGTCTGCAGCAGCATGAACCTCCAAGTTCACTGGTGACAATAATGGTAGTTGCAGCATTGATGCAGGCAGTCCCTGGAGGTGAGCCGGTTCTGGAGCAGCTAATATCCATGGCGGGATCAAGGGGGTGAAACTGAATCCCAGTACCACTGGGATAAGGGATAAAGGAACTTGGATTCCTCTGGGACCACGAGGAGAGCCGGCTCCTGCCGAGTGAGGGCAGGGCGTGTCGGCTGCAGGTAGACAGCGAACCTGGCAGGGCCGAGACTTTGTGGGGCTGTTCAGCCTGGAGGCAGAAGAATGTCTAATGGCCAGTGCAGGCCCATCCCTAACAATTGCAGGGCCTGGAGCTTGAGTTGAAATGGAACCTGTATGCCAAACGTCTGAATATGGAAAACTTATCAGTCCACTCAATCACCTATTAATGTGTTTTGATACAATTAAAAAAAAATGTTAAAACGTAGTTTTTAAATGTAGTCTGAAAACCACACTTAAAATGTAGTTTTTGAATGAATGAAAGTTGACACAGTATAAAAGATGACTGAGTTTAATTATTATTGAATACATCTGAGTGTTCTCTTAGTGAGCCAATGCTTGGATGAGTGAAAAAACTAAGTCATACATAATTCATAATTTTTTATGTCATTATTCCATTAAATTAATTTTTCTTGTCTCCATTTCTGTAAGATTAGCAGTTAGAGTGTTATGTCTTTTTGGAGAATTGGCTCCTCTATCGTTACATAATGCCCATCTTTATCTGTGTTAACTTTCCTTGCTTTGAAGTCTGCTCTGTCTGAAATTAACATAGCTACTCGTGCTTTCTTTTGGGAGCATGGCATAAATATGGACAAAATATATGGAAAAGTTGTTGGAGAAGGGGAACAAATGAGATGAGACCAATGATCATTTTGCTTTCTGCCTGAAGGCACTTTGTGGGCTGTGGAATAGGGATGAGCAAGCCAGGCAGACCATGGCAGTCTCACTGAATGGAGGGGTCAGAGATCAGAGTTCAGGGAGTTGGACTTTGCTGTAATTTGCAGAGCAGAGCATCAAAGAGGAGGAAACTACACAGAGAAAAGCTTCAGATATCTGCATAGAGTTCGTTTGAGTCTGCTGCTGAATATGAAACTGCACATGCAGAGGGGGAAACTCTATGAAGCCAAGAAAAGGAGGACTAGAGAAATGCTAAGTAGGACTATTTCCCAAGCTCGTAGCACTCAGGTATCTGTAACCAGGGTAGACAGATCTCACTGAAAACCCAAGGCATTCAGTAAACACCAGAAGGGTCATCCCTTATTAGAAGTTCTTAACTAGCCCTAAATTAAAGGTGACTCTATTAAGCTTGAAAGCATTCTTGAAAGATTCACAAGTAACTTAGGTGCTTGCCAGGACAAAGTCTAACCCTCTTTAGAGGAAGACAACAAAACCCAGCACACAACAATGCCCAGGATCCAATTAGACATGTTAAGAAACAGGAAATTGAGTTGAAAAAAAGAGAGAAAGCCAATAGATACATACCCAGAAATGACAGATAATGGAACTGGCAGATAAGAACACTATAATAGCTATAAATCTGTTCAAATCTTTAAAGGGAAACATGGATACAATAAATACTGAAGTGAAAGATATGGAAGAAAACAGTGAAATAGAACTTTTATAGATAAAAAATATAATTTTAAATAAAAAATATCATATCAAATGGGATTAACACAGAGTAGACATTACAGAAGATAACATTCTTGAAGTAGTAAACTGTCTGCATCGGTTTACTTGGGCTACCATAACAAAATACCACAGACTGGGCAGCTTTAATGATGGAAGTTTATTTTGTCACAGTTCTGGAGGCTAAAGTCCAAGGTCCTTTCAGGCTTGGTTTCAGGTGAGATCTCCTCTCCTGGCTTATAGATGACTGCCTTCTCTTTATTTATTTATTTTTTTTATTCTTATGTTAATCCCCATACATTACATCATTAGTTTTAGATGAAGTGTTCCATGATTCATTGTTTGTGCATAACACCCAGTGCTCCATGCAGAATGTGCCCTCCTCAATACCCACCACCAGGCTAACCCATCCTCCCACCCCCCTCCCCTCTAGAACCCTCAGTTTGTTTTTCAGAGTCCATCGTCTCTCATGGTTCGTCTACCCCTCTGATTTCCCCCGCTTCATTCTTCCCCTCCCACTAAATTCTTCTTTTTTTTTTCTTAACATATATTGCATTATTTGTTTCAGAGGTACAGATCTGAGATTCAACAGTCTTGCACAATTCACAGCGCTTACCAGAGCACATACCCTCCCCAGTGTCTATCACCCAGTCACCCCATCCCTCCCACCCCACCCCCCACTCCAGCAACCCTCAGTTTGTTTCCTGCAATTAAGAATTCCTCATATCAGTGAGATCATGTGATACATGTCTTTCTCTGTTTGACTTATTTCACTCAACATAATACCCTCCAGTTCCATCCACGTCGTTGCAAATGGCAAGATCTCATTCCTTTTGATGGCTGCATAATATTCCATTGTATATATATACCACTTCTTCTTTATCCATTCATCTGTCGATGGACATCTTGGCTCTTTCCACAGTTTGGCTATTGTGGACATTGCTGCTATAAACATTGGGGTGCACGTACCCCTTCGGATCCCTACTTTTGTATCTTTGGGGTAAATACCCAGTAGTGCAATTGCTGGATCATATCGTAGCTCTATTTTCAACTTTTTGAGGAACCTCCATACAGTTTTCCAGAGTGGCTGCACCAGCTTGCATTCCCACCAACAGTGTAGGAGGGTTCCCCTTTCTCTGCATCCCTGCCAACATCTGTCATTTCCTGACTTGTTAATTTTAGCCATTCTGACTGGTGTGAGGTGGTATCTCATTGAGGTTTTGATTTGGATTTCCCTGATGCCGAGCGATATTGAGCACTTTTTCATGTGTCTGTTGGCCATTTGGATGTCTTCTTTGGAAAAATTTCTGTTCATGTCTTCTGCCCATTTCTTGACTGGATTCTTTGTTCTTTGGGTGTTGAGTTTGATGAGTTCTTTATAGATTTTGGATACTAGTCCTTTATCTGATATGTCATTTGCAAATGTCTTCTCCCATTCTGTCGGTTGTCTTTTGGTTTTGTTGACTGTTTCCTTTGCTGTGCAAAAGCTTTTTATCTTGATGAAGTCCCAATAGTTCATTTTTGCCCTTGCTTCCCTTGCCTTTGGCAATGTTTCTAGGAAGAAGTTGCTTCGGCTGAGGTCAAAGAGGTTGCTGCCTGTGTTCTCCTTTAGGATTTTGATGGACTCCTGTCTCACATTGAGGTCTTTCAACCATTTGGAGTCTATTTTTGTGTGTGGTGTAAGGAAATGGTCCAGTTTCATTCTTCTGCATGTGGCTATCCAATTTTCCCAACACCATTTGTTGAAAAGACTGTCTTTGTTCCATTGGACATTCTTTCCTGCTTTGTCAAAGATGAGTTGACCATAGAGTTGAGGGTCCATTTCTGGGCTCTCTATTCTGTTCCATTGATCTATGTGTCTGTTTTTGTGCCAGTACCATGCTGTCTTGATGACGACAGCTTTGTAATAGAGCTGGAAGTCCGGAATTGTGATGCCGCCAGCTTTGCTTTTCTTTTTCAACATTCCTCTGGCTATGCGGGGTCTTTTGTGGTTCCATACAAATTTTAGGATTATTTGTTCCATTTCTTTGAAAAAAGTGGATGGTATTTTGATGGGGATTGCATTGAATGTGTAGATTGCTCTAGGTAGCATTGACATCTTCACAATATTTGTTCTTCCAATCCATGAGCATGGAACGTTTTTCCATTTCTTTGTGTCTTCCTCAATTTCTTTCATGAGTATTTTATAGTTTTCTGAGTACAGATCCTTTGTCTCTTTGGTTAGATTTATTCCTAGGTATCTTATGGTTTTGGGTGCAATTGTAAATGGGATCGACTCCTTAATTTCTCTTTCTTCTGTCTTGTTGTTGGTGTATAGGAATGCCACTGACTTCTGTGCATTGATTTTATATCCTGCCACTTTACTGAATTCCTGTATGAGTTCTAGCAGTTTTGGGGTGGAGTCTTTTGGGTTTTCCACATAAAGTATCATATCATCTGCAAAGAGTGAGAGTTTGACTTCTTCTTTGCCAATTTGGATGCCTTTGATTTCTTTTTGTTGTCTGATTGCTGTGGCTAGGACTTCCAATACTATGTTGAATAGCAGTGGTGATAGTGGACATCCCTGCCGCGTTCCTGACCTTAGGCGGAAAGCTCTCAGTTTTTCTCCATTGAGAATGATATTCGCTGTAGGTTTTTCATAGATGTCTTTTATGATATTGTGGTATGTACCCTCTATCCCTATACTCTGAAGAGTTTTGATCAAGAAAGGATGCTGTACTTTGTCAAAAGCTTTTTCTGCATCTATTGAGAGGATCATATGATTCTTGTTCTTTCTTTTGTTAATGTATTGTATCACATTGATTGATTTGCGGATGTTGAACCAACCTTGCAGCCCAGGGATAAATCCCACTTGGTCATGGTGAATAATCCTTTTAATGTACTGTTGGATCCTATTGGCTAGTATTTTGGCGAGAATTTTTGCATCCATGTTCATCAGGGATATTGGTCTGTAATTCTCCTTTTTGATGGGGTCTTTGTCTGGTTTTGGGATCAAGGTAATGCTGGCCTCATAAAATGAGTTTGGAAGTTTTCCTTCCATTTCTATTTTTTGGAACAGTTTCAGAAGAATAGGTATTAATTCTTCTTGAAATGTTTGGTAGAATTCCCCTGGGAAGCCATCTGGCCCTGGGCTTTTGTTTTTTGGGAGATTTTTGATGACTACTTCAATTTCCTTAGTGGTTATAGGTCTGTTCAGGTTTTCTATTTCATCCTGGTTCAGTTTTGGTAGTTGATACATCTCTAGGAATGCATCCATTTCTTCCAGGTTATCTAATTTCCTGGCATAGAGTTGCTCATAATATGTTCTTATAATTGTTTGTATTTCTTTGGTGTTGGTTGTGATCTCTCCTCTTTCATTCATGATTTTGTTGATTTGGGTCATTTCTCTTCTCTTTTTGATAAGTCTGGCCAGGGGTTTATCAATCTTGTTAATTCTTTCAAAGAACCAGCTCCTAGTTTCGTTGATCTGTTCTACTGTTCTTTTAGTTTCTATTTCATTGATTTCTGCTCTGATCTTTATTATTTCTCTTCTCCTGCTGGGTTTAGGCTTTATTTGTTGTTCTTTCTCCAGCTCCTTTAGCTGTAGGGTTAGGTTGTGTACTTGAGACCTTTCTTGTTTCTTGAGAAAGGCTTGTATTGCTATATACTTTCCTCTTAGGACTGCCTTTGCTGCATCCCAAAGATTTTGAATAGTTGTGTTTTCATTTTCAGTGGTTTCCATGTATTTTTTAAATTCTTCTTTAATTTCCTGGTTGACCCATTCATTCTTCAGTAGGATGCTCTTTAGCCTCCATGTATTTGAGTTCTTTCTGACTTTCCTCTTGTGACTGAGTTCTAGTTTCAAAGCATTGTGGTCTGAAAATAGGCAGGGAATGATCCCAATCTTTTGGTACCGGTTGAGACCTGATTTATGACCTAGGATGTGATCTATTCTGGAGAATGTTCCATGGGCACTAGAGAAGAATGTGTATTCCGTTGCTTTGGGGTGGAATGTTCTGAATATGTCTGTGAAGTCCATTTGGTCCAGTGTGTCATTTAAAGTCTTTATTTCCTTGTTGATCTTTTTCTTAGACGATCTGTCCATTTCAGTGAGGGGGGTGTTAAAGTCCCCCACTATTATTATATTGTTGTCGATGTGTTTCTTTGCTTTTGTTATTAATTGCCTTATATAATTGGCTGCTCCCATGTTAGGGGCATAGATATTTACAGTTGTTAGATCTTCTTGTTGGATAGATCCTTTAAGTAGGATATAATATCCTTCCTCATCTCTTATTACAGTCTTTGGTTTAAAATCTAATTTGTCTGATATAAGGATTGCCACCCCAGCTTTCTTTTGGTGTCCATTAGCATGGTAAATGGTTTTCCACCCCCTCACTTTCAATCTGGGGGTGTCTTTGGTTCTAAAATGAGTCTCTTGCAGACAGCATATCGATGGTTCTTGTTTTTTAAGCCAGTCTGATAGCCTGTGTCTTTTGATTGGGGCATTTAGCCCATTTACATTCAGGGTAACTATTGAAAGATAGGAATTTAGTGCCATTGTATTGCCTGTAAGGTGACTGTTACCGTATATTGTCTGTGTTCCTTTCTGGTCTATGTTGCTTTTAGGCTCTCTCTTTGCTTAGAGGACCCCTTTCAAGATTTCCTGTAGGGCTGGTTTTGTGTTTGCAAATTCCTTTAGTTTTTGTTTGTCCTGGAAGCTTTTTATCTCTCCTTCAATTTTCAATGACAGCCTAGCTGGATATAGTATTCTTGGCTGCATATTTTTCTCATTTAGTGCTCTGAATATATCCTGCCAGTCCTTTCTGGCCTGCCAGGTCTCTGTGGATAGGTCTGTTGCCAATCTAATGTTTCTACCCTTGTAGGTTACATATCTCTTCTCCCGAGCTGCTTTCAGGATTTTCTCTTTGTCTATGAGACTCATAAGTTTTACTATTAGATGTCGGGGTGTTGACCTATTTTTATTTATTTATTGATTTTGAGAGGGGTTCTCTGTGCTTCTTTCATGCCTGTTTTCTTCCCCAAATTAGGGAAGTTCTCTGCTATAATTTGCTCCATTATACCTTCTGCCCCTCTCTCTCTTTCTTCTTCTTCTGGGATCCCAATTATTCTAATGTTGTTTCGTCTTATGGTATCGCTTATCTCTCGAATTCTGCCCTCGTGATCCAGTAGTTGTTTATCTCTCTTTTTCTCAGCTTCTTTATTTTCCATCATTTCATCTTCTATATTACTGATTCTCTCTTCTGCCTCATTTATTCTAGCAGTTAGCGCCCCCATTTTTATTGCACCTCATTAATAGCCTTTTGATTTCTACTTGGTTGGATTTTAGTTCTTTTACTTCTCCAGAAAGGGTTTCTCTAATAACTTCCATATTTTTTTCAAGCCCAGCTAGTATCTTTAAAGTGATGATTCTGAACTCTAGATCTGACATCGTACTAATGTCCGTTATTGAGTAGGTCCCTGGCAGTCGGTACTACCTCTTGTTCTTTTTGTTGAGGTGATTTTTTCCATCTTGTCATTTTGTGCAGAGGAGAATAGATTAATGAGAGAACAAAATGCTAGCAGAGTAACAACGTCCCCAGAAAATATACTCTAAACAAATCAGAAAAGACCTGAAGCAGTGGGAAAAGAAAGGGAAAGAGAAAAAAAAGAAAAAGAAAAAAAAAGAAAAAGAAAAAGATAAATATAAAAACAAAAACAAACAAAACAAAACAACAACAACAACAAAAAAAACAGAATGTGATCAAATATGATCAGGCTGGTATATAGATCAGTGCCACACACTAGATTTGGGGTGTATTTTGGTCTTTTAGAAGAAAGTGCCTCCCAAAATTTTAAAGAAAGAAAAACTTATATATGTACAAAAATAAGGGTTGATATGATGAAGGGATGGAATATGACTGTAAAGATGGAAATTATAAAAAATTTTATAAAAGGAATTGATAAGTTGTTTGAAAAAAGAAAGAAGAGGATTTAAAAAAAGAAAAAAGGAAAAAAAAAGGGAGAGGATGTGATCAGGCAGGGGAATAGAAAACACCATATACTAGAGATTTAGGGTATATTTTAATCTGTTAGAAGAAACTATCTCAAAATTTTAAAGAGAGAACAACTTATATATATAAGCCAAAAATACAGGTAACTACTATGAAGGGATAGAATATGACTCTAAAAATGAAAAATAAAATGTTTTTTTTAAAAAAAGGGATTGATAAGATGTTGGTTGAAAAAGGGTAAAAAAAAATTCAAAAAGAAAAAAAAAGAAAAAAGACAGTTAAAAAAAAATTAACTTTGAAAGACTACAGAATCATGGTAAAAAAGCCATGAATTCTATGTGCAGTAGTCCCCTAGCGCTGGAGTTCTGCCGTTCTCATTAATTGGTAAACTTGGTCTTGGCTGGCTGTTCTCGCTGATCTTCTGGGGAGGGGCCTGTTGCCGTGGTTTCCAAATGTCTTTGCCGGAGGCGGAATTGCCTCAGGACTAGGGCTCCACCTTATGACCTCATTTAACCTTCCTTGCCTCCCTGAAGGCCCCATCTCCAAATACAGTCACATTGGGGGTTAGGGCTTCACCATAGGAATTTTGAGGGGACAAATTCAATCTATAATACTATCCAAACTAAAGAGAGAAAAAAATATTTAAAGGGGAGCACAGAACCTCAGTGACCCCCGAGATAAAACAAACAGGCTATTATTACCAGTGTAATTCAAGTCCCAGAAAAGGGATATGGAAAGAACACAAAGGATATTTGAAGAAATAATGCCTGAAAATTGTTCCAGATAGGATAAAAAATATAAGCTCACAGATTCAAGAAACTCAATGAACTCTAAGCAGGACACACACACTCCACTAAGACATTATAATCAGATCGCTAAAATCCAGTGATCCAGAGATAAAGAGAAAATCTTAAAAACAGAAAAAGGAAAAAAAAAAAAGACATTTTGTAAAGAGAGTAGTAATTCTTGTGGGCTACATGAACCGCTTTAAATTAGTTTTATTAAACTTAAGAAGTTTAAGGGGGTAGAGTCTCAAAGTATCTCTCTCCAAATAAAGAGTAATTTAAAGGAAACAATAGAAACTTTAGGGTAGAGAAGCATGGATGACCCCACCTTAGCCAAGAAATAAAGGTTAACATCTCCTATAAGGCATATTGGCATCATGTACTCCCTGAAATGATGTACCAAGAAGGGCACCTCACTTCGAGGTATTCTTCCCAATAGCGCATAGCTTCAATTTAATCATGAAACAACTTACACAAACCCGAGCTGAGGGCATTTCTATAAAATAACTGGCTGGTACTTTTTAAGGTCTCAAGGCCATCTGTCTTAACCAGCTCAGACTGCTATAACAAATTACCATAGACCAAGTGGCTGAAACAACAAACATTCAATTGGAGGCTGGGGAGTCCAAGATCATTGCCCCACAGATCTGATGTCTGGTGAAAGCCTGCTTCCTGTTTTGCAGAAGGCTGTCTTCTCTATGTATCCTTGCATGGGGGAGAGAGAGGAAGCAAGTTCTCTGGTGTCTTTCTATAAGGACACTAATCCTATCACGAGGATCCCACCTTCACAACCTAATTACCTGCCAGAAGCCCCACCTCGTAATTCATCCTACTGGGAGTTAGGGTTTCAACACAGGCATTCTCGGGGTAGACAAACATCAAAATCATAACATCATGATTAATGAAAGGCAAGGAGGGGCTGAGGATCTGTCACAGATTAGAAGAGACTAAAGAGGCATGGCAGCTAAATGTGAACTAATACTTTTATACCAGTATTATTTTTAAAAAGTTTTTGATAATTGTACATGGTTATGTGAGATATTAACCTTAGGAGATGCTGGGTGAAGGATCTATGGGAACTTTCTGAACTATTTTTTGCGATCGTCCAGTAAGTCTAAAATTATCTCAAAATAAAAAGTTAAAAATAATTGTCCCCACTGAACAAAACATCTTAATGCCCAGATGGCTTCACTGGTGAATTCTACCAAACATTTAAGAAGGAAATAATACAAATTTTACATAAATTCTTTTTAGAGGAAGAGGGAATACTTTCCAACCCATTTTATGAGCCTAACATTATCCTTTTACTAAAACCAGACATAGTTATTACAAGAAAAGATAATTTAAGATTAGTTTTTCTCTAAAATATAGATGCAAAAAAATTGACAAATCATGTCCAGCAATATCCTGTGTTTATTCCAGGAACACAAGTTTAGTTTAACATCTGAAATTCAGTTAATGGAATACATGACATTAATGAAATAAAGGAGAAAACAAAACGATCATCCCAGTAGACACAGAGAAAGCATTTGACAATATTGAACACCGATTCATGATATAATTCCTCTGTAAACTAGGAATATAAGGGAACTTTCCTAGAGGTCATTTAAATAAAACCTACAACTGACCTCATGCTTGATGTTGAGAATGAATACTTCCCCCCTCCCCCCATAGTCAACAATGTCCATTCTCATCAATTCTATTCAGTATTATAGTAGAGGTCCTGGACAGTCAATAAAGGAAGGTGAAAAAGCTATTTATATGGGACAGGAAGAAGGAAACTGTCTTTATTTGCAGATGACATAATCATGTATGTAGAAAACTCCAAGAAAACTACCAAAAAGCTACCAGAACTAAATGAATTTAGCAAGGTCATTTGATACAAGTTCAATATACCCAAATCAGTTATACTTCCATATAGAGTAAAAAGCAATTAGAAAATGAAATTCCAAAACACAATGTAGTTTAAAATAGTATCAAAAAACATGGAATAGGGTAAGTTTATTAAGATATGTGAAAACTATAAAAAACTGGTGAGAGAAATTAACATCTAAATTAATAGTGTTATATACCATACTCAAGAATCAGAAACTCAATATTTTTAAGGTGTTGATTTTCTCCCAAATTGACCTATAGATGCAACAAAATTCCAGTAAAAATTCTATTAAGCTTTTTGTAGAAATTGACAAGATGATTCTAAAATTTAGGAAATGCAAAGTACATAAAATAGCCAAAACAGTTTTGAAAAAGAACAGACAGAGTTACATAACCTTGTAACACGATTTATTGTAAAACTACAATAATCCAGACAGGGTGGTATTGGTGTAAAGATAGACATATGGATTAATGAAACATAGTAGAAACCAGAAAGAGACCTAGAGGTACAAGGTTGATTGCTTTTTGACCAGGGTGCCAAGATAATCCAATGGGGAAAAATGGTGTATACAACAAATGGTGCTAGAACCAGACATCCATTTGGGAAAATAAGAACCATGACTCTTACCTCACACCACATACAAAAACTCACTAGCAACTGACCATAGATCTAAATGTGAAAACTGAAATTGTAAAAAAAACAAAAAACAAAAAACAAGGTGATCTTGAGAACAGGACCAATTTCTTAGACAGGACACAAAATCATAAATCATAAAAGAAGATAATTGATACATTTTGCTTCATCAAAAGTAAATACTTCTGTTCTTCAAAGTAAAATATTAGGAAAATGAAAATTGAAGTCACAGGCTAGAAGAACCTCTTTATAAGAGTTATATTTTATAAAGACTAGTATCAAGAATATATAGAGAACTTGTGCAATCAATAATAAGACAAATAATCCAACAAAAACCAGGCAAAAGATTTGAACAGACACTGCACAAATGAAAATAAATGAATGGCCAATAACCACATGGAAATATGTTCAACATCATTAATCAGTAGGAAATTAGAAATTAAGATTATAATATTCTATTATTCACTCACTGGAAAGGCTACAATGAAAAAGACCTAATATGGTCATATTAGGAATTGGGGAAATAAGGTGTAATTGGAAGTCTCATAGACTGCTTGTGGGAATGTAAACTGGTACAGTTTGGCAGTTTCCTAAAAGTTAATCATACACTAACCATGCAATCCAGCTATTCTTAGACATTTACCCAAGAGGAATGAACACATACATACATACAAACGAAATGTTCACAGCATTGTTATTTACAATAGTCTCAGACTAGAAACAATCCAAATGTTCATCAGCAGGTGAATGGATAAGCAAATTGTGGTATATCCATGTGTTAGAATATTAGTAAGCTATAAAAAGAAACAAATTACTGATACATGCAGCAAAATGGATAAATCTCAAAAGCTGAGTGATGGAAGAGATGCAGAGTGAAAGAAGCCAGGTACCAAATGTACATCGACAAGTGCCTGTTCACACCGATGCTCTGGGGAGCTACAAGGCCTAGACCAGAAGCCAGGTGCCTGGACTCCCTGCGCAGTGTGCTTTCTCCTGTTCCAGGGAGTCAATCAGGGTGGAATAAACTATTTTCTCAGACTAGATTTTTATGATCCGTCCAGACTCTTCCCAGGGTTGGCATGCCCTTAGTAGTCTAGAAGACATCGTGTCCCTGATGAGCCCTTAAAGTTTTGGAGGCCATTGCTGAAACTGGAGGTCTCACGCTCATTTGTCCTCTTGGCCGACTTAAAATTTTTCCATTGCTTACAGAGTATGTGGTGAGAAAACAGCAGGCATCAAGTTGGGGCTCAGTGCTATCCTCTCTCCATCCATCTGTGGGTCTCTTCCTCTCATTCTGCATTCCACATTCATTCAAAACATTGATTGTACCTCCTGGGGATCAGTTGTCCCAGCAGAGCAGCTCAGGGACATGGCTGGTCTTTGTCTGCCTTTAATCTGTACCTTTGTTTCCCTGTTTGTCCTGTGTGTACTCAGGTTTATCTTTTTCTGGGGGGTCAATGTCTCTTCTCTTGCTTTTCTTCTTTCCCTCCCTCCCTCCCTCCTTCCCTCCCCTCCTTCCCTCCCCTCCTTCCTTCCTCTCTTTTTGTTTCTTTCTTCCTCTCCATCTCTTTCTGTTTTTGTCTTCCCTTAGATCTCACTGGATTTGCTTTCTCTTTATTTTTTAGTATCTCTCTGATTGTCCTTCTGTCTCTCCCTGCTTCTCTGTGTTGTTATGTCTGTCTCCCTCTCTGTCCTCTGACACTCTTTACAGAATGTGCATTTGTGCACAAAGTAGGAGCTGGCCAAGGCTTCTTGAATTTCTGTTCTTCACCCAAGTCTGTGGGAGGACACTGAGGCCATCTCATTTGTTAAGCAGATTTTACAAGATTTTCCTCTTCTGATTGTTTATGTAAATGCATTTTAGTCCCACTGGAAAGGAGATCTCACTAGACTTGTGCATTGGACAGAGGCTACACACACACATCTGTATTTTTTCCCCAGGTTGTAAGGAGACCTCCCCTAGTTTTAAATACAGGTGAAATGGTCTCTTTGAGGTAGATATTCTAAAGAAATTCTGAAGGAGGTTGGAACCTATAAAACTTGAGTATGCTTTTATATTTCTCATGGTGGAAGCCAGATTGATAAAACAGTTATTGAGCACCTCCTGTATACAAGAGGCCAGAAAAATAGATGTAAACTACAGTCTTTCAGGAACACACAGGCTAGTAGGGAAAGTTTCCTGGGTAATAGGGAGCGTTGTTTACTTGTCTGAGTGTTATAATAAGGGAAGTACAATAAGCTATGAGAAGAAGTCTTTAAGCCTGGAGTAATCAAGGAGGGCTTCATGGAGACAGTGATATTTGATCTGGGCCTTGAAATACATATAAAAGTTTTCCAGGACGACAAGGGTGAAGGACATTCTCTGTGGAGGAAATAGCACGGAAGGATAAAGCAGTTTGGGATATTCAGAACCTAGTGTGTAAGAGAATGAGGATGGAAGATAATGTTGGTTCCCTGCTCTGGAGACTTTGAAAGTCCAGATGGGGAATTCGGCCTTTTCGCTGAGGACCATGTGGGGTCATGGAATGTTACAGCAAGAGTGTGGCAGAGTCGGTGTGGGGGGAGGGAAGGGAGGTGTTCAGACCAGAGGGAGGAGGTCCAGGTGAGAGAGGAGGGAGCCATGGTGATAATATTTCTCCCTCTTACATCGTGTGTTTCCTTGAAATTTGGTTCCATCTGCCCTCTGCTTACGGGAGGGTTTGTATTCATTAGAAAACCATCAGTGAGCATGTACTGTATGGTCGGCATTAGGGACATGGAGATGAAAAAGACACGGTTGAGCTGGAGTCTCAAGGAGCTTAACGTTGAAAGACGATATAGCCAAATTGATAGGTGATTTCTGTGTGACCCTTTACGTACTAAGACAGAGGAAATAGTAAGGGGATGTGGGGGGCCGGAGGAGGCACCTAACACAGCATGGGAGGGGCCGGTGCAGGTGGGCTTCTTGGAAAAAGGGTAACCTGCATTGAGCCAGAATTATCTAGAGCTGTAGTTATTAAAGTGTGGTCCCCTGTCTCATAGCGACACCACTGTCTGGGATATTGAGAGAAATGCAAGTTCTTGGAGCCCACCCCTGAATCCAAAACTCTGGGTCTGGGTGTGGGGCCCAGCAATCTGTGTTTTAACCAGTCCTTTGAGGTATGCTCAAGTCTGAGAGCCACTGATCTAGGCAAGGGAGGGAGCAAGTTGTCCTAGGCCCAGGGAGCAGGTGTGCAAAGGCAAGGAGGTAGTAGACGGTCAGGTGGGAATATGGTTCAGAGGCTGGAGCGCAGGCTCACTGTGCAGATGTGCCACAGAGGAGCCAGGAAGTCTTGCTGGGACAGATAACGGAGGGCCCTAAATATTGGGTGAAGGAATGTGGACCTTATCTTGTGGGGAACGTGAAGCCACAGAAGGACTTTATAGAGGAGATGGGCATGGTCATGTTTCTCTCTAGAAGCAGGTCCGAGGTGGGCATGTGTAAAGCAGGGACTCAGTATTTGTTGAACTAACCCAGGAGGAACTAGAATAGTCCCCTCCATCTGATGACTGCAATGCAGATCAAGGAGGGCAAAAAAAAAACCACCCCAAAACAAAAACAAAAGCAAACCCCTCCCCCTCAAAAAAAACCCCAAAAAACAAAACCAAAAACCAACTTATCTCTTGAGCCAATTTCAATCCATTGGTAGCGGCTTCCTGAGTGCTGTGTTGAGAAAGATCCTGAAGTCTGGAATCTAGAAGAAATGAGGTTTATGGCTAAGCAAGCCAAGTCTGCCGCAGGCATGAGAAGTGGGGAGGTGAGGATGTGGGGTGGCTCATGTGCTACGTGTTAAATCTGAGTTGCTCTTGCCAGATCATTAACAAAACGAAAACAAAAAACACATGTTTTCCAGAACTCATTTGTTCTCAGGAAACCCAGTGTTGCTCCTAGTCAATACCAGCAAGAATCAAGTCTAAATTATGTGGAATAGAGTCACCAAGGGCCATAGAGTCCTCTCCTCTGCACACCCCCACAATGTAAACGCCTCCGATTTCTTGACACAATGACGGAGATTCTACATTATGCTTTTCTTTAGGGCAGGGCAGCTAAGATCCCTATAGAGCCAAAGATGCTAAAAGAGGAGAGAAATCAACTCATTGCTTCACATGTCATTCACCTGACTACATCAATTAGTTACCTGCCGCAGGTGAGGCCCAGCTCATAGGAGGGGAGGAGTCACACTGTTCAGCAGGACAATATAATATTAAAGAAAATTTGTCTATCCAAGTGGCTCTTGTTGGACGGGAGGCTAAATGGGTGCCAACTGGAGGCCTGGAGTACAGCCCCAAGAGTCCCCCTCTGGTGTAAAATGGACTTGAAGACTTGCATTTCATCTTCCAAATTTATGCAGTCTTAAAATTCCACTCCATAATATGCAACATCTGGGTTTGTTTTAATGTAGATATTCTTGACATCAAGTAGTATTTAAATTACTTACCAGTAAGTGAAAAGGATATGCCAGGTAGACGCCCAGTGCTTTTCCTATAACTTCACACAGGCACCCCCAGTACACATCCCCCGCCCCCCTGCACTGTCCCAGAGGATTTGTGTGCTACAGGCGGGGGGAAATGGCTGCCGGACAAGCAAGGGAAACCCTGACCTCCCCCGGCTGTGCCACATTGGGTAAATTACTTCACCTCTCAGAGTTTGCACTTCTCATCTGTCAGTAGGAGAACACAGAGGATGGGAGGAGTAAAATAGATGAAAATTTGTAGCACAGGCCTTGGCACATATTAGGTCCTCAATAAATTTTAGTTAAATGCCCACATCTAGGACCCCAAGTCACGTGAACCATGGTGTGAATTAATTAGTCGAACACAGTGAGGCCTGGGGAGGATGGGACCGTGAAAGTGTCAGTTGGATTTTTGGATCATCTCTGCTCTTTCTCCTGGCTGTAAATTGCTGGGATGTTGCTGTGAGAACAGGAAGGAAGGAGGGGACCTTCCCTGTGGGGAATCCTGGAAGGCTTCAAGGAGCTAGCGTTGGAGCTCGACCTGTCCGCTGGTAGATGACTGGATCACAGGCCACAAAGAAGGAGATGGGAGACTGGACTATCCGGTCGGGGGGTCTGAGCCTGGAGAGCCTAGCCTGCATTAGGGAGACTTGTTTTTATTCAGTTGGCCAGAGGGAATCATTGAGGACTTTTGAGGGTGGAGGAGCTGTGCAGGAGAAAGATCATATATAAGGCTCTGAGGACAGGTTCTTTCCCCCTCTGTGTGGTTCCCGCTGTATCCTCTGTGCCTACAACAGAGTAATTGTCCAATAATGGATATTTGAATGAATGAATGATCGCATTGCTCTGGCAGCAGGCTTTTACACAGACTGGAGGGGGCATGCTGGAGGTAGGAGAACCAGTTCAGAGCTTGTAGTGGTGCTCAGGGAGCACAAGTGTCCCTCCTTGGGGGTTGGCAGTGGGCTGGGGTCAGGGGCAGCTGGGGGGAGACTCTGGGAACATCACCCTTCTCCTGTTCTCTGCACCTCCCATGGAGCACTGACTGCCCTCTGAATTTGGGGAAAGCTTCAGGGCAGCATAATTCATCCTGACAGCCTTGGCTCAGTGTTCTCCCAGAGCCTCTGTTTCCCTCTGCTCCCTGTTCAGATTGGAACACAGTCTGGGCACGCTTGAGAGAGGAAATAGTCATTTTCATCTGAACATGAAACAGCATTTTCTGAAGCTGCAAGCAGGGCCCAGCTGGTGTGCATGGGGCTCGCTCACAATTGCAGCCAGCTTTTCAATTTGGGCCTGGGGGGTAGGGGTAGGGCTTCATATGCTGCTTCCCAGTGGGAAGACCCACACCCCCACACTCAAGCGAGTGCACCAAGCTGGAGCCCCCAGTCCCGGCTGTCTTGGCTGCAGAGAGGACTTGCCGGGGGGTAGGGAGAGGAAGGAAGGGACAGGGGTGTACAATGCATTCTTCACAAACCTCGGGGGAGCAGCTACTTTTGGAAGTTCAGTAAATCCACTGGGAGCCAGTGGGAGTGGCCCACGGGTCCTGGAACCTTCTGACAATGTTGAACACCTACTATGTTTGAAGCATTTTGCCAGATGCTTTACTTTGTGGTTTTCTGCAGGGGGCAGGTAGGGTGGGAGGCTAGAAAAAGAAGTAGGCTAGTTGCCAAGGCCTTAGATTGTTTTGAAAAATGATAAATTAAAGTTGAAAAAGTCACCGGGGTGTGAGTTCAAGGAGACTCACTGGAAACTCGCTGCCCCAAGTGAGCCTCGATTCCTCTTGCTGTACGATCCCTTCCAGTAGGGCTGGGTGCTGATGTGGGGACACATGGAAGCTAATGTCCGCAGAGCTGTCCCTTTTCTCATGCCCACCCTGCTTGCACCTCCTCTCCGGATTATAACAGCCCAGACCCCGGCTGCAAGGGTCTGCTTGTCCCTGGGCCCTCTCTGCACGGTCCCCACGCCACACCTGTACATGTCCACTCGCACAGAGGCAGGGGACCCCAGGCCCTGAGCGGACTGAAGCTGCAAAGGGGACACGATGATGAGAAAGCCCTCTCATTGGGGAGGGTCCGGCATGGTATTCTGCAAGTATCTCAGGCTTTACAACTATACGGCTAGGGAGCTAATTCTGGCTCTCCCACCAAACAGCCACGGACGCTCAGGCAACAGTGCACTTACCTAACACTTACCGCTAATACCTACCGCACCCACTGTCCTCTTCCAAGTGCTCTGATGAACTCACCTGGCTTTCACAATCACCTGAAGAGGGACAATAAGCACCCTAATTTTACAGGCCCAGGGGGGTCATGCCACTTGTCCTAGTAAGTGGCAAACGTAGGACTTGAACCTGGGCCATCTGACTCCAAAGTGAATGCTTTATTACCACTCCCTGGTGCTACCTTCAGCCAGCTCTGTGTGTAGAGCAACAGGTGCTGGGGGTCCTCCTCCCCCAACTCCTCCCTTCAAGGAGCCAGGGGTCTTGCAGAAAGTTCTCTGGCAGCAGTGGAACAGTCCTCTCTGTTAATTAGGTGTTTCATTTTACTGCCAGCCTTTTGTTTCCCCCTCCCCCGCTCCCCAGAGACCTGGCAGTATTTCCAATAAACTGTGTTTCAAGGAAAGAAATAGAAAAAGACAGTGAGTGGCTCCCAGGTTGAGAACAATTGGGCCATTGTCCACATTAATAGGACTTTCTGGGGAGGCAGCTGTGGGCCTTATGCCCCAGTTTTATTTTTGCGGTGACCAAATTCAATTTCTTTTTTCTTCCGCTTCCCTTTGGTCAGGAGTATATTTTATTCTCACATGGACCCCTCCTTATTCCTGCAAAAAAAAAAAAAAAAAAAAAATTACAGCTTTGGCTTTGGACTTAGAATAGGG
Organism: Neomonachus schauinslandi; assembly: GCF_002201575.2. Lineage (NCBI taxonomy): Eukaryota > Metazoa > Chordata > Mammalia > Carnivora > Phocidae > Neomonachus > Neomonachus schauinslandi. Next base: position 43,548,018 of record NC_058406.1, read on the forward strand.
ATGCGGTGAGGATTTGCTTGTGTCTCAAAGGAACTGAACATTTGCAAAACCTGCCGCTGTGGCACCGAGAGTTTCCTTCCAGTGAGCACTCTGGGGTCTCCTTGCGCCAGATACCCGTGTCTCAGAGAAAGGCCGTCGCGTTCCACTCTGGATCGATCAGCAGTACTCCCATGAGAGAAGCTGAAAAGCAAGACATTCTCTTTCCCAGGGTTCCTTGCGTTGATTTTTTTGCCGGCCAGCCCAAATTGCCTAGACTTTGTTCCGATGCTAGGGAGAAACAGGGGATACTGAAGGCTGCCTGCATCGTTGCAACCTTCCTCATTTCTGCGACACATTGCCGGGGCACAAAGTAGACTAAGAACTTCCTTATTCCACTGCTAAATTCATGTTCCCTGTGCCTCCTTCAGCGGCTCAGTTGGTTATGTCCTTTACCTGACTGTATGGCCCTGACAGTCATTCCTGGAAGGTCTAAACCTGTCGATCCGAATGTGCCTGGTTTCTATGATCTTCCATTGACTTTTACCACTAGTCACGTTAGTTCATGTTGCAAGAGCACCAACCCGCCTTTTGGTGGTCTTGAGTGCCAGTCCAAGACCCATTGTTGTGTCCCCTTGGTAGAAACATTCCTTCCTTAGGAATTAAGACCTCTAAGCCAGCAGAGCCTGACTTATCATCTGCAGGAATGGGAGGAAAATTTTTGCGAATGGGTCGTTAGAATTAATGGTGAAAGAAGCTCCTTCTGCCATTTGTTTTTTACACCCAAGTATTTCGGCTATGGGAAGATGGCATCAAATAGGAATTGTTAGTTCAGAACATACACTGCAATTGTGGTGTAGTCCCCCAACCCAGCAAATATTGCCATCTAGCAATCCCCATAACCGAGTCTTTAATAGGTCACTGCACCATTCTGTTAGATGGCCTGCTTGTGAGTGGTGAAGTTCATGGTGAGACACATGGTCATGAGTCTGTTGTCCTTCCTCTCTAGACAATGAGTTTCTTGGTCAGAAGCAATGTTGTAATGGGATTCCATAATGGACATAAGGCATTTTTTATGTCTACTGATAGGGATGTTGTCAGAAACATTGTGGGCAGGGAAATCAAATCCATATACATATTGATGTCTGTTCCAGTGAAGATAAATCACTGCCCAGTACTTGATCAGACCAGGTGGCTGAATGCTCTTCTTGCAAGTGACGCCCATACCCAAGGCTCAGCCATGTTCTCTACGGTTGATGGGTTGGACACTCATGCATGCCTTCAACAATATAGACTTCTTTGACCAAAGTCAATCTGGCTATAGCACTGCTAAGCTGCATCCCTGCAACCATGACCACCTTGTTCATGAGCCCATTGAACAAACAGCAGGGTGGCTGGGAAGAGAAACTACCTAACCACAGAATAGGACAGCTTGACAATTTGATTATTGAGTGTTCCTTTGCTGTGGACAACATATTTTTGTGTGTGTGTGAACATCTATGCAGACACAAATAGCCTCATGCTCTGTGCCCATTCTGAGAGATCCACGCCCAGACCTCCTTGCTACCATCCTCTAATCTTGTTGTTTCCAAGACCCTATCCATCTAGCCGTCTTGAGCACCCTAGCTCCAAATAACTTAGTGTAAGCCCTAAATTTGGTGGGAGGGGGATCTCTTCTGGCTATTTAGATGCTTCTTAGTTTAAGACCTAATTAATGGAGAAGCAGGAGGTAAAGAAATAAGGATTGATGCTTTTCCTTCTCCTTTCCAGCTGAGCTTCCCATCCTAGCACTTGGGTTTTCAGAAAGGGCAGAAGGCCAAACACATGGAAAGCTCCAGGCAGCCCAGCAGGAGGAGAGGTGAGTCATTTACTTCTTGAGGAATTAGGTTCAGTAATGTCCCATTAATCTGGTTCCATCAGGAAATGAGCTGTGTCACCTAAGTAAATTTTCCAATAACTGAACCTCTCCCTTTCATGTGCCAAAACTTGATTTAATAATTTTGGATGGAAGTCTCTCTAACACCAATTACATGCTTCTCTGACTATTTCAGTGGAGGATCCTACCCATATTCTAATCTTTTCTTGAGGACATGGGGACCACTCATTTATAAGGTTCGAATTTAAGAAAAAATAAGGAGCTATTTGCCGCAATAATGAATGTCCCCATCCTTGTTGTGAATTTTGAGTTAAATCTGCCTACCACAATAATTTTATTTGTTTCCAGCCTCACTTTCTCATGCTCTTTGGTGGCTGTGTCACAAGCCAGACAAGAACGGGTTCTGGAGTCAGATCTGAATGTGAATTCTACCTCTGCCACTTACGGTCTCCGGGCTCCAGTGTCTTCTATGCAATACAAGTACAAGTTACATGTCTCTCTTGTCTAAAAATTTCTACCGTTCAGTATCATTGTCAGGGCCAAGTACATATTAAGAGGGAAGACCCAATGGTGTGATAGCACCTAATACATTGCAGCTGGCTAATAATAAACAGGACTTCCCAGTGAGTGGGTTTAGTTCTTGCTCTGTAATTTCCTTCCCATTCCAACTTGCTAAGTCTAGTCTGCAGAGGGTCACCTGTGAGCTTCAAGGGCACGGTTGCCACTGTCTTATTCACCCCATTTCCAGCTACACCTAGCAAAAAGCTGGGCATAGGGTAGGTGTCAGGACATGTTTTCCTCATCACCACTAAGAAGCATGCCAGCTCCTCAGCGGGAAATGAAGCCTCTGCTAGAGTACATCCTACCATCAGTTTTGCATGTGGAGGTCCCGGGACATGTAGCAGTTCTAGAAACTTTGGGTCTTTAAGCCTCTCCAACGCCACAGTCAAGCTCCATCTCCAATGCCCTCCCCCAGTTTTTCTGTTTAAAGAGAATGGCAAATGCATCACTGCTCAACTCTTAGAGAAAGGGGAGAAGGTATTTTCTTACTAAACTGTTCATAAGCTCTCAGAGGTGCAGATAAGAACCATGGAAACTTCCCATACTACCCTCTCCCCTTTTCCCCCACCCCCCACTCAATTCCTTTCCCTCAGAAGCATTCTGCCCTTCCTGCAATTGATAAGGCATGAATAACAAGTGGGAAATTAGTAGTGAAGGCATGCCCATTGTATTTCTTTTTAAAATTTGAGTTCCTGGAGACAAGACCAAAGCCACATATTGACAGGGTAAGGCACGCCTCTGACAGCAGCCTTCTGCCAGCCTCCTAGAATGCTGATTCATCTTCTTGGGCAGCGCAGACCTCTCCAGAGAGAAGGGGAGGGAAGGGGAAAGAACAGGAGGGAAGGAAAAGGGAGGCAAGGGAAATTCTTGCTATTTACTAAGCACTTAGTATGTGTCAGGCTCTGTAAATGTTGTTTCATTCACTGCTGACCAGAATCCTGTGGGGTAGATAGTATTATCAGCCATTTCTTGCAGACTAGGTGGACAGTTTGAGAGGTTGAAGGCTTTTTCCAAGTTAGTGCAGTTGATATGGAAGAATTTTATTTGGTGGGTGATAGAATGTAGGGTAGATGTCTACATTGAGATATCCTCTCTCAATACCCCTATCTTACTCATCATCACGCAGAAGGCTAGAAGAAGGAAAGAAATATGGAAACTCTGATGTCAGGTATTTTAAAATTTTTGATGGTATCTCAAGCCTGGTATCCCAGAGTACAAGAATGACAGTTGTCATCACCTTTTCATGTATGTAGCACTTTAGAATTCACAAGATTTTTGCCCTCCTGTCCGTTCCACCCCCACTCCTTCCTTCTACAGTAGCTCCATGGTGTCTATCACACGAGCTCTCTGGCTTCACTTTCACCTTTAGAATGGGCAGAACAATTTGTGCACTACTCATGAGAATGTTTTTAGGAGATCAAGTAAGATATTAGCTCTGGTCCTTCTATTATCTTGCTCCTTTAGCATCTGGTGCCTAGTGAAGTGGTGATTAAACAATTATTTGTGCAATTATGTGTTTACCACCTGTTCTACTGTAGAGGTCTTGTAGGCCTTGTTCACCATTGTACCTCCAGCTTCTATATCATGGGGCTCTCCTCCGCAGAATAAGACATGAATCTGAGTCTCAGGATTGTGGCTAGGAGACGGGTGGAGGGAGGAAATGATCCACTTAGAACAATAAAAAATGAGAGAAATAAATTGCTTGAACTGAACAAAATGATGCCAGTGAAGGGCCATGTTCACAAGTTGCAAAGCTGATGCCAGGACAGGCTGTCCACACCCGTACCAGTGGGCAGGGTCGGCAAGTTTTGATGCAGACTCGACAGTTTCTAGTTTAGCTGGGCAGTGCAGGGAGAGGGGGTGTGAAGAGCTCAGTGCTCGGAGTCTGGAAGTCACGTGAAGAGTTCCCTCAAGTTTTGTTTCATCTGCAAATTTCACTGGAATGCTTTCTGTTTTCATCCACGTGACTAGCCACATTAAGGAGTCTTGTTGTGAAGGAGATTACTGGTGGTCAGGGGGCTCTGTCCTTGGCTCTTCCTAACTAAGAAACAGTGCGGGTAAGATGAATCAGACAGTGACGGCCACAACTCTCTACAGACAAGCAGACAAAATGCCCACTGGAAGATTTTGAGGAGGCTAGGTTGATGGCCTAGCTAGATTTTGCCAAGGAATCTGGCAAAATCTCTTAGGATGTCTTTGTACAATATCAATGGAATATTCTAGATCTGGTAGTGTAGTATCTCAACTCCAGTAAGAAATGAGCCTAGTTTGGTGTGATTCCCTTTGATTAATCTTTCTCTTCTTCTTCATGCCACCAATACTGGCTTGATAGTCTCCTCTTTAATTCTTCTGAGGATCGTTTTCAGATCATCGGTCACTTACACATCCTGAGCATCTGATCAGAGGCAGGCAATGGGTGGCCCCCACTGCCTAATTTGATTCTCCTGGCGATCCTCCCTGGTGGGCACCGGTCTTGCTCCCATTTTAGAGATGAGAAAATAGAAGCTTAAAAAGACTTTGAGATGTGCCAAGGTCACGTGTGCACCTTCTAGCATTTGATATTTATGGGGGAGATACAGACATGAAGCCTGTCGTCCTGGAAGACTGAGGGGAGGGAAACTAATATTTATAAGCAACTATGTGCCAGGCACCTGCTGAGTACCTGACAAGCCTTGTCTTGTGTGAGATTCATAGCCCACCTAGGAGGGGGTGCGGTCAGTGTCTCCTTTTGAGAAGGGGGCATCCCGGCAACTCGCTCACTGCCATGGAGCTGGGACATGGGGGCAAGCTTGGAGCTCTGGTCAGAGGCCATGAGGCCTGTCCTAGTCACTATGTGGAGTTGTCACTACGCAGACTGTGCAGGCCAAGCTGGGGCATCCCACTGGGGACTGGTGAGGCTGGAGAACCCGGGAGGCTGCGGGACACAGGAGGGTGTGGCTGTCCCCGGAGCCCTGGGTGTCACAACCAGTGTCTGCAAGCTTCCTCCTATTGTCACCCTGCCCTTTCGGAGCTTTCAATGTTGTGTTCCTTCCCAGCTAAAAATAAGGTTTTGTTTGCACACAGGGCAAAGGCCCTGGGACCCTCCTGAGAAAACCCGCAGAGGAAACAGGACGCAGAGTGGACCACAGAGGTGGGAATGTCAGCTCAGCTCCAAGAGGCTGGAAGCATGGAGCGGGAAATGGTTTTTATGTTTAGCTGGGGTTTAATTAATAACCGGCAAACAAGTCTATAATTAACTCGATTTCCCTTTTGGCCAGCCCAGGGAATAATAATAAAGGTCCTTTTTAAGTCCTCAGTGTTGCTGGAAGGATGGGAGGGCAATTGGGCTGCAAGCAACACTTGCACAATAATGAGGGCCCTGCAGAGCATTCATTGCCCCCTCCCCCCTGCAAATTGTATTATCTATACCAGATGTTGCATTAAAAGAAGAATTACTGTACTTCAGGGCTCAAATTATATGTGCCTGATTTATTGTCCTGACTCCATTGTAATGCTACCTTGCAGAACGCTGATAAATGATAGCTTATTATTTTGCAGAGCGCCTGAGTTGATGAAGATATCAAGGGCAGGAAGGGGTGAACTCTTTCCAGGCTGGGATCATTTGGCTGGCCATTTTGCACTCCTTTTGGATATTTTAAATCTCCTCACACCCACACCAGCAAACACACACCCTTTTTGTTATTTTTATTTTTAATCTCTAAAGTGACAGGCCCAAGACCCTGTCTTGGCTTCCAAGATACCTAGGCATCTTGTACATCAGAGATGAAGCACCAATTTTTAAGTGTGGCATTCAAGACCTGCCTCTGACTTCCCTTTCCAGCCTCTCATTGTTTCCCTTCCCACATGCTCTGTTCTAAAGTCCTGTGTGATCTAGCCTGTGCCTACCTCACCAGCCTCATTTCTTGTTCCTCTGCCACAGTGCCCTTCTTCCAGTTTCTTGAACACCCAAACACCTTCCTGCCCCAGGACCTTTGTACATGCTGCTCTCTCTGCCTAGAGCTTTCTCTTTTCTATCTTTCATTTGGTTAACCCATTTTTTTTTTTTTTTTGGTCTCAGCAGGAACATCATTTCTTCATCCCCAATATTTATTAGATATCCCTTTCTATTTGGTCTCCTGGTGCCATGTACTTTTTGCTTCTACCACTTTCCATAATGTATACTCATTTATTTTGTTGTGTGATTATTTGCCTAATTCCTCAACTATGAGCACCGTAAGGCCAGGGACTGAACCTGTGTCTTCACCACTGTAATTCCAGAGTCTGACACCCAGCCAGGCACAGATGCCTAACACTTTTTACTGAATGAATGAATGACTAGGTGAATGAAACAGGCTGCCCGCCTGCCCCATTCCTCACACTGCTCATCCTCCTCTTCTTGATTCCGTCTGCTTCTGAAAGAATCTCTTCTTCACCTATTTCTGGGCTTGTGGCCTTGGGCAAGTTACTTGACCTCTTAGTGCCTCAGTTTCCCCCATACATAAAATGGGGATAACATTATCCATGAGACTAGCCTCATCTAGTGGTTGTGCAGATTAAATGAGTAAGTGTGTTAAGGAACTCCAAAGTATATCTGGCTCATGGTAAGTACTGAATAAACAGTTAAAAGAAAATATTCAGTGTGCAGCCTAATACTTATGACTACGCATTCATTCTAACTTGACTTTAACTTGGGCTTTTGCTCTGGCTCTGCTTCCTCTAGCCACACCCTTTGGCTCAGACTCTGCCTTTCTCAGCACACAAGGCTTCAAAGTGGGCTCAGGGTAACTAAAAGGATAGTTCAGGTAGACAGGGAAGACCCAGTGGCCAGTCTTCAGGTGCAATTCAGGCAAACACATCTGTACCAGCAATTAGAGGAACCTCAGAGCATGACTCCCTGGAGCCCAGGGGTGCAGTTCAGCCCTATACTCTTTGCTGAGCACTTGCTGAGTGACAGCACCGTGGGAGGGCTAGCGGCTTCAGCATTGGAGAGGGCCTGGTTCTGCTCTTGCTAAGCTCAGAGTCTGATGGAGGCACCAGCAGGAAGCCAGGAAGTGGCGATCAAGGGGGCTGAGTGCTGTGGGAGCACTGGAGAAGGGCAGCTGGTCCAGACATGGGGAACCTGCTCGAAGGAGTTGATACCTGAGCTGGTTCTTACAAAGTGGAGATGACTGCTGGGTGCTGAACTGGGGACAGAGTGTTCTAGGCAGAGGGAACAGCATGAAGAAGGCCCAGAGGGGCTGGTGAGCAAGGTGTTTGGCTCACAGGAGGGCTCCGCGTATTTGGAGGAGAGTACAGATGGGTGCAGAGGAAGATGAGGCCCAGGCCTTAGGACTTCACATGTCATGCTAAGGATGAGGTTGTGTCCTGTGGCTTGTGAGCAGCAAGGAGAGGCTTTGGAAGAAAAGAATGTCACAATCGTCTCCAGATGCTGTCAGAAAGCAACCCGGGGTTCATGATCCTGTTAGACCAAGGACAGCAGTAAATGCTTCAGCTACACACAGACCTAACTCAGTGCCACAAAGGAGATGGAGGCCGGGGGCCAGGTTCCAGGTTCCAGGAACACTTTCTTGGGTACCATGTGGACTCCCTGGGAGTCACCCACTTTTTAAACGCAAGGGTTTCAAAGATGTGCAGGCTCTCCAGGCATGTATGGGGCTGCTCTTCCCTCAGCTCAATTTGCTTTAATAGGTTCCAGGGGGAGTTGCAGATTCATGAGTGAGCAAGCAGGTAGAAAGGACAGAAGGTGGCTTTTGTTGAGGGCCGACTCCGGAAGGAAACTAGCACATGCCTGGAATGAATATTTTCTTCTTTTTTTTTTTTTTTAAGATTTTATTTATTTATTTGACAGAGAGAGACACAGCGAGAGAGGGAACACAAGCAGGAGGAATGGGAGAGGGAGAAGCAGGCTTCCCGCGGAGCAGGGAGCCCGATGCGGGGCTCGATCCCAGGACCCTGGGATCATGACCCGAGCCGAAGACAGATGCTTAGTGACCGAGCCACCCATCTTCTTTAATCCTCCTCAAAACCCTGAGAAGTAGGTGTTGCAACCATGTTTTGATAGATGAGAAAATGGAGGCCAGAGAGACTAGGAAATTTGTCCAGCTTGCCCTGTCGGAATTTTAGTTTCTTTATTTTCCTGCTATTTTCCTGGCTGTTTGCTTCATGTGGCATCCAGAGTAGGGTGATTCTTTGGCACCTATTGTCATTGATCCACTAGACCTAAGACCATTCCGTGCCCAGCGCTGGGTGTTTCACACAATCAGCTTTCAGTACATGTCTGCTAACTGACCCAGTAGCCCCTAAACCGACAGTGAAGCTATCAGTCACTAGAGGGCATTATGGATATACAATGTGGAGTGAAATTAAGAGCTACAGGTGATTTCCTTCACCCAGCTAGCCTTCTTTCCTTCTTTCCACCCATCCATCATTCACTTATACACAAAATAATTATTAAATGCCTCACATGTACTAAGGGTTAGGCTAGGGACACTGGGGCTAAAACTTTCAAATCACTCACTGGTTGTAGCTCACCATGGGGAGGGGAGGGCCATAGGGGCCTAAACCAGGAGACCATATAGGCAGCCTGTCACTCAGGCTGGGAGTCATGGAAGACTTCTCCGAAAATGCAATATCTGAGCTGGGTTTAAAAAATGAGTTGAAGCTTGCTTAGTGTAGGAAGAGAGAGAAAAATGTACCCTGGGCCTAGGGGCCAGCATAAGCAAAGGCCCAGGAAAAGAGAAGGGAGGCTGAGGACATGGACTTGCCCCGAGGTCTTCAGAAAAGCCCAGCAAAGGTTTTATGTGAAGTGGAGGTGGAAGCAAGAAGAGATTCTTTTCCTGGTCTGTTTTGTCTTTTAGAAAGGTCACTTTGGTGGTTAAGAAGAAAATACAAAACTGGAGATAAGAGCAGCTTGAAGGCCATGTTCATCCAGGCAAGCAGTGCTGGCAGCCTGGACTGATGCAGCAGATATGCAGATGGAGAGAATTGGATGGAATTTCAGATTTTTTTTTTTTTTTAAGAGAGAGAGAGAGAAGAGAGGCAAAGGGAGGGGGAGAGAGAGAATCTCAAGCAGGCTTCACGCCCAGCACAGAACCCAATGCAGGGCTCCATCTCACGACCCTGAGATCATGACTTGAGCTGAAATCAAGAGTTGGATACTTAATCAGCTGAATCACCCAGGTGCCCCTGGAATTTAAGATTTTAAGAGAGACTTTAAGGAAGTAGAATTGATAGATCTCAGTGACAATAGCAATGAAGGAGCAGATGAACTAGAACCCAGGTTTCTGGTTCTAGTGCGTAAAAAATGGAGGTGACATCCCTGGGGAGGAGAACATGGAGGGAGAGGAGAAGCAGGATGTGGAGAAAGATGACAAGTTTGATTTTAAACATGCTGAATTTGAACTACCTTCGGCACAACCAGGTGAAGATGTCCAGCTGGCAGCTCCACTCATAGGTCTGGTGCTTAGGGGAGGAGAAGGCTCTGGATGGGAGAGAAGGTACACGCATGTGGATGGTGTTTAAAGACACAGATTTGAATGAGTCCAACTAGGAGTAGTGTTTGAAGGAAGAAGAGATCACAGTGGAAGGAAGAACCTTGAGGGGCTCAGCAGTCAAGGATCAAGACCCAGAAGGTTGAGTCTAAAGAGTGGGAGGAAGCCTCTATGAGAATAACATCACTGAACCCCAGAATGGAAGAACTTTAAGAAGGTTTGGTTAATGGTGGCAAAAGCTGCAGAGGTCAGGAAAAAGAAGGACATAGATGTATTTACTGGTTTTCGCAAGTAACATGGGTAAGAGGAGTTTCCAAGATTTAGTGCTTTGAGGAGGGGATAAAGGCAAGGAAGTGGAGGGTATGGGTGAGCATGTTGTTACAGGAACCTTGGGTGTGAAGGGAAGGAGAGGGATGAGGAAGGAACTCTCTAAGAGTACAGAATCAAGTGGGGGCAGCGGTCAGACTTAAGAATAGAGAATCTTGACCACATTTATGAAAACATAGTAAAGAGGAAGAGGTTGAAGATACAAGATGGGGAGGAGATACAGACAGATTTATGGGCGGCAGGTAGATTTGCAGGGGATGGAGGTGACAATCACCTGATGGAGGAAGTTTCATCCCAAGAAAATGAGAGAGAGAGAGAGAGAGAGATTGATTCTAGACCAGAACAGGAGGAGATAATTTCCCCAGCCTGCCTGAGGCTGAAAATGAGTCTTGGAATTCTGTTGCAAGTCTTTGTAGTTTGTTTTGTCTACTCATGGGTCCACTCATCTTGTTTCCAATCAACCATGCTCTGGAATCTACTCATTCACTGGTCTGTCTGTGACCCATCTGACTTGGCAGACCCAGTTCCCATCCCCATGTGTGAGAAGAGTTATTCTCAGTTCATAATTTTTGTTCTCTTTATAAAGTTCTCAGATGAAGATCCTTCCAAGTATTATTAGAGATTGAATAAATGAATACATGAATGGTCACTCCAGATCTCTTTCATTCAACCATTTGACAAATATTTATTAAGCAACTATTTTCTGTAGGGCATGGTGCATGTGCTAGGGCCACAATGATGAACCAAGTGGAGCTCATAGAGCTTGCTGCCTGGTCAGGGCTACAGATGTGAAAATAGGGCAATTGAAATACAAAGTGCTAAATGCTGTGATTAGCTCCTGGGGGTAGGGGGCATAATTTATACACAAGGGGCTGGAGATGACCTCCTAGAGTGGATGAGTAACCAGAAGCCTGAGTTCTCCAGGTTAATCCATGTTCACAATTACAATCTGGACTGTTATTTTATGAATGGAAAATCAGAATATTTCTATTAGAATCTGCTACACTTATGAACGTATGAATGAATGAATGGATGATTTCTTCCATCTTATTAACAATCTAGTCATCTGTCTTTGAACTCTTGCTTCCCAGAAAGTGTCGACCTTCAGTAACCAGTTGCCCAGTGTCAGGGGATTTTGGAAATAGTGAAATGTTCTAATTCTAACCTGTTCATTTCTAGTATCATTACTTGTCTGTGGAGAAACCATGTGGCTTCTCATCTCACTGTAATAAGTACTTAAGGGAAGGTGCTTGAACTTTGAATGGCGGACTTATTTTCCATTGAAAAAGCTAGCTTCTTCTCCATGCTGAAGGTCATTTAATTGACCTGAAGTCTGGTGTGAGCCCTGTTAAAACCATTTTCGGTGGGGGATGGCTTTTCTCGGAAATCATGGGAATGACTGGGAGGGACCAATAGTTCTAGCGCCCTGCCCCAGTCTTTTGGTCAGGCCAGTCAGAAACCATTTCCCAGCAGGGAACACCCTTTTACTTTTGCACATCTCAGGAGTGAAAAGAATCTATACCTGTCACACATCTCCATTATAGTGATTTGAGATGATAAAAGTCAGAAAGTTAGAGAAATGAGATTAGTTGATGTCCAAGGATCTAAAAGTCCAGTGGTTGGTAATAAAAATAAGAAAAATACTGGCTACAGATCATGGTGTCTATTATGTGTCAGCCCAGTGAGGTGACAGGCCATTTGTGTCCCCATCTAAAGAAGTGAAGCAAAGACAGGGGCAATGCTGAATGGAGGAGAGAGGTGGAACCAGCCAGGCCATGTCCCAAGCTTGGCTGCCAGGGCCCTGGAGGCTCTGGTAAGACTCTATCATTTATCATAGGTTGAGAGGGGAATTCTTTTTACCTGGTGCAGAGAAAAGACTCTAAACAAACAAGAGTTATTAACCAATCAACAAAGGTCTCCTAAAGATTTACTGGGGGTTATCAGGGTAATACAAGAGATGGAGAAAGCTGGCAAGAAAAAAATATTGCACAGAAGAATCTTGAGAATAATACTGTCTTTAAAAAAATTAGATACTGAGGGGCATCTGGGTGGCTCAGTCAGTTAAGAGTCTGCCTTTGGCTCAGGTCATGATCTCAGGGTCCTGGGATCCAGCCCTGTATCAGGCTCCCTGCTCAGCAACGAGTCTGCTTCTCCTTCTCCCTCTGCCCTTACCCCCTGTTCATTCTCTCTCTGTCTCAAATAAATAAATAAAATATTTTAAAAAATCAGAAACTGAATCATGTGGTAAAACATCAGGGGATTATTGAAATTCAGAGAAGGTGTGGATTGCTGTGGGGTAAGATGCTCATAAAAGGCTTTTGGAAGGAGAGGAGGCTTGCAATGGCTTTTCACAATGGGTTGGATTTGTTGAAAGGCCTTTGCCTATTGCTCCAGCCCTATCTTGTGCTACTTCCTCTTCTCTCTTTCCCCATGCACCATGTACCCTGATCATACTGAATACAGACCGTTCCCCTGGGAGCTGAGCTGTGTCATGCCTCCATGCCCTCGCTTATGTGGTCCTGATGCCTGGATGCCTTCCCTTCTCCACCTGGAGAACTTCAAGATTCATTTCAAACAGCCCCTCTTCTGGGGAGCCCCCCATAAACTCCTCAGGCTGAACTCTTCACTACTTCCTTCTATTAGAATTTACATTGGATTATAGATTTTCTATTAGGTTATGACCATAATAACTGCTCATGAGTAAAATCATATAATAATAACTGTAACTGTATAATCATGACAACCACAATAAATTATCAGGCACTTATCGCTAAGGTCTTTCCATGCATTACCTCATTTCATGCTTTCAACAACCACAGTGAAGTATGTGCTATGACCAGGGCATCCCCTTTTATAGATTCAAGAGAAGGAGACTTGGGCTGGAGCCTGGGTTGCTACCCCACTAGGGGTAGACTCAGGATGCAAACACAGGTTGGTCTGACACAGAGTCTGCGATCCTGAACGTGACCCAACGCTGCCTCCTGTAGAATCCTGGGCATCTGCTTGTCTCAGGTGGGACTACAGGACTGTGAAGATGAAGGAGATGGAGAGCCTGGAATGCCCCATGTACCTGTAGCCTGGTGCATTTTTCTCATTTTAACTTGTGCGTTAGCCACGTGCAAAGGCACAGGGCTGAAGTGAATTGAAACCCTCTGCTGCTTCACACCCATTCCAGACTCTGCTCAGATGCCACCTTTTCTGGGAAGGCTGCCTGACCACTTGTCCTACCCCAGCATTGTTGGGTTCACATATGAAATACCTGCCTTTCAGTTCTTACCAGACTGTTTATGTCCCTGTGACAACAGACTTGCTCCATCCAGGTGAGTTCTAGGAAGTATAACATGGTGTTTGGAACATGGTGAGCAAATACCTAACTTCCCTGCTCCACTTTCCTTCTCTGAAATTGGAATAATAATAGTATCTGTGTGTGTGAGTTATTTTCTATTTGTTCCCACATCCACTGTGACCCTTTTTGGTCTTGCTCTGGGATCTGGAAACCTGATCCTTGTGTTCTGCATTACCTGGGCTCCCTTGATGACTGGCTTGGTTCATGGGAGGCACTGGCAGGAGTCTGAGAAGTGGGAAGAGAGGCCTGAGGTATTTCTGCCCTGCCCTAGCACCACATTTCTGGCAGTATTTTTTCTGTTGATATCCACGGGTGGCCTCCTACAAGGGTGCTGGTTTTCACAGCTTCACTGACACTGTCCTCTCTGTCCTGTCCCTTCAGCTCTAGGGGTGGTAATAGCCTTCTCTCATTGCTAGTGTCTGGGAGCTCATGGCTCTTCATTCACCCCTTATCTCTGGCCCTTATTTCTAGAATGGTCCTTTTACCAAAGCCTTTTTTTTTTCTTTTTTGAACCATCTATGGTGAACTCGATTTCCCTGATGGACACAGTTCCCAAATAGGGCTGTTGTGTGTGGCTTGTGGTGGTCACTTGAATTTTGTTCCCTTCCTCCTACCACAACCAGACCAGCTGAGAGCCTATGGTGGACTTACGGGGAAACCCTCAGACCCCCTGCACCAGGAGCGCTTTCTCCATCCTGATGGGTGGACAGTGCAGGGCTCTTTGACATGCTGACCCTCCTGGCTGTCCCAATCTCCACAGCAGAGGGATGTCCCGGGTCTACCCCAGCTGGTAGGGGCATGACCTCTTTTCCAGAGGCTTCTTACCGTACCCCTAACTCCAAATCTGATCTTCCTGCTATGCTCATGGCTTCCCTGGGCTGCGCTAGAAGCCAAATCCGCCATAGATGTTCTTGGCCATCAGGTTTGTTGTGTCCAGAGCCAGGGCCTGGGCGGGGTGGGGGACCTCCTTCCCTCATGACCTTGTTTGAGCAAGCACCATCATTAAAGATACACATATGCTTTCTTTTACAAATGTGTACTTATTTCTAGTTACACACGCAATGCGTTCATCACAGAAAATTGGGAACATACAGAAAAATACACTAAGAAGGGAGTTAAAAACACTCTAATCTGATGTCAGAGATTGCACAGATGCTGTTAACATTTTGGTGTACCTTCTTTCAGTCTTTTTTTTTTTTAAGCATATTTTTTTCTTTGTACGTGTGTATGTTCATGTATGTGTGCATAGAAACATACGTATTCATATATTCAAGTCATGTAACCTGTTTTGCATCAAGCTGGGATGAAGAAATGAGGTGATCTTAGTCGTCATAACTTGTATTTTATGGCTTTTCCAGACAACGCCTCTCCCCTTGCATTGCAAAGGCCTCCTGAATTGTTTCTGGGAAGTTCTAAAGGATTTCTCAGGTGAAATCTTAGGACCTGCCCCTCTGTTTTCTTTATTTTCAGCACTGTGGTCCTTATAATGATGTTCACTCTGGAGGCCTCTGTGCCTCTGAATATTCCTCGCTTTTGCTGCTGGAGCTTGTTTTCAAAGCTTTCTCTACTGGTCACTGTCATGAGTCTTATAGCCGCTGTGCACTCTTGCTCCTGGTACCCTGAGCCTTCCTCTGGGGACAGAACATAGCTGTGCCCTCTGAAGCCTGTGTGGCACCAAAGCTAGGCTGGGCTCCTGGAGAGGTGAGAGTTCCTGCCCCTTTTGGTTTATACTTTAGGGTACAAACAACCTTGCTTTAGGTCCTATGTAGCAATGTTTTTCAGAGCTCTTTATTGAAAACAGTTGTGATAAATAAGCTTGAAAAGATGGCCGCCATCAATCCCTTCCCTCCCTGCAAGCACTTGTTGCCCCTTATATCAATAGGTGGAATCTAATCCCCTACTCTTTGAATCTGGGCTGGTCTTAGAGACTTAATTCACCAATAGGATGCACCCAAAAGGATGTTCTGGGACTTCTGAGACTAGGTTGTATGAAGCCTTGTGACTTCTACCTGGGTCTCTTGAAATGCTCATTCTTGGGCTACTTCCTCTCAGAACCCAGCCAGACATGATGAGAAGCCTTAAGATGAGAGTCCACGTGTGGGTGCTCCAGTTGAAGGCCTCATCTGAGGGGATAGTCAGCACCAACTGCCAGCCATCTGAGTGTGCCATCTTGGAGATCCAGAGCACCTTCAGATGACTCTGGCCTAAACCGCCATCTGACTGCAACTGTATGAGAGACCCTGAGGGACCACTGTCTTGCTAAGCCCAGTTAGCTCACAGAACCATGAATGAAAATAATAAATTGCTGTTTTTAGCCACTAAACTTTGGGGTAGTTTGTTACATAGTAACAGATAATCTGAACAACAGAACCTCGTCTCTCTCATCTCACATATGTTCTGAGTCCCCCACAATCTGAGTGATAGGCACCCTGCCCTCCTCAGAACAGCCATTGCCCCACCTACGTATGAGGCTTTGTATCCGGGTTAAGCTTGTCTGCCTGGCCTCCTGCCTCCGTCTATTGACTTCTCCCCTAGGATAACTCCGCCAGATTCATTCCATCATTCTCCACTCTTTCTAGACATGTCTCAATCCCAAGGGTATATATTGCTTAATCTCCAGTTGGGAACTCTGTATACAAAACGAGGAGTTTACTACATATACAAGAGTATGTATTTATTAAATTTTTTTTTCACTTAGTATTATATTGTGGTCATTTTCTCACATCATTAAAAATTCTGCAGAATTAATATTCCATCATTTGATTTCATAGCACTACCCATTGGCCTGTTTTTGGAAATTGTATCCCCACCCCAACCCCCCATTTTTGCTTATATTATACAAAAGGCTGAGATGAATATCTTTGTCCATAAATCTTACTCAGGTTTTTATCTTAAGGAAATAATCAAGCACTCAGCAAAGGGTATGCTTTTTTTTTTAAATGACAACTGATGAATAATATCAGATAACTTTCTAGAAAGATTGTACCAAGTCAATTTGATAGGCAGAAATGATATCTCATTATTATTTTAATTTCTATTTCTCTGGTTTTTTGTGTTGTCAACTAAAACCATTTTTTTAAGTCTTTCACATATCTGGTGTAATTTTTCTTTTTAGCCATAAATAATTATCTACTATGCACTGAGAAGTGAGGAATTCGGCATATAACCCTAGAGTAGACCAGGTGACTTGAGGAACAGAGTTGATAATAGGAGGTGAGGAATGCACCTGACCTAGGGCCAGTTTAACATGTTCTTAGTCATCCTGCTGGATGCTCAGTACGCTTGAGAGGGTGCTACCTGGCTTTGTGGAAAGGCAATGACTTTGGCACCAGAAAGGCCCACCTTCAAAAGTTGGCTCTACCACTTATCCATTGTATGACCTTGATCAAAGTATTTCAATCTCTTCAGACTTAAATTCCTCAACTGTAAAGTGAGAAGTTGCAACATCCCTTGTAAGTCTGCCGTCAGGATGAAAAGAGAATAAGCATACATCTTACGTGTTGGGTCCAACTCAGTAATCATCAAAGCCTATTCTGCCACAGCATCTCTTGAGTCTCTACCCCTCCCTAACACATTGCTACTGTCCTACTTCATTCAGCTTTCCCTGCTCTTGTACTGTGACTGCCCCTGAGCTGGTCTCCCCGTTCAGTGTCTCCTCCCTCCCATCTATTTGCCACACCAACTCTGCCTTTCTAAAATTAAATTGAATCATGTCACTACCTTACTCAAAACCCTTCAAGAGCTCCTTCATGATTGAGAACTTGTTCCTCCTAGCCTGCAGCCTCACTACCTCTACTTCTCTACCTCATCACACCTGATACTCTAGCCACACAGGATTGCCCAGCGTCCCTGACAGCCCTCACCAACTCAGAGCCTGCCACCTTGAATATGTTGTTTCTCTATTTGGACCCTTCCTTCCTCTCCTATTCATGTGGTTGTCACCTACTGATTCCTCAGGAATTAGATGAAGTAAGTAAGTCTGACTTCCCTGACACTGGAAGCTGGTTTAGGCAGTCCTTCCTATGGGTTCACCCATCATGGCTCATAGACAAGGAAGCATGTAATCCTCCCCCCACTCCCCACTGGACTATGGTTCCTTTTGGGCAGGAATGACATCATCATTTCTACATCCCTTATTGCAGAGCCTAGGATGCGGTTTCTTAACATCCATAGACTTGCCCACACTGGCTGCATAATCTGTATGGCCTAGTGCAAAGTGAAAATATGGAGTCCCCTTGTTCAAAGGTTACTAAGAATTTCAACATGGTAACAGCAGAATGTTAAACCAGGTATGGGGCCCTACTGCAAGCCAGGTCATGTTGACTACACCAGTTGCTTGCCCATGAAGCTAGACCTGCCAATGGCATTTTGGACCTGATAATTCTTTGTTGTTGGGAGCTGTCCCGTGCATTGTAAAATGCTTAGCAGCATCCTTGGTCTTTATCCAATAGATGCCAATAGCCCTCGGGACAACCAAAGATGTCTCTGGACATGGCCAAATGGCAAAATTGCCCCTGGTTAGAAACTAATGTTTTAGACCACCATAGACACTCAAGGTAGGTTCTTGGATGTGCCTGTGCTCTCATGGAGGTAAGAGTGAAGTGCTGTGGAGAGCCAACCAGGCTGAGGAAAGCTTCCTGGAGGTGTAATGTCTTAGGGAAGATCCCAAAGGATAAGTTGGATTTGGACAAACCTTCTACCTGGCTAAATTAGCTGACTTAGAACTCAGGGGTGCTGGAGGAAGGGGAGCATCCAACAAGGGAAGGAAGGCTTGGAACTTCCAAATGAGTCACAGATCTGGTGGTTTCATATGGTAGGCAGAGCTTCCCAAGGCCATGAGATTTATAATGAGAAAACAACTTTGAAGTTCTTCCCTTGGAGTGTTTTCAGGGCCAAGTGTAAAAGGGAAGCTTTGAGGATCACAGAGAGCTCTGGACTATAAAACTCTGGGTTTGCTTCCTTAAATACAGGGGTCAGGCATTTGCCACCCTCAGGCCAGGCCTAATGGCTTGCACATGTTCCTGTCTTGGTCACTCAATGGAGCTGGACACATGGTCAGATTCTTCCACACCCAAGGGCTCCTGAGAATGCTGCAAATAGGGCACCTCATCTGTCTTGCTGGGGAAGGGGTTGGTAGCATGGAAAGTTGTGGCTTTAAAGGTAAAGAATCTTGGTGGAGGTGGCAACTCATATTTCTTGGGACAACTGCTGGGAAACAATACATCAGGACAGATGTTCAGGAATACAGTGGTCTGGTTGGATGAAAGGACTTTCATCCTCCATAGGTCAGGACAACCTGGTAGAACCTTGATATTGGTCAATATCCTCTGGCTCCCATAAAAATTGCTGTTTGGAGAAGGTATTCTCCCAAGAGGAGGGAAAGTATAAGTCAGATAAGATTTGAGGGGATAACGATAATGGAACCCTCACTGAGTCAGGTCAGGTCTTCTCTGAAGCCCATGTTCTTATCCACACACATATGTCTGTGTTTCTAATCCACTACATTTTAGCTATGTGATTTGTGAAGGTTACTTGAGGTTAAGGTTAGTCTGTGCAAAAAGTTTCTCATTTTAAAATGGACATAAGAATAATATTGACTTTCTAGGGTTGTGGTAGGCCTAAGCTGAGATTTTACCAGCATGTGAAAGGACTATGGTGTTTTAGACATGGTGGCTAGAATATCATGACAACGAACATTATTTAAAAGCTTCTTGTCATCATCTGTTTGATCCAGGACCCTTTGAGTGAACCTACCTCAGCCATGTACTCAGAGCCACTCTACTATCAGCAAGAGTTCTCAGTTGCAAGCAATGAAAATCAACTCTGGCACCTTCATGAGTGGGTGCTGGAGGCTCCAGAATCAGCAGACACGAAAGGCCCAGATTTGGTAGATTGATGGACTTGGAAGATAGACAGGAATCAGGGAATTCTCTGATTGTCAGGGAGATAAATTGCAAAAAAGCAAACATTCATTTTTTGGAAGACAGCCAGTTTGTACCATCCATCAGTACCCTCACCATCAATGCTGGACAGTACAGTGATTGCAAGTGAGCCCTAATCCTCATTCATCTGGGCAACTTTGCTAGATGCTAAGGGCAGGAAAGAAGGAGGATATCCCCCCTACCCACTTTGGCTTCCACTGTGAGTGTAGGCTGCTTCTTCACATGGGGTCTCCCACCAAATGAGAGGAGCTGTTGTAGGGTGACCACTAAGAACTGTCCTATGTCCCTGATGGGCCCCCTCTTTGGCTGTCCAACCTTCATTCAAAGCTTTCTTCCTATATATATTCTTTGGAAACACACACACACACACACACACCTTCCTTGCAAATGAAAATATACTTAGCCCCTCCCCAAAGGAACAAATCCAAAAGCATCCAGATTGTGCTTCCAGTATTTTCTAAAAACCTATGAATTAAATTGTAAAGTTCATGGTTCCTACTTCCTACATATATAACAGTGAGGAGAACAGAGAGGAAAGAAGAGGAAACTTTAGTAGAATGTATAAATACTCAACACTGCAAGGAAGGAAATTCAGATGGAGGCTCTGGTCCTCGTGTCTGCACAACTAGTGCTCGTGGCCTCCCTTTACTATTCCATTCCAATGGTTTTTGCATTCAGCTGGTCCTTCCGTGGTCACTCTGGTGGGTGGCTCAAACATTTGGTTTGAGGAGGCTATGGGCCCTTGGTTTGGGGCTGCAGAAGTTTTCCACTAACTTATACTGTTAGATACAGCAGAATTAGGAGCCACTTAGGAGGTCCTCAAGTTCCATTCTTCCTAAATCCATGTTCTGATCACCAGCAATCTTATTTTTCCTCCACAGTCAGGATCAAACACCCTAGCCAGTTTGGCAACTGCTCTCATTTTTGGCCAATGTTCCCAGTGGCTTAAAGAATCAGAAATGTCCAGATAGTGGCGTTAAATTCCAGTTCAGTGTGACCATTGTTACGTCCCCTTGTGGAAGCCTTCCTCTCCCAAGCACAACCCCCCCCCACCCCAAGTCACTGGAGCTAGTAGAGCCCAAAGCTGTGGGACTGGGAAGTAAAAGTTTGTGAGTGGGGCGTGAGAAGTGCAAACCCTTCTTTAATCCCTTGGTTCTGGGATGTGGTGGCGACATCACCATCATCACCATAAATTGTTCCATTGTTCAGACTATTTATCACTTCCTGTAGGATAATGCCCCATCGTATGAGGTGTTACCTTGATGGCATGATGTCTGATTCTTCAACCAACCGGAATACCATCCTATGAGTACAGCAGCTCCTATAAAAGAGTATACCCTAAAACAAACGAATCCCATGGGCATAAAACCATTGTCTCCCGGTCTCCCTCCCTCCCTTCCTTTGCAAAGCAAACAAAGAACAGTTATTACTTGAAGTTTTGCTTCCTGGGTAAATCTTTCTTCTCTACAGTTCTTGAATGGAACTATAAAAAAGGACAGTGTTTCTGTGTCAGTGCACTAATCAGAGGTATCCGTGGACCTGTAGGAATGGGCTGAAGGAGGAGACGGATCATGGCAGGGGCGGGCATGCTGGGAATGTGAGCATCCTGCCCCAGCCACTGCTTGTGCCTTAAGAACCTATTGAGCCTGGTCCCCGATACACCATTTTCATCTGCTAATGGAATCTGCTGGGCATGGTACTTTATGGCTCAGTAGATTATGGAACATCCTCTTCATAATGCCCAACGAGGGGTGAGTGCTTATTTTGTGCCCCATTTCAGTCCAACAGGGCCCAAGAGCAATTTAAACAGTGTTTTCTAAAAGGAGTATAATTATTTGCTGAACAGAGCCTGGATTTGCTGTCAGACTTCAAGGGCTTTTTACTGTGAGTCTTGCCCTGGGGCTTGTGAGTGCCATGCAGCATTCTGATCTCGCATTCTCGTGGGATTCTTCTCCCACCCCCTGGCTTGCATGTATCCAACCCAAAGCATCTATAGTGCTGCTATTTCCTACATTCTAATCCTAACCAAATGATGCTATTGATGTAATGGACTAACATTTTTTCACCTGGATGGGAAGGTGGTCAAGGTCTCTGTGGTTTAAACTGTGGCACAGACCAGAAGTTTTGATATCTCCTTGAGTCACAACAAGTACACTGTTGTTTCCACCAGGTGAAAGCCAACTTCTTCTGGTGTTTTCTGATGCTTGGTAGAGAAAGAAAAAGCAGTCACTACATAGTAAGGGTCACATGTTTATGATTTCCTCCAGTAAGGAGCCAATCTAGAACGACAAATTTTGTTGGAGATACCACCTACTTCTTTTTCTTTGAAGTCAACATTGCCCTTCAATGTCAATCACAGATGATGCCAGGAGTCTCTGGGAGTCCCCCTCTGAGTTCCCTAGGCCCAATAAATAACATTCTTCTTCCCCTTTTGAGTTCAAAACCCATTCAAAGATAGAGACAGTAATCACGTACTAACACATCACACTTATTATTGATAAAGCTGTTGGAGAACATGGTTTTAGATCTGAGGCCAGGTGGGTTTGCTTGTATTTCAACCCTGATATTTTGACTCCTCCCAGTCATTGGCACAGTGGTGCCACCTCATGCCTTGTCCTAGGACACCACAACTTGCCACAGTGAACTTACGGCATAGAGGAGCAAAAGCTACGTGTTCCTTCAGGTGGACTGGTCTAGAAGAAGAGAAGGAGGAAGTAGCCTCCTGGATTGAGTTCCTTTTGCTAGGCTTACCAATTACATGTGTCATGCCAGCTGGTGACTTTTTCTCCTCCCATGGAGAAAACTCAGTGAGGAATGGAGGAAGAGTCTGGCAGGACTATTCTAGTTGCAATGGTTCCACATAAAGACACGGGTCTGGGAAGATGGCGGTCATGCCTACATCCCTTCCTATCACTGGGACTGCCCACAGCTAGATCTGTCTGTGCCTACTGCAAATATGCCTCCTGCTTTGCCCTGCTTGCTTTTATGCCTCCCAGGTGGGCCTCACTTACCTGTGTGTACTTGGCTTCCAGGGCAGGCACTGAAGGAGCATCTCCCATCTTCAGCTGTAATAGTAATAAAGCAGGACACCCTGTCCATCAATAGCATGTACAATGGGAGGCTCCTCTCCAATAGGAAAGGGGGTTGGAAATTGAACAGTGAAAAAACTCAATAATCGCCACTCCACTCCTCCAACATCTACGTGTCCATACACTACAGATGGGGGGCAACTTTTGGTTTGCTGGTTTCCACCCTCCGTCCTCACCTACTTCTTTAGCTCACCAGCCCCATTGCTTGGCTATAGTCTCCCATCTATGTTTCAGAACTCTCCTTCAGGACATACGTTTTAACATCTGTCTCCCTGAAATTACGGCTGCCCTGCCTCAGCCCGGGGCTCCATGCATCTCATCAGGGCTCCCTGTTTAGTTCAGAACATCTGGCGCTTACTGAGGGTTTGTGTTTACGTTGCTTTGCTTTGCATTCTCATGAACATTTTGTGAGTGCTGCACAGTGTGGATCAAAAGTCGTCTCCACCCTTCCCATACTTCTCTTCAGAGAGATGGGGCTCACCCTCCTCGTTCGTCTCTATTTGTGTCTTGATGTTACCGTAGGGCAGCACCAGACTGGGCATGAAGGAAGACCTCACGTGAGGCAAGAGTTCTGTGACTCTTGCAAGGGAGTTTGTGTCCCTTTCCTAGACCTGCCTGAGCCAAGCACCGCAGACTGGGTGCCTTACCACAGCAGGAAGGGATCCTCTAAGAGTCTGGAGGCTAGAAGTCCAAAACTCAGCTTTTGGCAGGTTGGCTCCTTCCAGAGTGTCTGAGGACGAATCTGTTCTGTGCTCCTCTCCCAGATGCTGGTGGCTGTCAGTAATCCTTGATGTTCCTGGGCTCATGGCTTCGTCACCCCAAGCTCTGCCTCTGACTTCACATGACGTCCTCCCCAGTGTGCCCCTCCCTGTCTCTTCTCCTCTTCTTATAATGACACCAGTCAGATTAGATTGGGGGGCCCACCTCACTCCAGTCTGACCTCATCTGGACTGTAAAGTCCCTATTTCCAGATAAGGTCACATTCACAGATTCTGGGGGTTAGGACGTTTTTATGGGGCACAATTCAACCCACAACAGTTGCAAAGTTCTGAAGAGGTTTCTCTCAACTTTGTTTCCTTAAACCTAATGCATTTGTGTCGTCTTTGAAATGAAGAGGATATTTTAGAAGCAGTTCCTCCTCTAAAGTTTTCTATCTTAATTAGTACCCCTTGACACAATTTTTAAAATTCAAGATTCTAGGGGTGCCTGGGTGGCTCAGTTAGTTAAGCAACTGCCTTCGGCTCAGGTCATGATCCTGGAGTCCTGGGATCGAGTCCTGCATCGGGCTCCCTGCTCAGCAGAGGAGTCTGCTTCTCCCTCTGACCCTCATCCCTCTCATGCTCTCTCTCTCTTTCAAAAATAAATAAATAAAATCTTTTAAAAAATTAAAGATTCTATAAGCTGCACATCTCTTAGAGAAATGTCCTCCAGTTATTGGTGTGGCCTGCTTCAAAGAAATTAAAGGAACTCTTTGAATTCTGGCCCAGGAAAAAAATAAATTTCCTGATTGAAATACTAAGATTCTAGGTAGAGTAGGAATTACTACATGGAAAGTTTTGTTTTTCAGGAGAGGAAAAAAGCCCAAACAAATAAAATGCCCTTCACATCTAGGATGTGGCCAAGCCTCCATGTAAGAAAAGAAGGATCCTACAAATGTATTTGTTTCAGTTCAATGTTTATGCCTGTAAGGATCTTATTTTTCAATGGTAATAATAGCCTTTCAAATTTATTCAGTTAATGACAGTTTAAGTGTTGTCATGTCACGACTCATTTGTGTCTCAAAATGACTGTGAGAGATTTCCATTTTACACGAAGAACATCGAGACAGGGGTGCCTGGGGGGTGCAGTCAGTTAAGCATCTGACTCTTGGTTTTGGCTCAGGTCATGATCTCAGGGTCATTAGATTGAGCCCCACATCAGCTGTGTGCTCAGCATGGAGTCTGCTTGAGATTCTCTCCTCTCCCTCTGCCCCTTCCCTGCTTGTGCTCTCTCTCTCTCTCTCTTTCTCTAAAGTAAATAAATAAATAAATAAAATCGTAAGGAAAAAAAAAAACATTGAGGTAGACCAGAGAGATGGACTGACTTGTCTAAGATCAGATGGCCCATCAACAATGGAGCTAAGAGTGTTGATTCTCTGGCCAGAAGTTCCAAATAATTCTACAGAGCAGGCTGGCAGAAGGTGTGGGCTTTTCTTTATTTTTTAATCCTTCATTGAACTTGAGTACAACAGTGCAACTGCTAAATAAATCTCTGTGAGCCAGGACTTTGCTAAGTGCTGGGGATACATAGTGATTGCCCCCAGGTAACTTAGAGACGATATAAATCAATGATTTCATTAGAACTGATGTTCTCACACCTCAAAGTATTGTGATAGAGGGGTACCCTGGTGCTGGGGATCCCACAGAGGGGCACATCCACCTGCTCTGGGTGGGGGGGCTTCACAAGTTAGAGGACCCAAGCTGAGACTTGGAGGACAAGGAGTGTAAACCAGGCAGGATGGGAGGTGGGGACAGTGTCTGCATGCAGGGGAAGTGCATGGGTGAGCGCATGGAGACATAGCGCATGATGGGGATGGACCAGTGAGCAGGAGTCATACTGTGAAGGTCTTGAATGAAAATCTAAGTGTCTTGAACTTCATTTTGGAGGGCAACAGGAGGTAATGGGGGAGGGAACGGGGAAAACAAGTTATTTTAAACCAGTGGCTCTCAACTGGGGACAATTAGCCCCCTTTCCTCCTTCTTCCCATTCCTGACACTGGGCAGTATCTGGGGACATTTTGGTCATCACATTTTTGGAAGGAGTTTCTACCATCTCCGTGGGAGGGCAATGCCATGTCGTGGGTAGAGGTCAGTTATGCTGTTAAATATTCTGCAGTGTATTGAACAGCTTTCCCCAACAGTGTTATCTGGCTAAGGTTGAGAAACCCTGTTTTAAAGATATTCATTCATTCATTCATTCATTCATTCATTCATTCATAGAGAGAGTGTGAGTAGGGGGAGGGGGAGAGGGAGAGGGAGAGAATCTCAAGCAGACTCTACACCGAGTGCAGAGCCCCACACAGGACTTGATCCCACAACCCTGAGATCATGACCTGAGCTGAAACCAAGAGTCAGATGTTTAACCAAAACCAAGAGTCAGATGTTTAACCGACTGAGCCACCCAGGCGCCCCTGAGAATATATGATTTTTTCTGTTTTAGAAAGGCAAATTGGAAATTGCCTAAGAGCTGGGGAATTGCTACCTGACCCAGCTACTTTGTTTATTTTGCATGTTCTTCCTCCATAAGAGACCGAATATACGTTATTTTCATATTCTGTTTTGTGTTTATTCTTCCCCATTCCGCAGTTATCTGCACGTAGGTGCCCAATGTGATCATGGCCCATGTGAATGGCACCCCCTAGAGTTGTGCAGTGCACAAACTACACCCTAACAGAATAGAATTTAAAATTAGTCACCCAAGAAGTTCTTCTCCTTAGTGCCCAGCACAAGCCTGACACAGTTCAGAATTTGATGAATGAATGACCAAGTGAATGAATGATTGGAAGTCCAAAGAATGGGAAAATTAATTGCATACCAGGTGATGCCAAAGTAGAAAGTTGTCATTAAAACTCCCAGTAAGGTATCCTACCGAATTTCCGGAGCGTGTTGGTGTGGAAACAAACAGCTCCCTCCAGAGCCCTTTTGGCCAACATTTCAGAGCCCTGGCTGGCAAGGGGCCCTTGGAGTGGAGGCCGGGTTTAGACTCTGGAAAATTACTAGGTTTTCTGGTCTCCTGGCTGCTCCGTAGCCTTATCAGTGCAGCTTTGTCAGGGTTTCCATCATAAACCCTGGCTGTGGGGCTAAGTGGCCTATAAAACCTGACTCCGGGCTAAAGCTGGCAGGCACTGAGCCTGCTAAGATGCAATTAGCTTGACTCAAGGAGTCTTCGGTTGGCTTCTCTGCTTAATTGGGAGAATGCAACCAAGAAATACAGAGGCTTGGTGCTCCTTCTGTCTCCAAGGACAGGCACAGAAAGACTTCTGTTGCAAAGAAGGAAAACAGGTCCATCACCGACAGAGAGCTCTGGGAAGGAGGGGCTTGGAAAGGATTGCCCACCAGGAGTTGGGAAATAGTGCTGGGCAGGTGCCAAAGGCAGCTCTGTGACCCAGGCCAGCCCCTCGCCCGCCAGTGAGGTGAGGGGGTGGGGGCTTCATTTCCCTCTGGTCAAATAATGTGATTCCTTAAGGCCTCCCTTGGCTCCTGAGCGGGGGTGTTCTGGGATGGTTGCAGCAAAATAAAATGCTTGTTTAGAGCCATGTTTCACACTTCAGCCTTTTCACTCAATGGTGACATTTATTCCTTATTTCATTCATTGCCTATTATTGCTTCTTCGTTTAGGCTGGATAGTCTGGAACTACAACAGGATCAGACCCTGCCCCCAAATACAGGCACAGTCCTTGCCCAGGGTCACACGGTAGGAAGAGCCCCAGCCTCAAGGGGTCTTAGTTTCCTCATTTTTAAACTTGGGAAAATAATAGCTAATTCAGAGTATAGGGACGATAGAAATTTAAGTGATAGAACTTATAAAAAGACTGTAACACTATGTCAGGTGAAAAGAAATAAGGGTTTCTTAAAGAGCAGTTTGATAGGACTAGTACTACCACAATAGAAACATAATGTGCCAAAGGTGTCATTGGGGTATATGCAATGCTGTAAAAACTCGGGGGTTTGAGTGCCTGTGTCTCAGAGGCGGATGGAGGTGGGAGAGGAGTCAGGGAGGACTTTGTGGAGGAGGTGATGTGACCTGAGAACTGAAAAACGGATTATAAGTTTTGCAGGCAGAGGAGAGAGGAAAGCACATTCCTGTTAGCAGGAACAGCATACACACAAGAATGCACAGTTGGGCTGGGGCACGAGGATACACGTTTATACCCTGATCACAGGGCGCAGGGTGGAGGGAGGGGTGTTGTGATGGCACTGTGGAGCTGAGCTGTCCGAACCAGTCCTTTCTTCCTTCTTCCCCTCCCTGTGCCCTTTCTCATTTTTGCTTTTAGAACTTTGAAAAGAAAAATAAATAAAATTTAATTCTGAATAATATAGAAACAGCTACTCGGTATCGTCCAAGGATACATTCAGTGATTTGGAAGGGATCGAGGCTTTGTTTTCCACTCTCAAGTTGTAGAGCTGAAGATGCAGGCTAGGTCTGCTCATCACTTTCTTAGGCTGTAAAAAAAAAAAAAAAAAAAAAAAGATGATGCAAGTCTATGACTTCAGTGACTTGTAAACACTGGTGGTAACTTACATGCCAGTTTAATAAATGGAATAATTTAACAACAGAAATGTTACACTTTGCTGCAGCTACAGAGGCATTCACAACATATTCTCTGCTTTCTGTTCCTAGGCGAGCCTGCCAAAATACCTAACAGAGATGAAAGGCTTGCACATGATGTCACCGCCACAGGGCGCCACACCTATGAAACAGAATACGTTCCAAAGAACTTAGAATATTTTCTGCCACACAGATTTTCAGTGCACAGAGAAGATTTCCGGGGGACGGGACTAGGTGCCGTAGAGTCAGGGCCCCGGTGTTCAGGCCCCAGCTCCGGCTCTCGGCTCAAGGATCTCCCGTGGAGGGTTTCTGAACAGCAATTCCTCCATCAGAGCTGACTTCCCACCCCTCCGATCTGCTCAGCCCTCCACACCCACCCCCTACCTCACCGCTTGCCCTGCCGGAGGGCTCACTCCTATAAAGTTCTCTTAAAAATTTTTTATGACTCTTTAGACCAGGCTCCCAGGCTACCCTGCACCATATGTGGGCTTGTTAATCCCTTAAAAGGTCCAGGGACGGCACATCTCGGGGATGTAGGCCCAGGTACACAGGGGAGCCACGGTTCTCCCTTGGGGACAATGCTGCTGGACTGTCCCCTCGGGGAGGGACAGGGGTCCGCAGAGAGTTGGAAGCAAGCAAGGAAACAAAGGCATTGTAAACACCTGCTGTTACTGACGACCATGCTGGGTGCGTTCATATCTGAAACCTCAGTTCGAAGCCTGACTTTGTGTTATTAAAGACCTGGGGCAGTTCACTCCAGTTTTCCAAGTCTCAGCATCCGCATGTGTGAAATGGGAGGGTGATGCTGACCTACTCCCGAGAGGGAAGAGCAAAACCTTCAGTTGCTCTGAGAGCCTAAGGTTTGAATATTCCCTCTTACCTGCTCGGATTTGGGAGAGACCCTTAGAGGAAGCATAGAATTCCTTTTGTTCACCTGCTGACCGGTCTCCCTGAAGTGGGGCATGGAGTATGAGCCCTGGATCTTGAGTTAGGACAAAAGCCAGGTGGGAAATTTGTTGGGTCAGAAGATAAAATTGATTCCAAGGAGAGCATCCCCCACTTCCTCCCTTTTGTACCTGGGGAGGGACGGTTAGGGCGTCAAAGGTTAAACAAGTCTTGAAAAGCTGGAGAGACAGGGAAAATATCCCTAAAGCTTCCTCCTTTTTCACAGCCAGGCCCTCTGGATGTGTCATCTGTTTCTGGGAGGTGAACAGGAAAGAACCCCAACTTTGGAGTTAGGCAGGTCCCACCCTGGCACACAGGGAACACTGTAAATGCTGGTTCCCTCCTCTCTCCGGTCAGAAAATACCCCAGCCTCCTGAGGACGGCCACCCAACCCCCAGGCGCAGCTCAGTCCAGTCCCCATAAAATCCAGCTCCTCTGAGCCCAGCTTCAGAAATTACAGCAAGCTGATTCCTCACATTGTTTGAATTATGGCAATATGAAAACACAGAAAACCCACCAGGAGCCAGGCTTTTCCCATATATAAAAGGGTTACGATCCCATATAAACTTTAAAAGAGAATACTTTAGTTTATTTCTTCATGCATAGGATTGGGCAAGAAAAAGAAGAAACAAGAAAAGAAAAGAGAACACACTGGCAAACAACCTGATTTGAGCCAACACCCCTGCTTGTTCGTCCCTCCTCTCCCTTTTCTTTATTTTCACTTTTCATCTTTCTAGCATCCCAGATCCAGTGCCTGCAACGCAGTGGGCTGGGGCTTTTCCGGGGCTTCAGAGTCCGGCTGCCTCCTTAGGACCCCTGCAGTTCATCCTCCGCTCTCCATTTCCACTGCATCTGGGTCCCCAGCATCCCTGTCCTGGACCTTTGATTTCCCCAGGTCTGTTCAGGCTGAAGCTGGGATGATGGAGGGGGGTGGGGCAGCAAGGCAGGGGGCATGGGTCTGAGCATGTTTTTCCCTGTGTAAGACCTTCAGAGGCCCCTCGGTTCCCCCAGGAGAAAGCCCTGCCATCTCCCCACCTTCCAGGGCTGTGTATCCAGCTTCTTCTCTCCTTTCTCTCTCCTTTGCCTTGAGCTTGACACACTCGCCTTCCTCTGCCTGGAAGGCTCTGCCCTCTAAACGTCCCCCGGCTCTTTGTGTACTCCTACTCATCCTTTACAACTCAGTGTATTTATATATAGCTTCCTCTGGAAAAATTTCGAAGTAATTCTCAGTCTGATGAACCTGTTTTCACTTCTGGGCTGTGAACTCTACAGGGATAATGAGGAAAGTATTTTGTTCATCATTATATCTCCAGTATTAACAAGTGCTGTCCTACAAGGTGGCCCTTCAGAAAGTATCTGCTGTGTTGTGATGACGGACTTTAGTCCCCATCTGTATTCCTCCACCACGGATGCTCAAGGTCACTTCAGTGGTAACCTTACCACCATTCTCATCTGTGAAATGGGGATAAAGGTACCTACTTCGTGGTATTGTGAGAATCAGAGAAAAGTTTATTCAATGTGCAGCACACAATTAGGGATTTCATTTATCGAGCGCCTACTCTTATGACAAGGTTTACCGGAGAAAATTTCCTTCTAACGCCATGATCATCAGTCATGATGAATTATTCAACACTGGCTAATGCCCACCACTGAAGCACAATAGTAAATTCCTTGATCAGGGCTCTGTTTACAGTTGGAAGGGAAGCAATATCAGTTGTTAGTTTTCAAACGAGACCTCCTCTTGGATGGCAGCACATGAAAAGAATTGCCTGGGCGTGGGTCCAAGGTTCTGTATGCAGCACATGTGGTGATTCAAATACAATTTCATTTACTCATGACCCCACCTGTCAAAAGCCCCCATCCAATTAAAAAGGCACAAATAGTTAGCCTTTATGGCGAAGGTATAAAGAAAATGCTAATTGTGTGACTTACTAATCCTTTGGCTATTCCTCTCCCCTCTGTGCTTACACATTCATCCTTTTGTAGGGAACAGCAGATGGCTAAGGGTCAGAGTCCCCCAGATGAGCATGGGAGATTTCCCCGGTTGCCAATCTTCTTACCAAAACCTCTTAGAGTTTTGGATGGGCAAAGCGTTTGAGATGGTATCTGAAGGGATTCTATTTTTTTTTCAAGATTTTAGAAATTTATTTACTTGAGAGAGAGAGAGCATGAGAGAAAAAGAGAGAAAGCGAGAGCACAAGCAGGGGGAGTGGTAGGCAGAGGGAGAGGGAGAAGCAGGCTCTCCACTGGGCAGGGAGCCCGATGCGGGACTCGATCCCAGCACCCTGAGATCATGACCTGAGCCAAAGGCAGATGCTTAACTGACTGAGCCACCCAGCTGCCCTGAAGGGATTCTTGGCAAAGTGGGCTGGCAGGGGATTCAGAGGCTTGGAGATTGAGAACAAGTTACAAGATTATTAAAAGATCCCTTTGCAATGGTACGCCACGTTTTAGCTTAAACTGTGCGTCCACCGAGGTTACCTCGTGGGATCTTTTTTTTTTTTTTTTTTTTTTTTTTTTAAGATTTTATTTATTTATTTGAGAGACAGAATGAGAGAGAGAGCACATGAGAGGGGGGAGGGTCAGAGGGAGAAGCAGACTCCCTGCTGAGCAGGGAGCCCGATGTGGGACTCAATCCTGGGACTCCAGGATCATGACCTGAGCCGAAGGCAGTCGCTCAACCAACTGAGCCACCCAGGCGCCCACCTCGTGGGATCTTTATGCCAAACTCTGATACTGTATGAGCTGGGATCATCCAACTCATTTTATGGAGGAGGAACGGGGCTCAGAAATTTGCCCAAAGTTGACCAGCTAGTCGATGGCACTGCCAAAACTTAACGTTGCTTTTCCCACTCAAAGCCCTCTTTCCATTGTCCTGCGTTTACTTTCTCCAGGCAGACTGAGTCCCGAGTCCCTGTTCTTATCCCTGCCTCCTCTCTCAGTCTGGAGGTCTGGGGAGGGAGGCATGCTTTCAACAACCCCACCCCCACCCGGTCCGTCTCAGCCCAGTGAAGCCTGCCCAGCCCACCTCCCCAAACACAGCCCAGCGCTCCTCCTGCACACTTAAGCCCGCAGCACTTGCCCTGTGTGCTTACGTGTAACAAGTAGGTGTGATGCAATGTGGTCTGAGCCACAGGGAAATATGATCTACTTTTCAGGATTCTGCTTAACTACATGGTGTCAAGAGAGTGCATTGGATGGGGATGCATCTAGCAACAATTGGGTAGCTTCTAGAGGTTTTACTTCTCATAACTGCATAAAGTACGTATTCTTATCCCTGCTCTCTGTAACACATCACATTACGGTAAAAAGCAGATCTTCTCTGCACAGGGAAAGGGAAAGGTACTCGTGCATTTATTGAGTGCCTATTACATGCTAGTCCTTCCCAAATTTGCTAGTACTTGTGAAGCCTCACAACATCCCACAGACGAAAGGATGTGTGGTCCCGTTTTACAGATGAGGAAACCAAAGCTAAGCAAAGTGAAACAATAGGTTCATTCAGGAAATAAGTGGTAGCATCCAAAGCCCTCAATTTGGTTCCTACTGCAATTTTAGGAGCCTGCCCCAAACCAGACTTGCTGTCTGTCTGGGGAGAGGATGTTAATCCAGGGCAGAACTCTCTGACAGGCAGGGGTGAAGTGGAAATAACCTGCAACTATTGTTTTTTTTAAGATTTTATTTATTTATTTGTCAGAGAGAGAGGGAGAGAGAGCACAAGCAGAGGGAGCGGCAGGTGGACAGAGAAGCAGGGAGCCCGATGCAGGACTCGATCCCAGAACCCTGGGATCATGACCTGAACCGAAGGCAGCCGTTTAACCAACTGAGCCACCCAGGCGTCCCAGCCTGCAACTATTAAGACAAAAAAAAAAAAAGAAGAAGAAGAAGGAAGGGAATATGAGGTGTCAAACAAATAAGAAACAATTGGGTTACGATTATAAGGAAAATATAGGAAAAATTCCAGAAGCCAAACTCTTACAGAGCTGTTTGCAATGGAAGTGGTGGGAAAGTCACCCTCTGGCCTGAAAAACCACAAGCTCTGGAGAAAAATATCACCTTGAATCACAGAAACGCTCTGAAGAAGAGGGTCTTTCATTTATTTAATCAGCCGGTTCATGCTCGTCAAGCCTCTACCAAGAGCCAGTACTGCCCTTGGCACAGCAAGTCTGAAGTTGAATAAAACTCAGTTCTTGCCCTCAGGCCACACATTATTGAAAGCTTATGGAGAGTAGGGACACATGTTCCTCTGGGGAGCTGTGTACATACTGATGAATCCTACAGCTTTTGGAAAGTGCAACATCTGAGGGTTCATAAAGGACATAGCAACTCTGCCTGGGGAAATCATAGAAGGCTTCATAGAGGAGGTGATTTGAGCAGGACCTCAAAGGAGGAGAAAGCATTCTCCAAATGGAGATGTGGGCACACGGTACAGGCAGAAGGAAGAGCATGGCAAAGGCACAAAAGCAGGAATGGACATGGCAGATTCTGGGGGCTAGCTGAATAGTAAGTGCATGAAAAAAATACATACTGTGGCCACTCTGGCTCTTTAATGCCTCTCTCCCTGAGGTCTGTGCTTGGAGCACAGAATACAGACTACAGACCACACCACCAAGACTGGTAAATGAATGCAGATGGCCAAGTATATAATGGAGAATTAAGCACTTTACTGCTAATAGATCTCTATCCAGCACTTCGTCTCACCCAACATTTCAATCGGCGTCACGGCAAAGCAAGCTGTCAGGATGCAGAGGGGCAGCTCAGCCCGGCAGACTCTGGCTGGATTGCCCACGTCTGGAGCTGGTCCCTGCTCTTACCGGTTGTGTCACCTGGCAGCCTGTGTGTGCCTCACTTTCCTCATCTATAAAATGGGGATAATAGTAGTACCAATCTCGTAGGATTGTTTTGAGGATTGAACTTGGCCATTTTGTGGTTGTGTTAGGCCATGTAGGTCTTTCTGAACTTGATGGAATCAAAACACGACTCACTTTGTCAATCTGCTTACAGTTTATTCCCAACCTTTGGAAGCACATAGAAGAATTATTTGGATGGGACCCCGGAGATCTTCTCATCCAACTTCCTGGGTTTGGGAAATTGGCCAGATTACTATGCAATCTTGAGCAGGACACTTAACTCTAACAGTGGCGCCCTAATGCATAAAACGTGAGAGTGTGACGTAATGACGAAACCGTGTGACGTAAAGCACGTAGCAACACTAACCGTCACACTGGGTTCTCGCAATGCACTAGCTCTATCCTGTTTTCCAGCTGTCGACTTGTTCATCTCTCACCACAGTCTTAGGAGCCAGCAGCTGTGATCGTTTCCATTTTACCAATAAAGATGCAGAGGCATAGAGACGTTGAATGAGCTCCCCAAAGTCACAGTACACAGTGGAGGCTGGATTTAAATCTAGGCAGTCTGGCTCCAGAGCTGCGTGCTCCTCCACCATGCCTTCATGCCACCATTCTTCTCTAGAACAATGGCAAGAATGGTCACACCATTACTGCTGTTCCAGAGCTCTTAGTAGACCTTAGTTAAGACCTGGGAGCTACAGATCGCCTACATAACCTATGCAATTAAAACTATAAAGGGCTGTCATGTCACATCTTTATGGAGCATAAACATGCATAAAATATGTAAACTATATAACAAGCAACCTGGAAAACGTAATATAAAATATTATCTCAGCTACCTTGGTGGGTTTCTTTCTCACTTCATGCTCTTGACTTGAGCTGATTCCTTGTGGCTGAGTTGCTGGGAAGGACTGGCCACGCAATAGGGGTTTTCTGGTCAGTGATCTCCACCAACAAGGCACACTTACTGTCCTGACTTCAGGGAGGGGCAGCTCGAGCCCGTTTCCCTTTGCTCTCCTTCTGGCCGGCCTCACTCTTGGTCATACCCTGGAAGGAGGGCCAGCTCATCTCAGGGCCAGAAGGAACTCAGGGTCTCAGCAGTTCCTGACAGTGCCCCAAGTTCATTCTGTTTCCCTTTTCCCCAAAATCACCCTCTCTGGAGCTCATTTTCTTCTTAGGATATCTCAACCTGATTTGGGAAAAAACATCATAACAAATAGCCCTGCATGAAATACGGGAAAAGTTCTGCCTAGGAGTTTGGAAATCAGGCTCCTGGGCAGGGCTGGGCTACTGACTCACTGGGATTTCTGGGAAAGTTACCACTCCTCTGTGGGCCTCAGTTTGCCCTTCTGTAGAATGAGGAAGTTGGATCAATGACTGGAAAGTTTTTTTCTGGCTTAAATACTTAAAATGTACATCTACTTGTAGCATAAACTAAGTATACTCTGCAATGTTTAACACGTTCAATTAAGGTAGAGCATTCTATCTGACATAACATTTACGCTCTCCCCATGCCAAGGCTACTATGCTTCACAGGCATTTCTGGTGATAGATTTGGTGGTTTTAAAAATAGATCTACTAATTCCTTGACATTCCTCCCTCCAATAGTTGCAGCCTGATGCCCCTGCCCAGTGTGACTTCCAAAATTAGGTCATGAAAGGCATCATAGATTCTTGCTGTTGGATGGCTTGTTCTGGAGGAAGCCGGCCACCATGTTGTGAGGATATTCAAGCAGCCCTATGAAGAGGTCTATTTGGTGAGAAACTGAGACACCTCCCCCCCCAACCCCATCAACAGCTATGTGAGTGAGCTACATTGGAAGCACATTCTCCAGCCTCAGTGAATCCTTCACGTGACTAGAGCTCCAGCTGACACCTTGACTGCAACCACTGAAAGACCCTGCCAGGAACACCCAGCCAAGTTGCTCCTAGATTCCCAACTTTCAGAAACTGTGTGAGATGATAAATATTTATTGTTTTAAGCTATGAAATTTTGGGGTGATTTGTTACACAGCAATAGATAACGAATACAGTGGTGGTGGTTGCTACTGTTCAGCGATGGTGGTGGTGGCATCATCTATAAGCCTGCCCTGTGTCACTATAAATTTCCTGTCTAGAAATTGATTGAATGATTGCTGTCAATCCTTGGTCCAGGAAAGATTTCAAAAGGCAAAATCCGGGGCTCCCTAGCTTCCATTCCCAGACTTAGATCCAGATGTGGGAAATCATTCTGTCCCAGGACTAGGAAATATAAGTGGCTCTATCTAGGCCAGCAGACGGATTTCTTGAAACATATGAATCTTGACCACAGTTTCCTCTCTGAGCTCATTCCCTCGTCTAGGAACAGCTTTTCCCACCCCATGTCTACATGACACCACATTGGTCTTTGGGACCCCGAGAGAGCTCTGTGATCAATTAGATAGGTCTGCCCTGAGAGTGAGAGGGAGGGCGGCAGCATGCATGTCGGGTAACCTCTGCTTTTAATATGAAGCCCGTAGCTTTATCTCGTAATCCCTTCTCTATGTCACCTACTGTTACACTTCCTGTGGGATAGTGGAAAAGGCATGCTTTGCTGTTACTATTGGTGTACATGTTCTTTAATGATTAAAAAAATCCCTGGAACTTGGGAATGTTACAATTTAGAGTACAGTCAGCTTCATGGTCCCACGGAGTCTCTGTGACTGTCAGGTGAGCTGTGGCGGGGGTCCGCCTTAGTTCCTATTATACAAGGGAAATTGAAGCTCAGAAAACGCACCTATTGCAGGGACTGTGTGTCATTCTGTTTTGTGACTAGATGTTGGTCTTCAATGTTATTCTATAGAGATTTAGGCTTATGGGATATTGTAAGGCTTAAGGTTCAGCTCAAAACTAAAAGCTTCTTCCTTATTACCATACTGCTTGGGATGGCTAAATACATTTATCAAGAGTCTAGAAAATTTTGCCTATCACAAAAGCAAATATGCAAGACGTGCTGGGTGTGTGATTAATAGGAGGTCTCCTCAGGGCTGGGCCTCTTTGCCTTCTCCTACTTTGGTGTCATCATAAGAACAACAAAAAAGTGACTTCTGGCACTTTTCAAGCAGTCTCCCAGATTTAGGTGCTCTTTGCAGCTGGTGAGGCTTCCCTATGCCTGATCTCCATCATTACCACAGCCCCTGTGGGAGGTATTGGGTTACTGGCATGCATCCATCTGGCTGGGCTGTACCCAGATGTGTGGTCAAGGCAAGCCTGGATGTTGCTGTGAAGGTAGTTTTTCAATGAGATGAACATGTAAATCAGTGGACTTTGAGTAAAGCAGATTGCCCTCCATAATGTGGGTGGGTCTTGCTGAATCAGTTGAAGACCCTAAGATAAAGCAGGTTGACCTCCCCTGAAGAAGAGGGGTTCTGCCTCCAGACTCTTTGTATATCTAAGCTGCAATGGTACCTCTTCTCTGGGTCCTGCCTGCTGGCCTCTCCTGAAGACTTTGGACTTGCCAACTGGCACAATTCTGTGAGCCAAGTCCTTAAAATCTCAATCTCTCTCATATATCCATGCAGAAAATTATAAAGAAGGTAAAAAATCTCCTGTAATCTCCCCCCACCCCAAGATAACTAGTTTTGATATTTTGGAACCTTTCATTCCAGTGCTTTATGGTCCATTTTTCTTTGCTCATGTGACCAATCTCATGTTCTAGGCTGGGTAACAGTAACAACAACAAATAACAACAGCTACGTTTATTAAGCACTCGCCGCATTCCAGGTCCTATTTTAAGTGCTGTACAGGTGTTAGCTAATTTAATCCAGACACAACCTCGTGAAGGAGGTGCTGTTATTATTGACATTTTACAGAGGAGGGAAATGAGAAGTAGGGGAAGTAGGTAATTAGCCCAGGGCTCCACAGCTGGTAAGTAGTGAAGCCAGGATTTGGACTCCTGGAGTGTAGCTCCAGGTGCAGGATGCAGAAGGAAAATGGGAGAGAAGCAGGATAGGAAGTTGGAAGCTCTTTGGCCACCAGTCCCTCTATCTTAGCAAGGTGGGTGTGAAAAGAACACAGGCTTTGGGGGCCACGAATCTGGCTTCAGGTCATAGTTCTGTCATTCTCAAATTTGTGAATGTGAGCAAGCTCTGCAACCTTTCATTATCCCCATTTATAGATGAGGAAACTCCCTTTCCGTGGTACCATGAAGATGAGAGATAAGATTCTTGAAATACCTCATGTGATACATCATGATCACTCAAGAAATGGAAGTGGTTGGGGTATTGATGAAGATCTTGCAAGTCCAAGAAATGACAATTCCCAGATTCAGCCTTGCTGGGAGTGACAGAGGCATTGCTAAGCAGGAGTTTGAAGAAACAAGTGGGGCAGTGAGGTGAGCGATTCAGGGTCAAACGGCAATATGGGTGGTACCTGACCTAGAGCCTCTTAGAAGGCTGCAAAATCCTTCAGGTCAGGGACGTTCCTCTCTCAGTCAGTCAGTCATTCATTCACTAGCTCATTTATTCAACAAATATTTCTTAAGCACTTGTGTACCAGGCACTGTTCTAGGTGTCTGGGCTGTGTCAGTGAACAAAACAGCGAACACCTCTGCCGTCCTGGAACGTACATCATCATGGGAGAAGCTAGCAGACCATATGCGTAAACACAAAGGTCCTGAGTATGTTTTAAAATGACAGGTGCTGTGAGAAAAATACAGCAAGTTAGTGGGACTGAGAATGCTGGGGTAGGACCATTAACATTGCAAAGAGAAGTTAACTTTTTTTTTTTTTTAAAGATTTTATTTATTTATTTGAGAGAGAGAGAGTGTGAGCACACGTAGGCGGGGGGAGGGACAGAGGGAGAGGGAGAGAGAATCCCAAGCAGACTCCTGTTGAGCACAGAGTCAGATGCAGGGCTCGATCTCACGACACTGAGATCATGACCTGAGCTGAAATCAAGAGTCAGAGACTTAACTGACTGAGGCACCCAGGCGCCCAAGACAAGTTAACTTCTGACCAGAGTCTTGAAATATCTTGGAAAAACTTTAGGCAGAGAGGCAGATATGCCCAGAGGGCCATGTGGCTGGAGTGGAGGACACAGGAGAGTAGCAGGCGGCGAGGTCAGAGGGTGACAGGGCACCAGGAGTATAGGGACTGTAGCCCGCTGTTAAAGCAGAATGAGGAGCCCATAGAGGCTCTGGATAGAGAACTAGCTTTTCCCATCTTATTTATTAAATAGGTCATTCTAGTAGTTCAGTTGTGGTTGGACCATAGGGTCAAGGCTAGCAACAGGGAGACCAACTAGAAGGCTGCTGCATAAATCCAAGCTAGAGATGCTGACCCCTCAGACCAGGTGGTGATAGAAGGGGTGGCAAGGGGTCAGGTGCTGCATATGTTTTGAGGGTAAACCCAGCGTGGTTTCCTGATGGATTGGATGTGGAATATGAGACAAAGAGAGAAGGCAGGGCGACTATGAGCGACTGGCCTGTCTGACAGGTGGGGCTGAGTTGCTCTAACAGAAATGAAGAAAAGTAGAGAAGAAGTAGGGTTTGGGAAGAAGATTGGGAATTCACATTTGGAGATGCTGAGTTTGAAATATCTATTAGACATCTCAGAGAGATGTTGAGTAGACAGATATGTGAGACAGATTAGGAGAGAAGTCTGGGCTACAGGTGCATATTTAGGAGTTGTCAGCTTGTGGTCCTTCAAGCCATAAAACTGGATGACATGAACAAGTATCAATCTATCTATCTATCTCTCTATCATCTATCATCTATCTATATCATCTATCAAGAGAAAAGATGGAAAGAACACTAAGAATGGAGCTCTGTAGCCCCCCAAATTCAGGAGGAATGGAGAAGAGAAGGAGCTATCAGTGAGATAGGAGGGGAATCCAGAGAGTGTTGGAAGACAAATTAAGAAAGAACCTCAAAAAGGAAGGAGTAACCAAGTGTCAAACACTGCTGTTAGGTCAAGGTGACTCATCATTGGATTTACCAGCATGCAGGTCACTGGTGGTCTTGACAAAGTTATTTCCATGGGACATGGGGTAGAGACGTGACTGGAGAGGGTCCAGGTGAAACTGGAGGGAATAAGTTGAGGTGGGGAGGATACAGAAGCTCCTTTGGGGAGTTTTCCATAAAGGGAGCAGAGGAAGGGGACAGTGGCCTGAGGAGCCTGAAGGGTCAAGTCAGGGCTTTGTAAAGGCGGAAGGAGACAGCAGGTTCGCGTGCTTTTGGAAAAGACAAGGGGAAGATTTGATAGTGTCGGCGGGAAAGGAGATATTCCCTCAAGGTCCTTGGGGAGTGGGAGGGTGAGGGTCTGGCCCCCCGGGAAAGGCTGGCCTCCATAGCCCAGGACAGACATCTGCAGTGACAGGCGGGGCGGCAGAGCACACAGGCGTGGGTGAGCAAGGCCATCAGCTGAGAGGGAGGAAGAGTGAGGAGGGGTTGGAGGTTTGGGGGATTAGGAGAAAGCAAAGGTGTGGAGAAATCTCTAGTTTTCCCCTGTCCACTGTACAGGAATTGGCATGGGAGGAACGCTCACAAGACTCAAGACATGGCTCTGTGCACCCCGGCTCTGGGACCTGCCGGGCTGGAATCGTGACCGCACCCCTCACCAGCTGGGTGGCCTCAAGGACGTCATTGACCCCCATTCACTTGGGGTCTCACATCTGGCAGGAGGGGGTTCCATGGCAAATGTCCTGCGCCCAGCCAGAGTCCGACCCATGGAGGCTGCAATGATGCCCCCCCCCACCCCCGCCGCCCCAAACAGTGACCCTGTGGTCAGACGAATCTGGACTGGACAACTTTTCCATTCTCACACCTCCGTAAACTAGAGATCATATAATAGATTTAAACTAGCCATTCCAGATCAGAGCCTCCTTTTTTTTTCCCCCCTCTTAAACAAGGAAGGAAAGATTATGTGATTTCAGATTTACTATCTTCCAAGCAAACTGCCGCGTTTTTCTATTTCCAAATCAATGAAAGGTAGAGTGGACGATTACCAAAGAAAGACAAATGCGACCGGCCAGGCCCTGGCTGGCGGCATTTGTGGAGGCTGTTCTGCTCCTCTGCATCTGGGATCCTTCGCTGGCCCCGCTTCGCTGGCCCCGTGGGAAACCACAACCCCTGCCGCGGGGGCAGGTGTGGGCCTGCAGGGCCCAGGGCCGAGCAGCAGAGGGCTGAGCTGCAGAGGCCAAAGCCATTTGCAAACTGTGGAGTGCTCGCGAGCTCCCGGGGTGGTGGCAGCAGCCTGTGCTGCAGGGCACATCACGGCCTCTGAGCGCGACTGCAACGCATCAGAGCCCGGAGAGCTGCCGGCTGCCAGAGGACTGTTCCAGAAGGGTCTGGGGCAGCCTCACATGCTTCTCTTGGCTCTGACCTTTGCAGTATTTCCCAGTAAAACTGACACACTGCCTATGTTTGGGACTAGAGATAAAGCACAAGGAGGTCAGGTTGCCCAGCCCTCAACAAGGAGGAGATGGACAGGAGCCCTATCCCTCCCTCCCATGTCCCAGAGAAACTGCGGTAGGCGGCATCCAGAAGCGTGTGTCCCCAGGCCTCCTGGTGTCCGCAGGCTGACAAGAGGAGGTGGATTCTCAGTGGCAGACTGCGGAGTCTATGGAGTCTATGGTCCTGGGTTTGGACTCCGGCTGCCTCAGCTTTTAGACATGGAGTCTGATCATTCATCCAGGTTTGCCTCAGACAGTCCCTGCTCTGGCCTGTTACCCAGTGTAATGATTGTTAGCACCTCCCTTCCCTTTCAAGGGTGCCCTGTTTGGGTGAGAAATTTTGAGGTCATCCTAGACTGTTGCTTAACTTCTTTGATCCTCAGTATCCACATCTGAAAAATGGTATCATCTGTCCTTTATACCTGCGGGGTTATTGTTGCTAATTATGCACGATTTAAATAATGGTGATTAAATAAGAAACAAAAGCTAGCAATTTAATATTAGTATTGCTATGGTTTATGCTCCCACCGTTCTCTTCTTTAAAGTGTTTAAATAAAATTCTGGCTGGTCGTGTGACCTCTGTTCCAAGGTTTCTCAAACCTTAGGGGACATCAGAATCCCCTGCAGCAGGGGACGAGCCCCATCCCAGAGTTTCTGAGTCAGTTGGTGCGTGGGGGCAGTTGGAGACTGTTTCTCACAAGCTCCCTGCTGAAGCTGCTGCTGTTGGTTTGGGAACCCCGCTCTGAGAACCACTGATCTAATTCCACTCCCATGTACTTCCCCGCTCCTGCTACAGTGATCTTCCCCAAACACTCATCAGTGCATGTTGCTCCCACGGCTTCCCAACCTTTCAATAGCTCCCTCGTGCCCTCAAGAAAAGGCCTACCTCCTTAGCCTGGCACTCAAGGCCCTGCTGCTTTTCCCTATGGCCTTGACCTCCAGTTGCCGTGCTTGGCCCTCAGAGGGCCATGTGGCCCTAGGGAAGAGCCCAGGCGTCAGACAGCCCTGGGCTTGAATTCCAGCTCCTGGCGTGTACTCTCGGTTTTGGCTCTGGGCAAGAGACGTAGCTCCCTGTGCCTATGGAAACCGAGCCTAGCAAGCTTAGGAACCCTTTCTTTCACGTGGAGCCGGGAAGGCTAAGTGAACGGCATGGACATGCCTGCGCCATGGCAAGCGCCCCCAGGGCATGTACGTGCGGTCTCCGGGGCCTCACCCCGCCTGCCCGAACTGCCTCCCTGCCCCCTGAGTTCTGACACCTCTTGCTGACAGAATCAGTTAAGTACCACCAGAGGGGCACACACAAGGCCAGATCTCTGTGAGCAGGGTGGTCAGGGAGGGCTTCCTGGAGGAAGTGGGACTTAGGGGAAATGTCCCTTTCAACATGGCCACCAGCTTGCTGTCTCCTATACCATTTCATTTCTTCACTGCACCTTTCTTTCACTCGTTCTTTCATTTACACAACAAATAGGAATTGAGCGGCTTCTCTGCATCAGACACTGTGCAGAGACCCGGGAAGGCAGGACTGCTGTGAGGCAGCGGGGCAGGAGGATAAGGCCCACGGGCTCTGGAGCAGGCAGACCTGGAATCGCAGTCCCACTTGACCTCGCCATAGCTGTGTGAGCTTGGACAGGTTACCGGACACTCCTGAGCTGAGTGAAATGGCGCTGACAAGCCCCAGATCCCCATGTTGAGAAGAGGGAAGGTGACGGTGTTGGCCAAGTCTCGGGCAGAGGGCAGGAGCTTGAGAGGTGAGCCCATTCCCTTCCTGCCCTGGGCGAGAGAAGGGGCTCTAAACCTTCCCGCACCGTGATCTGTCTCCCGGCACCGGTGGCCCCGAAAGGTAGTGCTTTCCTTGGCCTGCCACCACTTGTTTCTCATCTCCAGACTGACTTCCAGAATTATTCCCAGGGCTTTTAGAGCGGATCGCAGTTCCTACTGGGCTGAATGAAGCCCTACACCCTGCAGGGACCCCTGCGGACATGGAATCCCCCCCGGCTACGGCTGAGGGAGGGAGGAGGGGCTACCATCATGCGGGGTCTCGTCTGTGCCTGGTGCTGTGCTGGGCACTTGGCTCAGATGTCAACGTTACAGCCCTTCGAGGGAAGCAGGGTCATCTCCACTGAGCACGGACAGCGCCGGGGGGTAGAAATGTGGGACTTTGCTTGCACTTCCATACAAATGGAATGGATTTGGAGGCTGGAAGCCTGAGGTAAACAGGATTGGCTTTTTCTGAGGTCTCTCTGCTCGGCTTGAAGATGGCGGGCTTCTCCCTGTGTCTTTACATGGTCTTCCCACTACACCCATCTGTGTCCAAATGTCCTCTTCTTATAAGGACACCAGTCATATTGGATTAGGGCCCACCCTCATGACCTCATTCTACCTTTACTTAAAGGCCCATCTCCAAATATATTCACATTTGAGGTACTGGGGGTTAGGACGTGGACATATGAACTGTAGGGGGGACAGAATTCAGCCCATATCAGCTAGCCAGGCTCCAAGATGGCCCTCAGCAATCCTGCCTCCTGGTAGTCGCACCTTAGTCCCTTCCCACTCTGTCCCAGGGTTGGCCCATGTACGTGGTCGGTGAAAAGCATATGGTGGAGGTGATGGTACGTCACATAGATTCTGAACACTGGAAGTCCAGGAACAGCGGAGCTGGTGGTTCCTGCCCAGGATCTCTCATGAGGCTGCAGTGACCCAGAGTTTGGACTGCAGCTGGCCGACCTGCTTTCATTATGGCTCACTCACGTGGCTGTTGGCAGAAGCCTCAGTTCCCAGCCACGTCAGCCTCATGACATGGCAGCTGGCTTTCCCCACAACAAGGGATCTAAAAGAGAGCAAGAATAACCAACACGAACACCAGTC
Organism: Neomonachus schauinslandi; assembly: GCF_002201575.2. Classification (NCBI taxonomy): domain Eukaryota; kingdom Metazoa; phylum Chordata; class Mammalia; order Carnivora; family Phocidae; genus Neomonachus; species Neomonachus schauinslandi. Next base: position 43,591,977 of record NC_058406.1, read on the forward strand.
TTTTATGACTGGTCACAGGTCGGCCAGCTGCAGTCCAAGCAGGTCGGCCAGCTGCAGTCCAAACTCTGGGTCACTGCAGCCTCATGAGAGATCCTGGGCAGGAACCACCAGCTCCGCTGTTCCTGGACTTCCAGTGTTCAGAATCTATGTGACGTAATAAATGTTAGCTGTTTTGAAGCTGCTAAATTTGGGGGTGTTTTGTTACTCAGCCCTTGATAACTAATACACCAGGCTTGGAAAAGTTAAGGGCACCCAGACTGTCAGTGGCAGAGACAGAATTGGACCCCAGAATTTCTGGCTCCCTGACCATTACCCTTTCTAGAATGCCTTGTTACCTGAGTCAAGATTAGCTTTGCACACAGATGGTGGCAGGGAGGGATGCAGGGAGAGGTAAGGAAGAGAGAGAAGGACAAGAGGGAAGGCCCTCTATCACCAGTGGGAAAGAGGCTGAGAGGTACAGCCAAAACCCCAAATCCGACAGGTGGAAAGGACCAGGCCTAAGACCACACCAGTCTTGCTCCCACTGCCCCGGGGCTGCAGCCTCCCCCGCGCGGCCCGGGTCCCGGGAGCAGATACACGTGCTGGAGCAGGACGGGCCTCTGGGCTGTAGCACCCGGGCAAGGAGGAGAAGAATAATGAGCACTTATTCATCACCTACTGTGTGCCAGGCACTGGGCTAGATGTGTGATTTAATTTCACACTTGGAGGAAACCTGAGAAGCACGTATTTGTATACTCTTTTTACTGATATAACAAATCCATGCAGAGCTGAGACAGCCTGTGTAAAGTCGCCTTCCCACCTGGTGAGTAAGGATTTGAATCTAATTCTGCTTCATCCAGATCTCAGGCACTGCTCCACCCACTGGGCTAGATTAATGAAGGAGAGGACAGACCTCCCTATTTAAACAAAAGTTTGAACAGCTCCAGGGATAAGGAAGCCCCAGAAGCAGTCTCCTTGTCCCCAGTTGCTGGGCAGGGAACATCTCAGGCTGGTCATATTCATTTGTTTCCTTGGGACACAGGGAAGCACAAAGGGGTTTGAGAGTTGAGGACCAGGTCTAAGTTACCCTGGGCAGTCAGGGAAGGCTTCCTGTAGGAGGGTATACCTACACTTTGTCCTGAAAGAGAGGTTGAAGTGAGACAGGTAAACAGGAGGAGGGAAATGGGCCTATGTGAAAATCATTTAAGAAAGCTAGGTATTCTTGGGAGTGTGGTCCTAGACTAGACCAGCAGCCCCAGCATCACGTGGCAGCTTTTTAGAAATACAGACTCTCAGGTTCCATCCCAGACCTATAGAATCAGAATCAGGATCTTCACAGGCAACTCATATGCACATTTAAGTGTAGAAAGTGCTATTATTGAGGGAATAAGCATATGTAAAAATCATCTGAGAGAGGCTGGGTAAGCTTCCTAGGACACTGGAGTCGGTGTGGGGAGGGAGGGAGAGCAGGGCAGGACTGGGCATGAGGCTGAGTACTGGGCTCCAGTCAAAAATGTTTTTAGGTCTGGAAAGTATGGCCAGGTCTGATTAGAAGAAGACAAATATCTGGCTATTTGAAATCTGTATATTTATGAAAAACTGATTTTAAATGTCCATTAACTTAAAAATTAAAAATATTCTAGTGGATCCAAAAAATCACGCCTTTGGGCATGATTAGTTTTTGGCTTCTAGCTAGCTTCTTTTTTTTTTTTTAAAGATTTTATTTATTTATTCATGAGAGACAGAGAGAGAGAGAGAGAGAGAGAAGCAGAGGGAGAAACAGGCTCCCAAGGAGCAGGGAGCCCGATGCGGGACTCGATCCCAGGACCCTGGGATCATGACCTGAGCCGAAGGCAGACGCTTAACCATCTGAGCCACCCAGGCGCCCTTCTAGCTAGCTTCTAATTGTGAGCAGCAGTGCCTGTATCTTCATAAATGGGTATTGAATGAATGAGGGAAGGAATGAATGAAGAAAGGAATGAGTGAGGGGGGTGGGAAAGGATTTAAATATTTTTCAAAGACCTGCAGAGGTGGTTGCGTATTCTTCTTCACATAACTTCCACATGTGGCTTCAGTTTCCCACCTAAAAGTTCATGGTTCCAGTTGATGATTTTTTTTTTAAGATTTTTTATTTATTTATTTTGAGAGACAGCAGGGGGAGGGGCAGAGGGAGAGGGAGAGAGAAAAATCTCAAGCAGACCTCCCCCTTGAGCATGGAGCCAGACCAGGGGCTCAATCCCACAACACTGAGATCATAACCTGAGCCGAAATGAGGAGTCCCCACTGACTGAGCCACACAGGTGCCCCCCAGTTGATGATGTCTAAGCACCATTGGGAATCTGACCCCTGGTACCCCCAGGAGAGGGGCAGGATCAGCGGCCCGAATGCGAGGCAGCTGCCGTGTAGCAGCTCTTGGATTGTTGGAGAGGGCAGGGCTGTTTATGGCTGGTGTGTTCTCTTTGTTCCAGTCGGGGCTGAGCTGTACACTGGACAGAGAAGAAATGAGCTTCCTAATGCAGTCTTTCTTTCCTCCAGGGTGAAGACTTATTAAAAGGTGAGAGTTCCCCTCTAAACATGGAGGGAGATGAAAAGAGGAGCCCAGGCCTCCCTGCCTTTCGCAGGAGCACGCTGCTCCTAGGCCTCGGATGCCCCTTCCATGTGGGGTTTCCCCTTTCTCTCCCACCCGTCGTCCTGGCTCAGACTGCCCCGTCACACTTTCTACAGTTCCCACAGCCCTCCCCATCCTCCTGCCACCCTCGTTCCCCTCTCTGCTGCTTGGAAGAGTCCTGTCCCTGTCTCATTCTTTCTCTAGAGGACAGCATCTAGGCTGGAACCTCACTAAGAGCTCTTGCTCCCACGGAGCCCACAGAAGTGCTCATGACCCCATAGGAGAAGCTGTTGGCCATGCTCCCCAGTGAGAGACAATGGGGCAGATGGGATATGTGCAGATGTTGGCATTTCACAGACTCGGGTTCAAAGCTCAACAATGCCTTTCCCTCTCTGAACATACTTGGCTGAGACTTCAGTCTCTCATGGCCTCAGTTTATTCATCTGCAAGATGGAGGTCTTAATACCGCCCTTAGGAGTAAGTTGTGGAGATATTTTTTAGAAGCCATGCACATTTCTGGAGCAGTGGCTATAGAGAACGCACTGCACAAAGGACCTTACTGTGTGATGGCACCTAACTCTCCCAACAAGCCCACGAGCCAGGTGCTGTCACTATTTCCATTTTGCAGATGGGGAGACTGAGATACAGCAAGGTGAAGCAGACTGTCTGAGGTCGCACAGGTAGGTCGAGGCAGGGTCTGAATCAGGTGCAGGAGGTTCTGATCCCAGAGACAACACACATGACCACTGACTTGGGTAAACTTGAAAAAGACCCCAAACATGACCACTACCCTGGCTTAGCCTGAAGTAAGGGGTTTTAATGGGCCAGACAGGTGTTAGGTGGCCAACTTCAAGCTCATTGAAATCATTTTTGTAAAGAGTTTTCAAATGGCACTTCACTGACATTTTCTTCCTTTTATCTCTCAGCAACTCTTAGGGGCAGGGGGTGGGTATCATCCCATTTTTCAGATGCGACAACTAAGGTTCAGAGAGCTAGACAACAGATAAGCCAAGACCTGAATCCATTTTTCTTGATTCAAAAAAACAGCTCTTTCTGTTTCATCATGGTATTTGTCACTGTTAAGAAGTGAATGAACTATATTATTCATGAATCACATCAATTGCTCTGTGAGTTGAAGGACACAGAAGGGAAAGGTAGGAAGCTGGGATTGGGTCACAGGTTGTTGTCTAGAAGGTAGACCCTGGCAGAGCGGGGGTGAGGAAGAGGGGTTGGGCAGCAGTGGTTCTGAGCTGGGTGTCCCCAGGGTTGGAGGGAGTTTGAAGTGTGCTGAAGGTGGGCTTTGCCAATTTCCTGACTTTGGGTTCTTAGGTATCTTTATGCCATGGCTATGGTATAAGCAAGGATGGGAACCCTCAGTATAGGGAATGGACAAGCGCATTTCTAGGCAGGCCAAGAGGACTAGACTGAGGGTCAAAGCACTAGCCTGTTGGGTCTAGATTTTGTGACCCGCTTTTATCTTAAGCATTTATGATCTAGCCTCCTCAGTTAGCACTCTCTGCTCCTCAGCCACCTTGAGTGCTCTGTGCTCTTTCTTACCTCTGGGCCTTTGCACATGCTATTCCTTCAGCCAGTCAGAAGAGGAACTGTGCAATGGGCAGAAGGGTAGAGAGAAGAGAGCATTGTTTTGGGAAAATTCCCACTGACTTCAGGGACCAGATTGGATAGAGCTGTATGGTATAATGGCTAAAAGTTCTGTTACTAACTGTGAACTTGGACAGACTACTTCTCTCTGCTTCATTTCAATCATTAACAAACTGGGAGGATAATAATAAGTCAAAAAGTTGACATGATTAGCAAATGTAATAATAATTGGTTGCTGGATAAAATAAGATAATGCATATAGAATGCTGAGCACAGTGTCCTGCGTCTGGTTAGCATACACTAGTGGTGAGCTCTTCTGTTATCAGTCTTTTACAAGGCTTTCCTTGGGACCCCGTCCCCTAATCAGCCTAGTAAGACTAAGGTGTTTGTGCCGTGGGCTTCCTGAGCATATATCAAGACTGATTTATTGGGTTTGGGGTGGGATTCAGATATGCCAGCCCTCTTTGTGCACGCATTCCAGGTGATTCTTTTTTTTTTTTTTTTTAAAGATTTTATTTATTTATGTGAGAGAGAGAGAATGAGAGACAGAGAGCATGAGAGGGAGGAGGGTCAGAGGGAGAAGCAGACTCCCTGCCGAGCAGGGAGCCCAATGCGGGACTCGATCCCGGGACTCCAGGATCGTGACCTGAGCCGAAGGCAGTCGCTTAACCAACTGAGCCACCCAGGCGCCCCATTCCAGGTGATTCTAATGGGTCCCACTTAGTTTAACTGTCTAAGCTGGTGTCTCTCAATGCTTCTCCAGATGATACGAGGCATTTTTTCTACACTCTGGACTCTGTGAAGGCAGGCGCTGTGTCTATATTGTTCCCTGCCGAATTTCCAACACCTCAGCACAGTACCTAGCGCTTGAAAAATATGCAGGCTTGTTTGCCTCTGCAGCCTTATACGGTAGACATAACTCAGAACATGAAAAAGGTCTACGCTTCCCCATCTCACTGTTACTAGTTAATAATTTTTTATATTAATCTGTCCTCATTCGTGTCAGGTTTCTGTCTCCTTACTGGACGCTGTCAGATGACAATAGAGAGTCATGAGTAAGAGCGTGAATTCTGGAGCCAGAAAGCCCTTGTTTACTCTCCTATAAATGGAAATATCAATAACCAGAGCTTTGTAAATTATATGGGTCTGTGGACTAGGGAGGGCCAGCCCTCAGGCTCACCCTGAGTGGTCGGTTTCTGAAGAAACTGTGGAGAAATCGTGATGCACATTCGCCTTTATTAAGTATCTCTGAGCTGTCAAGACCTTTGGTGTGAATGAATAACATTTGGGGAGGGAAGGTCCAAACTATCCTGCTTCTCTGGCAAGATCTTTAGTCAAGCCACCTTGAGCATGGCCCCATGGGCACAGCACTGGAGGTCCGAGGCTGGGATGGCAGGACGGGGACTGAGGGTGTGCAGAGGCCAGAGGTAGGTGCAGGGGGGTTACCCACCGTGCAGCTGAACCTCAGCGTTCTCTAGCACCCCTCCCCCCCTCCAGGAAGCCACCTGTGTCCCAGAGGATCTGAGCCTACTGAAATGCAAGAATCCCAGCCTCATTGTCATGGGGGTGTTACATTTTCGGGTCTGCTGACCCCTCATCCCTCATCCCTGGCCCCTGGGGATGAGGGGCCAGCAAACTCCTACCCCTTCTTGTCTGGAATCCATTTACAGCCTCACCTTCAAATTACAGGTATTCACTGTAATCAGGCTTCTGCCCTGTGCTGGGAGAGGAGCAGAAGACCGGCTGATGACCCCTGAATTGGTACCTTGTATTTGAGTAGCAGGAAGGCCCGATAGGGGACCCAAATACTCACATGGGCTCTGTGTCTTCCAGGTTCTAAGAAAGTCACCATTAACCCTAGAACGTGAGAGCCACCAGGGACCAGAGCTCCGTAAGCAGCCAAACTCATGGATACTGTGAGGGGCTGGCCCTGTGGTTGGTCTCTGAGTATATTGTAGGAAAATCATGAGGCAACAAACTGAGGTCAGAAGAGAGCCGTGAGTCCATGTGGCCTCACCATGCGTCCGAGCCTGGGCTGAAGCTTCAACCTCAGGACTCTCTGCACGTCACCCTGGTGCATTCCTTTTCCTTCTTGGCATTGAACTGTCTTTATCTGTAAACTGAGTTTATTCCTAAGCCTGCTTCTCAGGCTGTGTGTGAGATTCAACCCAGCTGCCTGAGAGGCTGCCAAGCTCCCCTCAGAGCATCATCTGGAGGACCGGCTCAGTGACAGGAACCATTCCTTCTCGTAGTCTGGCCTGGGTATGACCGGAGGCCTGTCCCTTTAACGGCTTGTTCTCCAAGTTTCTGAACACTGTAGGAAATGGGATTTCTGGTCTTCTGGAATTCACAGAGCTGTGTGATGGAGAGATGGAGGCCAGGAGGACACAGGGAAACAGGCCAGGTTTGTGGGATGAAAGATCGGGAGAAAGGGTCAGCCTCTTGGTTGTGCGGCAGTGGGACCCTGAGCAAGGCACCTGGAGGCCGGCCACTTAAATCTCAATTTACAGCTCTGTAAAATGGAGCTACAGAGTGTTTCCTTGATCAGGTTGAAAGATCAAATAACGGGTTTGTAAATTTTTTTTTTTTTAAGATTTTATTTATTTATTTGCGAGAGAGAATGAGAGACAGAGAGCACGAGAGGGAGGAGGGTCAGAGGGAGAAGCAGACTCCCCGCTGAGCAGGGAGCCCGATGCGGGACTTGATCCCGGGACTCCAGGATCATGACCTGAGCCGAAGGCAGTCGCTTAACCGACTGAGCCACCCAGGCGCCCGGGTTTGTAAATATTTTAATAAAATAGAAATCATTCTGTGGAATTATTTATGAAGAGTTATTATTGGCAAATAGTAGATAATCCTATTTTCAACAAGCATGATTTGTTTTGTACCTACCAAATTTTTTAATTAAACTTTTTAATAACACTTTTATTATTTTTATTGCTGATGATTTCTTTATTGCTGCTGCTGATCTTTTTCACTTTTTATTGAAGTATAGTTGACATAGACATTTTATATTTATTCTTCACTCAACCTTAGAATACTCCAGCGACTCAAGGCACCTAAGAGCTTTCTGTATATTAGCTTTTTAATTTTGAAAACATAATTAGCCTTATTATGCAGATGGGAAAACTGAGGCTTGCAGAGACTAAGGGGTCCGTCCAAGGCCCCCCAGGAAGTGGCTGAGCTGGGATGGGAACGCCAAGCTGACAGACACTCTTTCCATCCCTCTGCTCCCCTATTGGAGACTTGGATCAGTGGTTAGATCCCGCCCTGCTGGGTGTGAATGTAAGGTCCCTGAGAGCAGCTCAAGAGCGGACATTCCGGTTTTGACTACCGCACACTCCAGAGCCCAAGAAATGCAGAATCTAATTTATTTCAGTTCAGCTGGAGAGACTCCTGTGCCTTGAAGTGTTTTCCATCTGAGTGTGCAGGATGTGAGCTGGACCTGTGTAGTGTGTAGAACTTCAGGGCTGGAAGGGTCAGTCCTGGGCTTCATCGGGGATGGGTTCACAGCGTTTACTCCATGAGGCTCTCAACTATTTAGGCAGCTCTAGGAGGCTGGAGGAGAGAACGGAACTCAGGTTCTAGGCCAGGGGTTGAGTTGGAGCCAAACAGGGAAGGCTGGAGCCAGTCAGGAACTGGGGTGTCCAGAAGTTCAAGGTGAGGACAGGCACTGTGTAGGTGTCATGTTCAGAAACATGGAACGGGGAGGAAGCTGGTCTTGGGCTCTTCATTCATAGCTCTTCTGTGTATACCACTAGCTGCCTGCTGACCAAGTATCTCTGTGTGCTGGCTTGGCGATGCTTGACATGAAGTTGTAAAGTTGGAATAGCTACCCTGCCTTTAAGTCTGTGCACCCCACCATCCTCGGAGCAGTCTTCACACCCGCCTGAAACTGTCTCTCAGGAACACAGGCTCTGTATTCTCCCGGGGGTATCTGCAGCCCCCAGCATCGTTCCTGGGACAGAAGAGGAAGGGGGCCCTCTCTGTGGAGTGTGGTTCATAAATGAGTGGATAGAGTGGGACAGGGAGGCTGAGAGACGTCATGTGATGGGCTCTGGAGGGTGCAGAGTTAGAACTGCTCTCAGGACTGCTGGCTGAGCCTCACACACTCTCCACTTGGTGTTTCTGATGAAGTCACTGAGTCCGTAGGTCAGGAGCCCGCTGTCATGAGGCACCAACATGCATCAGGCTCGAGTGGTGGCTACAAGTCAGGCTCCAACACCGGACAGAGGTGCTGCCTGAAAGCTGTCCCTCCTTGCTCTCCCATGAGTGATGACTGTGTGGGACACTGGACAGCCCCCTCCTCCCGGGGTGTTTATCCCCAGGGACCCCAGTCCTGCCCATCCTTCTGGGATCCCGTGAGATTCCACCTCCTCCTTGATGTCTTTCTGGATGGTTCTAAGAGGGTGGAGCTTTGAAAGCAGGTCTGTCTAAAATCAAGTTCTGCCCCACAGCATACTGGCTGTGTATATAGTTGGGCAACTTTCTCTCTGGACCTCAGTTACGCAGTCAGTGATAAAGCAGGTCGAATAATACAGTAGCAGCCATGGAGGTGTGAGGCCCCCACCTGCAGCACCTCCAGAATCTGCCTCACCCTCTGACCTGAGACCGTGTCCTTCTTGGGCAGCCCCAGGCAATGACTGACTACTTGGGGCTCCTAGGGCCTGGCCATTTCTGGCCCATGTGGGTGTCCTATAACAGGCCATCTTTGCTGCAGAGATCCCTCTTGGGTTGGCCGGGTCGGCTGTCAGTTATGCATTGCTGTTGGGGTCACTCCCTGCCAATCCCGCTTCCATCCTTCCCCAGGTGTTAGATCCATATCCCAGTCTAAAGGCTTTCCCTGCCCAAACTTTTACAGACATTGCCCCTACTATGCCACTGATGTCCCCCACTCGTCTCAGCGTCTGCTGCCCAGAGGACCTGCCACAAATACCTGCACAGCAAGGGCACAATCAATGGTAGACTTAACTGTTCTTATTATTTCTCCTGATTAAGAAAAACCTGTGGCCCCTCTGGTCAAGGAAATGCAAGTGAGAAGTACACAGGATGTCAGGTCTTAGTCTGATCCGCAGTTATGAGGAGGGACAAATATGCTGTGCAGTGGCCATGTTCTGCAGATTGTGGCCCTGGGGGCTGAATCCTGAAGATCTCTGCTTTACAAACGCTCACATCCCTCCTGGTGGCTCTCCTCACAAGGGGAGCAGGCCCTCACTTGGAGTGTGCAAGGCAGCTCAGGTTTCACAGGGAAACAAATGCATTTTAAAAAGAGGAATATTTCATACTTGACATGCTCAACGTCTCCTCCCCGATGCCTTGGTGGAGAGCATATTGGACAATTCATTATACTTGTCAGGACTCAAAGACAATCAAACGCAAGCCATGTTGCTTGGAGATTTAAGACCATTTGGAATGTTTTGCATACTTGTTGTATTGCCACCTTTGGTGTTTTAACATTTATTGTCCCCCAGGGCCATAAAAATGTCCTGCCTTTTATAGAGTGCACAGAACCAGAGACTCCCCCCACTGGCCAACCCACCGGAGTTGGAAGGGAACTTAACAAGGCTCAGCGTGCTGGATTTGTCACCGAAATGCAACCCTGCTCTTCGGCTGTATGGGCAGCACATGGGCATGTCACAACCAGAGGGACTCCTGCTCTCCACCCACAGCCCAACAAAGTTTGCTGAGAGACCCTGACACCAGGGACCCACTAGCTGCTAAGACAACCTGTCCTGTTCCTTTGTGTGTGTTATTCCCTGTCGACCATGGGATCTCACACAGCCCTAGGTTATGCCTATAGCCCCCGTGTAAATATTAATAGCACCCCTTTTCCTCTTGGATATGGAGTCAAGCCCTTAGTAAAACATAGGTATATGGATATACACCCACCCCTCTGCCATGTACATACAAAATGGTGAGAGTTTGGAATCATGAGCTAGATACAGATTTATAGGAAGGAGATGGCTTTTATTTATTCATAGTTATTTACTGCATGGCTCTGTGGGACTCCTGTGGAGAGCCCTCCAGTGGCTCTCGTGAGAAGCCAAATGAGCTGCCACCCAGAATGTGATGGAATACAGTCTTGCCTGGAACCACGGGTATGGCACGCGTAACCACTTAGGGTTCTTTCTAGTTCTGTGAATGCTTGAAATAAATCAGTGGCTGCTGACAAATGCCAAAGGAAGCATATGGCTCTAGTAGTTAAATGAAGATGCCGGTGATAAAGATAATGAGAAGACACATGATAATAACACATGCTATTTACTATGAGCTAGGCATTGCCCTAAGCCTTTTACATTTGTGTGTATTAACTGATTTAATCTTTACAATAACTTTATGAGGTAGAGCCTATTATTATTATTCCCATTTTACAAGTAGAGAAATCAAGGCACAAAGAGGTTAAATGGCTTGCTAAAGCCATGATGTTTTTATACTGGAGCATGAAGCCTTACCTTGTATCCTATCCTTTCGGCAGGAGGCTGCTGCAGGGATTTGAGGGCTGTAGCCTTTGGGCTGGTTGCTAAATTGGTCATTCCAACTCCTTTAATGAGGGTGCCTGTATGATGTATCATCCCACCTAGGACACTTTGGGGAATGAAACGGAGTGTTATTAATAGGTATGCCAGGACAGCAGGCAAAATGAAATGACAACGGGGCACAAGCCAGGTCAGACAGTCACCCTACAGTGGAAATCAGTCCCTAGGAGCTTGAACTCTACTCTAGCTTAAATTTGCTCCAACAACAACCAAAACAACAAACATGAAACCAAGGAACTTTACATGTCATCTAGGAATAACACAAATACCTGTGAAATCACAGGAGGGGTTGTCTTAGAAAACAGCAGGGAGAAGAGTCTGGGACTTTGCCCTACTTCCAAGCTCACAAGTTAGCCCACCACAGTTTCATGGATGCTGGTAGAAGACGGGTAACCCCTGGGTTGGGGACAAAGAACTTTATTACTCATGGTGAAGTAGCAGCATAAGCTTCGTGTATGTGTTAATTTCCTCTTGTCCCTCAAGTCCCACAGGGATGATGCAAGGTGGCCCACATCGGAGCTGTATGCATAGTAGACTTGCTTCATACGTGGGGGGGAGGGGGCTTGGGTTTAGGGAAACAAATCTTTTTTTTTTTTTTTTAAGACTTATTTGAGAGCGAGAGAGTGCAAGAGGAGGGAAGGGCAGAGGGTGAGGGGGAGAGAGAGAGACAGAGAATCCTCAAGCAGACTCTACACTGAGCATGAGCCCAATGAGGGGCTCAATCCCAGGACCCTGAGATCATGACCTGAGTGGAAATCAAGAGCCCTCCACTTAACCGACTGAGCCACCCAGGTGCCCTTAGGGAAACAAAGCTTTTATAATGGGCTGCATGCAAACCCCCCTGACTCTTGCCCCAGAGGAAACACTGTCCGTATTACATGGGCCAGCAAACAGACTTGTTCCTGCTCCTGGGGGAGAGGCTATCTCTCTTCCAAGGCTATTTGCTCTACAAACATCTTTGAAAAGATAGTTGGTGCCTCTTCTTGCGGAAACACAAGAAACCCATGGAGAACCGTCTCCCCAAACAGTGAGGACCAAAGCCTAGGAGTGCTCTGTAGGAGCTGTGGCTAGGATTTCTGCACTTGCTGGGAGACAGACAGAACTTCCAGGCTTCCTGCAACCAGTTCTTCTCCATTATAAGCCAGAGATCCCAAGAAATTCTGGTTCTCTTCCTCTGATTTTAGCAATGCCTGAGGTCAAGAAAGTTGACATGGTGTGTTTTGTTGATCCAGAGTGTAAAATTGGAAGCTGAATGTCTTTTACAGATTTTTTTTTTAAGATTTTATTTATTTATTAGAGAGAGAAAGAGAGCATGAATGGGGGGAGGGGCAGAAGGAGAGGGAGAAGCAGACTCCCTGCTGAGTGCGGATCCGACACAAGACTTGATTCCCAGACCCCGGGACCATGACCTGAGCTGAAGTCAGACACTTAACAGACAGAATGAGCCACCCAGGTGTCCCTGGAAGTGGAATGTCTTTACTTTGGGCACCAGCACTCCCCTTCTGCACAGGCTCTACCTCTCCCTGTTTTCTTCTACGATAGGGCTTCTTACAGGGGGGGTTGTCCCTGAAGCCCTTGTGACCCCTGGACTACAGTGTGAACCTTTAGAGCAAAGACCATGTCTTGTTGCCTGTGGTATCCCAGTGCCCATCCTGAAGCCTGGCACATCAGAGGGTTTCTAAATATGGGCTGGCTAAAGAATCTGGGAGGAAGTGGCCATATTATACACATACACAGTCCTCCTAACACACCAGAAGAACCCTGGCCAGGCATTTTTTTTTCCTCTCCAAATCTCAGTTTCTTCATTGGTAAAATGAAGGAATTTAACAAGATGTCCTCAAATATCTCGTCTGGTTGTAGAAGTCTCTGCCTGTTACATAATTATAATTTATGATTTCTTACTTTGTACCAGGAGATAAGAAAAATGATCTCTCACCCCCGCTCCAAGGAGTTTACTACCAAGTTAGAGAATATATCATTGTTAATGATTTTATGTACAAAAAAATGACACAAGCTGTATGTGATTAAATCTCCAAAGAATAGAGAGGATGAGTAGTAAGAGTGATTTATTTATCCACTGAGCATTTACAGGGTACAGGCTCAATGTGCCAGGTTCTGTCCTAGGTGTTATGTTGAGGTCAAGGGAAGAGCTAGAGGGGCCTTAGCCATGACTCAAAACCAGCAGCATGATCTTGAGAAAATTATGTACTTCCTTTGAGTATCCCTTTCCATATATGTAGAATTGGGCTCAAATAAAGAGTTATGGGGGGGGGGGGATTTGGTGATTTAGTGAGTTTGAAAAATACTGGGTAAATTAAAGTTGAGATGCAAGTATTAATTTGCCATTGTCACTCACAAATTTCATCTGCCTGTTGATTTTCCACGTTTAGCATTAAGGGGTGCAGGGGAGGGCCTCCAGTGCTGTTGTGTTTGGTCTGGACCATTGAACCCCCTTCCAGTGTTTGGTCTGGTCTCTCAGATCCAGCCTTGGTTCCTCCAATCCATAGAGTGGTCACAGTGAACTCCCAATCTCATCTGACCCCCATGTCACTTCCCTGCTAAAATCCCACAGGACACATTGTTGGAAAATGGGAGAGGGGCCAGGGGGTTTCATTTTGATCTGTCATGTTTTATATTTTCAGCTAGATCGTGGGTTCATATACATTATTTATACTCATTGTGTTTTTTGTCTGCCCGAAATATTCCTCAAATAAAAAGCCATGAGGAGGGAGTCCCAAGGACACTGAGCTCATTGACTGTCTCCTGACATCCTGCAAGCTACGTGCAGGGAGATAGCATTATCCAGGGACGGCTATGAATCCACTCCCTGGGTCATTTCAGACTTTGAGAAGGTACTATTTTCCAGAAAGGAATCAAACCTGGGTTCGTGAATTGGGGTCTTTATTTTCCATCCAGCATGTGACGGTTTTCCCAGAGAGAAAGAAAACATGAGGGAAAAAGTGGGAAAGCCCCCCAAACGCCTGTAGTCACAGCAAGGAAGAAAACGCTTCTTGTGGCCCAGCTTCAGATGGAAACGTGGGAGAGGGTCTTAATTGTCTCCCAGGCCCCAGGCCCCATTCTAATTTATTGAGGGAAGGGCCCGGGAGATAAATCTTGATGTCATTCTCTAAGCCACCTAAACTGAGCCCATTAAACTACCACCCGTGAATGCAGGCGTTTTCCCCAGGGTTGCATGCCCCTACCCTCCTCCCACACCCAGCATCACCCCGGGCACCGCCACGCCGAGGGCCCGAGGGGCACATCTGACAATGGAGCATTCAGGAAGGCCTTCTCGGATGGGGTAGGAAGCCTGTCTTATGCCCTGTTAATTACTGCAACAATTTATAAAATTCATGACAAACAGAAAGCCCTTACAGAGATTGTATTTCAAATGGTATATACTTATAACAGAATTCTCTTTGTTTGTAATTCCTGGATTTATGAGCTGTTGCACAACAAAATGGAACCACCCCTTGTCCTCATGGCGGGGACCTGGCTGAGGACCTCAAATGTGCCATGGAGACAGAAACCGACTCAGGCATGGACTGGGACACCGTAATCCCAGCCTGTGAGCTTAGGGGAGTGGAGTTGGATTGGGGCAGGCAGGTGTTCTCTCGGTGTCTCCGAGCTGGAAGGGACCTCAGGCATGAGCTAGTCCAACTGTATGTCTTTTATAGGAATCTTCCTTATAGCTTCTCTATCTCGTTTGCATACTCCAGGGACAGGGAGCTCCTTACCTGACAAAGCAGCCTAGATTATTGCCCTTGGTCTCTAGTCTGGTCCCTTGTCTTCCTCAACCTTTCCCTTGGCCACAAGAGGGATTTTTCAGGAACCCAGATTTGATCTTGTTGCACTCCTGCTGAAGATCACTCAATGGCTTCCCTTTGTCTTCCAGGTAATTGCAAAGTCCTTAACAAGGCCTGCAAGTTCCTGTGGGATGGTCCCTGTCCCCTTGCCCACCTTCATCTGTAGTGGCCCCCGTCTGTTCTTCTCTCAGTAACTTTCAGTTACTCCTTTGTGTCAAAACCTTGCAGTAAGACTCAACTAATAAAAGGGCCAAGGGCTTAGCCTTAGGGGCAGCAAGTAAGAGCGGGTCTGTGGAGCTGCCAGCATGGGGGATGGTGTGACCAAGTGGTCCAGAGGGAAGAGACGATGCTTGCAGCTCTACAGAAGAGAGGGGAGCAGGATCCCCGCAGGAGAGGACAGAATCTGAGGAACATCAGGGCCCTGAGAGCATGAGAGGCGCCTGCAGTTCTCGCGGGAGAATCTGAGCTGTGGAAGGAAGGAGCCAGGCTCCTCTGCTCTGTCCTAGAGAGCTCAGCTCCGCTCTCTTTTCTCTGCACGGCCGCTCGGGCTTCCAGTGAGTTCCACCTTCAGGGAAAACTGTGTATTTATGCAGAGGTGCTAACTTTATAAGTCTTGGACATGGAGTTGCTTTCATTTTTCTCCTTGGTGTCAGAATATGTGTCTTCTGTGAGATGTGCAGGAGACATTCCGATTTGCAGCCTCTGAAGCAGAAGACTGTTTATAGAGCAGTTAAAACCTGGAGTGGCTGTGTCCTCTGGTTTCCCAGAGTGCCCAGCTGAATGCTTGTGTGTTCATTTCTTGTAAGGGAAGAATTGTTTTGCACAGAGGTCTATAGATTTCAGGTGTTCTTTTTTTTTTTTTTTAAGATTTTATTTATTTATTTGAGAGAGAGAGAGAGAAACAGCATGAGAGGGGAGAGGGTCAGAAGGAGAAGCGGGCTCCCTGCTGAGCGGGAAGCCCGATGTGGGACTCGATCCCAGGACTCCGGGAGCATGACCTGAGCCTAAGGCAGTCGCTTAACCAACTGAGCCACCCAGGCGCCCGTCAGGTGTTCTTACTGGTTGTGGAACCGTAAGCAAAATATTTCCTCTCTGGCTCTTGGCTATCATTTCTGAAAAATGAAGTCATTGCTCGGAAGAGCTTTCTGAGATGCTCAAGTTCTCAGGAAGCCGAGATTTGTTTCCATAGTTTCCTCATCTAAGGAATGGAATTTACACAAATCCTACCTTTTAGAGTGGCTCTGCATAAGAATCGAAATAATCTATGTTATTATAAATGTTGCAAGAATGACACTTCTACATTTTCCTGAAGACCACATTGTAAGGAGAAGCCAGGAAGGAAAGTACCACTCTGTTGGAGTTGAGGTGTGGGAAAGAGGGAGTTAGGATGGTTTTGGCTACAAGCAACAGAAACCTAACTTGAATGGCTTAAATAATATGAAAATTTGTCATTTCATATTTTCGGATGTTTGCATTATGGGAGATTCTGGGTTGGTAAATTCAATTGTTTCATTACATTATCAAAGACCCTAGAAGGAATCTCAGCAGCCTGAGTGGCAGACTCCAGTGTTTCATTGTCTTCTCCCCTAAGCATGTAGTCACCAGACTGCTCGATCAGAAAGTGTAGGGGAGGGGCGCCTGGGTGGCTCAGTCATTAGGCGTCTGCCTTCGGCTCAGGTCATGATCCCCAGGTCCTGGGATCGAGCCCCACATCGGGCTCCCTGCTCAGTGGGAAGCCTGCTTCTCCCTCTCCCACTCTCCCTGCTTGTGTTCCCTCTCTCGCTGTGTCTCTCTCTGTCAAATAAATAAATAAAATCTTTTTTTTTTAAAAAAGAGAAAGTGTAGGGGAACAAGAAGGAAGTGGCAACTGGCTGTCAGACCCCACAAGCAGCCTCTGCCCCAGAGGGCAACGATACATAGTACACGACCAGACACTCAGGGAGGGGCCAACGGTTACTTCAAAAGTAGTTCAGTCCTTAGAAATACACACTCCCTGGTGCAGACATGTACAGCGAGAGACATAGTATCTCTAGAACCAACTACCTTGGATTCAAATTTGGCTACACCTGACCAGCCGTGGAAGCTTATGCAGATATTTGATGCCTATGTGTTAAGCCAGTTAAGAGAATGCAAACCATCGGGCTCCCTGCTCGGCGGGGAGTCTGCTTCTCCCTCTCCCACTCCCCGTTTGTGTTCCCTCTCTCACTGTGTCTTTCTCTGTCAAATAAATAAATAAAATCTTTAAAAAAAAGAGAGAGAGAATGCAAACCAAAACCATAAAGAGATACCAC
The DNA here is from genome assembly GCF_002201575.2 of Neomonachus schauinslandi. NCBI lineage: Eukaryota > Metazoa > Chordata > Mammalia > Carnivora > Phocidae > Neomonachus > Neomonachus schauinslandi. The sequence goes on from NC_058406.1 coordinate 43,608,799, forward strand.
TAAATACCCACCCACAAAAATGGCTAAAATTAAAGAGACTTTAATCTTAGGTGCTGGGATAACGGAAACTCTCGTACATTGCTGGTGGAAGTGTAAAATTGATATATATACCCTATGACCGATCAAACACTTCTGTTCCTAGTTATGTGTCCAACAGAAACAAGTGGTTATGTCCATCAAAAGACATCTATAAAAATGTTCATGCAGCATTATTCATAATAGTGCAAACTGGAGTCCACTCAAATGTCCATCAACAGGAGAATGGAGAAATATGTCAAAGTGTGGACATGGTCATGTGCTGCCCAGATCCCTCTTCAGGTGGGGCTTGCCCCAGCTGTTGGGAATGCTGCCAGCAGACAACCTTCAGGATGTCTGGCCCTTCCAGATTTGCCTGGGCCACAGAGAGCCACTTGGCCAAGGCTGCCTTTCCTGGGGCAGCCCACATCCACACAGCACAGCTAACACAGGCCCTTCTAGCTTCCAGGCTGAATAGAAAGTGGTCCTTGGGTCTGCACCGAACTCTGGACATCTCCCTGTTCCCATTCCTGCTTCTTGTCTCTCCCTGCCCCAGCTGTCATCCCAAGGGCCCTTCTTAGTAACAATACTGCATGCTCACCTGTCTCAAAGTTGGCTTCCCAGGGGACAGACCTGCAGTGCGTGGCGTATTCATACAACACAATACTGTAAAGCACTCTAAAGAACAGACTATGACACATGCAACATGAGTGGATGTTGAATAAGAAAAGCCAGGTATGAGAGTCCACACTATAGAAGTCCATTTCAATGAAGGTGAAGACCAGCAAAACAAATTCATGGGGAAAGAGGTCAGAATAACAGTGACCTTGGTACCAAGAGAGCCTTGCATGGTACCGGAAATAGTCTGTATCTTGATTCAGAGTTATACATACATACACATTTATGCATAGGTATGTGTATATGCGTATATGTTCAACTTTAATATTTATGGAACTGTACACTTTGATTTGTATACTTCACTGCATTGTTATACTTCAATAAAAATTAAAATGATAAAAAAGTCAGATTATATTGTAATTGCCTATTTCCCTGGATAGTCTGTAGCTTCCTGAAGGCAGAGGCTCTGCCTAGCTCATAGTGGATGTTCAATAAACAGCTTTTTAATGAATCAGTGAGCATCTCCCTCATCTACCATTGATTCATTGGGTAGACTTGGGTGAGTCTCTTCATTCTGTGAACTTCATTTGATAAGGAAGGAAACCAAGGCAAGTAGCAAAATCTAACTCACAGGCATGTTATGCAAATCAAATGAGATCATTGGTGGAGACACACTTTGTGAAGAGGAAACTGTCATGTAAGCATCAGTACACAGCTTCTGGAGTCGGACTGCCAGAGGAGGAAAATAAGCTCCACCAGCTATCAACTGTGTGATCTTAGGATATTTGCTTATCAATTGCGCCTCAGTTTCTTTACCTGTAAAATGGGGTCATACAAGTACCTACCTTGTTGGGTGACTGTGATAATTGAGACAACCTGAGTCCCTTAGAATAGTGGCTGACCGCTCAGTAAGTTCTCGATAAATGCCAGCTAGTATTAGCTTGGAAAGAAACTTTCCCCGGGGGATGGCAACTTTCAGGTAAAGGATCCCTCTCCTTTCCCTTCCCCCACTAGGCTTTCTTCCCCTGATCTCTTCTCCGGAGCTCACTAGTATCCTGGAATCCAATCATTTATAGCCTTAAAGACATGAGGTTCCCCCAAGGGCAACTAGCCTCCAGTAGAAGAGATGACCCCACCAGGCCATCCCACACTCCTGCACTTAGGAAGTCTGAGCCTCATTTTCTCCTCCAAGAGGAGGAAAAGACGTGTAAATTGGCTGCTTGTGAAATATCGGGGCTTCTCTAGCAGGGCAGTCTGGGAAGAAGGGGCTGGAAATGGTGAGGGGGCAGGTTGGGGCCCACCTCTGGGGACATTCTCTGGAGATGGTGAGGCCTTGCAGGCAGAACATGATCCCACCGTAGGCTTTTCCTCCCTCCCGGGCTGGACTTGGAAGTGGCCAAAGATGGAGTCGGATTCCAACCAAACCCAAACCCAGCAGCGGAGATGTGATGCTGCAAGAGCCCGAGCCAGACGCTGAGCTGCGGGCTCTCTCAGTAACTCGTGTGCTACCTCAGCTCATCACTTCATCTCTGGGTTTCAGTAAAGCCAACGACGGGGACTAGATAATCTGTAAGGGCTCATTCACCTCTGAGCTTTGGGAGCGTAAGAAGTGGAGTGTGGTACGGTAGATTCAGATAGGATGAAGTTTAAATCCGGCTCTGTCATTTTGACAGCCCTGTGTTCTTGGGCAAGTGATGTCACCTCTTGGTCCCTTTGGGTTTTATCTGGGCCAGGGGGAGAATAGAGGTTTGCTGTAAATAAGAGCTCAATAAATAATAGTCCTTGCGATGGCTAATTCTTCCGTCAACTCGGTTAGGCTTTGGGATGCCTAGATATTTAGTCAAACATTATTGTGTTTGTGAGGGTGTTTTGGATGAGGTTAGTATTTGAATTGGTGGATTTAGTAAAGCAGATTGCTCTCCCTCATGAGGGGGGCTCATCCAATCCATAGAATAGAACAAAAAAACGGTTAAGAGGGAGCTCCTCCTGCTTGATTACGTTTGAGCTGGGACATTCGTTTTTCCAGCCTTCAGACTGGATTTACAATACCAGCTCTCCTCAGGGCTGGAGCCTCCCCTTTCAGACTGGGTCTACACCAGCAGCTCTCCCGGGCCCCCATCTTGCCCACTGCAGATCTGAGGACTTGCCAGCCTCCATAATTGCATAAGCCAATTTTACAGGGAGCGAAAAGGCACCAGCAATAGAATGTGCTCCATCTGTTTAATTTTTATTAGTTCAAATGCTTCTATAATTATTATTTAATCCTAGACCCAGCAACCCAGGGAGATAAATAAAGCAGAAACTGTTCCCTTCCTTTATATTTCAGCAGCATTATTAAGGTATCATTGACACACAGTAATCCATACTCATTAAGTGTAAAATTTGATGAATTCTGAGATATGTATAAACCTGTGAGCCCATCAGCACAATGTAAAGAACATACCCACCACCCCCTAAAGTTCCTTCATGTTTCACTGTAATCCATTCCCATCCCCCACCAGCCCCAGAAGACCGCTACTGATGACCACTACTGATGACCACTACTTTCTTGTAATAGATGGGAAAACTGAGGGCCAGAAGATGACACATCCTGCCTGTGTCAGGGCTACTATCTGGTCCAGTCTCCTGACTCTCAGGGCAGGATTCATTCTAGGAGACCTCCTTCAATCATTCCTAGGAGAAAGGGAGAAGAAACCATTCATTGGGCACCTACCATGTGCTAATCCCAAGCTAGGTGCTTTACATATCTAGCTATAGAAATATGGTAGCCTGAGTCTTCCTTTGGTTTTAGATGCCTTCTCTCTGAGGACTGTTCACCTCCACCCCTGGGTTCTGACTCAGCTCATGTATTTGAATGTGAGCTTCGATAGGTCTCTCCCTGGATGTCTAATAAGCATCTCAGATTGAACTTGCCTAAACATAGCTTTGTCTATAACCTACCTGTTACCCCCACCCCCCGCCCCAGCTCCCAATCTGTTGTCCCTCAGTCTCCTACTCAAGTTCTCAGGTCAAAAATACTGAGTTAACTTTAATTCTTTCCTTCCCCTCACTTAGGACAGCTAATCCATGACCAAGTTCCACTAGCTGTTATCTTCGAAAGAATCCGAATCTGGCCTCTATTTGCCATGCCCACTGCCACCGTCTGGTTCAAGCCACCATCATGTCCCACTTGGTGTCCCTGCTTTCAATCTTGTCCTGGCCTCTACAACGCCTTTTTTTTTTTTTTTTGCTTATCAGCCAAAGATCTTAAATCAGATTATGACACTCCCCTTCCTAAAACCTCTCAATAGCTTTCCAACACATTTAGAATTGTCTTGCATTCTTACTTTTAGCATCATGAAGTTGGATGTGATCCGTTGCCTTTGTGAACTGGTATCGTGATGCCCCTGCCCCCACCCTGGACACAAACACAAACTGCAGCCACTCTGACCTTCCTCTTATTGCTTGAACATACCAAGCTTATCACTACCTTAAGTTTTCTGCCTAGAACACCCTGGTCTCCTCATCCTAACATGGATAATTTCTATTCTTTCCTAAGGTTTTAGTCAAGGAAAAGAAATGATGGTTATTACCATCTGAAATTATGTTATTTGTTTGATAACCTGTCCATTCCCTCTTGAGAATGAGAGTAGGAACATTGTCTATTTTATTTACTGATGTATTTACTGATACAGCCCTAACACCTACAAAAATACCTGGCATATACTAGATGCTCAATAACTATTTGTTGACGAAATGATCAAGCCATGAGCATCTTAATCATAGTAATGGTTAGCCATCTTTGCAGTCAAATGCTTCTCTATCACTACATAAAAATTCAATGAATCTTCCCAATGCTTTCCCACCTCAGTGTTTTATTTGGCCATGTGCTCACCACAGTGATGAAACCTTTAAATGTTTGAACTTCTTTGTTTTCCTACCCTCTTGGGGAACCTGCCCCCACCCCCCTCATTCCCCTACCGCCTGGGTTTTACTGAGTAAATTCAGAACTTTTGTTCTATTATCCCATATTTTCTTACAATATGCCTCTTCTGTTTCAATAATCCTTGCTTAACTCATATTACAATTCCCAGTCAAGCATTCATCTTTCTTTTAGATTTAACCATAAAATACTACGCGAAATTTACTGCCCCCGGTCTTTCTTGTACTTGTCATCTTTTCTGTCTTGAGACTTGTGTTTTAATTTAATTTTCACTTGTCTAGAATTCTTCCTCAAGTGATTTCCTCAGCTTTGGGCATGAGCACATACTCTTCAAATTCTTTAATAATTGGAAATTTCTTTCAGCATCAAGATCCACCACCACCACCACCACCACCACCACCACCACAATGTATATGGTAGTAGTTTGTAGTGTTCTTGGGCAAAGGGGGTAGGACAGAGAACAGTCAAGGGCCTTGCCCTCATGGAGCTTACATCTCTTTTCCTCTGGCCTTTGTATTAGTGGAATCAACTCATTTTTATTGCAGGAATCAGCATTCTCCAAATCTCAAAGGCTTAAAAAAAGAAAAGTCTCCCTTTTGTTCATGCAAGCTTTGCTACTGGGTCCAGGAGATTTACCAGGGAGGTTGTCCTCCATGTTGTAGCTTGGTGTTGCACTTCTGTATCAACACAAGCTTTCCAGATTGCAGCAGCAAGGGGAAAGAGTGCTCAGGTGGTCTCATGCTACCCTGACATGCCTCTGCCCAGAAGTAGCATACACATTTTTATTGGCCAAAGAATGTCATGTGGCCATGACAAACTGCAAAGGGGCAGGGTCATGCTAAGCACCCTGTGTGCCTGGAAGGCAGAGACCTGGAGATATTTGTGAGTATGACTAGGATCTAACAGCCTTCACCTAGCATATAGAATGAGAACATAGCAAAATACATGATGTTGTAATTACATTTTTCCTCTCAATGATCTAAAAATTATGATTCACTGTCTCCTATTTAGCAGTGTTGCATATAGAAAGTCAGTTTTGTTTTTGTTTTTGTTTTTTAGTTTTCTCTGTCTACCTACCTACCTATCTACCTGTATGTGTGTGTTAGATGAGGTTGGCCAAGATGACTTGCAGATTTAGGAGGACAGGAGCAGGAGAAGGCCAGCAGAACCTTCAGACCATGGTGAAGGTCTGAAGTCTGTGAAAGGAGATGGAAAGGAAGGGCTACTAAGGTAGGAGTTGGCTCTCACTGCAGCTCAGCTCCGAGACTGGTTGACCAGGCAGACCAGGCCTATGGAGAGTCCTTGAGCCAAGGTTGTCCCTGGTGGAGGAGTCCCATGTCTCACAAGAACTGGCCTGTCTCGTGTCCCCATATGCTGAGTCACTGGCTGGAGCAGCCTGTAGGGAGCATGACCTCAGGGTGCCCTTGGTGGCAGATTCAGATCTGACAGACATGTCTTCATGGCTGCCACAAGAAGCTTATGAATATTTTTTCTTTCTTCTGTTTTTGGAGTTTGGTAATTTTGCCAAGCTATGTCAAGGCGTGTGCCACTTAAACATTACTGCTGTTTATGGTGTGTCCTTTCCATATGAATTTTCACATCTTTCCTCGCTTTGGTGAACTTTTCTTTAACTTCGTCTCCTATCATTAATTCTCCATCTGTGTCTTGTTCCCCTTTTGAAACTCTCTCACGTAATAGATGTCCTGCATGTGTCTTTTATGCGCCTTACCTTTTCATTTATGATTTTCATGTATTTGTTGCTCTGTATTGTGGGTTGTTTCCCATATTTGATTTTCCCAAATGCTATAATGATTTTGGAGAAATTAACGCTTAGTTTAAAATTTTTCTATTGAATTTTTTTTTTAAAGATTTTATTTATTTATTTGACAGAGAGAGAGAGAGAGACAGCGAGAGAGGGAACACAAGCAGGGAGAGGGTCAGAGGGAGAAGCAGGCTTCCCGCCGAGCAGGGAGCCCGATGCGGGGCTCGATCCCAGGATCCTGAGATCATGACCTGAGCCGAAGGCAGTCACTTAACCAACTGAGTCACCCAGGCGCTCCTCTATTGAATTTTAAAATTCAGAAATCATGTGTAAAGTACCAAAAGTTATTTTTGCGTATGCTTTCACAACCTCTCCTTAAGAATTCTAACTATGACTTGCCTCCTTAAAAGCCACCTGTCTAGTTGTTGGGACTGATCTCCCTCCTTCAATGGCTTCTGATCCTTTGATGATATCTGTGCTGTAAATGCTTGTTTTGAAGTCATGAACACAAGGCCTTGGGCTCTTTGGGGCCAGGGAGACTGACAGGCAGTGGAAGACAGGGAGGAGTTTCTTTTCCAGTAGGCTACTGATGATGGATTTGTTAAGATGGGAGGAAGGAGGGAAGCTTCTTTGTTCAAATGTACCAGTGGAAATGGGGTGTCCTCAGCCCCACATTGCTAGGGCCTTCAGGCATAGCCACCTATTGGAATAGCTGACCTCTCCTAGAGTTACACATAGCTAGTTGGAGCGAAGGGTCCCCTCCCTGATCCTAGGGAATTCACCAGGCTTTCTTCTCATGACCTGATGATTAAGGTCTTCACCACCGATTCTTCTAGGCAAGTAATCCTCTTTTCAAGTGGGGTTTTGGGCTCTTCCCTCTATATTTCAATAAATGAAGCCCTTATTCTATGTCTCCTTTCCTAGTATTTGAGGTGTTGGCCATATCTGGCTTCTCTAGGCTACTACAATCAGTCAACCTTATTTTGGTGATTGATTCATCCCTGGGAGCTGGAACAGAGAGAGGATCCTGAGCACATACTCAAGTCATTATCCTGCAGAATTCCCCAAGATTTTCCCCTCAAATCTTGATAACTAAAATGCTCTTCCCAGAGCGCCTGAGTGGCTCATCATTAGGCGTCTGCCTTTGGCTCAGGTCATGATCCCAGGATCCTGGGATTGAGCCCCACGTCAGGCTCCCTGCTCAGCAGGAAACCTGCTTCTCCCTCTCCCACACTTGTGTCCCCTCGCTCGCTGTGTCTTTCTCTGTCAAATAAATAAATAAAATCTTTAAAAAAAAAAATGCTCCTCCTATCTTCTTGTCTTCCTAAGCCCCCCTTATTCTTTTCTTTGTTCATATTGACATGTCAGCTTATTCCCACCAATGAAGTCTTACAGAAGGAGGAGCAATAGTCTGAATTTATCATCATCTCTGGTCACCATGCTCTTTCTTTCCTACAGGTCAGGTGCCCTATCTGGTGTTAACAATTGTCCGTCATAAGTCTAGGGTCAGCAGTCCAGGACTAGGCCCTGGAATCGGCGCTGAGCATGTTCTTACCAGGATGGCCCCCAAAACAAAGATGGGCCTGTAGGCAGAGCATGTTTCTCTGGCAGGGGGAGAGATTGGACATTTAATAGTTGTTTGTGATAGTAGTAGTCTCATCATGAGGGGATAATCTTGAAATGCCTTTATTGTTTAGGGTTTTTTTTCTTGGTGGCTGGCAATATTGCCAGTGTTTCCAACCAAGAGGTATAAAAGGTAAGTACTGAGAGCCAAGCTCTGTGCAGGGCATTTTGGATATGTCAATTCATCAAAACTCAGTGTTGTTATCCTCATTCTACAAATGGGCACTTGGGACTCAAAGAGAAAAGGTTAGTTAGATGGTAGAGTTGGTATTTGAATATGGTCTGGGTGATTGCAATGTCCACAGGCATGCTCTACGCTAGTTGTCCATGCTATGTTCAATTTTGAGTTGACTTTTGAAAGCTGAACAAGACTGTGGTAGCAAAGAAGGAAGAGGAGGGCGGGCTGTTTGACAGGGAGAGGCGGGAGTCAGGTGTAAATGGGAAATAGGAAAAGGTCCCGTGTGATTGGATTATAAACCATACAAAGGGGTTGTTCTGGAGAGAGATGAGATTTGAGGGACAGGTTAATGCCAGACAGTGAAGGATCCTGTAACTTCCAAACAGTGAGATCTTAGGCAAGTTACTTCACCTTTCTGAGTGTTAGTCTTCTGATCTGGAAAGTGGGGCTGAAATGCCCTTCCTGATGGCGAGTGTGCAGAAAACACCTAGTGAGTGCTTGGGGACAGTGAACGCTGCTCCCTGTTCTGCAGGACCGGGCAGGCTGGCTGGCGGGTGCGGAGGAGGAGAGGGGCAGGGACGCAGGGCTGGAGGGCTGGCACCGCGTCAGCCCTTCCCGAGGCCTCAGGTTCTTCCAATCCCAACAACCCCTTCATCATCTGAGGGATCAGCTTCAGGCCCATTTGGTGTTAATTACAGCAACCCAGCCTTCTCTGTGTGAAGGAAACAGGCCCTCATTTCTCTCATTAAAGTAAAATATGACCCATTTTTATGCCTGCGTATTTTGTTGCCGAGATTACTAGAGTCATCTTTTCTGTTTATACGGAATGGAGAAACGTTACACCAGGCAGGCGGCCTGGGCCCCCGAGTCTGGGGAATAGAAAGCAGATGTCATCCCCAGTGTTCCCTAATGTTCCCTCAGCATTATTTGCCCCCAGCTCCCACTCTCCCCCGCCCTGCTCTTCTCCCTCTCACAAGCATAATCCTCCTTTCAGATCTGCACGAGGTAAGTGGATCGTAAGAGAATAAGCTCACATTTATTGAGCTCTTTACCAGGTGCCAAGCCCTATAAACAAGTTCTCCCTTTAATTCTCCCTAGAAGCTGCAGGGGTGGTTGGTATTAATCCTTACTCAGCCTCAGTTCCCTCGCACCAGGAATGCCCGAAGTTTTCCTGGTGCCCCCAGTCAAGAGAAAAAGTGAATCCTGTCCATCACAGAGGAAGTTACAGCCCTTTGGGCGCAGCCTCGCCGGTCTTGCCAGCTCCCGCACGCATGGTCCTAGGAGGGCCTCCCCGCAGCTCCGGGAGACTGGGGGCCAAGCGCGCCAGGGATTCCTACGAGGTCAATTTAACTGGTGAGCGGTGGGGGCTTGCAAAGATTTTAGGCAGAGAATCGACAATGTAAGGTGCATGATTTTGAAAGAATGTTCTAATAACAGCCGGGAGAAGGGGTGGGAGGGAAGTGAGAGTAGAAGAGGTATAAGAATAAGGTGAGGTCTGCGTGTTTTCTCATTGTTATGCAGAGCAGCACCTAACAGGTCCACCCAAGGGTTATTTAGTTCTCTTTGCAACTTTTTCTGTAAAGGGCTAGATAGTAAATATTTCAGTGTTGTGGCCATAGGATCTCCATCAGGGTTGCTCAACAATACCTTTGTAGCAGGGAAGCAGCCAAAGGCAATATGTAAATGAACGAACATGAATCATGTCAACAAAACTTTATTTACAAAACCAAGAGGTGGCTGCCATTCATGCTCTGGGAGAATGTACTCTTGTTGGACATATGACTTACTATTGATTAGAGATCAGACCCCTTGAAAATCCACCTTGATTTGTGGACTTTTGTCTGTCAGAGATAAAGTAATTTTTGTCTTATAGAAAAAAATGATTCCAGTTTTGTTTTTATTGTCCTGGAGGACATTAACTAGTTTTGTACCTAACAAGAAATCTTATTCCAATATTCTCTCTGTAGCACTTACAAATCAATACTCAGCTCTTCAAACACTCTCCAAACCAGCTTTGCAATCTGGCTGGTTCTCTCACTGATGAATTAAATAAATCTTTACACATACTACATTACATTAGTAGGACAGTCATTTTAATTTTACCTTTCTGAAAATTGCATTGTCCTGTAACAAAGGAGAGATTCAGGATAAGGCTGTGGAGTCGTCCAGAAAAAAATGGACCATAGAGATGGAGCGGCTAGGACATGCTAGAGATTCTTTTTTTTTTTTTTTAAAGATTTTATTTATTTATTTGACAGAGAGAGACACAGTGAGAGAGGGAACACAAGCAGGGGGAGTGGGAGAGGGAGAAGCAGGCTTCCCGCCGAGCAGGGAGCCCGATGCGGGGCTCGATCCCAGGACCCTGGGACCATGACCTGAGCCGAAGGCAGATGCTTAACGACTGAGCCACCCAGGCGCCCCCATGCTAGAGATTCTTAAGAGGTAGGACTTGTGAACGGTGATAGGGAGGAGCGAAAGAGAGGAAAGAGAACGAACGGGTCCCCGGTGCAGCTTGCTGTGGTGGCTAATAAATGACATTGCTCCTTACAGAGCTAGGCATGCCACCATGGAGCACTTACTCCCTCAGCCTTGGAAAGTTGTGTGGTTGGGAAAAGACGTGGGAGGGGGTGGGCACACAACCATGCCACGTGCGAAGGCCCCTTCCCCTTGCCCTGGCTTGTTGGAAAGTCAGTTTCTGGTATCTTGGTATTTGGCAACCTGATGTAAGCATTCAGATGCCCTGGAGTCTCGCAGTGCCTCTGGGGACACCTGCAGGACTCGTTTTTAGGGGAATAGCACCAGGAGGTTCACTGTTGTCGGCAGCCTTTTCCCAACGGGGCTGCGTGGTTGGAGGCCAGTGCGGGGCTCGGCTCTGTCCTCTATGCAGGGGGAGACAGACGTCCAAGCTTTCCTGGGGCTGACAGCTGAATTGTTTGGGAGCTAGTACACTGTGTTATGCCCACCTTTCTCTCACTTCTGGGGATTTCTGCTGTAGATGGACATACATATCCCCATTTCAACAGCGGGGGCCGTACAACAGAGTGTTAGGCTCCCGTAGCAAAGAATATGGAGGCGCTCTTTAGACCGATAAGGACTGATCTCCAAGGTAGGGTGTGAAGTGGCCAGAACAGGTGAGAAATGAGTATGTAGAAAGGGGGAACTAAGACTACATATTTCCTTTCGCTCTGAAGTAACTGCAGAAGGATACACAAGAAGCTAATAGAAGTGATGTCCTGTGGTGCAAGGGAAGGTAGGCTGGGTGGGGCATGGTTAGAAGCCAGGTTTTATGTTATTTCCATTTTTGAACCAGGTAAAAAATTTACCTGATCACCTATGAAGTGAACGATAGGGAAAGCACAGGCTTTGCATAGGAAGATCACATGACCCAGTCTGAGGTAACAGGGAAGGCCCCAAAGAGGAGGCGACATTTAATCCGAGGCACAGATCAGTCAGAGTTGGCTAACTGTGGGAGCAGAGGAATGCTTGGGGCAAAGAGAGCAGCATGGGTGAGGGGCTTGAGGTGAGAGGGTGTGGGGAATTTAAGGGCCATAACTGCGATAAGGCTGCACCGAAGCTTTCTGGCTTGGGGTTAAGGTGGGAGGAGAGGGGCTGCACTTATCAAGGCTAACTTCAGATTTTACCAATGACAGCAGGGGCCCCAGGTTTCCCGTGCACCGGGCAATTTACCTAAGCCACCACCTGCCTTCTCTCATCTACTCCTGGCCTGAGCCAAGCACCATTGTCATCCCCGCTTTCCAGGTGAGAAACAAAAGCTCTGAGAGTTCAAGTCACATCTCCTGGGTCACGCAGCCATTGAGTTCGGCAGATGGCAAACCAGGCCACCTGCCTGTCTGTGTTGTCCTCTATAAAAGGAGAACACTGACCTCATAGGTAAGACCAAGGCCAGGGAAGCACCTTGCTCAGGGCAGACACATCGTGAGGGTGCCCCTAATCTCACCTACCACTAACTAGTGGTGCCCCGAGTCCAGGCAGGCCACTCTGACTACCCGGTACAGCCTGCTGGAAAGGGCCGGGTCTGAGGGAAAACAGAACTCAGTGGCCAAAATTCTTTACTAAGAGAGAAAAAGCAATTATTCTAAAGAAAGGGGTGGAGGGAACCATACTAAGCCCAGATCTAAGCCCATACTAAGCCCAGCAATATAAGATTCTCAAACCCCTCTCCTTCCACAACCCAGGGAAGGTCATTTGGTAGAGGTGACGCTAAGCAGAGTGGCCATGAGCACTGGCACCCCACCAAGCACCCTGCAGGTGTTGTCCCCTACAGGGTCCCAACCACTCCTTGCTGCAGCTGGCCAATGTAAGCCTTGTTATCCCTGTTTTATAGCCCTGGAAACAGAGGTTAAAGGAAGTGAACCAATCTGCCCAAGGTCATACAGGTAGTAAGCACTGAACCAGAGCTTGAACCCTGCTCTCTGATGGATGACAGAGCTTTTTGCCTTCTAACATATACCCAGGTGATTAGGACCCAGTATGAGGAGAACTGTGGTTCAACCTAAGTCTACGGCTCAGTGAGCCTGCAGAGGAAGGACCCAGAACCTTCTAGAAGGATGATGAAGGTCAGGTAGTGACAAAGGTTTGGAGGGACCGAGTGTGCCCTCATTTAGAAAATAAGCAGGAGAGAACAGGGGGAGGTGGGAGGCGGGCCATTAGCCTCTGGACCTGATTTAATATATGAAAGGTATCTGTTCTCAGCAAGTCCATCGTCTTACTCTAAAAATGAGAAGAGAGGGGCCACTGAAAAGTGTTTTCCCACTTGAGCTGCCCAGTTTGCGATGAAAGGACACAGCTGGCTGGTGGCTGGGGGAGGATCAGGTGTCGAGTCTGGAAGGCTGCGGGCAGGGGGCTTGTGAGGGGGCTGCAGAGCACGGCGGCCGCTCCTCGCCTCTGTTCAGCCACCCTGCCCCGCTGGCGCTCTCATTTGTTCCTCGTCCAGTCACTGCCCCCACACCTCATCAGTCACCCCGGACTCAGGGAAATGGGTCCACGGGGCTGCTGCAGAAACCCCCATGGCCCGGTGCTGACAACCGGAAATGGGGAGATCCGGGCTTCATACTATTTTGTTTATTTTATTTAAATGAGTTGATACAGGAAAGCTCTTGGAAGAGTTCCCCGCACAAAGCAGGGGCTGTGCAAAGCCTTTGCTATTGTTTTCAGCGTGGTCACATTTATAGGTGGGGAGGGGACTTGCCCAGGTACCCAGCGAAGTGACTGGCTGCACTGGGACGGTATAGGCCAGGCCTCTTTCCAGGGTATCGTAGTATGAAGCCCGGATCTCCCCATTTCCTCCCAGCTCTGCCTGTCGGGGACGAGCAGGCCGGCTCGGGGTTCTATAATTACTAAGGGTGTTAATGGCCCTTATCTGCCGCCAGATCATCAGGACCCTCGGAGTCCAGCTCGCCGGTTTTATAGCACATCCAGAGGCCTGCTTTCAGGAGATTCTCTACCAATTTTAGCTTCTCCTGTCCTCCAGGTGGGCGCACACCTCTGACTAATGGAGGTGTTTGCATTAAAATTTCTCTCCCACCCAGCACTGACCTTTCTTTCTTCCCAAAGTGAGAAATGAGAAATGCTGACCAGGGGAGCGAGGGAGGGGCCCCCGAGAGGTCAGGGCTGGCCCGCTGCTGGGTGGGACGAGGGTGCATTGAGGGGCACTCATTTGTCTTGTCCTTTGACATTTGGGGTAAACTCGTACCTGCTTCTCCTCTGCAAAGCATGCACGCTATCTGCTGCGGAGGAGAATGTCTAAATGCGATCCAGGCGGGCCGACTTGAGAGGGTTTCTGTATCAGTCTGGGAAAGGTGGGTGGTGGGCCAGGGGCACCAGCATGTCCTCAGCCTGAAGAGGTGGGGCTGGGAGGGGAAAAATCAAGAAGGCATTTGCTTAGGGAGTAGCCAACCAAGGGGCTGGTGCTAGGCCCAGGATCCTTTTTGAAATTGTTTAAAGTGAGTCTTAGGGGAAGTAAAAGGCAGCTCTATTTTACTAGGAAGATGCAGCTTACAAGAGGACGTAATATAGCACATGGTTCAAGGCCCTGTCTCTGGAACCAGGGTTCAAATCCCAGCCCCCTGGCTCTCTCCTCACTGTGTCAACCCTCATCAGCTTTCTTAATCTTTTTTGTGCCTCAGTTTTCTCATCTGTCAAATGGGAGAATACTGCTATTACTTGCCTTATAGAGTTGATGTGAAAATTAAGAGTTAATGTATGGGAAGTGCTCAGAACAGTGCCTGGCACACAGTAAACCCTATAGAAATGTTGCTATTATTATTGCTATTATTTTATGCCTACTACACCTCAGGTGCTTCACATGCATGGGTCTCTTACTAAATCCTCACAACTGATTCTCCCTGCAGAAAGTGAGTGAGTTGTGGACCCTGATTACCAAGGACTGCACTTTCTCCTGGGCCGGGAGGACTCGAAAATTCTTTCAGTACCCATCTGAAGTCTCTATCTTCCCTGAAATGTCCCCTGCTTTTCCCCATTGGGAAGAGGGTGTGGGGAGATTAATGAGAAGGTTACTTTATGGGCATTCAGGGCCCTAAGACAAAGCTACAAGTGATCTGCCCTATCTCTGAGGCCAGTGTTCTTTTCCGGATAAAACGGCGCCATGCACACAGCCTGCCGCCAGACTTCAGGGTTTGCCTCATCTCGCTCTTGGCAGCTGTGTGGCTGTAGGCAAGTCACATCACCTCTGTGAGCCTCGTTTCCCTCTGCCTTTTCCATTTGCATGGTGCTGAGAGTGGGGGGAGGGCAGCTCATGGGGGTGGGGGACACCGATGACAGCGAGAGTTGCACCTAGATGGAGTTTTACAGAGATTGAAGGAAGCCTCAGCCATTGCCATTCTTGGAGATGTTTCAGTAATAATAATAATAATAATAATAATAATAATAATGATAAAGAAGGTAAAAAAAAAAAGCCACACAGGATTATAAAATAGTATGTGTTTAAAGTCAGACCAAGATCATCCCCTTCTACTCCTGCCAGTGCACGTCTGGGGCTGTACATCTCACCCTGTTTGGAGCCTACATGGAACATCCAGTGAGGCCCCGTGGGGTGGGGCCGAGGAGCCTCCAGACCCTGCTGAGATAGGTCATGGGTTCTGGCCCTGACAGTGCCCCTGATCAGGCCCGTGGGGCTGCGTCTCTGTTCCTCAGAGTGTCTGGCACAGCAAAGATTGACAATCATCGGTCTGACAGAACTGATCTTCCCTCCTTCTCCTAGGGTGCCTGGAGTCTCCTACCTCCATGCTTTTTCTTGTAAATTGCTCGCAAGTCCTCTCACCTTCTTCTGTGGCTGGTTCGGGTTCAAGAGAAAGGTTGCCAAGTCTGTGGAGCAACCCTGTCTCTTCTGTGCACCTTCAGGTTTTAGTGGGTGGTTCCACCTGCAGAGGTAGGCGCTCCAGGGGCCTGGAGTTATAGAGGCTGGAACTCTAGAGCTATAGAGAGCGGGAGTTCTGGGACAGTGCTGTGTCCTGCATCCACATGGGTGGATGAGCGCCTGGGACCTGAGCCGCAAGCAGCTCCAACCCTGAGACCAGATCTGAGGATGACTCGTAGCCAGCAACTGGCTCAGAGGCTGGCATACAACAGGTGCTTATGAATGAAAAAATCTGTGAGTAAAGCAGACATAGGCCCTGGCTTCCAGGTCCCCCGTGGGGTACCCCCAGGCATCTACTCTTCCTTCAGTCACAGTACTGACCCGATTTCACCCCTGGTCTCCCCTCATTTGATGGTGAGCACTAGGGCCAGCCTCATGCCTACCTCAGTATCTCTAGTACCCAGCATTGTCTGCTAGTACATCGTAGGTGCTCAAAACACAATGGAAGGATGAATGAATGACTGGCTCCTACATTGTATTCACCGTGGCTGCAAACTGGAGGAGCAAAGCCAGGTAGTAGAGCCTCCTGTTGTGGCCTTGGCCTCAGCCCTGCTCCTCCCTGCCACATACGGCTTGCTTCATAAATCCAGGCAGAAGGAGGACAGTGGTGGGGGCAGAGCAGGTTGGGTGCCATTTGCAGAGCTTTCCGCAGGTATCGGCTGCTGATGCAGCCTGCAGCAGATGGGCCAGCTCTTCAGGAGACAGAACAGAAATACACTAGCCCAGAATAATCATTGTTTTCTTGCTCGGCTTACTGTCTTTGCCCAGAATTAGTTCATCCGTTGAGCGGCCAATGAGTTCCCTCCTCATTGGAGGAGGGACAAATTAGTAGGGGGCCACTGAAGGTTAAGTGGGGCAAAATGTTTTCTAAAGATTCTCTCCTAATGTTCCTCATTTTACAGAAGAGGACATCAAGTCTAAGAGTTCAATAACTTTCTCAAGACCACAGGATTAGTCCGTAATTACACTCCCGGCCATGACTTATTGAGCACTTACTGTGTACGAGCCCTTAATATAAATGCATCACATACATTATCATATTTGATCCTGGTTAAAGCAACCTTATGGATTGGGTTTAATTATCCCCAGTTGACAGAAGTAGAAACTGAGGCTCAGGGAGATTAAGTAACTTGCCCAAGGTGACCTTGTGAGATATTGGCAGAGCTGGAGCCTGTGGTGTGTGCTTCTTGGTCAGAAGAATGTATGCTTTGGAAGAGCCTCTGACACTTTTAAAAAATACTCCAGCCAGAGCACCACCTCAGACCTGCCAAATCAGAACCACTATTCCAAGTAAGCTCCCTAAGTGATTCTGATGTGCTTTTGTGCCTGAGAATCTCAGCATAAAAAAAACTCAGTCTTCTGTTTTCTTATCTGAAAAACGGGGGCTGCTGGGACCCAGGGCTCTGTGCGAAGACCCAGGAGAGCTCGGCATGTGAAAGGGGCCGACTCAGTGCCTGCGCAGGGGTGCTCCGTAATCGTCAACTTCCGCGTCCCAGCGACCAGGGAGGGAGTGCCTGGAGGGCTCCGGGTCTCTTGTGTGTGTACATGACCCCACTTTGCCAGAGACCCAGAACACTGTTTTCTGGGCGTTGGGGTTCAGTTTCTTGATTGTTTGTTATTATTTTTAATAGAATTCAGGAGAAGGCCATGAATGGGCCAGACATCTGTGATAAATCTGCTGGGGTCTTTACAGGAAAGATTTCCCAAGTTCACTGTATCCTATATTTCTTGCTTTTCTTTCCAGCTACAACACAGTCAGGAAAATATCTTGCTTGAACTGAAAGAAAACAGCCTGTTAGCCTCTGGTGAAAGTTGACTGAGGGAATAGGAGTGTCAGATTCTATAGCAAATGAGTGCAAGGGTGTTGGGAGCCTTCTTTCTGAAACACCCGTGTGAAGGGCAAAGGGAGAGTCCATTCAACCCTCCCTGTTCGGGTCCCTGTACCCGCGCTTCACGTCTGCTAGCTCCCCTCACGTAGGACCGCCCTCATGGGGAGGTGAGGAGTAGTCCTCTCCCTATTTTACAGATGAGGAAACTGAGGCTCGGAGGGTTTATATGACACAACCCAGGCCCTGTGCTGGCGAGCAGTTTCAAACCTAGTCTGCTTCCCAGCCTGCAGCCTTCTCTGGACCATGGTGGTTGTCTGCTCCAGTTTCCTGTTTGCCTCTAGGAGTTTCCAAAACCTTAAATTAATTTTGTGATGAAAGCAGACAAATTTTAAGAGGTTGCTCCAGAAAAAAAAAAAAGAAGAAGAAGAAGGAAGAAGAAAAAGAAATAATCTTTCCACAGTGTAGCATTCTTGCTCTGCCCTGTATCCCTAGCGCCTGGCACCGGGTAGGTGCAAATGATGGACAATGGATAGGCAAACGGGTGCCTCCTTTCCTTATCTGCCAGGGCACCCCTTTCTTCCCAGGGGCCCTCCCTGTGTCCATTTTTGCCTCCACTTCAGGGCTTCCTCCCCCCCGGTGCCTGGGTGTGCTCCCCTGGGAACTCCTTTGCTTTGCGGCCAGGCTGGATTTCAGCCCCTCCCCCACCCTTGTGCTTGGCCTGTCTTGGGAATAAACAAGCTCCTCTGTTTCCCCTTCTGATATTCATTCGAATCACTTTTCTTCTCTGGATTTCCATTCTGAGAGGTTAAGCCATTATCAAATATATGCTCTAGTTTTACTTTGGATACATTAAAAAATAATACTCATAATAATGGTTATAGCTGTAATTTTTAGGGCCTCCAGTGTCCCAGGTGCTGTGTTGAGCACTTGATTTACAACACCTGGAATACTTGCAACAACTCTATTGTGGTGGATTGAATAGTGTCCTCCCCCAAAAGAAACGCTCAAATTCTAATGCCTGTGGCCTTTTCTGGAAACAGGGTCTTTGCAGTTGTAACTAAGTTCAAGATCTTGGGACGAGGTCATCCTGAACTTAGAGTGGGTCCTAAATCCAATGACTGGCATCCTTATAAGAGAAAGGAGAGGGAGATTTAACATGGAGACACAGAGAAGAAGTCCACGTGAAGGCAGAGGCAGAGATTGGAGGGATGTATCTACAAGCCAGGGAATGCCGCAGACTGCCAACAGTCACCAGAAGCTAGGAAAGAGGTACGGAGTAGATTCTACCCCAGAGTCTCCAGAGGGAACCAACCCTGCCAATACCTTGATTTTGGACTTTTGCCCTCCAGAACTGTGAGAGAGTACATTTCTGTTGTTTTAAGCCAACAAGATTTTGGTAATTTTTTTATACCTATAATGTAGGAGTTATTATTATTTTTTAAAGATATATTTATTTGAGAGCAAGAGAGTGGGGGAGGGGCAGAGGGAGAGAGAGAGAATCCTCAAGGAGTCTCCCCACTGAGCGTGAAGCTTAATGCAGGGCTCAGTCCCAGGACCCTGAGATCATAATCTGAGCTGAAACCAAGAGTCAGCTGCTTTACTGACTGAGCCACTCAGGTGCCCCTGTTTTTTTATTTTATAGACAAGAAAACTGAGGCTAAGAAAGAGTTTAGGACTTTGTCCGAGATTACAGAATTAGCAAATGCCCCAGATTGGATTCTAACTCAGTTCTGGGGCTGACTTTGTGAGTGTGTAACCTGGGCAGCTGCAGAGGGCTGTGTAGCCACACCTGGCTTAATGCTCTGTTGTGCTTTCTTAAAATTCTTAATTTTTGAGCAAGGCCCTGCATTTTCATTTTACACCAGGTTTTGCAAATTAGGTAGTCGGTTCTAACCAGGCCTTCTGGTGTACGGACCTCTGTCTTTCTCATCCACACTGTCCCAACCTAACGTGCACCCTCGGTCTCCATTCATCCCCACAGCCTCACTCCCAAACCCAGAGATGTTCATGTCCTAACCCCCAGCACCTGTGAACACGTTACCTGACATAGTAAAAGGGGTTTTGCAGATGTGAATAAATTAAGAATCCGGAGATGGGGAATTACCCTAGATGATCTGCTGGGCCAGATGTCATCACAGTAGTCCTTAGAACAGGGATCCAGGAGGAGTTAGAGTCACAGGAGAAAGCAATATGATGGCAGAACAGAGGTGGGAGTGAGGTACTTTGAAGATGGGGAAAGAGGGGGCTAACCAAGAAATACAGGTGCCTTCTAGAAGCTGAGAAAGGCAAGGAGACGGAGTCTTCCTTCAGAGCCTCCAGAAGGAGCCCGCCCTGCCCACACCTTCACTTTAGCCCAGTGAAACAGTCTGGAGTGCTGACTTCCAGAATCAAAAAAGAATACATTTATTTTTAAAGCCACTAACTTTGTGGTCATTTGTTATAGCAGCAACAGGAAACCGATACACCCTGCTTCCAAGACTCATTTCTGCTCTCACTGCTACATCTGCAGAAGAGAAATAAATCATTCTGGAGGTATTGGGGAAGAGAAATAGAACTCTAGTTCAACAGAAAAACATTCAAAACATTGACACAACATTTGTATGTAATTGTAGAAATCACAGATTTTCAAAGACAAGATTCCTTTTCTGGTGTTCATTTAGTATGCAGGGGGAAAGATTTCATTATTTGTAGTTAAATTATTAAAACTATCAATGTAATACAATTAATATTAGTTTAGAAATCCAAAGAATACTAAGAAGTTTGTCTTTTAAAAATGTCTTTGCTTCTGTTTTAATCTCTCGTTATTCTGAAAGGAAATATTTTAATGTTTCTGTTATTTAATGAGTCTACTTCTGCCTAGTATATATATTATATAAACATGAATTTAATATAAGCCTCTTTTAGGAAAAAAAAAAGGAAGGAAAAGCAATCATCAAAATTCTACAACACCAAGCAAATAAAACTTAGGAAAAAAAAAAGCATGAATTTGAGATTAAACTCTGTTCTGTAACTTCCAGTGTGTGTGTGTTTGGGCAAATCACTTCATTGGTCTGGGTCATATTATGTCCATTTCACAAACAAGGAAATTAGTCTTTGGGGCTGAGTCACAGAGGAGATGAACTATATCTAGCATGATGCTCATCACAGGTGTTGGAGATGATGCTATCAAGTATTAATTGCTGTATCTTCTTCCTTTCATGTGGCAGCTGACATATTCTAGACTTACTGCTTGTGAGGCATGGCTCTTAGGGCAGAAACCCTGATTTTAAAAAGTCACCTTAGGATTTCTAAGTAGGCAATAAAATTCCTAGCAGCAAACGGTCTGTTCAGAAGACAAAGCTTGGACCAACTCAGGGCATGCAGTTTATGCATGAAATAACCAAGGATCCAGGGATGATGCTGTTGTCTTGCATAAAAAGAGCTCATACATTTCCGAGTTGGTAGAGAGATGGAAGAGTTGGGAGGAGGGTAATAGAGTGAATCTCTGGTGGAAGTTCTCCCATCCCACTTGGAGACATGAAGCAGAGGGTGAAGGAATCCCCAGATGGGTTTGATGGCTCCCAAAGAAGAGGGGCTGGGGAGCCTGTGCCCAGCATCTGGCTCCTTGTTCTGGGATGCTGTGAGCCCCACAAGGATCTTACCCTCCTTTGGCCTTGATGGGTGGGGTGAAGAGGACCACCTGGGAAGTATAATAGAGTATTTGCTCGGCTCCTTTAACTGAGCCCATAGTAACAGCAGTGACTTAAATGAGAGAGAGGGTTATTTCTGTCACCTAAAAGTTTAGACTGGTAAGTGGTCCAGAGAGGAAAGGCAGCTCTGCTCCATGAGTTCTCTGCAGCTGTGGTTCCTTCTTTCTTGTTACTCCACTATCCCCTAGGGTGTTGGTTTGGTCTTCCCAGCTGTAGTTAGCTCTCATCCACCACATCTGCATATCAGTGAGCTGGAAGGGGGAAAGAAAGGAGAAATAGGAAGCAAGCCACTTCCCTCCCAGGGCATGACCAGAAATTTCACACATCACTTCTTCTCATATCCTATTGGCTGGAACTTTGTCATATAGGCATCCCCAGATGCAAGAAAGCCTTGGAAATGGAATCCCTTGTTGCATGGCCATCAGACCAGCTGAAACTTACAGATATGGGGCTTTATAACTAACCAGAATCAGAATAGAATGGATATTTGGGGACAATTAGTAATTCTGCTACAGAGAGCCTACATAGAGTGGGAAATATTTCCCTATTGGATCAAGTGGGGACTCAGTGGAGGAAGTAGAACCACTGTGAGCATATGGAATAAAGGATTGTGGGAGCTGGGGAAAAAGGGTCTGAACTGGGCAGCTGGAGGATCAGAGAAAAGTCTCTAACCAAGACTGCAGGTAGGCAAGTGAGAATGAGACATTCTAGATCTTCAGCACCTCTGCATCTGTCCCTCACCTCATCTAAACATGACAGACTCAAGAGAACAATGGCACCAGCTTTACTTCCTCTTTGACATCTTGCATGCGTTTCTCTTTTGACCAACACCAACCTGAAATTGTATAGGAAGGGAATTCTGGGAAATGTAGTTCTAGCTCAGCCACGGTGACACAGTTACAAATTGCCACATTTGTGTTTTTGAGAGCAGTGAAGACTGACATGACATTGAGATGGAGCAGATCTGGGGGTTGCAAGGCCGGGCAAGGGATTAGGGCATCAGGTTCTGCATGGGCCCCATGGGCAACCCTGCTGCTGAGGATGAGATATCTGTGCCTCCCCACCCCTCTCCCAGTGCCTTGACATCATGTAACAGCCCCGCCATTCCAACACTCCCACTCCCATCAAGACTAAGGTGCAAGCTTAGGGTTGGTCCAGAAGGGAAGAAACTCTGACTTGAGAAAACCCTGCTTTGTTTAAGAAAACCCTAAATGGATTACATTAGGATTTCTGCCTTTGAGCAGAATATGGGCTTAGAGTGGAAAATATGTGCTTTGTAGAAACACAATTGGCATTTCTTGCACTTGACTGTTTAGTGAGAAATTCACACGTACTAAACAGGTACTCAACAGATCTTATTTGCCTTCTTTTTTGCCGGATCCAGCCAAATCAAAGGACACCGTTGGCCCCTCAGTGGGACATGCTCTGGGTTTGCCTGTGTGCTTCCTTCTTTCATGAGTGCTCTTTCACTTTTGTCACCTTGATTGTATTTTAAGCAACCCCACCTGCCTTTCCCCTCTGTGATTCAGCTCAAATGAACATCTCCTCTGTTAATCCTTCCTGCCCTGCCTTCTCTGTGTGCTCCAGGGGTTTCTGTCAAATGCCGGTATGTTGCTTGACTCAAAGTACAGTCTCTCCAACTGAATGGGGAGCCCCTTGGGCAGGGACTTCACATATCATGCACACCTGCATGCCGGCTCCATAAACACTTGTTGGCTGATTGACAGGTAGACCTTTCTCCAAATTGGGAACAAACAAATCAGGTAATTGTCCTGTTTTGAAGAGAACACTGTTCTCCAAACATGTTGGCTCTCTGCTGACATCATTTGATTGTGTTGATAAGACTATAAACCTAAAATTGTATGTCAGAGGGATCTTTGGGTCTTCCAGTGTTAACTATTAATTACCTCTCCATCTCCTTTTGTTCCCTCTGCTGACCTCCGTCCCACATATTTTCATCTTGCCTGAACTGGAGAGAAACATCTCTTACTTCAGGCTTTTGTTACTGTATTAGTTTCCTGTGGCTGCTATAACAAAATACCACAAACCAAGTGACTTCAAACAACAAAAATTTATTTTCTCACAGTTCAGTAGGCTAGAAGTCTGACCGTGTCAACAGGGCTATGCTCCCTCTGAAGGCTCTAGGGAAGAATGCTTCCTTGCCTCTTCATAGCCTCTGGTGCCTTCCAGCAGTCCCTGTGATGTTCCTTGGCTTGTCGATGCCTTACACCCCTCTCTGCCTCCATCATCACATGGCATTCTTTCTATCTTCACTTGGCCTTTTAATGAAGATGCCAGTCATTGGATTTAGGGCTCACCCTCATCCGGAGTAACCTCATCTGAATTTGATTACATCTGCAAAGACCCTATTCCCCATAAGGTCACATTCACAGGTGCTAGAGATTAGGACCACAGCTTATCTTTTTGGGGACATGAGTCTCTTTTATAGGCTCACTAATCATACAACCCTCATGACCTGATCTCTTCCCAAAGGCTCCACCTCCAAACACCATCACATTAAAGATTAGTTCCCAACATATGAATCTGGTGGGGGGGGGGCGCGAAGGGAGGACACAAACATTCAGTCTAGAGCAAATCTCAATAGATTCCAGATACAAACTCAGTTTTCTGACTTTTGTTCAAGAATCTTTTGACCTTATCAAACTGTCAAACTGGTCAAACTGGTAGGAAGCCAAGGTAAGATCTGCCTCTGTTCAGAGCAGGACTGTTGTGCCACATGAACGGAGTCATATCTGGCAAAGGGTTAAAGTATCAGCAAGGCAAAGGACTTCTCATCTGGGGTCATCTGGGTATGTGTGGATGATGCCTCTGTGCACGTGTGCGTACGTGTGTGTGTGTGTGTGAGAGAGAGAAGAGCAAACACACGAGCTGTCGTGTAGGTTCCTGCTTCCAGACCTTGACTTTCTTAGAAATGTTTAGGTTTGAGTGTTGACTGGGGGTAGCATTGCAGGAGACTCTGTTGGGCCTCCTCTTCCACAAGATGTGCAGGATACTTGCCTGCTACAAGTGACTATTATTATCTAGAATCGTACTTTCTATTCTTGGAAAATGCTCTCCCCTCCTTTCCCCTCTCTACATTCATCTTCTGAATAACCTACATCTGACGATCCCTTGTGCTAGATTAAAAAAGCAGAAGGCCGGTTCCATGTCCTTAAGGAACTCAGTGATGTGTGAGGGCCTCAGACAAGTAAAGCGATAGGGCAGTGCCATGTGTAAGTGCGATGCTTGGGCCTGGCCATGCCCTGCACTTACCTTGGAGGGAGCAGTGGACTCCAACAGGGCACCTGGGAGGCCATCCTGAGGAGGTGATCCTGGGCTGAGTCTTGAAGGGTGAGTAGATGTTAGAAAAACAGAGGGGGAGAAAATTCCAGGCAGAGGACACAGTGGGTGCAAAGAATGGCATGGAGCCAGCAAATAGTAAGACATATCCCACCCACTCGTAGCCTCACAGTGGAGGGGCTCAGTGGGAAGGTGTCCTTCCTCCTTCCCTCCCTCTTTACCTCCCCCAGCTTTGTGGATGAGTTTATTGATTGATCAGATACCAAGACAGTGGGATAAACTCTCCAACACTACTGGGGGGATTGCCGTATACTAAAAGGTCATGCGCAGGAGTGTGGCTCTCAGCTTTGCCTTCCTAGGGCTGGGAAGGCAACATGGAAACATGAAAATATGGAAACATTTTACTGTCTGCCCTAAGATGATGCCTGGCTGTATTCATGTTTTTGAAGATTCAACACATTTCTTCCCTAGGAAGGGAAGTTGGGGCCCAACCTACCGGGATGGGGGTC
Source organism: Neomonachus schauinslandi (assembly GCF_002201575.2). NCBI lineage: Eukaryota > Metazoa > Chordata > Mammalia > Carnivora > Phocidae > Neomonachus > Neomonachus schauinslandi. The sequence continues at coordinate 43,633,640 of NC_058406.1, forward strand.
AGCTTCTTCCCCTCTCCTTCAGGTGTGTGCTCAAGTACTCAAGTACTTTCAACTCTGGTCTCCTGTCCGTTGTGACTCACAGGCCGGTGGTATGATTCCAAGATCTGAATTTGGGATGAGAGCTTCATAAAAAGCTCCAGCAAACTTCACTTGCAGGTTTGGGGTACAAGTCCAGCTATTAATATAATCTTTGATTTTTCATGTGTAAGGGGGCCTGGGCCATCCTGGATCCCTTGGTCTAATGAAACCCAGGTGTACCCACAATTGTTCTTCATACCATCTTCTGTGTGTACACTGGCCTCATCCAGAAAGCCACCTTTCCCTGCTTCCTTCTCTTCCCAGCTGGACCATCAGATCCTACCTGACTCAGGCCAACCTCCCAGAGCCTTTCCTTAGTCTACTTCCCTCGCTCGGTCTTATGTTTTACTTATGCTCAGATCACCTTAAAGCCTGGAGGAGGGAGGTGACTAGGTGGTTCAGTGGGCTGAGCGTCCAACTCTTGATCTCAGCTCCGGTCTTGATCTCAGGGTTATGAGTTTAAGCTCCGCATACAGCTCCATGGTGGGCGGGGAGCCTCCTTAAAAAAAAAAAAAAAAAAAAGCCTGGAGAAGTGCTTACATAGTATCTATTTTGTATTCCCCACAGCCTAGAGCAAGTCCAGGGCAAAGACTCAATAAACATTTATTGGGCTAAGATTTCCCAGCAGTGCCTTAATGTCGGTGTAACTTAGGCGGACCCTTGTTCATTCACACCTCCCACAACTGTCCAATGAAGGAAGGCAGCAATCAGTGAGCTGGTCCCAGACTTGCTGTCCTCATGGAGTTGACAGTCTCTTTAATCTCATCACAATGCTGAGGGTTTGTTGGAATTAAGGAGTACAAGGCAGGTGTCCCAGGGCGGGGCTTCTTTGTGTGGTGCTTTCTTGCGCAGGCCCATGCAGCTGCCTTGCGATCAAAGCCAAGTCCTGCCACTTGCGACTGCAATTGTCTTTCTCCCCATGTGGCAGCATTTCTAGGTGCTGGAGAGAGACAGGCTGTGGACTCGAGCCAGATCAGTTACAAGAGCACCTTTTCTCTGCTCTAAAATGCCCTGTCTTGCCATGTGTGAAGCTTTCTCCATATGGCCATAATTGGAGGGTCCCTCCCTTTTAATAATTCTTTTAAAGAAAAACCAGAACAACACCCAGATGATCGGTGATTACCAGGGTAAGATCCACTTTTTCCATCATCTTGACAGCTGGGAGATGAACAGAGCAGAGGAACAGGGTGTTACATGTGTTCAGTCTCCACCACCTTCTCCCTGGCAGGCAGGCATATCCTGGGGGTTGGGAAGTGGCCACTCCGTCCCCACCCCCCCCTCCTTGTCCTCAAAGATGTCCGCATCTGGTGGTCTGACGGGAAAGGCGAACCTCTCTGCAAGAGCTTGAAGAGTGGGGAGATTTTCAGTAGGTGAAGGCATTTCAGGCAGAGGCCATAGCATGGGCAAAGGTGTGGTGGTTTGGGAAGGTGGGAGGGAGGGGTGCATGGCGAGGAGATTTCCCCAGAGGGACAGTGGCCGGAGAGGGAGGCAGGAGCCATTTAGGGATGGCTTGAATAAGGATATGGAGATGGCTTTTTTCTTTCTTTTTTCTTTAGAAGATGGAGATACACTGAAATATTACAGATTCATGATCCCTGCTTCCCCTATGGCTCATGCAGAGAAATGTGTTGAATCTTCAAAAACATGAATACAGCCAGGCATCATCTTAGGGCAGACAGTAAAATGTTTCCATATTTTCATGTTTCCATGTTTCCTTCCTTCTTCCCTCCCTCCCTCCCTCCCTTCCTTTCTTTCTTCCCCTTCTAGTCAATAAAGATTTAATCTACTCATTCTCAAAGCTAAGAGATGTGTCTCACTGATCCCATGACCACGAGCCTGGGATGCAGAGGAAAGATTAATTATTAAGGAATTAGAAACTCCTCACAGTTCCAGCTTTACCTCTTCATAATTAACACCTTCTATTTCTGGGTACCGTGTTCAGCATTCTTATAAACACTGCTTCTAATCCTTACAGATTTGCAGTAAAAAGTGACAACAATAAACAGGTGTCATTTGCTTACTGACCAAATTTAGGTTCTAAGCACTACGAGAATTTTAACTAGTTGAAGTCGGTGCTCTTCTTGTCCCCATTACACGGATGAGGAGAGTGAGGCTGAGCAAGATGTGGGAAGCCCTCACCTGTTCTCACTACCCTTCTGCTTCCCCGCAGGCCGGTCCCTCCTCTGGGTACCTTGCCCTGCTGCTGTGCAGAGGAGGAATGAAGGTTAAGTGAGGAATTGTTTTGCAAACTGCAACGCACATACAAATACACACTTGTCAGCTGTGATGTTCATAAAAAAAAAATGATTCCAGATAGGAAAACATTTTCAGTAAATGAATCCTGCTTTATTTTCTATTAAAAAAATTCCTTAGGTTTATTTGTTTTGTGTACTTAGAGGTCTATACCACAGATTTCTTTGTATTTCTAGGACATGAAAAAACAAAAACAATTTGGAAATGAGGTAATAACTTAGTTGATTTTTTAAAAATAACTCTTAATGTGTTAATGAAACATTTCTTATGTGGTTGGTTGCCTTCTGGGGAAGACAATCACGGATATGTCCAGTTAGTCTTGGGGACAAAAGGAAGATGGCTCAGACCACAGCACCATCTGCGGGTGTTTCCAGGGGAACTTGAAAGGCACTGGGATGTCTGCATCTCCCTTCCTCCGAGCACTTTACACAGTGCATTGATCATCTATGGATGGAGGTGCACAGAGCCAAGCTGGGCCTGCTGGCAGGGAAAAGGCGATGGGTGGGGAAGCACACTCTGTTCCTTCTTAGAGTGTCTTTCCTGAACATCAGGAGGTGGAAAAATGGCCCTTTCTGGTAAACACAGATGGCCTGGGAACATCCCTGAGTTTTTACTTTAAAAGGATATAAAGTGAGCTGGACCTTCAATTAGACATATGTGGGAATTTTCCTATGCCCAGGGAGCTGGCTGCCCTGCTGGAGAGGCCTCCCGCCTTGGCTGTCTGCTCTGCTCCCACGTTCCTCCTGCCCCATGCCCAGCTCCGCCACACCTCTCCTGAAGGCCCACCACCCCAAGCCCTGCCCTGAGCAAGGCCCTGCTTTTCCCTTCTTCTCTCCTCTCAGATCTGCATCTACATCGAGTTACTAAGTAATGGAAAACCCATATGATGCAACAGTCCTGCCAGGGGTTCGGGTGAGACACTGCATCAGGTGCTCACCAGCGCCTGGCCTGGGTAGTGCTCACTACAGGTCAGGACCTGGAGCTTCTGCTCTTTGCCTCTTAGGTCGTAAGGAGGGTGGCCCTTCATTCCACCTGATCTTCTGAATCTGCCTCTTTCTCTCTCCTCTATATTTTCATGAGTCCCTATGTCAGGCCATTCTTTAGGTCACTTTACTGTCACATCAATCATTCCAGAAAGATCACTGTTTGAGTTATCTCTGGCTGTGTCACAAACCACCCCAAGACGTAGTGGCATAAAATAATCAGCAAGTGCTATCTCATCCGGTTCCTGGGGGTGAGCAAGCTGGGAGGGGTGGCTCTGGCTCAGGCTTCCTCATGAGGCTGTAATCAAGCAGTTGGCTGGGGCTGTGGTCATCTGGGCTGGGCTGTCTACTTCCAAGCCCAGGCTTACTCACAGGGCTGTTGGCAGAGGGTTTGAGTCCTCCCATGTGGGCATCAGAATAGGGCTGCTCATGACAGAACTTCTGGCTTCCCCCAGAGCAATTGATGAGAAAGAGAGAGAGAGAGGGCCAAAGGGAAACCACAGGATCTTTTGTAAACCTGATCATGGAACTGACGTACCATCACTTCTTACATATTCCGGTGGTCGCACAGACAACCCTGGTACTATGTGGGTACACAAGGTTGTGAACACCAGGAGGTAGGGATCATTCCCCTTGGGGGCCGCCTACCACGGTCACCCAAGTAGTCAACGGCAGTAATGGGCTTACTTAAAGGAGTCTTAATTCTTTCCATCAAACACTGATTCCTCCTTCCTTTTTCATTTTCAACCTCTTCTGCTTCCGGTCTCTTCCTCAGGCCATGGCTTGGTCGGCCTCCTTCGCGTGAAGATGCTTCATGGTCTTCCCACCCCTCTCATCCCCTGCCCACTCCACACCACTTGTACCCATCCAAGCCACATGCAGCTCTTCGTCTACTCATGGCCAGACTTCCTGCCATCTGGTTGGCCCCACCATCCTCCGCAGCTTTACCAATCCTTACCACCATCACCCTGTCACCTGACTGCTCGCTCAATGAGGACGTCAAAGAATCGGCAGCCACCTCCTGCTAATGAGCAACAGCTGCAGTCTTGGCATGGGCCTCCGGCTGCCTGACCTCTGCTGACCAACAGTGATGGTTGTGCTGTGCTCCTCCCTTGGCTTCTGTAGGAGGACACCTGGATGTCCTCAAAGGTCACTGCTCTGTGGCTGGCTCTTCTTCCTCCAGGCCCTGAATGTGATTGTGGCGGCCCCTCTGGGTTCCGCCCCTCAGCTCCTTTTCCTTATTTTTTGTGCTCTTAGCAGGCAAACTCTACGTATCCTTGTAGATGCAGGGTGGGCAAGTTGTAGCATCTTCGCCCTAACTATCTCTCCTGTCAGCTCCTTCATGTCTAATCGCACAGCCTCTGCCTTAGCTCAAGGCTGTAATTCCACCCTCCCCAGGTGTCCTCCAACCCCACGCCCCACATCTTCATGATCTCTACCTCCACGTCTGGCCTCCCCATCCCTCCTCCCCAGAAGCATGCTATTCTGACAATGTCACATCCTAGTTAAATTCCTTCCATAATGCCCTGTTGAGCACAAAAGAAAACCTAAAGCCCTTGCTGGGAGCCCAAGGTCCTTGTGATCTAGCCCTTGCCTCCTTGCTCAGCAACATAACTCACTCTCCCTTCTCCCCTCCCTCATTTTATTTGCGAGAGTGTACTATCTATGGTACTGCCCTTTAGGGAACGTGTGCTGGTCCTCCCCGCGTCAGCTCCAGCACCATCTGTGCAATGGTGCCCTCCCTGTCCCTCCAGGGAACCATGGAGGGAGCTTATCTCCTCCCTGCTTGGATCCCCTCGGGACTCCCCCTTCTCATACACCCTTCTAGTCTCTGGGACCATCTGCCTCAGGGCTTTCTCTGGCAGCAGAGCATAGCCCGTGAGCAGCCTGGCCATTCCTGCCTCCAGGGAGCAGCCCAGAGCCAATGAAGGATGGGATTTGGTAGGCAAATACCCCAGCTTCCTCATACCTTAGGTGGGACAGCTCCAAAATATGCTCTGCACAGTCTCCCGGGAGCATCCAGGGGGAGGAAGACTCAGTCGCTCCAGTGGTATTAGCTTACTTGTCCTGTCTCACTCCCTCAATGCCCTATGAATGCTTCTCCTAAATAAACCACTTGCCCCCAGGCCCTCGTCTCCAGGTCTGCCCCAGCTTGCACACATCTTCACTGCAGCACTTCCCACCCCCAAGACCTCCAAAATGTCCGTGCACTAGACTAAGCGTGCAGTCCCGGTAAGGGCAGTAATGAAAAGATGCCATGCCTGGCAAAGTGTCCAACAGATAGTTGGTGAATAAGTCAAAGACTGCTTTTCCTAAAACTGTTCTGATTACATTTCTTGGCTACTAAAACCTTCAGCACTGTCTAGTAGGTTAAGTCCAAATTTCTGGTCCAGACATTAATGATCTTTCTCAGCGTGGCTCTAGCTTCCAATTTGTTTCTCAACTCAAGCTTTTGCTCATGTCAGTGTTTGTGCCTGGACTGCCCAGAAAGTTCTGAAACACAGCTCCTCTTCAAGGCTCCGCTTATCCATCCCGCCTTCTTCTGTGCCTGGTCTCCAAGGGCAGTACGTGTGCTCCCCAGGTATTTTGCTGAACTTCCCTAAGCTCATGACTGGTGCTCAACAACCTTGGCTAGAAAGGAATCTTTCTACAGAGATTGGCCAAGTGTTTCTGACTATGTCTTCCACGGTTTTGTCCAATATAGCTTTTCTTGCACCCCAAGAAGACAAAGGCCATTTTAATTCTAAGTACTTGGCATAGAGCCCTGACTGAAGGGCCTCCTTGTCATTCTCTTGGAGGAAGTTAATACATTTTTTTCCCCTCCCACCAGCTCATAGGCGACATGCCAGGCAGGATTTATTCAGATGCAGCCTTCCTGCACTAGTAGAATGAATAGTTTTGATTCCACAAGTAAAGGGCTCATATAAGCATCAGAGCTGAAGACCTCCTACACAGATTCGGGTAAGTATTTGTCCGAATACCTACCCTGGCTAGCAACTGATAAAGTGGTCTCCATTGAGATGCTTTTAGGAGCCACATATTTTAGGACAGCAAGGTAGAAGGAAATAGTTAAAAGCCTTGAGATTTTTGGTGTAACATAAAAGTTTAATAAGTTTGAAAATTAGAAATGTTGAGATGCAGATTCCAAATGCAACCCTTTCTAGCTGATCACTTCTGGTTCAGACGCTCATCCTCATTTTACAAAAGAAACCACTGAGGTTTGGAGAAATATAAATGTCAGCCCAGAATCTGTGCATAGTAGGAGCACAATATTAACATATGTAAATGCTTATGCAACTTGATTGCCTATAAGCTTCATTTCCCTCTTCTACAAAATAGGAATTATATGGAGCAGATATTACATATGTGTATCGCTCGAAACACTAAGCCTCTGTCTCCTCACCTATAAAATGGGAGTTCTTATCCCTATTCTCCATCGCCTTTGATCCTCACATACTGGAAGATAAAGTAAGGGAAGCCCTGGGGCACCTGGGTGGCTCAGTTGGCTAAGTGTCTGCCTTTGGCGCAGGTCATAATCTTGAGGTCCTGGGATTGAGCCTGGCATCGGGCTCCCTGCTCTGCAGGGAGCCTTCTTCTCCATCTCCCTCTGCCTGCTGTTCCCCCTGCTTGTGTTCTCTCTCTCTGTCAAATAAATAAATAAATAAAACCTTAAAAAAAAAAGTGAAGCTCTTTGTGGAGCAGTTTTCCCTGTGATCATACCTATTATTAGTAGACTCTAATCATGGTATACGGGAAAGAACATAGGTTCTGAGGTCAGGAAGTCTTGGGTTCAAATCCTGACTCTGCCACTTACTAATTGTGGGGAAATTAGTAATTCCAGCCCTTCTTTGACCCCTAATTTTCTCCCTTGTGAAATGGGGCTTGCTCCTTTGCAGGCTCACCATGAAGATTAAAGGGGTCCTGGGTGGGAAAGTACCTGCACACGGCTGCCCCTTTCCATTCATTCCCTCCACTGGCTCCCACCCCTCAGATGTTAGTGCTTTGCCCAGCACTCCAAAGAATGTAGGAGAGGGATGTATGGGTGAATTTTCCCTAGAGGTAAGCAGTTTCTTCTATAATTTTCAACTGGTCAGTCACCACACCTTAACAAAGTGACAGATAATGGGGAAAAAAAGTAGTGTTTGACCACTTAAAGGCCTGTGCTCTTGGATGTCAGAATGTAGTCAAGTACCAAGTTTATTCCCTGATCACCCTAAAAAACCCAGAAAAGCCTAATTTATGGTTTTATTCTCATTCCAGAGAGGAACAGTGGGTTCTTTCTCCAGTTGTCCCTGTTCTTAAGGAGGGAGGAGCCAGGGACGTATTTCACAGCTAAGAGCTTTGTTCCAAACCCAGATTTTGGCCCTGAGCAAAATGAATCACTGACTATCTTGCTCAGTGAAGATGATCATCTGCTTTTCTAATAAAACTTTGCTTCAAAGAAGGACTCATTTATCCGAGTATTTATTTAGCACCTACTACAAACCAGATGCTGCTTTGGCAGGTTAGAGGAGTAGTTCAGGCAGAGAGTGGTCACCAAAGCATTGTGGGGTGGTGGGAAGAGGCCTAGTTCTGGTGCTAAGAAACTTAGGTTCACCTCCTGGTACTGAATTTACTGTCCATGTAACTTTGGGCTAATCTCTTTGAATCTGAGGTGTAATAAATCCCCACTTCATTGGATTGTTTGGAAGCATGTGGTATGCTGGCTGGAAATCCCAGGTTCAAACAGACCTGGGATAGAATTCCAGCTATGCCCCTTGCCAGCATGTGGCTTTGGGCATAAGTCACTTTCCTTCTTTGTGCCTCAGTTTTCTCAGTGCAAAATAGAAATAACAAGTCATCTCTTACAAGGCTGTTGGGATGGTTCAGAGCTGATGGAAGCACTTTATGAAGTTCAAGACAGGGGGAAGATTTTTTCCAGGTCAAACTGGAATCCATTCTGAACTTCCTAGCTCTTCTCAAGGTTAATTCTTTCACTTCTTGCTTGATTTGACTGGCCTGAAGCAGGCTGCAGGAGACTAAATGTTTGAACTTGAGCTTTTCCATTTTTATAAGATAAATCCTTGGTTGCCAAAACCCAAAGCAAAAACCAAACTGACTTATTAAGGTAACTTCTGCCACCTGCTTGCCTTTGTCATGGGTCTACCCTCCTCTAGCTGATGGCCCCCAAGGTCTTGCTCTACAAGTGTACAACTGTGCTTTGTTTGACTTGAGAGCCCTCTGTCTCTCCTTCCCTAGCTCTTGCCTTTCCCAACGTTTGCTCTCAGGTTATTTCAGGGAATGTGCGTCTGTCATGGGCGTTCACTCTAGATGGGGTCAGAGTTTCTATTCTTTGGCTCATCCTGCACATGCAAACACATCTATTAAATCCTGGCATTCTGAACTGTGTGCAGTCTGGGACCCAAAAGCCTTTCTGGGCAAGGCACTGTGAGTCAAGAGTGGAAAATTAGAGTAGCTGGTGTCCGGGAGCTACGTGTCTCTATCCTTCTACCGTTAGAGGGCGGAGGCCACTCTAAGTCCCTGCAAAGATTTTCCTTAGGGCAGCATATAGCAGGGGTGCCCCAGTGGGGCTCAGACCTGCACTGGAGTCGGGCTGGTGGCAGAACCAGTGGCATGGTGATCCTTCCAGGGATCTATTTGCTGGAGCTGATATGCATGGACTTTTTAAGGGGAAGTGGAAGGAGAAAGGAGTTGATATGTGTCCAAGAACCTAAAGGCAAAGGTGTAGAGGAGGGTGGAAGGGATGGTGTGGTATCTGTGTCCCAGCTGTCTGTTATACTGGGACACGATGAGTAGACCGTAGATATTTGTAAGGTGTAAACCTGAGATGTGATTCACTGCTGCAATAGGCAGGGGTATTTCTGTTCACTAACCCCCAGTTATCATGAGATTTCATGGCACCAACTTGATAGGGTCTTGCTGCCAGCTCTTCAGAAATGACACCCACATGGGAGGTTCTTGTAGCTCTTCTCTCTGAAAGCCTCACTTTCCTCATATGTAAAGTAGCAATGATAGTTTCTGCCTCAGATCCTGGGTGCAGAAGTCAAATTAGATGTCAAAATGGAAATTGCTCAAAAACTCTAAACCCCTGGGAGATTGTTGGAAATGTGGAAGGGGCAAGATGGCTTGTGGAAAGCCTAAGAGAGATGGGTAATGGGCCAGTTATATCTGTGTTGGCTCGGGATCAAGAATGGAAAGATTGGCTTCAAGTGGACCACTTTGTTCAAAACAGTACATTGTTCTTTATTCACTGACTCCTGACGTGGTCCCTCCTATGAGTGACTACTGTGGTTCCGGTCAGTGAAGGCACTAGTGTGTGAACACTCCCCAGGATGGCAGATTTCGAGTCTATTGGTGATATCTAGGTCATCACACACCTAGAGAGGTTCTTCCCTCCCATGGAGAGAGATTGATCCCACAGCTAGAATTCTGAAACTAGCTCCCATGTGTCTTAGAAGTACTTGAGGAAGAAGAGAAAAAGATTTGTTTTCTTCCAGCTTTTGATAGCCTCCCTGAGACACTTCTCTCCTTTAAAAACAGAGGTTTGTTTTGAGTTCATAGAACCATAACATTTCGGACCCGGATGGTGGTGGTGGGGGCACTTGAGTTCCTCAAATCCAATCCTTTGATGGTACACAAAAGGAAATTTGAGTCCAGAGTGGGGGAGGGGCTTCCTTGAGGTTTTACAGCCATGTCATGTTGGGACACAAGGCTGGACACTTCTTCTTAGTGAAGATCCTCTAACATATCAAGAAGTGGGTCCAAACTCTCCTCTTGCCCTTTAGGTGACGCCTCCAGATATGTAGGGTTTTGTGGGAACTGTACATAAGGTTTTTTAGGCAGAGCAAGCAAGTGAGTGAGCATCTGTGGCCTTGGGCTTTCTGGTAGGGACCTTCTGAGTCTAGTGGCCACCCTGGGGCCTGCTGCCACTCTCCATATCCTGCAATCAGCTCTTGCCACCAGGGTTTGGACTAAGATGACCCAAGAATGGAAGGAGAATGGCTTGGGCCCAGGATGTCAGGATATATTTACTCTCGGAGTTGGCAATTGCGTGGCCCTGAGAGTGAGCGTCTCCTTAAATTTGCACCTAGGCACTTGCCTCACCCTGGTGCTGGCCTTGACCTCATGGCCATTCATGTCACGCCGTCTCCCATCTCTGGGCCTTTGCTGTTCCTTCTGCCTCTGAGACCTACCTGGCTCCCCTCAACTGCCTTCTGGGCTCAAAGGTTGCTTCAGAGGGAACTTCCCTGAGATAACGCAGCTGCGCCGTTCACTTTTATTCCTTCCTTCAGCTTTATTTTCCACCACAAACTCCTCAACTCCCAACAGATTTGTCTCTTGTCTTCACCCTCCCTTCGGCACCCAGCATACGCAGACATGGAGTACATGTTTACCTGGTGAGATGAAGTGCACTCCTCTGTGTCACCCAGGGATCCTCTGGTAGGACAGGCAGATTCCTCATCACCCCCCTCCCCATTCAGAACTGTCCATGGCCCCCGACTGCCTGTAGAGTAATATTTGAACTCCTCAGCAGGACCCCTGCTGCTCTACAAGATCTAACCCAGCTTTCCTATTCTTTTCTCTCCCTTGTACCTTAAAAATCTTTGCTCCAGACAGACTGGTCTCCTCAGTATCCTTCCAAGACTTGGGTCTGTGGCTCTCTCCCTTAGAAATCTCATCCGGTCTTACAACTCCCCCACTCCCCTCAATGATTCCTGGTTTCTGGGTCTAACTTCGGCTTGAATTTCAAAATGCCTGCTGGCATCTCTTTCCACAAGCCCTGCCAGCAACTAAAATTCAACACAGCCAAAGTCTGCCTTTATTTCCCCTCTCCATTGGCTCCCCCTCACTCTGCCCCCATTTCTATTCAGAGTTGCCCCATTATCCTAGTCTCTCAAGTGGGAAATCCCAGAGTCTGAGGAGCTTTCCCTTTTCCTTGCCAGCCATACTTAGTGACTCACCACATCCTATTAATTCATCCTAATAATAGCTATTAGCATCAACTAATCACAGATCCACTACACATCAAGTAGCTTTGAATATTACCTACAATCTCCAAAATAAGGCTGTGGGTTACTTAGGGTACAGATGAAGTGTTTGCACAAAGAGACCCAGGTTTCAGTGGTGTAAACAAAGTAGATGTTTACTCTTCTTACGAAGAGTTGAGGGGGAAGTGGTCTGGGGTGCATCCAGGACCCCTGGCTGGTAGGTCAGTCCGTCACCTGCATGGTGTGGCTTTGGGATCTGCTCTGGTTGCTTCCATTTCCCAGCCCTCAGAAAGAATGGAAGAGTCCCCTGGCAAGTAGCAAAGCTGTCTTTAAAGAGTGACTTGAGAGTTGCTTGTTTCACTTCTGCTCATGTCCACTGTTCTGAGCTGAGGTGCCTGGGCAACACAGGCTGGGAGACACAGCCTCCATCTCATGGCCCTGTGTGCCCAGCTAAAATGGGATGGAGGCTCTATCATAAAAAGGAAGAAAAGGAGGATGGATAATGATGGGTCTTGTTATCTTCAGTTCAAAGATTAGGAAGCAGAGGCTTCTAGAACTGGAGTGACTCACCCCAAGGTACCAGAACTTTCCAGGACTGGCTCCCAGGTGTGCTGACTTGAAGAGTCTCTGTTACCCTGCAGGGCCCCTCAAAAAATAGCATCAATGTGACCACAAGGAAGAGAAAGACCACCCCCAGGCCAAGCTCTGGCCAGATTTCACAAAGACGAAGGCGGCGTGAAGGAGGAAAGGATGGGGCCTGGCTGGCTGGAGCAGAGGAGAAAGGAAATGGGATTGTTTCTTCTTGGTGGGTAGGTCTGCACACCATGTTTAGGGGTAGTCATTTCTATTCAACTCAGCAAACACTCCTCGAGTGCCTCTTCTGAGGAAGGCTGGCCCTCACCGTCTCCATGACCTGGCCTCAGCTTCAGCCTGGGGCCTTCTCTCTTTCTGTTCCCTCACTTGCACCGACTTGCCATGGCTGGGTCACTCATGCCCCCTACCTGTGCACATGCCTGGAATGGTCTGTCCCCACCTTCTCCTGGGTAACAGCTGTTTGTACTTCATGACAGCCGGGGAGTTTCTTCTCCAGGAGGAGTCCCCTGACCTTGTCCCTCCCCCAGCTGGGTTAGGGGGTTCCTTTGCGCACTGAGCATTGCAGTCCCCTATCACAGCACTTAAATCACTATGCATGAGATGTCGGCGTGGCTCCCCACTAGAATACTCTATGAAGAAGGCTCACAGTGTTTCCATCGCAGTGCCTCTAGCACCTAGCACAGAACAAGGAAGAAAAAATGCCAGTCTCCTCTTCAAGACTGCAAACCTGTTGAGGATTGACCCAGGGTTATTTTTTATCATTTTTTAAATTCAGTAAACAGCAAAATAATTCTTTTTTTTTTTTTTAAGATTTTATTTATTTGTTTGACAGAGAGAGACACAGCGAGAGAGGGAACACAAGCAGGGGGAGTGGGAGAGGGAGAAGCGGGCTTCCTGCTGAGCAGGGAGCCTGATGCGGGGCTCTATCCCAGGACCCTGGGATCATGACCCGAGCTGAAGGCAGACGCTTAATGACTGAGCCATCCAGGCACCCCACACCAAAATAATTCTTATTACCTGGAGATCAGAGTCAAGGCTTTAGCCAGTTGTAATACTTTGCTGGGGTTGCCATAAGAGAAACCACAGAATGGATGTCTTAAATAACAGAAATTCATTGTCTCACAGTTCTGGAGGCTCAAAGGAGGCAGGATTGTTTTTCTGAGATCTCTCTCTGCGTCTCGTAGATGGCCCTCCTTCCCTCTGTGTCTTTATGTGGCCTTTGCTCTGTGTGGGTCTGTGTCCTAAGCTCCTCTTACGATGACACCAGCCCTATTGGATTAGAGCCCACCTGTACAACCTCATTTCGCATTAATTACCTCTTTAAAGGCCCTGTCTCCAATTACCGTCACATTTTGAGGTAAAGAGGTTAGGACTTCAACCTATGAATTTGGTGGTGGAGGTGGGGGGTCTACAGTTCAGCCCCTAACACTGGCATAGATTATGGCACAGAGAAGAGGGAAGAGTAAGTTCTGACTAGGAAGGGCAGGGGGACATTCATGAGGGATGTTATCCAAGTCCTCAGCCCTGTGGGCTCGTGGAGGGAAAGACTATAGCCATTCCTTTGTATTCCATATGCCTCAAGCAGAGTATGACTTGCAGAAGGTGCTCATAAGACAGCCTAGAATAAACAAGTGAACAGGCAAATGAATGAACCAGCATCTGATCTAAAAATGCTGCTATTTGGATAGCATCGCTGCTAGAGGGGTGACTGCTCTTTGTGGTTTTCTTGGGCCCTCTTCTCTCAGGGTCAGAGAGCAAGGCTCCACGTTTCTCATTTGCCTCCAACAATGGCCATCAGGATCAAAACTTTCCAACCCAATTAAACATTTGGGTGGTTGGGACCTACCCAAGGAAAACAAGAGTGTGTTCAATCAAATCTTTTATTTGGAAAATGTTTTTCAGCAGAGAGACTTGGGCCCCTGGTCATTGGCTGGCTCTGAGATCCTGTTGCTAAAAGCCAGAGTGGAAATTTAGAAAAATACAACAGCTTAGAATTCAAATGATTATCCCTCAAATAGGTTACCTTCTTTACAGTTTTACAGAAGGCTTTCACTTCCATGATTCGATTTGACCCTCAAAACAACCCTGTGAAGTAACAGAAAGAGGGTGGGCTTTGCTGTCCGGATGTAGGTTCCAAACCCCGTGCTACCACTCACAGGTGGTGAGAACTTGGAAGAGTTGACACATTTCTTTAAGATCTGCTTTTGTCATTTGTGTGACGGAGATGATAATACTTACCTCGTAAGACTGCTTTGAGGGTTATCAGGTATCTGGTATGAGAAGAGCCTGGCACATTTTGGTCCCTCAAGAAATAGAGCAAAACCTGGAACCAGAATTTGAATGCTGTTCTCCCTCTCCTCCCCTCTTTTAAAAATTCATTTTTCTTTCTTTTTTTGTTTTGTAAAATAGAATACACTAAATATCTCATAGAATGTGGTGATTAAATGAACCATGCACATGTATGATAAGTGCTCAGTAAAGGGAATTATGGCTGTTCTTTTTTGACTCTGATACCTTTAAAAAAATGAGATCAGTAACTAGCTTCTTTCTGAATGTTTCAAACTTTAAATCACCTTTGACTTTGAAAAAAGTCCTACAATTTCCAACTTAAGAGAAATTGGTAGAAGTATGGAAACACCACCAGACTGGGAGTGAAGTGCCCCGGGTTAAGTTCAGGTCGGATGCTTCCTTGCCACCAGGCCTTAGGAAATCACTTTCCCCCTCTGGGTCTTGGGGTCCTCATCTCTGCAATGAGCATACTGGACGAGAATAATGTTCCTCGTGGCCCCCAAGAATCTCTGCTTTGTCCGAAAACTTTTTGCCCGCATCCAGTAAAAATCCTTAGCACTTAAAAGGGGAAATTTAATCAGAATTTTTTCTGATTCATGTGTACTTAAACAAACAGAACCCTACTTTCTAAGAGCGCTTTGATGTGTAAGCTGCCTTAAGGAGATTTTTTAAAGGGGTATTTTAAAAGTTTTTTTCTTAGAAACAGGAAATCAGGTTTTGGCAAGAGGGAAAGAAATTCGAACACACTGAGGCTTGGGGGTGGGGGCGGTGGGTTTGTTTTTGGTGGGCAGGATTTGAAAGGGTAACCAAGATTGGCAAGAGGCGGGCTTGACCACCCTGGTGCAGTCTCCCCAGGGTCTGCCAACTCAAAAAGCTGTGCGAACATCAGGGGCGGTAGCCAGGGAGCTGTGCCGGAAGCTTTTCCCAAGCCTCTTAGGACTGGTTGAATGTTTACTTTCACCCTCAGCCCCACATCATACTTCTTTCTCTTTTGCGATATTTGGCAATCCAAATTCCCAAATACCTTGAATGATCTCGAAGGAAAATATTTTTCACTAGCTGATCCATTTTCCCTTCCAGAAAAAAAAAGGGGGGGGGAAACCCTGATGAGCACACTGATGAGAGAGAGAGAGTTCCATTTACCTCTTTGAAAGGCTCCTAAAAGCTCTGTAAGCCAAGTGGTTTTGCTAAGTCGTCATCAAATGGGCAACTGGGGTGGTGGGAGGAGGTCCCAGGTCAGCCTCCCGCTGGTTGGGGGACTTGGATCAGGTCCTTTCACCTCTGCACCTCAACTTCTTCCTCTCCAGGATGGAGAAATGAGGACCATCAACAGTGTGGCTGAGAAGATCAGGTCAGATCGGGTATACTTCGAGACCCCCAGGAGATATTCCATGCATGCCCCCTCTCCCGTTTTAATGGATGGGCGGTGCTTTTGTTGAATGACCGGTCAGTCCCTTGTCCTTTCGCAAAGCGTTCACATGGAATGCCTTTGTTGATAGTCTTTGGCATTCCTTTGGCTTATAGATCCATCACCCCCTTGTCTGCCTTCATGTCCCCATGGCATTTTCCCTGAGTGCAGGCAGGGACAGTTGGCATGCCATGCAGAAGAGAGCTGAGCTGGGAGCCAGCTGACCTGGCCTCCAGCGTCTCTTTCTTTTTCTTTTTAATTGTGGTTAAAAAACCCCACATAACATAAAGTTTATTCTCTTAATTTTTAGGTGTACAGTTTAGTAATATTAACTATATTCACATTATTGTATAACAGATCTCCAGAACTTTTCACCTCGTGAAACTGAAACCCTATACCCATTGAATAACTCCCCATTCTGCCCGCCCCCCAGCCCCTGGCAGCCACCCCTCTACTTTCTGTTTCCATGATTTTGGCTACTCTAGAGATCTCAGGTAAGTAGAATCATACGGTATTTGTCCTTCAGTGACTGGCTTATTTCACTCAGCATAAAGTCCTCCAGGTTCATCCATGTGGTAGCATGTGACAGGATTTCCTTAATTTTATGGGTAAATAATACTCCATTGTATATACATATGACATTTTGTTTATCCACTCACCTGTGGGTGGGTATTTGCGCTACTTCCACCTCTTGGCCCTTTGTGAATAATGCTGCAGTGAATATGGGTGTGCAAGTATCTCTTCAAGGTCCTCCTTTCAGTTCCTTTGGATCTATACCCAGGAGTGGAATTGCTGGGTCATATAGTGATTCTACTTCAGTGTGTTGAGAAACCTTCATACTGTCCTTCCATGGCACACCATTTTACATTCTCACCAGCCATTCACGGATATTCCAATTTCCCCACATCCTTGGCAACACTTGCTATTATCTGGTTTTGGGTAGTGGCCATTCTGATGGATGTTAGCTGACAGCCCACTGTGGTTTTGATTGGCAGATGACCTAGCTTCTAAAGTGCTGTTGCCATCTCTTACGTGCTGGCTCTCTGACCCTGGTGTAATGTCTGGTTTCCCTGTGGGGGACTTGTGGTAGGCCTGTCCGGAATGATGACCAGGATGCAGGCTATGAGTGGGCAAGGTGCCCAAGTGGGTTAGTCTGCTTGGGCTGTCCTAACAAAGGTGGCTTAGACAACAGACATTGTCTGTTTGTCTCATGGTTTTGGAGGCTAGAAGTCTAAGATCAGGGTGCCAGTAGGGTTGGTGTGAAGGAGAATCTCTTTCATGCCTCTCCCGTAGTTTTGATGGTTTTTTGGCAATCTTTGGCATTCCTTGGCTTATAGACACATCATCCTGACCTCTGCTTATGACCTCTGCCATGTTCACATGGCATCTTCCCTGTGTGGATGACCAAACTTCCCCCCTTTTAAAAAAAATTTTTTTATTGTTATGTTAATCACCATACATTACATCATTAGTTTTTGATGTAGTGTTCCACGATTCATTGTTTGTGTATAACACCCAGTGCTCCATGCAGAATGTGCCCTCTTTAATACCCAACACCAGGCTAACCCATCCTCCCACCTCCCTCCCCTCTAGAACCCTCAGTTTGTTTTTCAGAGTCCATCGTCTCTCATGGTTCGTCTCCCCCTCCGATTTCCGCCCCCCTTCATTCTTCCCCTCCTGCTATCTTCTTCTTCTTTTTTTTCTTAACATATATTGCATTATTTGTTTCAGAGGTACAGATCTGAGATTCAACAGTCTTGCACAATTCACAGCACTTACCAGAGCACATACCCTCCCCAGTGTCTATCACCCAGCCACCCCATCCCTCCCATCCCACCCCCCACTCCAGCAACCCTCAGTTTGTTTCCTGAGATTAAGAATTCCTCATATCAGTGAGGTCGTATGATACATGTCTTTCTCTGTTTGACTTATTTCGCTCAGCATAATACCCTCCAGTTCCATCCACGTCGTTGCAAATGGCAAGATCTCATTCCTTTTGATGGCTGCATAATATTCCATTGTATATATATACCACATCTTCTTTATCCATTCATCTGTCGATGGACATCTTGGCTCTTTCCACAGTTTGGCTATTATGGACATTGCTGCTATAAACATTGGGGTGCACATACCCCTTCGGATCCCTACATTTGTATCTTTGGGGTAAATACCCAGTAGTGCAATTGCTGGATCATATGGTAGCTCTATTTTCAACTTTTTGAGGAACCTCCATACTGTTTTCCAGAGTGGCTGCACCAGCTTGCATTCCCACCAACAGTGTCAAACTCCCCCTTTTTATAAAGACACCAGTCACATTAGATTAGGCTTGCCCTAATGACCTCATTTTAACCTAACTACCTTTGTAAAGACCCTATTTCCAAATAAGGTCACATTTTAGGTACTAGAGGGTAGGACGTTAACATGTGATTTTGGAGGGACATGATTCAAGCCACAATACCAGGTGTCTTGGAGCTTGCAGGCAGAGGCTCCCTAACAAGTCTAGGGGATGAAGAATTAAGAGAGTGATGGTGAGCCAGAAGCATGGAGGACGAGGACCCCAACTGGGAAATTCACAATCCTTCAGCTCTTCCCAGAGGCCAGCAGGGTGAAGGAAATCTTCAAGCCAGGCAAATGCTTGCATCTGGGAGCGTGAGTAAGATCCCAAGCAAAGTGATAGGAGCTGGAGTACTTGTGATTTTCCATGTTGGTGGCTGTGGGTGAGATGGCTTGATTTAAAGGCACAGGGTGGTCTACAGCAGTGGGTTCTGTTAGCTGACCTCAACTTTTCAGGAAAGGGACCACAAGTAAGTGTCAGGGTGAGACAAATCTACCCCAGCTTGCACCAGCCTGTAAGTGGCCAGGGACTGTGTGTTATGGAGTTTAGGGAAGGATCACAAACATCAAGGGCTTGACTGGTGCCCCTCTTTATTGGGGTGCAGCGCCCTGATGATTGCCTGAGTTACTCAGTTCTGCTTGACCAAAGATCACTGATCTTTGTCTGGTGCTCTTTTGGTCCAGTGCTGCCCCATGACATCACCCTGCCTAACTTGAACTCTAGTTGTGGATACAAAATACATAGTGAATGCTGTAATGTGTCACCTCCATCCCCCTTCAGCAATGAATGACTTTGCTCTTCAGTGGCAGGGAATGTTTCTGGCTGTCTCTGGAAATTGCCCTGCACTGGAGAGACTTGCCTCACCCAAAGCCATTCCTCCTTTCTGGGGTAGCCTGCCTCCAGTGAGTGCTTGATGCAGAGAGTCCTCTGCTTGTCCTGTGAAGTAGGTAACGCCAAAGGGCCTTTCCAGCTTCTGAGCCCCCTGTGAGGTCAGCAGAAGCCTTCTCTGCAGCCTGGCTTTTCCTTCTGTCCATCCTGCACCCCTTCCTTCCCTTCCCTTCCGAGTGTGCCCTACTAGGCTTCCTGCATGCTATTTCCATCTCAGAGCCCACCCTCCGGGAAACCCAACCTACAGCCTCACATCTTCCAAATAGGAGAGGCCTGAACTTGAAGACGAATATTCCAGTCCCACGGAGAAAGGCCCTGGAAAAAGAAAGGACCGTAACTGGCATGTGATTGTAGTCAGAACATATTTCTCTCATAAATTAAATAGGGAATGGACAGATCCAAGCTCCAACTTTCTTTCAAAGATACTTGACTAGAGAACATCTTTTTGGCTTTGATTCAAGATCATAAGGACGAAGGGAATGGCATTGTAGTAGGAAAAAAGTCCAACTGTATATTTGTTTAAAAATACTTTCTTAATCAGGGAAGTCTCTTTCACCAAAATGCATGTATACACAGAGTTGTTACATCTGACAGGTGTGAAAAACAGAGCTTCAGAGGATATTTTCTGCCCAGACTGTGGCCATACACAAAGAGATGGGTGTTCTTTGGCCCTGGTTCTGTGTAAATGCATCCCATCTGGTGTGAACTTCTCAGTACTTGGCCAGAGTCACTTTCTAAGAAAAGAGGAATTTAAGAGGGGCTTTTGCAAAGTCAGCAAGTAGAACCTCCAGCTGTTTGGAAGATGTTTTGGTAGTGCTAGGGGTATGGGCAGTAATAGCTGGCTGGAGGTGGGGATGTGACTAGAAAGTTCCCACCTGCAGAGTTGGGCAGATAGACATGTGCTAATCTTTATTTACATCAAGATGAGATGGGTCTTTACCTTAAATGCAAATGCTTAGATCCATAGGCTGTGTGCTTACAGGCTAAACACCATTAACATTTCTAGGTATTCATAGGTTGAAATCAAGCCTCATGGAATTAGAGATCCCTGTTTCAGACCTTAATAGAGCCTTAATTCTTGATACTGCCACTCAATGCTCAAACCTTCCATGGCTGTGCACTGGTTAACCATGTAAGGTCCCTTCTCTTCAGCTGAAGCTCAAGGTCTTCCATGATTGAAACCTGAGAAAACCTTCATGCTACTCACTAGTATTTCTAGTCTCCTCCTTCCAGGTACATGGAGTGATTGTCCTTCCAGTCCCTTGACATTAGCCAAGGCCATAAAGTTTGATTTGGCCAATAAAATATAAGTAGAATTGACATAAATCATTTCTGGGTGGAAATGTTTGAGAGCTGGAGATCCATTCTCCATGGTTCTACTTCCCTTGTTCCAATGATTATGAAAGTATGCATCTAAATGGAGGTGCCATAAAATTAAAGAATCTTTGAATATGAACTGACATGGAGGGAAACTGTCCTAGATAGGTACTTGGACCAATAAGGGACTTTGTGTGAACTAGAAATAAACATGTTTGTGCTTGATCACTGAGATTGTAGCATAATTTAGCTTCTCATGGCTGATAACAGAATTCCTCCTCCTGTTCTAGCTTTACCTGTAGCTACTTCCCTTACTGGAAAGAATATGGATTTTGACATCAGAAGACTTACTCAGTTTTCACCTTTAGAGAAAGGAGACAAATACCATTTGCCATACACAGTGGTTTTGCTTGACTCATAGGCCAACATAAAATATTGTATCCTTTCTTCTCTCCAACCCAACACTTCAACCACATCAGAATATTTGCTTTTGCCTCCATGTGCCCTCCCTTTTTAGACAAGGAATCTCTCCTGAATTCTTTATTTTAAACTTGAGTTTTTGACAAATTACAATATCAGAGGGGGCATCATGGAGACCCAGTCAGAAAGCAGCCTGGAGTTTATACACGTCAAGGAAGCTGATCTTGGCTTGTAAACAGAGGAAAGTAAGCATTCCTAAAAGTCAGAAAGATGGATGAATTAAGAGTATGAATTAGGAAGATAAATGCTCTAAAACCAAGCTCTCCTACATGTCTAGAGCATTAATATTTAATGAAAAGTGAACCCTTTCAAAACTTCAATGGCGTACTGAATTTAGTCATTCATTCAAAAATATTTACTAAGGTTCTACCATGTGCCAGAGAATAATTTAGGAACTGGGGATAAAGCATTGAACAAAATAGAGAAGGTCTCTACCCTTCAAGTATGGATTTGCT
This sequence comes from Neomonachus schauinslandi, assembly GCF_002201575.2. Lineage (NCBI taxonomy): Eukaryota > Metazoa > Chordata > Mammalia > Carnivora > Phocidae > Neomonachus > Neomonachus schauinslandi. The sequence continues at coordinate 43,654,708 of NC_058406.1, forward strand.
TTTTTGGAAGGAGAGAGAAATAGTAAACAAGTAGTAATAAATAAATAAGCTGCTGTCAGATGGTGATAAAACGTTATGAAGGAAGTAAGCCCAGCACGGCAGAGAAGGATAGTGCTCTGGGACCTATTCGATCTGAGTCATCTAGAAGACCTCACTCAGGGCTGATGGGTGTGCTGAGTGCTAAAGCTGAGAGCTAGTCAAGGGAATGTCTTGGGGAAGAGGGAGAAACAAGTGAAAGTTTTTGGTGTATGAAAGGGCTTGAAGGGGGAAGGAGGGAGGCCATTGTGGTAGAAGCAATAGAGGAGGCAGGGAAGAGAGAACAAATGGGATAAGGCAAGAGAGGTATGCCCGGGCCAGGATATGTTGTAGGGCCTGTGGGTCACAATTAGGGGGTTAGAATAAAACTCAAATGGCAGTGTGATGAGATGAAACCATTGGAGGATTTTTCTTTTTCTTTTTTTTAATTAATCTTATTTATTTGAACTAGAGAGCACCTGCAAGAGAGAGCATGAATGGGGGAGGGGCAGAGGAAGAAGCAGAAGCAGACTCCCCACCCAGCAGGGAGCCCTACTCAGGGCTGGATCTCAGGACCCTGAGATCATGACTGGAGCCGAAGGCAGATGCGTAACCGATTGAGCCACCTAGGCACCCGGGCGGATTTTTCTTTTCTTTCTTTAAAAATTGAGGTATAACTGCCATATAACAAGCCGCATGCATTTATTTTTTTTTTAAGATTTTATTTATTTATTTGACAGAGAGAGAATGAGAGAGAAAGCACATGAGAGGGGGGAGGGTCAGAGGGAGAAGCAGACTCCCTGCCGAGCAGGGAGCCCGATGCGGGACTCGATCCAGGGACTCCAGGATCATGACCTGAGCTGAAGGCAGTCGCTTAACCGACTGAGCCACCCAGGCGCCCCAAGCCGCATGCATTTAAAGAGCACAATTTTGTAAGTGTTGACATATGCACCTATTTGTGGAACCATTTCACAGTCAAGATGGTGAATGTATCCAGCACCACCAAAAGTTTCCTCATCCGATTTTATAATCCCTTCTTCCTGGCCCTCCTCACTTTGAATCTCCACCATCCCAGACTTCCACTGATCTGCTTTCTGTCACTATAAATTTATTTACTTTTGAAGGAACTCGACATAAAGGCAATTATATAGTGTAGTCTTTGAAAAAAAATCTAGCTCATTTTACCCAGCATAACTGTTCAGGGATTCATCCATGTTTGTGTTCTCTTTTATCACTGAGTAGTATTCCATTGCCTGGATATACTGCAATTTTTTTATCCATTGACCTGTTTGTTGACAGACGTTTCGGATTTTTCCAGTTTTTGGCTGTTGCAAAAAACAAACAAACAAACAGAAAAAATTCATGTACAAGTCTTTGTATGGATAGATTTTTTTTTTTTCTCTCTCTTGGGTAAATAAGTGGGATGGCTGGATCATATGGTAGCTATATGCTCAACACTTTAAGAAGCTACCAAACTGTTCTCCAAAGTGGTTATAGCATTTTACATTCCCACCATCAGTGTGTGAAAGTTTTAGTTTTTCAAATCTTGGCCAACATTTGATATAGTCAGTCCTTTTCATTTTAATCATTCTAATCAACATGTATTCATATTTTATGGGGTTTTTCTCATTTACTTTTCCCTATGACTCTCTTCATGTGCTTATTTGTCATGCATATATTGTCCTTTGTGCAGTGTATGTTCAAATCTTTTCTGATTTTTTATTTATTAATTTTTTAAAAAGATTTTATTTATTTGAGAGAGAGGGAGGGAGAGAGAACATGCGTGTGAGCCAGGGAAGGGGAAAAGGGAGAGGGGGAAGCAGACTCCCTGCTGAGGGCTGACACTGGGCTCCATCCTAGGACCCTGGGATCATGACCTGACCTGAAGGCAGACGCTTAACTGATTGAGCCACCCAGGTGCCCCAAAATCTTCTCTGATTTTTTAATTGAGCTTTTGTTTTCTTATTATTGAGTTTTGAGGGTTCTTTTTATATTTCAGATACAAGTTCTTTATCAGATCTGTCTTTGTGAATATTTTCTCTCAGTCTGTAGCTTTTCATTTTTTTAACAGGGTCGATCAATTTATCTATTTGTTCTTTTTATGGATCATGGTTGTACTGTTAGATCTCAGAAATTCTTGCTTGACCCAATGCAACAAAGATTTCCCCCATATTATCATCTAAAGTTTAGGGTTTAAATTTCACAACTATTTATTCACATTTTCTGTATCCCCTCATCCATCAATAGACACTTAGATTGTTTCTACGTCTTGACCATTTTGAATAATGCTTCAGTGAACATGGGGGTGCAGATATCTCTTTGAGGTATGTATTTCATTTCCTTTGGATAAATACCCTGAAGTGGGATTCCTGGATCATATAATAGTTCTATTTTTAATTTTTTTGAGGAACCTCAAATTTTTGCCAAGTGGTTATACCAATTTACATTCCCATCTATAGTGTACAAGTGTTCCTTTTGCCCCACATCCTTGCCAGTGCTTGTTATTTCTTGTCATTTTGATAATAGCCATTCTAACAGGTATGAGATGATATCTCATTGTGATTTTGATTTGCATATCCCTGATGATTAATGATGTTGAGCACATTTTCATGTACCTGTATCTTTTCTTTGGAAACATGTCTGTCCAGATTCTTTGCCCATTTTAAAATTAGATTATTTGGGGTTTTTTTGCTATTGAGTTGCATAAATTCCTTATATATTTTATATATTAACTGCTTATCAGTACACGGTTTGCAAATATTTTTTCCCATTCTGGAGGTAGCCCTTTCATTTTGTTGATTATTTTGTTGTGCAGAAGCTTTTTATTTTGATGTAGTCCCACTTACTTATTTTTACTTTTGTTGCTTGTGCTTTCGGGTCAAAACCCAAAAATGATTGCCAAGACCAATGTCAAGGAGCTTACTGCCAATGTTTTCCTCTAGGAGTTAGGGCTTATATTTAAGTCTTAAATTCATTTCAAGTCAGTTTCTGTAAGTAGATAGTTTAGGCTTTACATTAGGTTTTTCTGATAACTGAGTTCATTTTTCTATATGGTATGAGGTATAGAATAAAGTCCACTTTTTTGCATATGAATGCTTCAACACCATTTTTTGAAAAGACCATCCTTTCTCCATTGAATTGCCATTGTTTCTTTGTATAAAAACCAGTCGTCTATATGTGCAGGTCTATTTCTGGACTCTATCCAATTCCATTGATCTATTTGTTTATTTAGGCCCATACCACACTGCTTTGATTCTTGTAGCTTTCTAAGAACTCTTGGAATCAGACAGTGGTAGCCCTGCAACTTTGTTCTTCATCAAAGTTGCTTTAGCTATTTTAGATCCTTTACATTTCTGCATGAATTTTGGAATCAGCCTGCCAAGTTTTGCAAAAAAACACAAAAAACCAACATACACAAAACAACAACAATAACAAAAACTCTGCTGGAATTTTGGTTGGGATGTGTTGAGTAAATAAGACAAAATGGGGGAGAATCAACTGCTAAACCATATCGAGTCTTTTGGACTTTGAACAGGGTAGATCTCCCCATTGATTTAGGTCTTACTTAACCTCTGCAATATTTTGTAGTTTTAAGTCTATAGGTTCTCCACAGTTTTTGTCATACTAATCCATAAGTATTTCATAAAAATATTTTTTGATGCTATTACAAATTGCATTTAAAAAAATGTTCTAACTATTCATTGCCATCATATAGAAATACAATTGAGTTTTGGATATTGATAGTTCTTCCACCTTGCTAAACTCAGTGGTTATAACAGTGTTTTTGTAGAGTATATAAAATTTCCTACATAGATGGTTATATTATCTGTGAACAAAGATAGTTTTATTTCACCTTTTCTAGTCTGGATACCTTCTATTTGATTTTCTTGCTTGATTATATTTGCAAGAAGCTCCAGTATAATGTTGAATGGAAGTGGTAAGAGTAAATATCATTGTCTTGTTCCTGAACTTAGGAGGGAAAATATTCAGTCTTTTACCATTAAGTGTGATTTTGGCTATAGGTTTTTCATAGATGCCCTATATAAGACTGAAGAAGTTCCATTCTTTTCATAGTTTGTTAAGAGTTTTTATCAAATGGATGTTGGATTTGGTCAAATGATTTTTTTTTTTTGCATCTATTAAGATGAGTATATATATTTCAGTTTATTTGTTCATATAGTGAATTACATTGATATTTTGAAGGCCAAAACAACCTTGCATTCCTGGGATTAACCTATTTGGTCATGATACATTGACTTTTTAAATATATATGTATTTTTTTAAATTTAAATTCAGTTAATTAACATATAATGTATTATTGGTTTCAGGTGTACAGGTCTGTGATTCATCAATCTTATATAATACCCAGTGCTCATTATGACACATACACTCCCCGAAGTCCATCACCCAGTTACCCCATCCCTCCTCCCCCTAAATTTAATTTGCTAAAGTTTTGTTTATAAGTGTGTATCTATGTGTATGCAGACATTTACATTTAATGTGATTATTAATATGCTTACGTTTAAGTCTGTCATCTTGTTATTTGTTATATATTTGTTCCATCTGTTCTTCATTCCCGCTTCCCTTATTTTCTGCCTTTTTTTTTTTTTTGATTGAATACTTTTTTTATGATTCCATTTTATCTCCTTTTTGGCTTATTAGTTATATCTCTTTGTTTTGTTATTTTAATGGTTGCTTTAGAGTTTATAGTATACAGGAGAGCTTATTATTCCCCTTGGGGAACTTGGAAAAGGAGTGAAGAGCAGTCTTAGTCTCTTCCCTGGGCCCCCATGCTCTTTTAATAATGGGTCCAAAGCCCAGGCATAGCTTGAGTTCCAATGCTTTGGGTGGGTGTGTTATACTCAGTCTAAGTTTTGTACTTAGTGGAGCAGTTTTTGTTTTTGTTTTGTTTTGTTTTTAAGATTTTATTTATTTATTTGTCAGAGAGAGAGAGAGAGAGAGCATGAGCACAAGCAGGGGAAGTGGCAGGCAGAGGGAGAAGCAGGCTCCCTGCAGAGCAAGGAACCAGATGTGGGACTCGATCCTAGGACCCCAGGATCATGACCTGAGCCGAAAGCAGATGCTTAACCAATGAGCCACCCAGGCATCCCACAGTGGGGCAGTTTAACCCCATTTCTCTCTGATCACCATGCAAGGGGAGTTTATGGGGGAAACCACACCAAGAGGCAGCTCCTGGCAATCTACCAGGAAGGTTGATGGAGCAACCTGGAAGGACAAGAATAATAGCAGACAGGATGCCAGAAGCCTGGCTCAGACCTGTTCCTGTGCTCCTCCCATGTGGATGTTCATAGCTACCTCGTTGCTCAAAAGGGGACTTTCTTCATAGGTGAGACCTCCTGCCACCTGCCTGACTGGGCATGTGGCATGTGTTGGCACAGTCTGATGAAACTTAATAGAGTTTAAAGTGCTGGTGGGTGTAAAATGTTGAGAACTTTCCAGATTGAGTCTTTTTCAGTTCCTCAGGAGTTCCATACTTCTCACCTGTGGGCCTTTCCCCTGCGGGCAGCTCAGCTTCGAACACTCGTCCCGTTGTTGCCCAGTCCATTTGCCCAGATCTTAGAGATCTCAGTTTAAGAAGAAACTCCCCCTGGACAGTGTTCCTCAAGCTCTCCCCACACGCACACACCTTACGGTGTTGGGTTCCCTCCCGCGTGCTTCCCTTGCGCTCCCGCTTCCGTCTCAGATAATGCCCCTTTCCTTACTGAGCCTTGGGTCTGGCAAGGAGAGAGAAAAGAAAATGGGCTAGAAAAACACAGCATGACATTTTGTTTACATCTGCTATTTACTCCACGCCAGATGTTGTTCGAAGTTTTGCAGACAGCCGATCCTATGGTCATATGGTGGGACCGATGAACGAGTGAGATTGCAAGTACGTCAGGAGTAGCGTTTGCTTCTGTGGCCCTGGGCAGGCTAACCTATAGGTTCTGGAGTATTCAAAGTTTTGAGGACAAGGGAAGTCAATCATCCTTATTAGCACAGGAGGAGTTAAGGGCTTCTCCCTCCACATCTTCCCACAATTTCTCCTACAGTTGTATCTCGAAGACATCCAATGACCCATCTGTGATGTGGATTGGCCCTCATCCCCCAACCAGGGTAATTATTATCTTGACTTCTAACACCGTATATTAATTTTGCCTGTTTTTTTGGAATTATGTAGTGTGGATATATATAAATATATGTGTATATATATATATACCTGTGTGTGTGTATACATCTTTTATATCTGATGAACTCCCCTTTTTTACATAACCCAGGAGTTATGCTTCTTGAATGCCATTATAAGAACACGTTAAAAGGAGAAAGAAGCATGTTAAGGGAGAGATAGATGAAGAAAAAAATGAAGTAGGAAAGGAGATCGTTTTAAATTTCAATGATCTTATTTTTAAGTAAAAGCACATCCATGAGAAACAAAAAAAAATAAAAATTGAGTAAAATAAAAGGCTAAGAGTTGAAATATAATAATGAGATAGTCTGGACAAGATTTAAAATAAGATAAAAGGCAAAAAAAAAAAAAAGCCCAAATAATGAATAAAAATATGGAAATAAAGAGGTAAAGAATGATGATTATAGGCCATAATCTATGAGGTTAAAAAGGTAAAAAGAGGATTTTTTAAAAGTAAAAATAAGAAAAAGTTAAAAACATGAAGGTAAAAAGTTAAAAAATATATAGGTATACATATACACACATGTATACATTATGAAATGATTAAGGAAAAATCTTTAAAAGAAAATAAAAACTTTGGGGTGCCTGGGTGGCTCAGTCGTTAAGCATCTGCCTTCAGCTCAGGTCATGATCCCAGGGTCCTGGGATGGAGCCCTGCTTCGGGCTCCCTGCTCAGCGGGAAGCCTGCTTCTCCCTCTCCCACTCCCCCTGCTTGTGTTCCCTCTCTCGCTGTCTTTCTCTCTGTCAAAAGATAAAAGAAAATCTTTAAAAAAGAAAAGAAAAGAAAAACTTTAAAAATACAAGAGAGAGGGGAGGAGGAATAAAAACAAAGCATACAAAGCTTAAAACAAAATCACTGGAGAGGCTGGGCATCTCCTGGTCCCTTGTTTGAGCAGCAGAAACTGATGGTTAGGAATCCAAATGATGGTCTTAACCTTGCCGGCCTTCCAGCAGCCCCAGAGGCAGCCCTCCTTTCAAACAGGAGCACCCTGGTCTCTGCATTCTCCCCAGGCACACAGGGTAACTCACAATGTCAGCTGACAAATCAATACTTGTGAAGCCCTTAGCACCCCAATGCACTAGTGTGTATTTGCTAAGCATTCTAGAGGATTGTGGGGTCGGTATAGAGAAGGGAAAGGGGACGCAACCCAGGGACACGGTCAAACTCCACTTCCCAGGAAACCGCAGAGGGCTCAGACAAGTTTTTAATGATGAGAATGATAATGATAATCACAAATATAGATTTTTCCCTAAAATGTGTCTGGTGCCACACTAGCTGGGCATTTTCCCACGGATGGGTCTCATTTTTAGAGCTCACCCATGGCCTTGTGTCATGTTTCCTGATTCATATTTCACAGATTCTCCAAGAGGAACTTGCATCTTACAATCTCTGCGACAGGAGAACTTCATATTGTGGTTTAATGGCCCATGGGTTAATACCCATCAAAAATGGTGAATCTTACAATTTATGGTGTGTTAGATTTGATGAGATACAGTAGATGCTGCTCTCCGCGTTTTCCAGAAGAGAAGACTGAGGCTCCTGGAGGCCACACAAGCTGCCTGACATCACGTGCTGGTGTACGTAGAACCTGATGTGACTTACAGATCCCAAAATGTGTTCTTTTTCCCCTTGGAAATTCTCTGATCCCCTCCAGCGAGGTCAAAGCCCAGAAGGCGAGAGCCGAAAAGCTCCCAGGAGACAAGGTGGTCCCTTGCTTGGGGACAGAGGTGTGGGGCAGATCTTACCTGGATTCCCCTCCTCCTAGTTCACTGCACCAAACTGCCTCTTCCCAAGACCTGCTTTCCACCTTTCACATCTTTCCTGTTTCCCTATTTGCCCCCCTAGTTTTGATTTGCTTTGGTTTGTTTTCTTTTTGCTTTTGTCCTCCCAGGTGCCGGTTTCATCAGAGAGGCAAGGAGACGCTCAGCTGGAGGGAAGTATGAGGCTCCCATATGACTTGTCTCTTTCACTTCTCTCCAGTTGCTGGACAGCTGGCTGGCTGCCTCTGGAAATGTGTTCCGGCCTCTCCGATCGGTAAACTGGAGAAGGATCAGCAGAAGCGCCGTGTCCAGTGCATTGCCAGGCCAGGAGAAATAATATTATCTCCTTGTGAGAACAGTTTATTCCCGCAGTGCTTGGATTTAACCTAACAAGGAAAAATGGCCAGTTATGGAGTCATTTTCCCGAGTATTCCTTTTGAGCTGCCTGGCAGTCCTTAGTACTACATGGTAATGGCCCACATCTGGAGTAGCCTGGGGCGGGGGCGGGGAGGGTCTCCCTGGACACCTTGGCTCTCTGGTTTCAATCAAAGTGCCTTATCAGTCTCTCACAAGTGCTTACAAACGTAGAAATGAATTTGCGAAGAGCAAATGGAAACGCAGAGCTGAAAGGGATCCTTTGATCCAAGCCCCTCATTATACAGATAAGGAAAGGGGAGCTCAGGGAAGGGGAGTGGCTTGCCAAAGCCACGCAGCAGATTATGGCCAGGCCTGCAATTCAGGTCACTGGCCCCAGGTCATCCAGGGGTTTTCGTTAGGATGAGTTATAGAAGATGTGCAACAGTGTTTGGTGCGACTCTCGGGAAACCCCTTTGAGCTTGAGCAGGCTACTTGTCTGCACTGTGCATGAGCCTTCTAACTAATCTCCTTGCCTCTGGCTCTCTCCTCGCTAATTAACATGCACGTGCTGCAAGCTTTATCTGCTTGGTGGAGGTCCTAATCACATCTCTCCCTGCTCAAAATCGTTGGAGTCTCCTAAAAAAATAAAGCCCAAACTTCTTAGCGTTGCAGCTACACACGGTGTGGGTGCAAACTCCCTCCAGCTTTATTTTCCACCACTTCCTGATCTGAAGGCCAATTTCCTGCTCTCCATCTCTGTTTCCCTCAACTCAGGCTCCTTTAGGGCTGAAGGGGCTCTTATTCCCTATGTCCCAGTCAAGGCCCGCCACCCAGTAAGCTCTGAGTTGAGCTATCCTGTGGTTGGCCTGAGTTGTAGGTCTGGGGCTCTGCTGAGGTCTCCCATCCTGGGGCAAGGGCGGTAGCCCTGCACAGCATCTAGCCCTCACCCCGCGTCCAAGGTTGGGGCCCTGGGACCAGGATCCTTCCTACTTTAGACTCTCTCCTCCCCAGGGCCACATCTTGTCCCTGAACCCCTCAGTCGGTGGTTCTGTGCCCTATGAACACCAACTCTGTGTGTGCCTGCCAGGTACTGACCCCCTATTTCTTCTTGGGCTCAAAGTAGCCAGAAGTCAGCCTCGCCTCTGTAAAGTAAAACCCCAGGTCTAGCATTTGGCATCTTGTGGTCTCAGTTTTATCTGCATCTGTCTCTCCGACTGGGCTGTCTCCTTGCCAGCCCGGTAACCCCAGAGGCAGTGCACCCACGATCCCCCAGCAGGCCGAGAACAGGCTGTCAGGAAGTGTGCACTGAATGGATACAGAGAGATCTGGGAATGAGCGCTCACGGAGAGAACTGGGGAAGACCGGTGGAATAGCTACAGAAGAACTAGCTTTATTGTGACAAAGAAAGAGGGAATGAGGGATTAAGGGAATACAACATTATACCTTTCTTCAACAGTAAATGTGGTTCGAAAACTTCAGGAAGGAATCAAATTCCCTCCTGGAGTCGTTTTCCCCACTTAAAATGTTTTGTTTCCTTCCTTCTTAAAATAAAACAAAAAACCAAAAGAACATTATCTCTTACTGGACTAGTGAAATAATCACCTACCTGATCTCCCTGCTTTTATTCTTGCTGCTCTACGGTGAAGTGTCCATACAGTGAACCAAAGTGATCTTTGAAAACAGAAAGCAGACCATATCACTCTCCTGTTCAAAGCGCTCGCTCCCAGTGGCTCCTCGGCACAGCTAGAATAAACCCAGTTCCATATTGTGGCCTACATGGCTGTCCAGACCGTGTCTTCCACTCTTCTCACCTTGCTCCAGCCCCACTGTCTCTCTTTCTGTTCTTTGCCTATAACCATGCTTATTCCTGCCTCAGGGCCTTTGCACTTGCTTTCTCTATCATCAGTACCCCTATATCTGGTTATGTATGGCTGATGTTTTATTTTCAATCTCAAATGTCATCTCCTCAGAGAGACCTTTCCCGATTGTGCTAGAGAACGTAGCAACCTCCCCTCCACAGATTCCCATGTTCTATTTTCCTCCCTGGTTCTTATTACCTAACATTATGTTTTTTCATATCCTTATCTGATATCTGTTGACCTACTTGGTTATTGTCTGTCCTCTCCCAGTGTCCACCCTTCTCCATGCCCTAACACACAAGCTTCCTGAGGGCAGAAATTCACACTGGCTCACTCTTCTGTTTCCAGCACGTGCGATAGCAGCAGGCACATAGCAGACCATCAATAAATGTCTTGAATGACATTCTTTAAAAGCTCAAAAACAGCTTTGGTCTCTTTTCCCCGGGGCGTGGTCTTGGTTCTGAAGAGTCCTTATTGCCACATCTTCTTGGAACAGACGATGGTTGAGGGGTGTGGTAATTGAGCAATATAGATTGAATGGACCGGGTGTGATCACAGGGCTCAGTCACTTACAAAGAGACCAGAACATTGATCTTCCAGCAAGTGATGAGGAGCTTTCCCGCCTCCTAAGTCCCAATCATTTAACATATAAAGTTATCTAACCTAGTAACATTAGACTGGGAAAGGAGTGGGCCTGAGCATTTAAAGTTCTCCCAGAATCCAAGTGAAGAGTATTTATGACTGCCAAGAAGACAGGAATTTACCTTGCGATTACCCTTAAGCTTTAGGGCTCCTCGTTGGTCCAAGTGCCTTCCAAGGCTCTGAGAGGGGCTCCAGCAATGTGCTTCATGGTTGTATAAATCTGTACAATGTTCAAAAAGTAAGTCATTTCACTTAAATCAGTCTGGGCCACTTCCTCTTTGCTACACCTTCCAATAAGTCACACATCCCCTGGCGTTAAAAGGCTGCAGGCATTGCTGGGATTTGGGTCAGGAAGACCTTTTGCTTGGGGTTAGGGCAATGAAGTGCTGTGAATCCCTGTCCCCTCCATGTATAGTGACGTGAAGTGGTGATAGCCATCCTGGTGTGGGAAAGCTTTCCAGGACTATTTCTATTACTCACTATACTCTGGCAGGGCCAGAGGTAGGATCCCAGTACATGTGCTATTCTGGGACAGCAGAAGTATATGAACTGTGGGAGAGAAACAATATTTGAAATCTGTGGGGCCAGAAACTAGTCTGTGGAAAATGTTTAAAATGATCAGATGTTTAAAATTCTAAGTAATAGATTAAGTTCTCCTTGGCACCTGGTCAGAATGGAAGTTCTTTCCCATTAGGAATATAGTCAACAAGGCAGCATGCACAATTACAAATGTCCTTTGTATTAACCGCACCAGGAGAATTTATGGGCATTCCTGCAGTCCCAGGGCACAGACCTAGATCAGTACTAGCAACAGTGGGTATGTCAGTGTCAAGTCGCCTATCCTTTGCATCCCAAAGTCTCAGATCCTGTCTTAGTGTATCTGATCTTACCGTATTGGACACATCTGGTTCTCACAAAATATGTGATAGTTCCAGAAGAGATTATACTTAAAATCATCACCAATGCCACAAAATAGGCTGTATGAAGATGTATTTCAGTGACAACATTTCTGTATGTATTCATTAACAAGTCACTGCATGCAGTTTAAGAATGATTTGATTATATAATTATGGAGCTCAATAAAATGTAGAGGCAATTGAAAAAATGCACTTGATTTCTCTTGGTATGCCTTGATTTTGGATTAGATTTTTTTTTTTTTTCAAAATTATTGAGCATACCTGAATTCACATCTTATGAGAAGGAGCTTTCTCAGTGGAAGCCAAAAAATGTAAACTGAAAAAAAATACTGGTTGAAACTTGAAGTGCGCTAACATTGTAAAAAAGAAAAAAAAAATCTCTGCTGGTCATACTGGATGATGAGTGAAGAATCATAATAGCCAAGAAAATAGAGAGAGTGAAGTTGACAATGTAGGTAAAGAGAATATGAGGAGGATCAGGACACTCCTAAAAAGAAATTAGAAAAGAAAAAAAAGATAAAAATAATAAAGAGTAAGACAATCTGTACTTTGAAAAGAACACACAAAGGCCAAAGGTCAATAGTGGCTTTATTTTGATGAATTCATTGTGCTCTTTCATTGTGCCCTGTTGAAATGAGCAGTAATTTCATTCAACTTGATTTGGTGAAAGACCTTTTTTTTTTTTTTTAAATAACATTAAATTCTTTATATGACATATGAGGACATTAACGTCAAACTGGTTAATGAATGTCGTCAATTCAAAAAATATTTAAGATGAGTCATACACAATAAAATTTGAAATATCCTGAAATCTTATAGCTCATATATGAAAGAAACTTTGTAGAGATTTTCCCCAGTTGGATGATAATCCTGAAAATTTATAGGACATTCTTAATAACAAGGTGTGAAGCTGAGACTTTCTCTAAATTATCCATAATAGAAACAAATTTGAAGGGTCCATGCTGGGAGGAAGACTTAATTATCTTTCTGTTTCCTCTGCAGAAAATATTACAAAATTATTATTCTATGAAGAGGTAATAAAAGACCATGCAGCCAAAAGTGTAGGTAAAAAGCTAATTAATAAAAACAAAAATTGAGGATTTTATGGTCTTTGCCAGCTTTTAAAAATTTATAGCTTATGGTGATTTATTTTCTCACGCTAAATAAATATTCACTCTAGAAACTAATTTTATATTCATGATTTTGTATTATTTTTTCTTAACTGGGCCTTCCCAAAAAAAACTATGTGAGCTTCAGGCCACACCAAATGTGAATTAGCTGCCAGCAGATAGGAAACTATAATGGTGGCTTCTGTGGCCCTCAAGATGGAGAAACATGGAATATAAACCTATTCTAACAGGGCGCAGAAGCTGAAGGGGTAGGAATTTCTTGTGTAACGTACTATATAAAGCTTTTATTTGTTGAAACGCTTAGCTACTCCTTGCAACGAGGCAAGATGAGCTATATGGCAGAATAGATCATGAAAAGAAGCATCAGTTTCTCTGTCTACCTCAAAATACTGTGTTTTCATTTCCTGGTATACTGGGTTGTCCCCTCTAAATTCATGTCCACGTGGAATCTCTGAATGTGACCTCATTTAGAAATAGGGTCTTTGTAGATATAATTTGTAAGGTTAAGATGAGGTTATACTGGATTAGGATGGCCCTAAATCTGGCGTCCTTATAAGAAGGCTGTGTGAACAGAACAGAGCCAGAGAGGGAAGAGGCTCTGTGGGGATGGAGGCAGAGATTTGGGGGTATGCTGGAACAAGCCTATCAGAAGCTCAAGGAGGGAAGAGGGATCTCTCCCAGAGCCTTGGGAGGGAGCATGGCTCTGTCAACACCGTGATTTTATACTTCTTGCCCCCAGCACTGTGAAAGGGTGTATTTCCGTTGTTTTAAACCACCAAGTTTGTGGTTATTTGTTACAGCAAGCCTAGGAAATTAATACACCAGTTTGCTAGTATAATGTGGGTGAGTGGTGGCAGGTGCTAATGGTCAGAATTTCAAGACAGGTAGGCAGAAAGCCCCTGTCCTCTATCTCGCCATGACTTTGTTGCAGAAACAAACATTCATGGTGACTTTACTATATACTAATTACTGCCAGGCCACGGGAGGGGGCAGAGAGAGCAGTCAGATGCAGTCCCGACTCCATGGAGCTTCCAAGCAGGTAGAGATATGGCAGGAATAAAAAGATGGCTGCTTCCAGGCGACACAGAGCAGAGCAGGGATCCAGACCACATCTTCCACCGGGCTTCCTGTGGTGGCAAGATGACAGGTTAAGGGGGCATGAGTCATTTATGGGACTGGGGTCAATAGCAAACTGGAGAAGCACTGGGGTGCAGAGAGAGAGGGGGAGAGAGATGGAGAAGGAGGTGGACTTTCAATATTTTCCATGACAATGAAACTTTGAGGAGAGGAGAAAACATCTACAGGTGATTTTTCAGAAGGATTTCTGGGTGGGATTCTGTGCAAATTGTCCAGGGTTGCACCTTTGACAAAATCAGCAATGCAACTGTCCATTATTATTCAAAGCTTTCAGAGTGAGACCAAAGTTTCTTCGATGTGGCATCTTATAGATACAGGACCATGAGATCTTTCGGTTTTTTGTGGGTTACCCACTGACACAAGTATTTTGTAATGGAAGGTGGGACATGAGCTGGGCAGGAGAGAAGCAGCAAAGCGCCAGTTGAGACTAGTGAAGATGAAGACAGTCTATCTGGGCTACTCTTTGTCATGCTAGGGTCCCCACGACCTAATGCAAACTCCTCCCAGGGGGAAACTTGTTGTAGAGAGAGCCATCATCTTTCTGGAATGTTGTGACTATGGTGTCAATATTGACTGTGCCCCTCCCTTGGCCCAACTAGAAGCCGGAAAGAGCCAGAGCCCACTGACTTTAATTACATGCTCTGTGACTCTTTTCAGTTTTCTCAAAGCTTCACAGAGACCTTGGCTAACTTACTCCATTCAGGAGAGCCCTCTGCACACTCTTCTCACTAACCTTCTTCTCTACTCTGAGAGCGCATTTGTCATAGGACCTGAACACATCCTTAGTTGATAATGTGGTATGTTATTTCTAAGACTTGTATTTTATAAAGTACATGATGAAATTCAATCCCAGGGCCCAGGCGGTTTAGAGAATGTGTCAAATGTTCTAGTGAGGGGGGCTAGTCTTTTAAGAAAAAAATCCCTTTACATCTTGGCCAAGTCCCTGATGTACAGTTGGACCACATCATAAAAGATGCTCAAATGGTTATGGCCAGTATCACTGGATTGAATCATCTCCCTGACGAGATGATGAGTCTGTGGGATTGGGCCTGTTCCCAAACCCGGAGAACTTCAGACTGCACACTCGTGCACCTGGGGATTTGGCTGCCACCATCTGCTTTCTTGGAAACTAAAGAGGAAAAGACATCCATCGACTATGTTCCCTTGGTACTAGCCCCAGGGACTCTAGATAATATTCATTTGAAAATAAGCTCCCAAATGTGTCAGATTTGGGAAGAAATTGCATCTCAAGCATCACTCATGGCTGGTTGTCAATTCATGATCTTTATTTTTGTCTCTCTCTTATCTTTCCCAGAAAACATATCCTCTTCTAGCAGCAGCTCAAAGTCTACACAACCTGCACCTTCCACCTCAGCATGAACTTGGGGAACTCATGTGCTTTCACGCAGAGTAGGAGAACAGGACGGGGGTTAGACCTGGCACTGCTTCTTGATGGCTTTGTGAGCCTGGATGGATCACTTTGCTCTCTGATTTCATTTTCTCCACATATAAAGTGAAGGTGGAAATCCCAGATCATGAACTCTCCACATTCTGATGGGAAGAAGACTGCTTTCTCCCAGAGATCAGTGATTCTGATCATCTCCAATGTATTACCTCTTACTCCAGATGACATTGGCAATTATAGCAGCATAGCATGGTTCCAAAAGTCCTGTATCTTCTCTATCAGCCAAACTGAATAATTAAAGGGCCTCTGCAGGGTCACCACATCAAATAGCTTTGGGAGAGTCAATCACACTATATTATTTATCTAAATGGTGTCCCAGGGTGCCTGGGTGGCTCAGTTGGTTAAGCGACTGCCTTCGGCTCAGGTCATGATCCTGAAGTCCCGGGATCAAGTCCCGCATCAGGCTCCCTGCTCAGCAGGGAGTCTGCTTCTCCCTCTGGCCTTCCTCCCTCTCATGCTCTCTGTCTCTCATTCTCTCTCTCTCAAATAAATAAATAAAATCTTTAAAAAAAAAAATTGTGTCCCAGAGTTGTGCAAACTGGCAGGTACTGAGGATGCGGTGGGAATCATTATCTTGGTATCTCCCAGTTCTTTGAAGAAGACACTAATCTCAGTGATTTCTGCCCCCAGGAACATGACAGTGTTTTTAATCTATTTTGCTAGGGAGAGGGGACTGTAGGGGCTTCCTCTTGGTCTCTCCTACTTGGCTCCTTCTTCATGGATTAGGAGGCCAGTATGTGGATTCTGTGAATTCCTGAGACTATGTTTCCAACACCGTATTCATAAATTCCAGGATGGATTCAGAGTTTCCACTGAACTTACCACGAAACAAAATTGAGTCAAAATTCCATTTATCACTTGACCTGTAAATAGACTCAATAGTTCACATTCTACCTGTTAGGCTACAGGAGGTTCTGGGTCCTAGGATTTAGAGTTTAATTAAGGCCAACACTTAGTAATTCCTCAGAGGTATATTTACCCTGTTGAAAAGACACAGGTCCCTTTGGGGAAGGCTAGGAAAAAGAGTTACAGGCCTACCTTCCATATTTTTACATGATTCATGCTTCCCTTTTCAAGGCTACCTGGCCATCCCTCCACTCAAGGAGCCCTGGGTTTGCCTGGATATGGAAATTGCATTAGGGATGGCAACAATATTTGTAGCATAATATCTTGGTGTCCTAAAACCTAGAGCTATGCAAATCAAGTAGGTCCTTGATGAGGTGCCTGTCTACTTAGGGCCTAAGGTATCTTAAGGTTGGTGACACTTTCCACTCTTGTCCCTGAAAGTCAGACATGCAATATTACTGCTTATTATGGTAACCACACTTACTTTACAAATGCAGGTGAAATGCTTCTAATTGTCTCCAGCGGCGTTTCCTCTTCCTAGTGAGATCAGTGACTCCATTTTACCTGGAACTTGACCCATCAGCACCCCCTACCCATAGAAAAATACCATCAAACCACTTTTCAGTGATGCTGGCACTCTCTTCATCAATATAGATCTTAAGTTCTTGGTGAGAGAGTGTGCCCAGATCCACATAGCAATCATGGGAGGGAGGGAGTGGTCACACATGGATAAATCCACTTTAGCATTCCTATCCCTCAAAGACTCTGAGTCCAGAATCCCTGAAAGAATACCCTACTGATAACATCAGCAAGATGTGTTAGGTTCTCCTCCCTTTGGGTGAAGTGCTCTCAAAGTCCATTTCTACACTTGTTTTCCAGATTTTTCTGCTTGAACCTCAGGTTTGACTTTGAAACTGCCTCCTTTCCATCCTCTAAAGCACTCATTAATTTGATTCTAATAATAAATCTTAAGACAATGATAGAAGGAAGGTAGTTATCTTGATTTCCTCTTGCAGGGCATCTCCTCAGGCAAGGGAGTAATAGATTATTCTAGCAATCAAGGAACAGCCTCATTGAACAAGAGATGAACAGCTGCTTCTGCTGTCAAAAGCTCAGTGTGGGCTGGACTTTTTTTTTTTTTTTAAGAGAGAGAGAGAATCTTAAGCAGACTCCATGCCCAGCATGGAGCCAGACATGGGGCTCGATCTCACGACCCTGAGATTATGACTTGAGCCAAAACCAAGAGTCAGACGCTTAACCAACTGAGCCACCCAGCGTCCCCAGACTTTCAAGGTACCCTTGAAAGCATTCCTTGCATTCCTTTGCAATTTCTAGGGAAGCATTCTTTCTTAATCTGTACCCTCATTTTACACTAAAGACAACTGGTGTGGTGAGGCTGGGAATTCATTTTATCTTTTACTTTGGTAGCCCAAGGATTGGGTTGAATTTGCTTTCTCTCTGCCTCAGCTTTGTAGATGTCAATTGTAAAAGATTCTTTTTACCCTGGCCACGGAAGCTTCCCAAGTTTTAGTTCATATCTTGAGCAGAGAATTTAGGGATTTGAGTTTGTCAATATCTTTCTTTGAGCTGTTGATTGTTCTCTGCCATTTGATCCTTGAATTTCACAGCATGCTTTATGGTCCTAGTGTTATGGGCTATTGGCTAGTGTGATGGTCCTCCAAACTTAGCTCTCAGTGTGCCCTCAGCCAATAGTTTAGTCATTGTTATTATTGTTGTTTGTTACTGCTTGCCATGAATTTTTCAATATCCATTCCTGGAGACAAATGGAAATTACTCTGCCTTTAGCTCCCTTAGATTAGATAGTCCAAAAATTCCTGTTCCTCTTAAGTGCTCATCCCCCATTTTCTTAGGCTTTCTGGATTACAACTCACTTCTGGATGCTCAGTTGCAAATAACCTAATTCACTGTGGTCAACTTCTGTGGAAAAGAAATACATTGGCAGGTTCTTAGGTAACACACAGAATCAATGGGAACTGTGGTAAGAACAAAGGAGGGCAGTAGGGAACACAGCCAAGACCATGTCCCGGGCATAGACTGGTTCAGATAGTGGTACCACCACAATTCTTGCCCCTCTCCACGATGGCCACTTGATATGTGCTGCTGCTAGACTCTTGCTGCTGTCCTCTCCACTGAGGGTAATTAACAAACCATCTCCATGTCTTTGAGTTATTTCTTTGAGATTCAAAGTTAGGTGGAATCATCTTACTGGCTAAGTCCATTTCATTTGCTCCTGTGTGGGCTTTGGGGGAGTGGGGAAAGGCAGGATTTCTGCTCTTCAGCTTCCATAGAGGGAAAGATGCTGTTTCTTACTAATATCCTACTCTACAGAGAATTGCCCACAGATAGGAAGAGGGCTTAATGTTGGGCAGGGAAAACCAAACCAAACCAAGCCAAAAATAGGACCACGGTGATATTTTTCATTCATTCAACAATCATTTATCGAGCGCTCTCTATGGAATATGCAAGGCTATGGTTTTCAGCCTACCAGTACAGGTAACATAGTATTACTTAGACATGCTTTAAAGAGTTCTATAAACAATGAACAGTTAAATTGTCTGAGCAGTTCATCATTACTTTTATCACACCAAATATAGTGCCACCTTTGGGCCTTTGCACCTGCTGCTCCCTCTACTTGAAAGTCTCTTCTCCTAGAGAGCACATTTTCTACTGGATTGAGTTATGTCAACTTGAAAGTCTCTTCTCCTTCACTTTTCTACTGGATTGAGCTATGTCAACTTGGTTAAGATGGAACCTACATTTTCCAGAATCCCTCTTCCTATAACTTTCTAGGTTAGAGTTGACAAAAAGAGAACATGCATGAGATTTGGACAAATGAAATAGAGCAGTGGTCTTTCCTCTAGGAAAGTTGTGATGGGCAGATGCAGTGATGGACAGATGCAGAAGTGCCTGGCAAGTCCCACCTTGCACTTGCTCTTTTCTCCTCCATGCCCAGATCCTTGGCTATGGCCCTGGAGAAGTGGTAGCTACATAGAAGCAACAGATCTCCATGGACCTCTCCATGAGCTTTCTTCATGGTCCCCCTCAGTGGCTGCACATCCTTGGCTTCTCAGAGCCCCTGCAAGCTGTGATCTGTCTCCATCAGCCAGTACTTCAGGACTAGTAAAAGACTCTTGCCCAACTATAAGCCAGAACTTCCCCTTCCCCAGCTCCTCCCATATTTGAGTAAGGTCTAATTCCTATAATAATTTTCTTACTCCAATAATAGTCATAGTGGCTCTGATGAACCCAGATGGCTACACCTCTGCTCAAAGGTCACTGTGCTGGTGAGGATCTTCTGACCACACTGTATAAAATTAGTAACCCCTCAGGCTCCAGTACTCTTTACCCTCTTTACTATGCCTTACCTTTCTCTGTGGCCATCTGCTATGTGACATATTTTTTGTATGTTTCTCTGTTGTCTCTTTCACCCAGAGACTTTGCCTGTTGTGCTGCAGCCTCAATGCTTAGCGTAGTGCCTGCCTGGTACTTGTAGGTATTTTGTATGAATATTTTGTATGAATGAATGAATGAGTCTCTTACTTTCATCTTATGTTCAATGGGGTTTTATTAGGAAAAAAGTTCTGTTGCTCAAAAAATTTAAAATCACTCTACTGGACTCTTTCAGGAACTGGGCAGACAGAGATAAACAGTGTACTGGCAAATAGCATGTGTTTAGTAAATACTCATTGTATTAATATAAATGAATGAATGGGTGAATGAATAAATACATAGCTTTTACCTAAAGGAGCTCATAGTATCCCCAGATGTTGGAAGTTAGGACACTGAGAAAAAAAAAATACTAGAGGTTCACAAAATATATTTTGAACCAAATATGAAAGGGCTAAGTGTCAAAATCAAGATCTGCTTAAAGCATAATACTACCATCACAGAAGAGGAACTTCTGAGAGAAAATTTTAAATATTATTATAAATTAATTATCCACTTGCTCAAATTTCTAGTTTCAAACTTTAAAAGTTTGATAACAAAGGGTAGAAACAATGATTTCTCAGCACTTCTAGCTATCCTATTTTTAAGCTTCTAAAAAAAATTTAGGTTCAAAAAATATAACATTTTCCTTAAGCTGTTTAGCTAAAGAACTCTCTCAGTACTCTTACAGAAACATCAACCTACTTCCCGTTATAACTACTTGAAAATTTGAAAGAGATATTAACAGCTTTACAAAAAACATTGACTATGGCAGTATTTTACTCTTTTGATAAAAGACATTACTGAAATATAGTTTGACAATCATACAAAGCACAATAGATTTTTTTTACTAAGTTATTTCTAGAATGATTATATATGTTTGAAAATAGTTAACCAGATATTAAAAATTAATCCAGAAGACTTGCCCTGTTGGAATTACTGACATTATCAGACATGATGTTGACCTAGGCAGCCATTCAATCACTGGTCACACAACAGTGGGTGCCAGAAATGATATCAAACGGGTCAAAACCCAAGGTCCAGCTGAAGCTGAAAGAAATATTTGGCCCAAATTCTGAGACCAACACTAAGCTTTGGTGCATTCCTAAATGATACCTTGCATTTTTACATTTTCTATATTTGAGATTTTTTGCAGACTCTCATCTTCTCAGCAACACTGGTGGGGGAGGGTGTAGACAGGGTAGCTCTCATTTAACCCATTTCATGAATGAGGAGCCTGAGGTTCAGAGACTTGAAGTGAGTTCATGACATGGCAGGAACTACCAGAGCTGGTTTTCTGACAGTATTTTCTGGGTTCTTTGCTCAGTGTCCTTCACTATCATAACCAGTGTTCCCTGAAAAGCAGAACTTAGGGCAGACTTGAGTATGGGTAGTTCTTTGGGAAGTGATCTTAAGGACCACTTGGAATGAGAGACTGAGGAGGGACACTAAGGCAGGGGTGCACCATTGAGTTCACTACTGCTTTGGACCACTAGCACTTGACCCCATGAGACTTCTGAGGGGCATTATGGATTGCATATCTGACGCATTTAAACACTGGATCAATGGTGGCCCTGTGGGCTTCAGCCTCCAACCCCGGCTTTCTTTGTTGCACATATGACAGTGCCCATGGCTTTCCTTGGGCTCCCCAGGACAAGGCAGCAGAGAAGCTCGTGGGACAGGAAGTGAGAACTATGGTGTCAAGGGCTGATTCTACAACCAGCGTACCTGTGTCAGAATTCTGGCACTGCTATCTGTGTGACCCTGAGCAAACTATTTAACCTTGCGGTGCCTGTCTCTCTATCTGGAAAATGGGATGAGAGGAACAGTCACCTTAGCATAGGGTTTTCCTGGTTTAACATGTAAAAAGTGCTTAGACATATGGGAGATGCTTGGCGAGTGTTCGCTGCCATGGCAGGGGCCAGAGCGTGTGGCTTTTGAAAGTCTAGTTTGGGATCTGCCCTGAATGATGGAGGCAGGGTGCTGAGCAGCAGAGTGATGTGGTCAGAGTGTGCTGTAGGAAGATCAGCTACCAGCATGTTCTGGATGTACTCAGAGGCCCCAGAATTGAAAGCAGGGGGGCTTTAGTGGATGCCCACCTGTGAAGCTCTGACTGACAGACCCCACCATCACAGGTACAACCAACCACATTCTCCTCAAGATCAGCAGAGAGATGAAAAGAAGTTCCTGGCCTTGCCTGCCTGGGCTCAGTCCCTGAGGATATGGATATCAAATGACAGTGGCCTGGTGCTTTGGAGACTGGAAAATAGAAGAAAGCCTGCTGTTTACATTATTTAGTAGCTTGGCATGGTTGAAGGAACACGGGATTAGACTTTCAGATTCATATTTGTGCTCTGGCTTCAGTGACCTTTGGCAAGTTCTTGACTTCTCTGAGCTCTAAGAGAGTCTATAAAATAAGGAGACTATGTCTACCCCATAGGGTTTTTGAGAATTAATTAATTTTTGAAATAATGCTATATAGACCTTGGTACAATGTAGGGCTCTTAGTAGGCCTTCAATAAATAGAGTGTTTTGAAGTGGATATTAATATGATGATGATGATGATGATGATGATGATGATGATGATGATATAGGCTTTTGTAAGGAATAAAACGGATGAGGTAGTGCATCATCTAGCATGGTATTTGGTATACAATAGGCTCTTAATATCGGTTTGCTTCTGTCCTCCCCTCCCATGGGCTGCTTACCTTTTCTCTGGAGTCTCTGTTGCCATGACAGTCAACACTTACACACCCCATCTCTGGCTCACAGTTCAGTGACCAAGTGTGAATTTTCATTGCTCCTCGGTTCTCCAGTGCCCAGGATGACAAGTTAGGGAACACCTTGGAGGTTCCCACTGACTTCCCAGCGGCATTGCCTCTCAGTGACTTGCACAATATCAGCAGCAGTTTCTCATGGACCCAAGCCCATGTGATTTCAGTGGGACCTGCCACCCCTGACCAGCGTGGCCTGTCTCAGGACAGTTCAGACAGAACCTGCTCTCTTACAGATTCTCAGCCAGAGCTATGCTCAGCCATCCACATCTCAGCCTGTCGTTAGACTTTTTTTTTTTTTATTATGTTATGTTAGTCACCATACAGTACATCATTAGTTTCAGATGTAGTGATCCATGATTCATTAGTTGTGTATAACACCCAGTGCTCATCACCACATGTGTCCTCCTTAATACCCCCACTGAAACCCTCAGTTTGTTTCCCGGAGTCCATAGTCTCTCAAGGTTCATCTCCCCCTCCGATTTCTCCCCCTTCATTTTTCTCTTCCTTCCCCTAATGTCCCCCGTGCTATTCCTTATGTTCCACATATGAGTGAAACCATATGATAATTGTCTTTCTCTGCTTGACTTATTTCACTTAGCATAATCCCCTCCAGTCCCGTCCATGTTGATGCAAAAGTTGGGTATTCATCCTTTCTGATGGCTGAGTAATATTCCATTGTATATATGGACCACATCTTCTTTATCCATTCATCTGTTGAAGGGCATCTCAGCTCTTTCCACAGTTTGGCTATTGCAGACATTGCTGCTATGAACATTGGGGTGCATATGGCCCTTCTTTTCACTACATCTGTGTCTTTGGGGTAAATACCCAGTAGTGCAATTGCTGGGTCATAGAGTATTAAAATAGCTCTATTTTTAGCTTTTTGAGGAACCTCCACACTGTTTTCCAAAGTGGCTGTACCAGCTTGCATTCCCACCAACAGTGTAAGAGGGTTCCCCTTTCTCCACATCCTTGCCAACATTTGTTATTTCCTGCCTTATTAATTTTTGCCTGCCGTTAGACTTTGAGAATAAAGCCCATTTTCTTTTTTTTTGTTTGTTTTTTAAGATTTTATTTGTTTAAGAGAGAGAGAAAGGGAAGGAGGGAGAGAATGCACTTGCAGGAGGGAGGGGCGGAGGGAGAAGGAGACTCCCTGCTGAGTGGGGCTCAATCTCAGGACCCTGGGATCATGACCTGAGCTTCATGAAGGCAGACACTTAACCAACTGAGCCACCCAGGTGCCCCAAATAAAGCCCATTTCCTATACAAAAGCAAGGACTAGTTTGAACACTCTTAACTTTAGTGTATGGCTTTATATTTCTAAAAGTCTCTTCCCATCATTAGTTGCTTTTGTAAGCAGATTTATTTATCTGCAGTTGCTAAATGCATACTCAATATTGGGACACACAGTTCTGTGTTAAAATATCTGGTCTTCAAAAAAAAAAAAAAAAAAAGGATCTTGCAAATTCACTCACCAGAGTGAGATTGAGGAGTTAATTGAAATCAGCTGGAGCACTAAGAGCACGAAGGGCTTTTAGGGTTTCTGCTTTTACAGGCAGCCAAAGCGGTTAGTACAGGAAGTGCTCAGAGTGCTAGACCTATAGCCCTCAAAGGAAAAGGTTTGCCACATTTAGTTTTTCATTTGGCAAATATTTATTGAGCAGCTATTACATGCCAGGCATTGGTCTAGGTGCCAAAGATAAAAGGGGGAACAAATAGACAGAAAATTCTTGCCTTCATGGAGGGAAACCTAGAGGGGGAGGCAGAGATGAAACTAAGTAAATAAGTAAAACATAGGTGTTGAATAGTAGCAAGTATTAAGAAAAAGATTAAGCAGGCAGGGGTGGTAAACTGTTGGGGCTGGCATTGTGGGCACTTGGCGATGGCCTTGGTGTTGGGGAGAGGGTTGGAGTGTGCCAAGCACTCTACTGGACATTGTAGATACGTAGATGAATACGGCACAATCACTGCTCTCTTGGGAATGTGGCAGGAGCTGTGGGCTCTCACCCAAAGGTACCCAGTGCAGTGTGAATAGAAGTGGCACGAGTCACACCCAGGAATGCCTTCTGTGTGTGCCCTTCCTCCATGCCTTCCCCCTGCTAGAAGGACAAATACCCGAGCTGCCTTGGAAGGCAGGTAGGTATGGCAGTTCCCAGAGCCAAGGTCAGCCTGAGTCCTAGTATCTTGCTAGTGCCATTCTATTTTCGGGTCTAGATGCTACAGCAGTTTTTTAACACTAATTTATGGAGCACTTATGTAATGTATCTCTAAAACGAAATAACATTCTTCCATTCATTTATGCGGCTGATTGCTAGGTTTTATTCACATGGCAAAAAAGCTCCAGTAGCAGAGAAAAGGAATGTTTCATTCTTTCAGCAGTGGGTGGGTCAAGTTGGGAAAGGTGTGACAAGGGAACAGATATTTGAGCTGAAAGAGAGTGAACAAGAATCAAGAATTCACTTTGAGGTAGAAAAGGGGAAAGGGCATGATGAATTGAAGCCACAACTTGAATAAAAGCCCAGTGGCATGAAAGTGCCTATTTTGTGTGTTCTCTGTGTGTGTGTGTGTGTATGTGTGTGTGTTTTAACTCCCTGTAATCACGAAGGAAAGAAAATGGCATAGTCCTAAACTACTGTTCTCGTTATCTCACTTTGATTTTATATTTATAAATATATTTTATATTTACTACGATGTAGTAAAAAAACAATGTATATGTTTGAAAGCTAAACATAGCTTTTATTAACATTTCCAAAGATTTCAAAGATAGCCCTCACAAGGTTGTAAAAAATGTTTGATTCTTTTCAAAGTGCCTGAGTGTTCTCAGTTATGGGGTTTTAGACAGTAGGTTCAACTATAAATCCACTTCTCTGAAACCTGAATTTAATCAGAGCTGAGATGGTTTCTAAAAATAGACATCTATAGTTGCAAAATACAATTAAAATTACTACAAGGATTACATTTTTTTTTTTTTTTGGCATAGACACAAAGGGATAGGACCCTTCACTAGCTGTCACACAGTATAATTTATATTAGTACATATTAGAGACTGCATATTCCATATATAACACAGCCTGCCCATTTCCTGTTTGTTCAAAGCCATCACTCCTCACACTCTACCGCCCAACTGTATGTCTAGCATGACCATGAACCTGCAAGCCAGGTGCTATGTATCCTTGTTTTACGGATGGGGAAACCGAGGCACAGAGGTTGAATACTTGTTCAAGGCTGTGTGATCACTGAGTTTTACAGAAATTGGATGAGGTCTATATGACCGCAAAGCTCACTTTATTAACAACATTCCTTTTTTGCTTTTCCTTCACATTTATTTTTCATTTCCAGGGTACATATTTTTAAACCTTGTTCAGGTACTGGAGATATCAGACTATTATTTTGGGGATTATGTGTTGAACTGTCATGTTTTCAAAACATCCATCAACAACAAGTATTCTTTTCCAGTTCTGCCCTCTGGGGCCACGATGACCTTTCTTTGAGCTGCGTCTTCAATATAGCAGTGTGTCTCAAGTGTTTCTTGGTACAGGGCAATTTCCTTTGGCCCAGAATTACCTTCCTGGGTCACAGGACACCCAGATTGTGCAGGATTTCAAGGCATCCATATATCTGCATAAATCTCCCTTAAATCTCTGGGTAAAACAAGGTCAACTCAGTCTTAATTTTTTCTCTAATTTTTGGGTTGAATAGTTAAGCTCTGATAGCTATTGTCAGGAGATTGGTGGGCTTCCTAGGGGAAAAAATGCCTCAACATTTTGTGTTCTCTATCAGGGTTGGAAAGTGATAAGGAGGGGCTCAACCCTGTGTATGATGCCATGTTTATTCTCCTTTATTTTATCATCACCACAAGCTTAGGAGGCAAATAATATTATTTCAATTTTTACAGATGAGGAGCCTGAGATTCCAACTTGTCCACGGCCACCCAGTGAGTGGGTGCTAATTCTGGAATTCAAATGGAAGCCTGTCCGATCCCATAGTCCAAGGTCTTTTCACAACTTGATGCTTGAATGATTAGAATGAATTGTTCTATTTAAACCAATTCCTCTAGCCTATTGTTTTCCAAACTCTGGAGTCATGAAATTGATTTTATGAACTGTTATTGGCATTAAAAATAATAGAATAAAAAGATGACTGCATTCCATATAGTCAGGACAAGCATTGTTTTTGTAAAACTTTTGTTTCAGTTCTATATTCACACATGTATCCACTTGTGCCTAATAATGTGTGGCCTGGCTGGCCTGGTAGAAGCATTTTCTCATGAGCTGCAATCAAGAGTTCTCTATTTCCCTCCCACACCTCACCCCCGTGTCCTCTGGTCTAGACACTAACTGTCCTGTAGACTTTGCAAGTTCTCAGGTTCAAAATGGATCTTCGTTGTTCCTTGGCAGCCCTGGTCCACTCCCAGGGCTTCTTTGTCCCAGGTAGTGTGTCATGGTCCATCTCATCATGGTCATCCCCGTCGATTGCCGCTTTCTTAACCATCACATCTAATCTGATTTTTAGTTATATCAAATTTAGTTATGAACTAAATCTCAACACTCTTCCTTTCACTCCATCCTCCTCTGGTGTTGACTTTGGAGACAAGTGTGCAGTTTAATCCAAACCCGTATCCTGGGCAACTAGATACCCTGCCTGCTACTCTTCCTTTGTTTTTCCCTTTTTTTGCAGTGCTTCCAGAGCTTATCCCTTGGATTATTCACTATTATTGAAGAACTGAAGAATTCATTCATTTGTGTTCTTATTTAAGATGGATTGAGCAGACAGCACATCTGAGCATATTACCCCCCCGTTTAAAATCCTTCCATAGACCTCATATAGAGCAGAGGCTCCACAGAGGGGTGTGTGGGTGTGAGTTTCTCAGAAGGTGCTCAAGGCAATGCTTTGGAGGGTAGGAAGAACGTATTCTCATATTTAGTCTATCAGTAGAGAAATAAACACAATTTCTAAAAATATAAATACACACATGTTACAGGCATAGACTTATTTCTCTTTTCTTTACAAAGAGGGGGGTACAATCAAAATGCTTGGTCACGTAGCAGGGACCCGTGTCCACAGGCTCCTTAGCTTTTCATGCAGAGCCCATTGCAACCCGGTGCCAACTTTACTTTCCAGATTCGTGTCTGGCTGTTCCCTACTCCTTCTCGCCTCCATTTGCACTCTCTGCTCCAGCTATAATAAGCTAGCATATTTTCTAGATTTGAAGATGTATTTTTTCATGTTCTAACATTTCTGAGATGCATTTTGTAGTTATTGTTAAAATAAATTTGCCAGGGGCCAGTTAGTGAAGTAAGTCATGATAAAGTGGTGCCTGCCTGCCTCTCTGTGTGTGTGTGTGTGTGAGAGAGAGAGAGAGAGAGAGGGAGAGAGAGAAAACACAGCCTCCAAATCCATTCTATCAACCTCTCCTGCTTTTGAAAAAGTTACCATTCAAGGGCTAAATCCTATCTGTTAAAGGCTTCTAGCCACTTTGTGTATGTTTTAAGAAACAATTAGTGTGGTAGGATATAAAATAATAAAAGGATATAAAAATCACTGACAATAGTCATCTGTGGATAGTAGAATCAGAGGTGACTATGTTTTCTTTATACATTCCTATATTCAAATTTTGTGTAGTGCTCACACATAAGAACATATCATGTACATATCCGTATAAAGGAGAATAAAATAAGTGCCCAAGCTTCAGTTGAAGAAATAAAAGTTCTCGATGCTTTTGAAGCCCCCCCCCCGCCCCCACCCAGTGTGCTCCCCTTTAGCTATGGCCCTCTTTTCTGCCAAGGATAACCATATTCAATTACCTAGGATTTGTCTTCATCATTATGTTGCTTTGCATTGTAGATTATTACATTTGTATGCACCCCCCAACAATATACTGTGAACATTTATATATTGGGAGCTTTGTAATACAGGCGTCAGAACACACATAGAGGTGTGTGTTATTCTGCAACTTGTTTTTTTCACTCCGTGTTATGTTTTTGAAATGTATCCACAGTGGATGCATGAGGTTGTAGTTCATTTCTTCACTGCTGCCTGGTGTCCTATAGTGTGAATTCCTACTTAAATTTATCCATTTTCTGTTGACAAACACAGGGGCTCTTTCGAGTTGTTTTTCTATTACCAACAATGCTGTCACGAATCCTGAGAGGAACTCCTGCTGCACATGTTCAAGCTCTAGGAGGTGCCTTGGGAGAGAAATGGCCAGTTCCCCAGGTATGTGTATCTCCACCATCACAAGATTATGCACTACAGGTTCCCTGTGTGATTACACCAACATCCAGTGGGCTATCATCAGCGTATGAAAATTCCCATTGCTCCGCACTAGCCAACTTTCAATATGGTGCTACACGTAATTTTTGCCCATCTGTGAGTACAAAGTAGTTATTTTGGCTTTAATTAACATTTTTCTGTTCGCTAACAAGGATGGACATTTTTATATGTTTATAGACCATTTGTGTTCCTCTGTTTATTTTTATGTGGAAGGTCTATTCATGTCTTTTGCTCACTGTTTGTTTATTAGGTTACTTATTTCTTTATTGGTTAAGAGAGAATTCTTTAATGTATTTGTAGAATAATGCTCAGTAAGTTATTTATATGGCAAATTTCTCTAGTAGTTCATGGCTTGTTTTTCCACTTTTTTACAAGCTCTTTTGACAGAAGGCTTTTAATTTTAATGTAGTCACATTATCAATTGCGTGTGCACACGTGTATGTGTGCGTGTGGGTCTGTGATTAGTGCCTCCTGGCTTGTTACACACTCTTTATATCAAGATTATAAAGCCCTTCTTCTATAGTCTCCTTTAAATTTTTAAAGTTTTATTTTTTATATGGCAGTACTGAATCCACCTGCATAGATTGTTATGTATGGTGTGAGGTAGTATCCATTTCATATTTTTCCCCGTAATGGATCCCCAATATTCCTGGTACCATTTGCTAAGTAGCTCATCTTCCCCCGATATCTGCAGTGCTGCTTCTGCCATGAACCAAATTTCCATATACTCAGGAAAGTAGCTTGGCTCTCAATTCTGTCATGTAGATCTGTTTGTCTATCCTCGGGCCGTGTCATGACTGTCTAATGGTTTCATAAGCATTCTGGTAGAGCAAAAGTTCATTCAAGATGGGAGAAATCCTTTAAAATTTTACCAGAAAGTTCTTGTTGGGATTTGGGTTGAAACAATTTGACTCTGTAGATTACTTTTAGGAAAATGACATCAGTATGATCGAGTCTTCCCATCCATGTGCATTGTAAAATTTTTATTGTTTCTTTTTTTTTGACATTCTTTTGAGTACTTTTAGAATTTTCTCCATGGAATTTTGGTACAGATTTTGTTATATTTCTCAAGTATATAGAGAGTCATATATATCATAGATATGACATATAAAATATTTGTATATGCATTTTTGTGACTGGATAAATACTATCTTTTAGGAAGTTATTTATTCTAAGTGTTTCTTCAATCTAAATATTCAATTGGCTTTTGCATATTCATGTTTTATCCAACTATATTATTAATTATTTGCATTTTTTTCAGTTTTTGATACAAACATATACCATATCTAAGAGTATTTCCTATTATTATCCTTTTTATTTCTTTATCCTGACTTAGTATGTTGGCTACGACAAATATTGAAGAGGAAACCATCCTTTTCCTGCCTCATAGGAAACGCTTCCAACATTTTACCTTTAAGTATGTTTTACTGTAGATTTTTGATAGATGCCCTTTAGCAGTGAAGTGTTCCTTTCCACTCCTAGTTTTATAAGAATTTTTAACTGTAAATTTTCAAAGTTTATTGAACATTTAAAAAATCTAACAAGAAGGATGTGAGATTTTTCTTTATTATTAAATAAAGTAAAATACGCCATAAATTTTTTAAAATGCTAAACCAAACTTGCATTCCTGGGATTAATAAACATTGTCAAACTGCATTATATTTTTTACTCCTCGATGAAACCAATTTGAAAATACGGAATTTGGAATATTTAAATCTGTTCGTGAGTGACAACAGCCTGTAATTTTAATTTTTTTAATACCATCTTTGTCTGGATTTGGCATCAAGATTATACCGACCTCATAAAACTAGTTGGGGAGTATTCCTTTTTCTGTTCTCTAAAAGCGTTTGTATAATACTGGAATTATCTGTTCCTTGTCAGTTTGGTAGAATTCACTTGTAAAACCATCCATCTGAGCCTGAAATTTTCTTTGCAGAAAGATTTAAAGCCAGTCTTCAATTTCTTCGTTGGTTATGGTAGTATTTAGGCTTTTTATTTTGTTTTGAGTCAGACAAAATGAATGAATCCCTGAGAAATATAATAATACAATAAAACTAAGAGAAGGTTAATTTTTAGTATTTCATAATTCAGTGAAGGGGAGGAAATCGAGGAGTATTATCAAATAGGAAAGGCCAATAAAATTCTACTATTCTCAGGTGTTTCTAAAAATTATACTGTCAATCTTAAAAATGAGGTCAAGATGTGGAGCGCATGTTACAAAAAGTTGTGAGTCACTATGCTATGTGTAACTCCTCATGTCTAAAAAATGACTCCAAAGAATGGATGCTGAATGTATAGAAGACAGGGAAACTCACTGTGATATAAAATAAGAAAATGGTTTATAAGGGTGGGGACACATATATGCTATTATGGGTAGATAATTTTTATATGTGTTTATTTAATGTAATAGGTCTTTCTATTTTATCCCCCCCCCTTCAGAAGGTATAATTAGTGGTATGTCTGAAAAGCCAGGAGTTCTTGGAACCAAGGAAATACGGTCTTTGTTATTCATAACAATGCCTTACTTCTCATATCTATACTTCCGAGTAGCAGTTTCCGTTCTCCTTTTCAGTTTTTTAAGACACAGTTTAAATCCAATGTCCCCTCTGACAACTTTCTGAATGTTCTCTATGGATTCATAAAACCCACCCTATCGATAAGAATAAAAATAAACCCTAACAGAAATTTCTGTTGTGAGGTTTTGAGTCATTCTTCCTTACTATAGTAGGCTGGGAGCTCCTTGCAAAGGGGCCATCTCCCAATCACTTCCATGTATCCCCTCCGTACGGCCATGTCCATCCCATGGCAGCTGATTATTTTTCAGTCCTGTTTATTAGAAGAATAAGCTGTGCTTGTGGTGATCTCGACTTCCCAGATTCTTTCTTGGCTTATCTGGATGTAATCAGAGCTCCACGGCAGAAATGAAACTGAGTGTCAAATCTTAGCAGACCATTTATCTTTCTTCTTTTAAATCCCTCATTATCTGGCTATTCAGTTTGGTAGCTGAAGACGGAGGAGGGGGAGAGTGGCAGGCTGTTCTGTCTCTCCCCTTTTCACCCTGGCCAAGGTCTCACTTATTCTTGTCTGGTCTGATGCTGTTGGATAGGATCCCCGTGGGTCCAGTAACCAGACCTGTGGTGTAATCTTACACCTAATTAGACAATCACGCGGCCAGCCCTGGCCCCTGCCATTTGAAGAGTGATTTATTTTTCTTTGCTGTGCTCAGGAAAAGTAGAGACGGCAAAGTCATTGTAGAAGGCAAGCCACTCCTTCCCTGGCCCCCAGTCATGTCCTCGCACTCCCTGCCTCCTCTGGCTCTTCTCTCTGGAGGCCCTGCAGTAGATGACGGTGGGGGAAGGGTGGTCTCCCAGTGTGGCATTCTGAGGGAGCCAGGACCATACCTCTGTCCTCTGTTGACCTTCCTCAACATGGGTCTGTTCTCATCATTCTTCCACTGAAAAATCAGAAGATAACTCCACATAACTTTCTAGTTTGTATTGTCCCCCCTCAGGGTCTAACCTCGCCTCTCAGACTATGCCTTTGTGGGCTGAATGCCATGCAACTGGAAAACCGTGTAGTTCTTCAAACACAGCACTCCATTTCCAGCGCCCTACTCTGAGCATAGCGTTTCTCTGTCCGGAATGCTCGTTTCCTGCACCCCCTCCCTCCACATTATTCAGAGAGTCAGCTCAGTAGAACTCTTCAGAATTCTGTGTCTCCTTCACCTGGAAGCCTTCCATGACTCCCCAGTCTGGGAAAAGTTCCACTCTTCTTTACTCTCACTGCATCCTCTTGTCCCATTACCTAAGCACTTGGATCACACTTTATTGCAATTGTTGATTTACAGGTCTTCTCTTCCCAGCAGAGTATAAAATCTCAGACACAAAAGTGAAAATGCTGTCAATGTGTCTAATACCGACTACCTGGACAGAGTAGTTCCTAGGTAAATATTTATTTATTTATTTATTTTTAAAGATTTTATTTATTTATTTGAGAGAGAGAATGAGATAGAGAGAGAGAGCATGAGACAGGGGAGGGTCAGAGGGAGAAGCAGACTCCCTGCCGAGCAGGGAGCCCGATGCGGGACTCGATCCTGGGACTCCAGGATCATGACCTGAGCCGAAGGCAGTCGCTTAACCAACTGAGCCACCCAGGCGCCCCCCTAGGTAAATATTTATATTAAATAAATTAATTGGTCAAAGAGGAGTTGAAGGGAGCCCAGATATTATGTTAATTATACTTGAATTAAAAAGAAATGAATAAAATTATTATCTATTAAGAGCAAAAAACCAAGAAAGATGCAGAAATGGGGCCAGGGAGAGGCTAGGCATAAGCGTTGTACACGCGAGGAGGTACACTGACCAAGGTCAACCAGGGTGCTTTTTAGGAGACACCATGGCTGCTGGCTGATCCCAGGACCAGGATCCCTTTTAGTGAGAAATAATGGAATGACAACTTCATATCCTACAGGGAAGAGTCAATATGGATAGAAAAGGAACCCACTTTAAGGGGAAGCAAGTTGGTGCATCAAGTTGGCCTGTTGTCCTCGCCACCAAGAGGAGCCCTGACTGGGAGATCTCTTGCTGAGGACATGGGATGGGGTGGATGGGTGTCCGTCAGGGGGTCTGGAACATCAGAACTGAAGTTTGATGGACATTTGAGAGGCACAGGGGGAGTTTCGGGAGGGGAAGTCTGACAGAGAGCAGTTGCCCAGAGTAGGTAGAAAGGAGGGCTGGTTTGGGACCAGGAGAGCCACCACCAGGAGGACCCTGTTTGGAGAGCAAGGACTGGAATGGGACCTCCACACAGGCCTGGAGTCATTTCTGAGACCCCTTTGCTCAACTTTCCCCCCGGGCTGGCATGGCCTGGGTAAGCTCTCAATAAACGTTGGTACCTAGTGTACCAGCCACTGGGACAAGAGTTTTATACGCATTCTTCTGTTCATTCTCACGATATTTCGAAGTCTATCATACTCTAACGTCCATTCTACAGAGGATGAATCAGAAATGTAGGAAGGATAAGCTACCTGTTCCAAACCACACAGTAAAAGTGGTGGAGCCAGGGTCTGAAAGCAGGTCTCCCTGTGCCAAGGCCCCTGCATTTTAGCCTTGCTTTATGCCTCCTTCGCACACAGGTCACAGCAGACTTTGGTTTGAGCCTGTCTGATGAGGACTCTCCAGCTTTCAGATGACCACTTTAAAAAGACACATATTTTCCCATGCCCTGGTCCTCTGTGTGCAGCCAGGTCAGGCTGGACCCCGGAGGTGCCCGTTGACTGCTCCCAACCAGTGCTGCCAAGAGACATTACCAAAATGTGAGATGATTTTCTTTTGGTGGAAAAAAACATGAGTAATAATAACTGGATTCCAAAAGCAACAATTTGGACTATTTTTTGTTCTTGAAGAAATGTTAAACTTGAAAGGGCAAGGCTCTTAAATTGCTGTTTGAAGTTCAGACTCCTTTTCAGCCTTTCAAACTTGAAAGGGTGAGACTAGCATTGAAACATGTAGGACACGCATTAAGTCTGGGTCACCCTGGGAAGATGGAAGTGCAATGTAAGGGGGAAGCCGAGCTCCGTTTTGCTGGTTACACTGATGCTTTCGTTTCCCCAGCTGCCAGGGTCTCCAAGTTTCTCAAGGGAAGCAGGAAATTTTACTACAAATTTAATTTATTTTCACTATAATTTCAAAAGCCATGGTTATTCATTGAGGTGGGCTGGGTCCATTGAAACTACTTGCTTGCAGAGGGAACTTGGTCAAGATCCTTATTTTTGCTGGGCCTCAGTGTCTCCTTCTGCCAAACAAAGAGAGTGGTACCCACACGATGGGGCCACTTAGGAGGGGCCATAAGATAAGGAATAGGAAGGCTCTTTAAATTGTAAAGGGCTCTTTAAATATAAGGGATTATTATCACACATTTTTCTAGGCTATGTTTTCTATTAAGGATGTGGTTTTGGCCTGCAGAGATGGCAGCCAAGGACATTCATCCACTCAGGAAATATCCATTGTCATCTACTATATATTGCTCATCATCATATCGGAAGAGCCTAACACAGTGACTAAGACCAATGCTGTGCCTTTCCTTATGGGGCTGGAATCTGGCTGGAGGTGCAATTCATTTTGCTGGAGAAGTGTATAATAATAAAAATCCTGCATCATTGGAGATATATAGGAGTATGTAGAAGCGTCTTCCTATTTAGAAATTATTTTCTTTTGGAGGAAAAAATGGGGAGTAGGAAATGCTTTGCATTCTGGTGTTGTTGTGGGCTGTTACGGGCATATCCCCAGCAAACTCATATATTGGACTAACCCCTAGTATCTCAGAATGTGAAGGTATTTGGAGACAGGGTCTTTTAAAGGGAATGAAGTCACAATTAAGTCACATGGGCAGGTCTTAATCCAATATGACTGGTATCCTCATAAGAAGAAAAGATTAGGACAGACATGCACAAGCACAGAAGAAAAACCAGAGGGCTTAACCAAGAGTAATCTATCTTCTCCTGGTTCTGGAGGCTAGAAGTCCAAGATCAAGGAGTCGACGGGGCTGTTCTTCCTTAGGCCTCTCAAGTTGGCTCACAGGTTTGCCCTCTGGTTAGCGATACTTTGTTAAGGCAGACTTAGCAAACTAGGCACTTAGTAGACACTCAACAAGTATTTTTGGAGTGAATGAACAAGTAAATGAAAATGATACTTAGCTGAGATCTGGTCCATGGGTAGCAACGAGGCAGGGTAAAGATGTGCGTGAGGAAGGAAGAGGGGAAGGCCAGGATATTCCAGGCAAAGGCAATGGTATCTGGAAGGCATGGAGGCTCTTGAGAACAAACTGTATTCAACACATGCTACAGCATAGAAGACGTGGGTGGGCTGGCAGCAGATGAAGTGTGGGGGTCATTAGGGACTGGGTCAGGCTGGACCATGTAAGCCCGGCCAAGGGGTGACTTAAATACCTCCAAGGGCCGTTATTGCCCCCACCCCCCCAGATAAGATGCAGTCACACATCTTACGCATATGTTGTATGTTATGTAACATACAATTCACTGAGGACTATTACTCTTAACTACCACGGGCTGGGCACACGAATTATGTCATCTAAGCCTCACAACAAACTTATGGGGTTCTATCATGGCATTTCCTTTATAGACGAGGAAGCAGAGGCACACCAAGATTGGATAGTTCCCCTAAGAACAAACGAGTTGGAGGTAACAGAGCAGGATTCCAACTCACTTATTTAGAGTATGGGTGTGTCCTTGCAACCGTTAAACCTCTTCAGGACGTACCCAGCTCTGGCCGGGGCACCTCTCACTGGGACACTGGGAGGCCTAGGTCCTCAGAGTTTGGGTTAGGAAGTTGTCAGGAGTGAAGGTGTGTTCTAAGTGCTTCGTGGGATGTGTGTGTGTGTGTGTGTGTGTGTGTGTGCGCACATACACACAGGTGCATGCACACCTGCAGCTGATTACACGAGAAGAGTCTTCCGTGGACCTGAGGGCTGGAAGTGAACCTTCCCGCTGAGGTGCCGTAGATTCTGCCAGGGAGAAGGAAGGTGCCATGGCCCCAGGCAAAATTCACAGCAGCTGGAAAAGTCCATTGTAATCTGGGTCAAGAGATTATTGCTTGGATGCTAGCGGGAACGTTTTTCCTTACCTCTCCCATCTCCATGTGGGGGGTCTCCAGCGAGACTCCCTGGCCCCTCTCCTCACTCCTCCCTTCTCTTCACGCAGGGGAGGATCTCCCTCTGACGATGGGTGTGGGAGTCTGTCCTGCTCAGTTTCCAGCCCTTCCCTCCCCCCAACCAGGATGGTGAATTGAATCTCAGGCTGAAGTGTTGTTGACTTCTGACCTTTTGACCGTATCTCAAGCCGTATTCTCCAATCTAGCTTTTACAGAAGCTGATGCTTTTCTCTGCTATGTTTATCTCAGTTGGCTCTGAAGTACAAGAAGAAAGGCACATTTTTCCTATCCCTTCAAGCCCTGATGAATTGGATTAAAAATAAGGAGGTTTAGATGCTCTAGTTAATCCCCGACCTGTGTATTTTTTGCCCCCTCCTTACATTTTCCAGAGGTTTCCCCTCCACCCAATGAGAGTGGGGATCTTGAGAGGCATTCAGCCTGTAAGCCACCTGTAGATTTAGTTCCAGGTGTTTTCCCTGTGAAATATTTTTGATACCTTTGCATGAAGAATGCTGATGAGAGAGTAGATGACACACTGACCATCCTATAAAGCAGATATGTGTACAAGTTCTGGGAGAAGGAGGACTGGGGAGGGTCAGTGTCCTGATGATCCATTGCCCCCTACTAATGGTCTGTAACAGACAGCCACAAGCATTTACCAGTCAGGAGCTAGCTGGGGATCAGCTAGGCAGCTCTGCTCACCTTGCCTGGGCTGGTCTGCCTGTCTGGGTGTCGGCTGGCTGTTGGCTGGCCCAGCATGGTCTCAGCTGGGGTCACTGGGGTGACTCTGCCTTGCTCTGTAAGTCCCTTATTCTCAGCAGACCAGTCTACACATGGCCTTACGACCATGGCAGAAGTGCCATGAGCAAGAGGAAACATGGAGGGCCTCTGTGGTCTAGGCTCAGAGCTGGCACACCATCCCTTCAACCTGATTCTGTTACCAAATTGAGTCATACCGGCTGCAGAAATGTATTCGGCCCTAAGGAGCCAAACTCCAAAGTCCAAAGGGTAGGGAGGAGCAAAAAAGGGGGGGATTTATTCCATCAGTCTAGCACAGCAGGGGAGAGAAGCAATCCTGGTCAAGGACAAGCCTCCCCGCCCCCCACCTGGCACCCTCAGGGCAGGGTGACATGGATGGAAGAGCGGAGACCCCTGCCCGGGGCTGCTTTCAGCTGGACGCACGGTTTGGCTCTGTCAGCAGTATCTGGCTGGTGTCCATTCCAATGCGTCAGCGCCTGGGCTGTTCTGGTTGTTGGACCTTTTGAATATCACCCTTGCCCGTATCCATCCACTAACCAAATCTTAGGACTTTTTAATTCTTCAAGACTTCTATTACCCACGGCCTCCAGTCCATAGCTTCGGGGAGGTGTCTTTTTTAGCCTGGTTTCCTGCAACAGCCTTCTGACAGCTCTCCGTCTCCCTGGTCTGCTCTCTCCTGGTCTCATGCTACGGCCAGAGTTGTCTTTCTAAAACACTCCGTCCTCTGTTGCAGAGTTTTCATCAATTTCCATACCTCTACCTATTACCTGTCCATTTGCAGCCTCATCTCCAGGGACTGCGATCATTACTGCTGTTTCAAACCACGGGATCTTTAGTTGTACCGGACCCTCCCAGTCTCCTCCGTTTTCCATCCTTCCAGATGCGATGTGGCATCCCTTCCTCCAGGAAGTCTACCTTCCCTTCTCCCCGGCCAGATGGAATGAGGCTTGCTCCCTGGGCTGCTATAGCCAGCCACGCTTCCTTGAGGATAGGATTTAACGCACCTATTACACTGGCCTCTCTACAGGTCTGCCTCGGGCTCCACACTTATGCCTCTGGTGGGGTGGAACTCCGTCTTCCCTGGGTGCGTATCCACAGTACCCCCGACAGAGCCTGATGTTACAGGTACTCACTAGATTCCTTTGTTTCAATGAAAATCGGTATTCACACAATTCACACACGCGCACACGCGCACGCACGCACACACACACTTGCACCCTCCTCCCCGCTCCCCGACCCCAACTCTGTCTCTCTGATGTGTCACAAACACACACATACCCCAAGGGTTCATGCAGGGTACTGAGTAAAGTAATTGAAAACTTCTGCTTTGATGTTTTTTTATTTCAGGAAGCTACTTGAACAGAGGGTAATTATTGCTGTTAATAGCAATAATGTCCCCATAATCTGGTTACATGTCCTATTTCATTTTAACGATCACAGCAGCTGTCTTTAAACAAGTCTGGACCGGCCTCTGGGGACAGAGCTTCCTGACGCATATTCTCCTTGGTCTACTTACTCCACTGCTGGAACGTGTCTGAGGAAAAGCTGAAGGGGGGGGGGTAGGGGCACAATCCTCTCCGCACCCCCTGGTCTTCTGGAACTTTCTGGTGCTTTTCCACAGCAACTCCACTGTGCCGCAGGAGAAGCAGATAGGATTTCTGACTTCATCATCTCCCTTGCCGTAAGGAGCAATGAGATGCTTTCTGGAGGGAGGACCGCAAGTCCAAGAGAATACGTCTCTGCCCTTAATTGGTAGCTGATAACATGGAAACCACCAACTGTATCAATGCCTTGCAGCCCCTCTGATCTTTTTTTCTCCCTAAAACTTGCTCTAAAGGAGGATATGGGCTGCTTCAAATGGTTTCACTTTAAAACAAAACACAGGATTCTATGCCCTGTACATTTGCTAAACATTTACTAAACCGATAGCGGTGGCCTCCCTGGTTCCACATCTGCGCATGCTCCCCTTGGCTGCCTGGTCTGGGGCTTCCTCTCCAAGCACGCTGTTTCGGTGCATACCCTTGGCTCTGGAGCCAGCCTCATCTAGATTCCAGCCCTTTCTCAGCCACCCACCAGGTTCTGGCATCTCAGAAAGGCCCTGGATCTTTCACGTCTCTGAATTTTAGTTCCTTATTTGTAAATGTAGATAAAAATACCCACCTTATGTCATTGACCTAAAGATTAGGCAGAGGCAGCCTGGGCCATACAGGTAGAAAAGGAATGCTTCTGATCCTTTTTTTTAAATTTTTATTTATTTGAGACAGAGAGAATGAGAGACAGAGAGCATGAGAGGGAGGAGGGTCAGAAGGAGAAGCAGACTCCCTGCCAAGCAGGGAGCCGGATGTGGGACTCGATCCCGGGACTCCAGGATCATGACCTGAGCCGAAGGCAGTCGCTTAACCGACTGAGCCACCCAGGCACCCGTTTTTTTTTTTTTTAAACCAGTGGCTTTGATGAGAGAGACTTAGTGATCCGATTAAATACACCTGGGCAGAAAAGGCAAATTTCAGAACTCCAATGAGGCAGGAATAATGTCTTTGTGCAAAACAATAGATTTCAGCCAAAGGTCATCTTTCCCAAACTGCAGGGGAACAGGGATGACCTGTTGGTCAATGGGGAGACTCATATGGGAGAGAAAAAGATATCCTGGCATTTTCCCCTAGCTCTTTGCACCTAACTGTTGAAAACAGCTGTTTTCAATATGGTAACAATTTAGGAAAACAGTCAAAAGGATACCTTGGAAATTTTAGTCCCTGCGTTATGAAAAGACCCACAGGAGAAGACGCGTTGTCTTTAACCGGGTCATTTCATTTGATCCATGGTGGGTTTTATTTTATTTTATTTTTAAGTGAAATAAACCTTAAGAAAAATTATCGTTCTGCCTACACATTTTTATGCATACTTCCTGGCTTTAAAAGGGCTGGCTCTATAATTGAAGCAAATATAAAATATATAAAACAACAAATGAAAACATGTGCTGGCCCTACCCATGGGGAGTTCTTTCTTGACAAAAAGTATTTCCAGGGAATATTACAAAATTTTCAAGCCACATGAGGTAGCTCGGGTAGGACATGGAGACCATCTTCTTTCTCTTACACAATATTATTGATGTTCTGCTCTATAAATATAAAAATGTTTGTTTATATATTCATTCTTGTCTCCCTAAGTCTTTTGCCTCAATGTTACGAGCCTGTGCGATAAGAGAAAGAAAGAGGCTTTGGAATCATAGTTGAAAGCAATGCCTCATGGACAGGGGTTTAAAACTGATAATAAGTCCCCCTCTCCCTACAAGTTCTGAACCAATTGAGAAACAAACACAAAAGACAGAGGGATGAAGGTAAAACTTCAGGCTTCATCGGGGTAGTGTTGCCTTGGATGGCAGGGCTTGGACCTGAGGCCAATTTGACTTTCCGTTATTTTTTCCATGAACAGGAGTTTGGATGACACATTCGAGAGAGTGTGAGTCTACAGAATGGGCAAATTCTTACATGGCCTCGTGCAGGAAGAATCACTGCCCCTCAACCAACTAGTTTCAGTAGCAAAGACTATAGATCAAATCTCTTAACCCCACCTGGTCTGGAAACATAGACTGGTGAGAGTCAGACTAACTACTCAGCTACTGGATGAATCATTCCTTCTCCATCAGGGAGAATTGAGTATGGTGTGGGGAATATGGGCTACCAGTTGACTCTAAGGCAGGCAGTCCCCTTAGGAAATACATGGAGAAAAGAAAGGATATGTGACAGTGGGTATTTTTTTTCTTTTGAGCTTCACTTTTTCTGTTTAATAGATGAGATGGATCTTTTCAACACTGACTGGGTGTCCTACAGCTCAATCCTATTCTCACACTAACCACCTGAGTTCGTGTCAGGCTCCACAGGCTTAAGAGCTCAGCCACACAAGACTGCCCTCCTTTCAGACACCAGTAGCAAGCCTCAGGTCCTCAGGCTACCTACACTTCTTTCCAACTTGGCTACAAATTCAGGGTGTTCCCCACCACACTCCCTCCCCCATCAGGTCTAATAATTCACTAAACAAACTCACAGAACTCAGGAAAGTGCTATACTTACAATCACCATTTTAGTGTAAGGGATACAACCCAGAAATAGTCAAATGGAAGAGATACAGAGAGCAAGGTCAGGGGTGGGGGTAGTATAGGGTTTCCATATTCTCT
This sequence comes from Neomonachus schauinslandi, assembly GCF_002201575.2. Classification (NCBI taxonomy): domain Eukaryota; kingdom Metazoa; phylum Chordata; class Mammalia; order Carnivora; family Phocidae; genus Neomonachus; species Neomonachus schauinslandi. Next base: position 43,696,118 of record NC_058406.1, read on the forward strand.
CTGGCTGCACCACCCTCCCAGCACATCCAAGTATTCATCAACCCAGAAGCTTCCCACACTGCTGTTGGTCTAGAGTTTCCATCAAGGCTTCACTATGTAGGCATGGTTGACTTCAATCATTTGTCATTGGTGATTAGACTCAATCTCCAGTCCCATTCTTCTCTCTAGAGGGTAGGGAAGTGAGGCTAAAGTTTCAACCCTCTAATCAAATGTGCAGCCAGTCTCTCCCTCGAGATTGTCATAGAGCCCAATCTAAGTCCCCTTGTCTGCACAAGCTCAGGTATGATATAAAGGGGATCATTCTGAATATCAAAAGACACTCCTATTACTCAGGAAATCCTAAGGGATTTTAAAGCTCTGTGCCAGGAACTGGGGGCAAAGACCAAATATATATATTTTACCATTTCACAGTATCCAATTGAGGCACCTAAATAGATCTGTAGACTCTTGAAGATTAACTGGCTTAAGGTACATAATAAGCATTTTTGAACATTAATTACCTTCTCCACCCAACTGGTTAAATGACACTAGACCTGTTCGGGGGTTCCCCAACTTTTTATTTAGTTATTTAGTTATTTAGTTAGTTATTTTTAAAAGATTTTATTTATTCGACAGAGAGAGACACAGCGAGAGAGGGAACACAAGCAGGGGGAGTGGAAGGAGGAGAAGCAGGCCTCCCTCCAAGCAGGGAGCCCGATGCGGGGCTCAATCCCAGGACCCTGGCATCATGGCCCGAGCCAAAGGCAGATGCCCCCCAACTTTTTTAAAAAAGATTTATTTATTTTAGAGAGAGAGTGTTTGTGTGAATGGAGGGAGAGGGAGAGCAAGAAATCCCCAGGCAGACTCCCCACTGAGTGCAGAGCCTGATGTGGGGTTCAACCCCAGGACCCTGAGATCATGACCTGAGCTGAAATCAAGCCAGAAGCTTAATCCACTGAGCTACCCAGGCCTCCCCCCGGGGTTCCCCAATTTTTTTTAATCAATAAAGACCTCATCTATTATAACCCCAGAATGGATCTTTTGTTTTGAAAGATTTTTGCTTCTTGGGCTGATACATTAAAAATAGGGCAAAATTCAACATATTATTTATAGGTTAAAAAATACAGAAAGGTACACAGAGCAGATGATCTCATGTCCAGCAGTATGACTCCACCTAACTGCTAAAACTTCCAACCAAAATGGAAGAAAAGGCTTATCTTTGTGGCTTAATCTCTGGGAAATGAATATCTTTGTATTATGCATCAAAAGTGTCCGAGTAGAAAGAAGGAACATAGGAAAGATGAGAAGTCTATAGGTGATGAAATTAGGAGCAATTTGTAAACATGGAGAATATAAATAAAAATAGAAAGGAATGAATGCATGTCCATTTGGAAAACTTGTAAATCAGAAGAGTAACTGTTAAATCTATAAAAATGAACTAAAATGACTAATATTTTGGTAGAGCTCTAAGAACTCAATTCAGAGCAGGTCATCTTTCAAGGTTCTTTCCAACATTTATTATTTACTCATTAACAAATATTTGTGGAATACCTTCTTGAGCCAGACATTGTTCCAGGCAATGGAGCTAGGAAGCAAGAAAACACTTGAGGTTCTTACCTTCATGGAGTTTATGCTCTGTGGCTTGAAATGATTATCATAGCCATATCATATATCCCATATGACATATTATATACCATATCATATCATTATCATATTAATAATTACAATAAGTATGTGATAAATGTTAGATAGGTTAAGTCTGTGCTGTGTTTTGCAGGGATGATTTTCATTCTTCTTTAGAGCAGGTCATGAGGTTGGTACTGTTATTATCAAAATCTGAGACCCAGAGCGGTTCAGTTAACTGGCCAGGGTCCCTTAGCTACTAAGTGGCAGAAATGGGACTGGTTCCCAAGTCTGGCTGATCCATACTTTTACTAAGACAGGATTTCCTACTTGTACTTCCATGCCCTCCTTTTAAAGGGGAGGGCTTTGAAGCACAGAAATGTGTGTGTGTGTGTATGTGTGTGTAAAATCAATTTTAAAATTAGCAAATAAAATAATGATTGTTGAATTTGGCCAGATGTTTGGAAAATCTGGGTGCTTCTGGCACTCTCTATTGGCAAGGCATCAAAGCTTCTGCTCTGATGAGAGGTTATCCCTGAGACACTGCGGTGAGCCATTTAAGGAGGGAGCAGCAGAAAATTTCAGGTGCAAAATTGTTGGCAGAGGTGATGCAGGAGGAACTTGGAAGCCCAGATTTGGGCAAAGGAAACCCTGAAATTCTTGTTTGAAAGGAGAAAACCCCTTGTATGGGGCTGAGTCAGGGATTTTATCTTATTTTGGCAAAAAACAGTGGGAGGAGAGCTCTTGGAAGTCGCTGGGGCAGGGGCAAAATACAACCCACCTGCCTAGTTTTATATAACAGTCCTGCAAGCCAAACCCAGCTGTGGTCACTGTGAGTGCTCCGGAACGATGGCCTCAGAGTCTGGGGCAGCTGTCACCCTTGGCTGCACTTAACTCAAAAACCACCAGCCAGGGCACCTGGGTCCTGGGATTGAGCCCCGCTCTGCGGGAAGCCTGCTTCTCCCTCTCCCACTCCCCCTGCTTGTGTCCCCTCTCTAGCTGTCTCTCTCTCTCGGTCAAATAAATAAATATTAAAAAAAAAAACCCCACCAGCCAAGGTTCCTTCTCTCATATAGACTCCTCTTTGGTTTGCGCTGTAAGACAAGATGAGAAATGGTTGGGCAGGGCAATGGAGGGAGAGAGGGAGGTGGGTGGGTGCGTTTTCATCCTGCCCTCTCTTTGAAGTGCATAACACATGCTCCACGAATTCCTTCCCTTGGGGCAAAATGGAAATAAAATTACCTGCCCTGGGAATTCCAGAGTGAAAAATGAGTTCACAGCCAGGATGCTAGGGTCGTTAGTGACACAGGCATTTAATAGGGAAAGGAGAGGTGAGTCAGGGCAGGGAGCTCTAACAGAGCAAGTGGAAGGGAACCTGGACTTCAGAGTCTAGAGACCTGGGTCCTACATCCTGAGCAGGACACTCTGCATCATGGGGGTCTCAATTTCTCCATATTCAAGACGACTGTAGTAGTAGTAGCAGTACTAAAATCAGGACTCTCCCTTAGGAAGTTGGAAGATTCCAAACCCCGGCAGGGGTAGGAAGAGCTTTCCAGTTCGTGGAGGCAGCATGAGCAGGAGCAGGAGGGAGGGCATTTGGTAGAGAAACAATCTGTGCACTATTCCACATCGGCTGGGGTGGACGGCTGGCCTGGGGCATCGCAGAGCACCGACCACGAGGTCCTGGTCACTGTGGTCCCTCCTGAGCGCTAGAAGGCGGACCGAGTCCCTATCCTTAGTGCTCTCCAAAAGGGATCTGAGTCTTTATCTTCTTTAAAGTTAGAGAAAACAATTGCCTTCATCTGTCTTTATGTATAAAGACATCTTTATGTCATCTGTATAATATTGACTTTCATTCCTCTCCCCTTGTCTCCCTCCACTACCACCTGCTCCCCATACCACCAAATGGGGATTTGATTTTTTTTTAAAAAAGATTTTATTTATTTATTTGAGAGAGAGAGAGAAGGCCCAATGCGGGACTTGATCCCGGGACCCTGAGATCATGACCTGAGCCGAAGGCAGATGCCTAACGGACTGAGGCACCCAGGCGTCCCCAGGATTTGATTTTTAATAGGAGGCCTCCTCTGATGGTCTCAAAACTAGTTTTTAAAACTTTCAATCTGTCACGGACCAATACTTTGATAAAATTCAATAAAAATGAACTAATGGAGAAATACAGTGGGGGTGGGGTGGGAAAGATATACAAACTACAAACCTGAATTTTTTCTTATTAAATTCAACAGACATGTAATGAGTACTTTGTCACATTGCTCTAAAACTTTCTAAATGTTTGCTCTACATTTGGGGGCTTGGCCCCGGCCCCCAGACCTATGTTGAGTAACACTAGTCTATGGTTCTTAGTCTGACGTTTCTCCCTGAACCAAACACCCCCGAGCGGAGACAGTCCCGCTTGGAGCTTTGGGGTTCCCTGGGATCAAACCCCGCTCCACCCCGCGCAGCTCCCGCAGGCAGCCCACGGCGCCTGTGGTTTCTCAGGCTCCCGTTCATCAGCTGTGAAGTGAGGACAGTAACGCCGACCTTTGGGATTTTGCTCTGAGGAGGACCGAGGTGGATTTGGTGAGGCGCCCGGCACACAGGGAAGAGAATGGGACTGACATGGCTGGTCCAGTTGCTGAGCGGCCCACACGTTCCCCTCTGGTCTGGATTTCTGCCTGCTACGCCTTTGACTAGCCCATGGCCACCCCCTCCACTATCAGCCCTAGCTGCGCCAGCACCCACACTTCAGCTGCTGTGTGTTGCTTCTCCCCCGGGAAACTGTAAGCTCCATGAGGGCAGAGACTGCATCTGCTTCACTCCTGCTTATCTCAGCTCCTAGCTGTCAGTAGGTGGCCAACAATGGTTTGCTTCATAAACATAGAAGGTCCTTGTTAAAAATCGGGGCTTGAAGTTGGGGTGAAGGAGTAGCCTCTCTCCCAGAGTGACCAGGTACAGATCTCAGGAAGTCATAAATGTTATTGTCCATTAACAAGGCTCAGGTGGCAAAGGGAAGGCCTGGGCCCCGTGTCTGTTCCCAGGGGAGGTGAATTGGCCTGCCTCTCACCCGAGCCTTGAGCTTCTGTGAAGCTGAGGGGAGCCGAGTTGGCTGTTTCTTCCTCTCTAGCCACAGAGAGAGTTCTCACAACCACGTACGGAATGTTGGAGGGGGTGGAGGTGCGTGGGAGCTCAGGGGGGCAGAGGGTGGAGTGGTGCAGGGGAGGAGAAAAAGGTAAAAAAGTGGTGCAAAATGATTTAGAATCATAGCCCTGTCGAATGTTCAAGCCAGGAGAGTCCTTAGAGACTAATTCAGCTCTTTTGGGGACATTCTAAATGTATGGACTTCTAGTTTTTTATAGATGGATGGACTTTAATGTATGGACTCTGGGGCCAGATGGCCTGGGTTCAAATCCAGCTCTATCCATTCCTAGCTGTGTGGTTTTGGGGCATGTTTCTTTTTTTTAAACTTTATTTAAATTCAATTAGTTAACATATAGTGTATCATTAGTTTCAGAGGTAGAATTTAGTGATTCATCAGTTGCATATAACACCCAGTGCTCATTACATCACATGCCCTCCTTAATGCCCATCACCCAGTTACCCCATCCCCCACACCCCGCTCCCCTCCAGCAACCCTCAATTGTTTCCCATGGTGAAGTCTCTTATGCTTTGTCTCCCTCTCTGACTTCATCTTATTTTATTTTTCCCTACCTCCCCCTATTATCCTGTTTCTTAAATTCCACATATGAGGGGCGCCTGGGTGGCTCAGTTGGTTAAGCGACTGCCTTCGGCTCAGGTCATGATCCTGGAGTCCCGGGATCGAGTCCCGCATCGGGCTCCCTGCTCGGCAGGGAGTCTGCTTCTCCCTCTGACCCTCCCCCCTCTCATGTGCTCTCTCTCTCATTCTCTCTCTCTCAAATAAAAAAAAAAAAATTCCACATATGAGTGAAACCGTATGATAACTGTCTTTCTCTGATTGACTTATTTCACTTAACACAATACCCTCCAGTTCCAACCACATCACTGTAAATGTAAGATTTTATCCTCTTTGATGGCTGAGTAATATTCCATTGTGTGTGTGTATATGTATATATACCACATCTTCTTTATCCATTCGTCTGTCGATGGACATCTGAGCCCTTTCTGTAGTTTGGCTATTGTGGACATTGCTGCTATAAACACTGGGGTGCAGGTGCCCCTTCAGATCACTACATTTATATTCTTTAGGTAAATACCTAGTAGTTTATATCCTTTGGGTAAATACCTAGTAGTGCAATTGCTGGGTCATAGGGTAGCTCTATTTTTAACATCCTGAGGAAACTCCATACTGTTTTCCAGAGTGGCTGCACCAGCTTGCATTCCCACCAACAGTTAAAAGGGTTCCCCTTTTTCCACATTCTCACCAACCTTTGTTGTTTTCTGAATTAATTTTAGCCATTCTGACTGGTGTGAGGTGGTATCTCATTGTGGTTTTGATTTGTATTTCCCTGCAGCCAAGTGATGTGGAGCATTTTTTCATGTGTCTGTTGGCCATTTGGATGTCTTCTTTGGAGAAATGTCTGCTCATGTCTTCTGCCCATTTCTTGACTGGATTATTTGTTTTTTTGGGTGTTGAGTTTGATAAGTTCTTTACAGGTCGTGAATAATAGCCCTTTATGTGATAAGACATTTGCAAATATCTTCTCCCATTCTGTAGGTTGTCTTTTGTTTTATTGACTGTTTCCTTTGTTGCACAAAAGCTTTTTATCTTGATGAAGTCCCAATAGTTCATTTTTGCTTTTGTTTCCTTTGCCTTTGGAGACGTGTCTAGCAAGAAGTTGCTGTGGCCGAGGTCGAAGAGGATGTGTTCTCCTCTAGGATTTTGATGGATTCCTGTCTCACATTGAGGTCTCTCATCCATTTTGAGTTTATCTTTGTGTGTGGTGTAAGAAAATGGTCCATTTTCATTCTCCTGCATGTGGCTGTCCAATTTTTCCAACACTGTTTATTGAAGAGACTGTCTTTTTCCATTGGATATTCTTTCCTGCTTTGTCAAAGATTAGTTGATCATAGAGTTGAGGGTCTATTTCTGGGCCATGTTTCTTAACCTCTCTCTACCTGTAAATAAGCTTGATGATAACAGGTCTACCTTGTAGGGCCATAAGGACTTAAATGCATAAACTCATGTAAAGGGCTTAGATTAGTGCCTTGTATGCAGTAGGTTTATTTAAGAGTTAACAATAATTACCCTTTTACCTTCTAGGAAAAGGAGGCCCAGGACTTGTTTAAGGTAATAGAAGTAGTGGCAGAACCTAGACTAGAATCCCATTTTATCAAATTTCAGTTTTGCCCCTGCCCATTTTTTGAAACGACAAAATTTTAGAGCTGAGAAATAGCTTGGATGTCATTTCTCTTCATGCTCCCATTGAACAAACAAGGAAACCAACACCCAGAGCGGTTGAGTGAGAGGCTCACAGTCAGTCACCCAATGAGATAGAGCCAGGGCCAGAATAGAACACGGTCTTCCTGACTAAGCTCCCTCTGGGCCATGCAAAGAGGCTATTTTTAATGAAAAGTAGAGTCAGGTTAAGAATAAACACTCATGTGCCACACTCAGTCTTTCTGTGGGAAGCCTGTTCCTTTAGGAAGCCTATCCTAGTGGGATAGAAACTAAGTAAAAATGAAATTCAGCTTTGGAAACATTTGAATCCTTTAACTGTTGGAAATCACTGGAATTTGATAGCCACATCCTCCCTAAGGAGTCTGCCCTAAGAGGAGTGGAGGACGGGAGTCCAGGAATGAGCCACCCAGGTGGCAAAGGTGTGGAGTTAGTCAGGCACTTTACGGTGAGCACCCGGAGACCTGCAAGGTGCTCCTTTCCCTCTCTATCCATGTATACATTACAGGAAGTATGCAAGCACAGTAAAAGCATCTTGTAAGATGGCAACACATAACAGCACCCACCTCACAGGTACAGTTGGGAGGGTTAATGGAGTTATTCCATGTAAATTGCTTACATGCCTGGCAGGTAGCAAATGCTCAATGTATTGCCGCAGACTCTGTAAGCAGTGCCTTGTTTTAATGGCTCTACCACATTCTGTAAGATGGCCATATTAGAGCTGTTAAAATGTCAAACCACTGTGTCGACATGATTATTGAATGCTGATCATTTCCCTAGCATTGGCTCTGATGTCTCCCCCTTTCAGATAATGCAGTAGTGGACAACTTTATTCTAAAGCAGGGGCCTGCTCACTATGCTCCCTGGGCCAACTCCAGGCCACCCCTCGTTTTTCTAAATACAGTTTTACTGAAACACAGACCTTTCATTGAAGTATTGCCTGTGGCTACTTTTGCCATACCACGGCCGAGCTGAATAGTTTCAACAGAGCCTGGTGCTTTCACTGTTTGGCCTTTTTCAGAAAATATCTGCCAGTTCCTGTTCTCAATGAACAATCTGAAATGTGTAAAAAGCTTTTGTTTGGTTTGGTTTTGCATAGATTATTAAGGCTATGTATAGGCATGTGTACATATACACATATCCCTTTCCCACTAATTAAATTCCTCTAACTCTCTTGGTCTGTCCTCGGTGTTTCTTCAGCCCAGGGCAGTGTGGGTGGGAGAGGCCCAAAGGACAGAGTGCAGGGTGCAAGTCCTGACCCAGTAGGGTTGCTCGATGGTGTGGAGCCATTGGGCCTGGTTGTTTTCTGAGTCCCTTTATCAATGTGCTTCTTTTCCAATGTTTTCTTCAAGATTCAAGGCTTGGTTCCATGTCAATTTCCATCGACCTCATGAAGAACACTTTGTATTAGACAAGAACATGAACGAAGAGAAAGGGTTCTGGGCTGGGACCTGTTTTTTCACTAATTTGCCACATGACCTTGGGCGAATGGCCTATGAACGGTATTTCCAGTGCATCCCCAGGTTGTCTGTGTGGTCCAGCCCCTAACTGTTTTCCTCTGGACACTTGCAAAGGCCTCCCTCCTCCTGGCCTCTCTGCCCTCACTTTGCCCCCTCCACCCGCCCTCTAGCCTTCTATGAGGCCGCTCCTCTCCTCCAAAGTTACGGTGGGATTGCACTTCATACATTTTAACCTCTCTGTGCCTCAGTTTCTCATAGAAAGAGGGTTCAAAACAGGGGGCTACAATGGCATTATTGTGAAGGTTAATGAGATCTGTAACACATTGGTCTAAATGCAGCAGACCACCACTACGACCACCACCACCATGACCACCGTCATAGCAGAACAGACCCCAAAACCCTGCTCCCTTGAAACTTGGGCCAGAAATCCTGCTCTTGGAAAACTCAAATGCCGGAAGCCCTTTCCAAAATCTTTTTCCTCCATCTAAGCTTCTGCCTACTGGCCTGGCATGGTACAAATGCTTTCACAGACAACTAGGATTTTAATCCATGCCAGGAGACTGCTTGTCCAAGGTCACTTGGCAATACCTGATCCTCTGAGTCCCCCACCTCCACACATTTACTCTTTCAACATCCAGGTTTTCAAAGACATCTACAAATAGATGCTTAATTTATCTTCAAATAAACTTAGAAATAGGCATGTATTATTCCTCTATGACAGATAAGGGAACTGAAGCCCAGAGAGGTGAAGTGACCTGCCCAAGGTCACACAGCCATTTTGCAGCTCAGGTGGGAGTCAAACTCCCATCTTTTAGGTCACGTGCCCTTTCCTCTGCTCTACACAGATTTTTAAATGGCTTTTTGTCTTAAAATTTCCCACACCTGGCCTTAACCCCAAATAAAATTTTTGTGCATAAAGTCAGTATTACGGAGCTGAGGGGGAAAGTGGTGGGAAAGAAATCTCACATTAATGGGCTTGATGTTAGACAGGAACCTTTAAACGGAGAGAAAAAAAACAGGATGCAGATGAAATCTCTGCAGAGGAAAAGAAAATAATGTTTCACTTATATAAAAAAAAAGAAAAAGGAAACTGGGCCCCGCTACCAAGGTATTCAGCTCTAACATATTAAGTTCAAGGAACACAAACCCTGTTGACATGAGAACTTCTGCATGGAGAGGAGAAAAACCCTTATTAAGATTTGAAAGCCTGGAGATAATTTCTTTTCCTCTCACTTTTCCAATTTATATTGCTGGGTCTCAGTGTCTCCCTCCATAAATGAGAGGGTAGGTGGGTGACTGTTTAGGCTAAGCTGGGCTGCCGTCACGACGAACCCTCAAATGTTAATGGCTCGCAACAACAAAGGCTGATTTTTTGCTCTCTTGGATTTGCCGTGGCTCTGCTCCAGGTCTTCTTTTTTCCCAGATCAAAGAGGAAGGAGCAGCCCCTCCCTGGGACATGCCAGTGTCATGGCTGAGAGGAAAGAAACAAAGCAGAACTGTTGTTTATTAAAGTTTTTGCTTAGAAAGAACACATATCATTTCTTTCACATTTTGTTGGCAAGTCACATGGACAAGTCCAATGTCAGTGGGATGGGAATTATGGTTCTCCTCAAGGACGGGTCCCATATAGAAGGGCCCTAGAGGAAGGAACAGCACAGATTCTGGTAGTAATACAGTCTATCAAAATGGGGTTAAGCTTAGTAGATCCGACTATTTCCTTAGTATTCCCAACATCTACATTTGGATGCTGTACCTCAAATTGAACATGTCCAAAACCGAACTCATCACTTCTGCTTCCCAAGTGTATCCTTCTTTCTAGATCTCTTTTCCACATAAATTGTGTCACCATCTATCAACCCCATCACCCAAATCAGAATGGAGGGCTATCTTAGACTATTTGTCCTTGGTCTCACCCTCCATGTCCAGTTGTTAGCTGAGTCCCATAGATTCTGCTTCTGAATTACCTCTCACATTTACCCCCTTCTCTAGATTCCCCCCACGCTGTCATAGTCCAGGCCAAGGTTGATAAAGGCCCGATCGTCTATATTAGGTTCTTCATGAATCTCCCCACCTCCAGTCTCTGGCCCCCAATGTGGGGTATGGATTTGAGGGGAGAGGACATAGTAAAACCCAGAAATCACCACAAGACCAGTAAATTATTCCTGAATAAATGGTCAGTAAATTTTTTATTCAAAGTAGTTTGTTCTCTCTTTTGGTTTTTTCAAGGAGGAAGGGACAGAAGTCAAATACATTTAAGAACTGACACGATCCTAAAAATAAATGTTATCCTCCATCGAATATCAATGAATTCTTTATTCCTGCATTTTAAAATATAAACAAAGATGATGGGGGGGTGCCTGGGTGGCTCAGTCAGTTAGGTGGTTGCCTTTGGCTCAGGTCATGATCTCAGTGTCCTGGGTTCCAGCCTCACATCGGGCTCCCTGTTCAGCAAGGAGCCCCTGTTTCTCCATCTCCCTCTGCCTTCTCCCCTGCCCCCTGCTCCTGCTCTGTCTCTCAAATAAATAAATAAATTCTTAAAAAACAAAAACAAAGATGATGGAAATGCAAGTCCTTCAAAAAAACAAAAACAAAAAACAGGGCTTCCCATTGTGTGAGGCAACACACATTGGACTGGCCTGTTCATTCTGGGAAGCTGCCCACGGATGTGAGGAATTTGAGTCATCTTTGTTCACTGCTGCTACACCTGTGCCTGGCTTCCCAGTTTCTAGGCTCTCCAGAGTGAAAGGTAGAGAGGGAAGGACCATGGGTGGTGAGGCAGTGGGTGGGGCCTCAGTCAGGAATGGCGGACGGGGAAACAATTTCACTCCTGCCACCTCTTTGGGTGTTAGTGACATGACATTAGAAAGACACAGCAAGAAGGGACCTCAATTACCAGAGAGTCTGGCCCCCACACTTCATGGTGAAGAATTGCAGTCTTAGAGAAGTTGCCTAGCAAGTTAGTAGCAGGACTAGGCCCTGAAGCCAGGACACCTGCATAATAGTGAAGTCTCTTTGTACTGCGATGGTCTTTGACATGGTGCTTAAGGAGAGCCACAAGTCTGGTTTTTCTGGCTCTTTCTGTGCATTTTCTTCTTCATCAATTTCATCTTTTCCCATCAATGACCTTACCAACACTTGGCCTTTTCTCAGACACAATAGATACTTCTAGAACTTTCCACTGGTATATTTGCATTCAGTTTGAGAACTGGGTGGGCCACATTGTTGAAAGTAGGCCAGCTTCTGAATTAGAAGACCTGGGGCCAGAGCCAAGTTCTACTACTCACTTACTGTGTAACCTTAGGCTCTGCTTAGTCTTGGTTTCCTCATTTAGAGAATGGGTGTAATAACACATGCCTCTCAAGCTGCCTCTTATAAAAATTAAATAAGAAATATGTGTAATTACCTAGCACTGAAGCTGATAATTCAATTTGTCACACTTGCACTGAAGTGTTTGCTTGGTGTAAGGTACCAGGACCACAAATATTGCCTGGTATCAGCCAGCAAGCACCAGCCACAGGGAGCTCCCTGATAACATGCCGGCCTTCTCCACCCACTGATCAACAAGGCAAAGAAGTAAGACAGAGAGGGAAGGATTAGTTCTTTCTAGGGTCAGAGGAGGGGATACTGGAGAGTAAATTTTGAAAGATGAAACAGAACTCTCTACGTGAGAAACTGGGGTAATTTTCAGGAAATGTAACACCATGAGCAGATACACACAAAGGCGTGATGGCTTTTGGAAAACAAAAGCAAAAAATTTAATATAGCTAAGCACAGATTAGAAGGGGAGGCAAGTGGGGGATGATTAGGGTGAGAAAACAGACCAGAAAGTTTGGTTGGGCCAGTTCATGAGGCGGCACCGGTAAGAGGCTGCAGAGAGGAGTAGTAATTCAATGGGAGCCAGAGCTGCAGGCTGGTGGCCTGGGGTTCAGCCCGAAGATGTGTTTACTTGGATTGACATGGGGCCCTCATTTAGGTGGGGCATGCACTCTCCAATTCTGCTTTCTACCATCTTCCTGGCCCTGACCTTATCCTGCTACTTCACTTATTTTTATTCATTGCCTGGACCTTGAAGGCATTTGAGCTTGAGAGGTTTGGAGCAGAGCACTGATAAAATCGGATTTGAGTTTTAGGTTAACGCCTGTGGCTGGATCCTGGGTGGGTCACAGGGGTGACGCTGGTGGTCAGGAGTCCCGTTAAGAGACAGTGGCAGAAGTCAGTTGGAAAATGATCAGATCCTGATTTAAGGCAGAGGTAGAGAGTATAGTGAGAGAGGGGTGAATCTGAGAATTATTTGGGAAGGCAGAACCCACAGGACTTGGTAAAAAATGAAGAGGAGTTTAAGAGAGAGAGGAACTCAACTGAAGGGTTTTGAGGGCAGACTGTCTTATGCTGAGTATCCCTAAGGTCCTGCCCAGTGCCTGATGGGACACAGGACCTCAATAAGTACTTCCTGAGTATATAAAAAAAAAATGGGCAAGGGATTTCAGGTGGTTCTTAGGTTTCTAACTTAAAAGGACACACATAGCAAGTATGCAACATCTCTTCATTGAATATGAACAGCACATTTACAATAATAATGAAGTCTGGCTCCTGTTTGAAGCTAAACACCAATTCCTTAAGATTCAGGTAGCCCATGGAAGCCCACTGAAGGGACTTGGTGGGCTTACGAGAAGTATATATTAGAGGTACTTGTTAAGGGGGATGCTGTCTGACATTTCCCTTAGGAGACCTAGACCAAAAAATGTTCAACCACTGAGTTCTTTCGCTTTTGGAGATAAAAGTTAGAAAAAGTCCAACTCTGGAGCTGCCAAGAGGCTGGGCGCCTTCTCCTTGCCTAGCACTTTCATCATTGAAGTAACAACAAAGATATAACCAACAAAATAAATAAGAGCTCTGTGGATTAAAGAGATAATACTTTCATTGGCCAAATATTAAAATATCAAAGGTCCAGGAAAGGATATGGTTATGGGCCTTTGATGTACCATAAAGGCCCATTTCATGCACCAGTCGGGAGTATTTCAGGGCAAAGATGGAATGATATTTTATGTCACCTCCTAGGCATAAAGGATACTTTATGAGTCCAAGGAAGCCAAGTTCTCAAATGGCCGGACACTGGCAGGTTACTAGTTTAAAATCTAAACACCAACCCGGATTCCAAAACAAAATTACTCCCAGCACCCCTGCCCAGGAGAAGTTTGCTCAGGCTGTCAGAGGCAGTGGAGTGGGAGGTGTGTCCCCAGGCAGGGCCGATGGCATCCCAATGGCTCCAGCCACCATGGGGAGCAAGGCCCAAAGTGCCAATATTAGCAGATGGGCCCATGCTTACTGGAGCCATGGGGGCCAGGAAAGGACCCAGGCCTAGATGATTGGGAAAAATAAATGAAGTACTAGATTCTCAGGAAATTCTTGTTGGGGAAGCACTGAATGAAGAGTTGTGTTTTGTTCCCATCTGTGCTCAAATGTTTCTTCCTCAGGAACCCATTACACTCTGTCCTCCTTCCCACCTTTATTTTTCTTCACTGATCTATAAGAGCAGCAAAGCATGTAATTTGTTTCTTTATGGTCTCTCACTTTTAATGGTAAGATCCATGTGGACATGTGCTGTGCATTTTTCTCCACAAGAGAACACTGCCTGACACAGAGAAGGGTCAATGTAAAAACCTGGCCAGTGGATGAATAAAGGCCTCTTAACTGTGCAGAGTCCTGTGCCAGATGATTCAGATCTGGTCCCTCCCTTTTTAATGTTCACAGTCTAGGGGGAGAGACAGCCACCATGCTGTACTGAAATCCTCAGCATCGATGCAGAACGCCGCGTAGGATGCTCTCTGTGGTCCCAGGAAAACACCGAAGCGAGCTTGTTGGAGGACAGGGAAACCACCAGGAAAGTGAAATTTCAGCCAACATCTGAAGGATGCATTAGAGTCAGCCAGAAAGGGATGTATGGAGAGTGTCTACAGAAAAAGAACTGGCTGGTGCCAAGTCACGGCACCCGAAGAGGTGGCTGAATAAAGATGTGTTGAATGAACGAATACATGCGTGAAGTCTTTACAATTTACCACAACTTATTTTTCTAATCATTCAGTCAAAGAGATGGTCAAAAAAATGCCTTCCACTAATGTGTCATTTTACGGAATTGTGCCCTGGCCTGTTTTATTTTTTCTCTACTAAAATATAAATGTTCCCAGGAGCATGAGCAGGTTGACATAGGAACTTGGAAAAAACAAAACAAAACAAGACAAACAATAGACAGTATATAACAGGTTCTTGCAGCAAACACACAGCCTCTCAGAAAAGGAAAGGACTTCAAGGATCACCTAGGGAGGTGTCCTGAAAAAGACCCAGAATTGGAAATTGGAAGGATGGGATTCAAGCAATACATCAGTATTTGCCAGGCAAGTCATTTTGTGTCTGTCAGTTATGATTTCTGAGCTGTGAGAATCAAATGAAAATACTTTGTGAACCAAAAAGTTATGGATAAATAAGAGTAATTTATTTGTATTCTTCCCACTCCATTTATTATTTATTTTCTAAACTACAGAGTAAAATGCCCTCCTTTTTTTGGCGTACAGTTCTAGGAATTTTAACACATGCAGAGATTTATGTAACCACCTTCACAATCAGGATACAGACTAGTTCTTATTACCCCCCAACCTCCCTCCTGTCGCCTATTTACAATCACACCTTCCCTGCACCCTTCACCCCGAGCCACCCCGATGGATTCTCTTGCACTATAGTTCGGTGTTTCTCTAAATGGAGAATAGCAGACAGACGGACTCATATGGTACACAGCCTTTGAGATGGATTTCTTTCACTCAGCACAATGCCTTTGAAATTCATCCAAGTTGTTGCATGTATCAAAAAGTCATTCCTTTATTGCTGAGCAGCATTCCATGGTATGGATAAGCCACGGTTTGTCTGTCCATGCACCCAATGAAGGACATGTGGGTTGTTATCATTTTTTGGTGATTATGAAAAGACCAACTACACACATGTGTAATAGGTGTTCGCATGAACCTAAATTTTCATTTTTCTAGAGAAAATACCCAGTAGTGGGATTGGTGAGTTACAGTTGAAGTGCATCATTAACTTGATTAAAAATGCTAAACTCTTTTCCAGAATGGCCATACCATTTTGCATCCTCGAGAGTATGATTTGGTTTTGAAGACAGGAAATGGAAGTCTGGAGAAGTGAAGTGACTCTCTTCTGATCACAAAGCAAATGAGGAAATGTGGGTAAGAGTTCTAGAGAATTGTTAGTTTTTAGTCCTCCACACTTTCATTAAGCTGAGATTTAACAGTGTCCATTTCATCTACTCTAAGAAAACTATTTGAGGGGAGGTCTATTTATTGGTTTGTTTGCTTATTTATTGTCCCCATTTTACTGGTGAAGAGACAGGTGAGCGGGTAGGTTTAAGAAGGCAAATGACCTGCCTGGGGTCACACGACTCATCCCGGGATAGATGGAGTTTGACTCCAAACTCATGCCCCTTCCCCCGCGCACAGTTCCCTTAGACTGCTGAAATTTCTAGCCAGTGGTTTATTTTAAATGATTCAACATTTCCACCCGCGTGGTTATGCTACGTTACAGAGAAAAAATTTCCATGCTTTCATAGCATGAACTGCGTTTATTAATAACGGTTCCTCAATTGCTTCAATTTTCACATTATTAAAAAGCTAAAGCCTGGCTCACTTGTCACTTTCTTCTCTCTGCTTGGAATGGAACTTTTTTTTTTTTTTTTTGGTAACTGGGGCTGGGACTGAAAAATGAAAGAAGGACTTAGGTCTGGTACCCACCGCGCCTCCAGGCGACTCCCTGCCCCTCGGTCCCCTTCCTGTTGGCGTTTCACCAGCAGGTGGTTCCTAATCTCAGCCTGGGTCAGGGACGATTGGATAGGACCAGAGACGCACTCCGGCCCCTACGTCCCAGGAGTGTCCATATCTGGTTTCATGGCTAAAAGGTGTTGAGATGGTTTTTAGCTCCAGGCTCTCTGTGTCAGAAGGGAAAAACTGATGGCTCCCTTTCAGAATCGGCTTTTATGGGAGCCTCATGTGTCTCCCAGGCTAGAGTTCCTGCTTGGGCCCTGAAGACAAACAGAAAACAGGAAGGAAGGAGGAGAAAGATAAAGAAAGTAATGAAAGAAGGAAAGAAAAAGAAATGCAGAAAAGAGGGAAAACCTAGAGAGAGAGAGAGAAGGAAAGATGGGAAACAATAAGGAGCAGGGGAAAAAAAGACATGAAAGCAGGTAGTTTGTTTTTCTTCTCTGGTGTTTGTTATAGATTATCCTGGACCAGCTGGAAGGGAACAGAGTGATTGGACCCAGCTAACTAGATCTTCATTTGATTTTGTGTTTGTTTGTTTGACTACTTAGTTTATAAGTTGGCAGGGAATTTTATCATATATACTCTGCTAACTGGTTTATCTAAACTGAGATTGAGCATGAACAAAATTGACATTGGATTTGCTGCTTCAGACCACACAGAAGAGGGGAGAAAGCCCTTTCAAGTAAACACTGATGTCTAGGTGCAGTAGCAGACCTAACAGGGAGACCCCAGCAGCCTCTCGGTGTCCCAGGGACGGCAGAGTTGGTAAGCATGCCTGGGCGGAGCGCACACAAAATGAGACCCTGGGAGCAGCATGGTAGCCTCTTAAGAATTTGGAATTTACAGGGGCGCCTGGGTGGCTCAGTTGGTTAAGCGACTGCCTTCGGCTCAGGTCATGATCCTGGAGTCCCGGGATCGAGTCCCGCATCGGGCTCCTTGCTCAGCGAGGAGTCTGCTTCTCCCTCAGACCCTCCCCCCCTCATGCTCTCTCATTCTCTCTCTCTCAAATAAATAAATAAAATCTTTAAAAAAAAAAAAAAAAAAAAAAAAAAAAAAGAATTTGGAATTTACAGTCGGATCTGAGTTTAATTCTTGCTGTAACTCCTCACTACCTTTTTTGCCCTCCCTGAGCCTCAGTATTCCTGCTTATGAAATGGGTTAATAATGCTGCCCCATTGGGCAGAGGCAGGATTCAGTCAACTAGCAGGGAAGATGCTTAACACCAAGTACAGGTTTTAGGAAGGGCTTGGTTCCCTATTCTTCCCCTTGCCTCTGTTCTTGAAGAGGATTGACACTAAGGCTATAGGCTACCCTCTGATCGTTTACAACCTGGTGCCCATTAGAACCAAATTCTGGGACTTCAACAACGTACCTTTTCAGCTTCCCTATGGGTAAATTATACTGGATTTCAGTTTCCCTATTGGCAAACCATATTCCAAGCAATTACTTATAATACTGGGCATTTGCAGTCCCTGAAATGTACAGACTTTCACTTTTGGGTTCCCCAGCGGAGTGCCCTTGCTCCTTGGCCTCTCTGAGCATTCTCACTGGGTCTCTAACTTGAGCTCAGGCATTATCTTCTCGGGGGTCTCTCCTCCAGACATCGGGCTCTGTGTCTCTCCTTGGGGCTTCGTCGGCAATCTTTAGGATCATACTCGGAGACCATGCTATGCTGTGTTGGTTTATTTGCCTGTCAGAATGCAAGCTCCTTGAATGCAGGTACTGGCTTCTGTCTCTGATCTCCAGTCCCTAACATGATACCTGCTTGTGTGACTGTGTGCCAGTCACTTAGCCTTTAGCCTCAGTCTTCTTATCCATAATATGGGGATAATAAGAGTACCTAAGGGTTAATTGACTCAAGACATATAAAAGCTCTTGGTACTGTTCCTGGTACATAGTAAGTGCTCACTGTATATTAGCTATTGTAAGTGTCATTTGAATTATTGAATGAATGAATGAATATGAGCAAGACCTGTCCCTGCCATCAAGGAGGTTGGCCTGGTAGAGGAAACGTGTACAGACAGCTCACAATGAAACCATGTGGCAATAAAATGCAAATCCATTAAAAAAAGGAAATAATACAAAAGAAAGATTCATTTAAAATTTGACCATTAAAGTAAGGATGAAAAGTTAAGCAGCATAACATTGGTGTGTGTTTGTGTGTTTGTGTAGGGAGGAGAAGGGGAAGAATAAGTAGAAAGTATCAGAATACCAAGGACTTAGGCTACATGGAGCTGGGAATGAGGCTTCTCCAATTGGCTTGGAGTTTCCTAGCTACCAAAGCAGAAAATTAGGCCAATTTTTTATTAAAAATCTTTGATTCTAGCAGTAAGAGATTATCAAGGGATTCAACAAGGGTACTATCAGTGTTATGGGAGGGACAGTTCTTTATCGGTGAGACTGTCCCACGTATTGCAGGCCTCTGCCTGCTGAAGATCAGTTGTATCCTCGAGTTGGTGTCACACAATTACAAAATGCCTCGATACTTTCACAAATGTCCCTTAGGGGCGGAGCTACCCCAGCCGGGGACCACTCAAGTAACCCATCTGGTTTCAAGGAAAAGGATGTCAAGATTCAGAGAGAGGACCTGACTGTCCTCTCTCCCAGACCAGTAACATCAAAGCCAGACCCCCAATCCCACATATCTTGACCCTGGTTTGGTTTCTATCAGTGTTCTTTTTTTTTGCATTCTTTTTTTAAAAATTTTTTAATTGTTATGTTAATCACCATACATTACATCATTAGTTTTTGATGTAGTGTTCCATGATTCATTGTTTGTGCATAACACCCAGTGCTCCATGCAGAATGTGCCCTCCTCAATACCCATCACCAGGCTAACCCATCCTCCCACCCCCCTCCCCTCTAGAACCCTCAGTTTGTTTTTCAGAGTCCATCGTCTCTCATGGTATGTCTCCCCCTCCGATTTCCCCCCTTCATTCTTCCCCTCCTGCTATCTTCTTCTTCTTTTTTTTTCTTAACATATATTGCATTATTTGTTTCAGAGGTACAGATCTGTGATTCAACAGTCTTGCACAATTCACAGCGCTCACCATAGCACATACCCTCCCCAGTGTCTATCACCCAGTCACCCCATCCCTCCCACCCCACCCTCCACTCCAGCAACCCTCAGTTTGTTTCCTGAGATTAAGAATTCCTCATATCAGTGAGGTCATATGATACATGTCTTTCTCTCTATCAGTGTTCTATTGCTCAGTGTTTTCTTTTTAAAAATTCTCTTGATTCTATTACTTCTACCATATATTGAAACAAACCCACCCTCTGCATTTGAAGATTCTGCTTTAATTTCCCAATCTGTAAACCATTATCTGGTATGGGGAGACAGTGGGGAGAAATGACCAATTATCCCTTGGGCAGAAACCAGAGGGCCTCAGTGCTCTTGGATGCTTAGAGAGTTCTGAGTGAGAAGTCAGAATGCCCAATTTCTCCCATGGAGGCTGCGCCAACATACTTTCCCTGAGATTTTCCAGGCCAGGCAATTTGACTCACTGATTCCGAGAATTCAGACAGAGAAGCCCAAGCTCTTCCTTCTTTGGCTGCATTTACATGGTGATTCTGATGGAAGCAAATGGCTGAGTGGAGGAGTGTCTCATTTGGTGCTATTGTTATCACAGCTCAGCGTTGAGAAACTCCTTGCAGATGCTCTGCTGGATAAGGAGGGGCCAGATGTGATCTGGGTCTTCATCAGCCTGAGGATGGGCTGGGACCTACAGACAGTTTAGAGGGAAGACATTTGGATTTACAGCTGGAACCTAACCTGAGGTTTTCTGCCTCTGCAGCTTAAGTCTCTGTGACTTTGATCAAGTGCAGTTCTCCTTTTGGAGCCTCACCCTGAGAGTACTGAACTCACATCGTTATTGGGGGGTAATCTCAGACAATGAGAGAGTTGTTTGTCTTTTCAAGGCAGCATACCATGGCAGAGAACACCATGGTATGCTCACCAATGATTCAGTTTCCTTTCTTCATCCTGGAGACATAGCTGAACCTCATCTCAGCCACCTTGCACTTGGAAAGGGGGAGCTAATGGAAGGTGGAGAGGTGGTGCATCTCCCTTGCACGGCACTCCGCCCCCTCTTTCCCCTTCTTATGTACGCCATTACCCAATACAGTTTGATTCCAAAATCCACCCCTGCCCCCATTGGAGTACCATTGCTATTTGAAAGACAAACCTATGGTTGGACCCTGTTTCTGGAACTTACTCTCTGTGACCTCAGGGAGGTCATCTTACAGCTGAGGAAACTGAACTCAGAGAAGGAAAGTGGGCCTAATAGAACCTGGGTGATGGGATTATTGTGAAGATTAAATGGGACCACTGATGGGAAGCATCTGGCACATAGAAGGTGCTCAATAAATGTCAGTCACAACATTCTTCCTTCTCGCTGAAGAGTGAAGAGCTTTGTTTCCTGTCAAAGTAATCACTGAGCACAGGGAACAGTAGGTAAGAAATTGAGGGAGAGGTATGTAGTCATTTCCTGATTCCCTTACCCTAATTGCAACCCCATTTAAGAATCCATCTCTTTGGGGTACCCTGGACTGGAAGAAGGGTTGTTGTTGGTTTTTTGTTTTGTTTTGTTTTGTTTCTTAAGTCTTGGTTCTTTGGACACGTAGCTGTTCTTCTCTGGACTTCAGTTTCTCTTTAGAATGGCGGGGCTGGACTAAATGACCTCCCAGAGCCCTCTAGCTCTGCCAGAGTGGAATTCCATGCTAATGTGAGAAGACTGAAAGACTGTGGAGAGAAAGGCATCAAGGATGGGGAATGAGCTGGAACAGAGGCTTAGCGGTATCATGTAACAGATCCCAAAGGATGTAAGCCATGCTCCAAGGTCATACAAAAAAGATCTACAGTCTTGGAGTCCATAAATAATCCCTGGATGGTGTTTTAAATATGGTCTTTTAAATATCCGATGACACTGGATGCCACAGTAGGGGAGCAAGCCCATTCTTCTCACCAACTCTAGTGTTACTGTGAACTTTTGCAAGATCAGATTCAGGCTTGCTTTCTTTTCCATTTCTTGTCTTTTTCTTTTTCCTCTTCCTCCTCTTCCCCCTGTCCTCTTTCTCTCTAGGCTCCTTCCCCTCTCTTCACCTCTCCCTCTCCTGGTTTGCTACTGACAACTATTTTCCCATTTTTCAAGAACTTTGCTTCTTTCACTTGTCTTTTCGATGCATACATTTTATCATCTAGTTTCAACTTATTTAACTTATGTGCATTTTTTTCTATCTCTTATTTAGCTTTAGCCATCTCTCCAGATACTCTGGGGAGAGAATCAGGTCACTTTTTGATTAAACAATCTTGGTGACTTAATAACAACACTAATAACAGACTGGTTTATAAATTCAAGAGTGTCAGGCGCCATAATTTTAACTACTATTGCAGGCAGTTGAGGTTATTGCAGAAGGATCACAATGGGGGGAAGCAATTCCGGGAAAAAATAAGTTGAAGACAAATAGGATCTTTCCAACACTGTTTACAGTCTTTAAGAATAATTACGAATTCCAAGTTTTGGGCGACAAAATCATTAACTCTGACATTCCAATCAACCTTGAAATTAACTCCAATCTGAAACTTTAGCCACTGGGCAGACATTTTTTGATGTGCAATCATGTGCTTTTTTTTCTTTGGAGTAGAAAATTAAGAGCACAATTTGGAATCATATAGACAGTGTTACCATAGCATTTTATTCCCAATGTGGTCTTAATTACAATTATAGGGAAATAGAGATTCTACCTATATTAGGCCTCCTTCCTTCCTTTCATCCTTAATATATACAGGTTGAATATTTTGACTAGAAACCACAACACCCCAAATTCTTAGCACAGTGCCCAGGTTTTGTCAAAAAGTCAAACGATTTCATTTTCTCAGCCACCCTGCAACTGAAGTATCACTATCACCAATTAGAAATGAAATTGCAGTAGTTTCAGACTTCAAAGTAGTAGACCCAAGATTTGATTCCTAGTCTATCTGATTCCAAAACTTCTCTTTCCACTCTTGTGCCCAGAAATTCCTTCTACTTACTATTGTTTTGGTTACCCAAAATCAACACCAATATTTTTCTTTTTTTATGGAATACAAAAATCAAAAGGTGCTAAAACTCTGGGAAAAAACTACAATGATGTAAGTTTCCATTTTCCATTAAGAAAGCATTTCATGCTTTCCTTCATTCATTCTCAATCAACTGTCCTCTTCATTGTAGCATTACCGCTAGCTTTTTTAAATTTTATTTTTACTTTCTGAATCTCCCACTCCATAACTATATGCCCCCTGAGGAAAGAGATCATCTCTGCTGCATTTGCAGTTTCTATCCAGGGCTGAGTCCAGTGCCTGACCTCTGGGCAGATCCTCACATACTGAGTGCTCCCTACTAGGTGATTACTCTTCAGCCAATGTTTAACTCGTGCTTTTCACGTATAATTATCCAAGACCAATAAGACCTCAGACCACTGCATGTAGTTGGAGAGAGAAGATTAAAGCTGGGAGCAAACAGTTAATGACAGAAGACAGGACCAAGGGACCAGTTAGCATTTGGGCTCACCTGTCAAGGCCTCAGAGCTTTCCTCATTGGGATGGAACACGTATGAAGGGGACTGTGCTGGTTATTCCCTGCTTGTCCTCCAGATCTACTCTCCACTCCTCTCTGATTCACTCTGTGCCCAGAGTCTGACCTCTATAGAACGTATCACCCAGGCTCATTTTCCTGTTTGAGTTTGGCCACTAAATGCCAGTAGGATAGTAGAGGGCAGAAAAGAAAGAGGGTGAGTACTTAGTCTTTCTACTCCCTCCCTGCCTTGTTGTGGATAAGGCAGTGACTGCATCCTTCTAAAACAGTGGTGCCTGTTGGGCAGCCCCTCTCCCCCATTTCCCATTCTCACTGGGCTCTGGTCATACTGGTCCCTTTCCTTGCCCTTTTAGCTAGTGGGGTAGCAGTAGCTTTTTGCAATCCTTAGTCTCTGGGTATGTTGCTATCCCTCATTGGTTCCCTTAATGCTGTCCACACCTCTGTAAATAATCTCTTCTTTAAGTTTTCTTCAGTTAAACTTGTTGAGTGTTCTGCTCCTTGCTAGGACACTGACTGATACACCAAATGTTGGACTATATAATTGCAGATTATGTGTTAACATGGGCTGGTCAAGCAGAACTTCTGCCCTGAAGCCTGGGACACATCTGCTTAAGTGATGGGAAGTATGTGAACAGAGGCTAATGGTCCCTACAGCTCTATTTAGGCATTATAGTTCTAAAGCCTTCCCTCTGTCATTCGTTCATTCATTCATTCATTGTTTATGCAATTAGTCAATGAATTTTGGGGGAATGGCCACTGTGTGTTAGGCAGTCTTCTAAGCTCTAAAGTTAGATCACAAATAAAACTGACAAAACAGCTGGGTGATTGGAATTTTCATTCTGGCCAAAGATGACAGATATTTTCTTTCTCTCTTGTTCTTTTTCTTTTCTCAGATGGCAAAGTAGAGGAGGATAGAGAGTAGGGCTGTATGGCTTTATGTTTGCTTAAAAAATTAACCCCCAGAACAAATATTTCTTACTAGTATTTGGGTCACTAAATCTCAGCTCTTCTGAGAGTGAAGTATTGTGGTTCCCTTTCTTGCTACTTGAAAGCATGTTGGTTTCTGCCAATGTTGGAGTCTGCCAATACTCATCCCAACAAATTTAATCTGGGTCAAAGCCTAATGATGTATGCTTCTTTCCATGAGCAAATCAAATTTTTGTACAATCATGGACTAAATTTAACATGGACTATCGGTCAGCTAAAGAGATGGACTCACATTTTACATTCAGAATATCAGATCCATGGAGCACCTGGGTGGCTCAGTAGGTTGAGCACCTGACTCTTGATTTCGGCTCACATCATGATCTCAAGGTCATGAGATTGAGCCCCACGTCCAGCACAGCATTGGGCATGGGGCCTGCTTGGAATTATCACACTCCCTCTGACTCTGCCCCTCCCCACCAGCCCCCCACCCCCCCACTTACTTGCTCTCTATAATAAATAAAATCTTATTAAAAAAGTCAGATCCAAAAAATACCTAAGGCATGGGAAGTTCCTGATATAGCATTTAGCACATAATACATATTGAACAGGTTTTATTATTTAATCCTCACAGCAACCTACAAGTTAGGTGAGAATTAGTATTATTTTTTTTAAGATTTTAAGTAATCTCTACACCCAACATGGGGTTCAAACTCACAACATCAAGATCAAGAGTCACATGCTCCACTGAGCCAGCCAGGCACCCCAAGGTAAGAATTATTATATCTTTCTAATAGATAACAAAAATGAGGCTTGAGATGATTTGGAATAAAGGTTGTAAAAAAAAAAAAGGCTTTGAAATAAGATAACTGTGACAAGTGATTTTAATATAAGTATATACCATGGGCACATTCAGAATGGTGTCAATTCCCTGAAAACTTCATGAAACTTTGCCTGTTGTTCCCACACAAGTTAGCATCTTAGTATATAAATGAGTGAAAATATTATAGAACTATATTCGAATCTGCTTTAATTCACAAAAATACATAAACCAGTTATAATCCCTATTTTTTCATTAATGCTTATAATAAGTAACATATACCAAGCTTCATAGTTCATCACAAACTGGGGAGAAGCATTACTGGTGATGATTTAGTTCAAGGATTCCTAACCTTTTCCTCACCAAAGTCTTATCCTAGGCTTTTTTTCCTTTGGAGTTGTTAAGTTTTTAAAAATAATTCCACATTTTATTGCTGTTAATTAGTAAAAAATTTAAAAGAAGGCAGAATGAATTTGCCATTAATACTTCTTGAATGTTGCTTGCAAAACTTTCAGTATTTGAAAGAGTGTGGCAAACACAGGTTGAGAAGCCCTCATAAACTGTGTGAACAGTTATTGCATATTTATGTGGTTATGGTAGGTCATCCACCCCTTCAGAAATGTTTTCTCCTCTGCTTCATGCCCAAACACATAAGAATTAATAATAGGACAAAGTTCTCTGGCTTAGAGTCATGTTATATCCTTACCGTTTACATAAGCAAATATGTTTTATGTTGTAGTAGAAAATCTATTGAATGGGGAAATGATCATGACATTTTATTTATAGGAAAATTGTTTATAGACTACAAAACAGCATTTATAATCTACTGTCATTTTTGTAATTAAAAAAAATGTTAACACTGGGATGTCTCATGGTGTGTTTCTGTACTTTCTAAAATGTCCACAATAAACTTGGGCACTTTGGGGTTTTTTAGATTTCTATTTTTTATTAGTGAAATGTGACTTAACATACAATAGACAACATGATATTAAACTTATGTTTTAGTAAATTTTTACTACTTAGATCAGATAAAAATCCTCCCAGCACCTCAAGGGGTTCCCTTATGTCCCCTCCCAATTGATACACTCTATACATGTCACAACTATTATAGTATCTATTACCATTGATTCACTTTTGCCTTTCATAATTCATAAAAAAATGAAATAACTTTTATCCACTTGCATTGATATTTCTTCACTTACTATGCCATAAGATTGATGCATGTTCCATTGTGTATATATTGGCACGTGCATCATTTCAGCTTCTGGCTACTCTGAAAAAAAATACACTGTCCATGACCAAGTAATTCAACACCTAGACACGTACCTAACACAAGTTTTATTAATTTGTGCAACAAAAGGCATGCCCAAGGAATGCTCATTCAGTCTTAATAGATCCTTGCAATTTTCAAAGTTGAGGGCTCCACACTTAGAAATGGTAGGGTTTTGTCAGTGTTCTTTTTCTTCTTCCATTTAGTAATCCCTGTTGATTTGTAGTGGCACCTAATTATGGTTTAATTTACATTTCCCTGATGGCTAACAATGTCGATCATGTGCTTATTGGTCATTTGGATAGTCTCTCATGAAATTCCTCTTTTGACTTTTTTTTTGAAAGAGTTTATTTATTTATTTGAGAGACAGAGAATGAGAGACAGAGAACATGAGACAGAGGAGGGTCAGAGGGAGAAGCAGACTCCCCGCTGAGCAGGGAGCCCGATGCGGGGCTGGATCCCAGGACTCCAGGATCATGACCTGAGCCGAAGGCAGTCGCTTAACCAACTGAGCCACCCAGGCGCCCCCTCTTTTGACTATCTTTTTTTTTTTTTTAAAGATTTTATTTATTTATTTGAGACAGAGAGAATGAGAGACAGAGAGCATGAGAAGGAGGAAGGTCAGAGGGAGAAGCAGACTCCCTGCTGAGCAGGGAGCCCGATGCGGGACTCGATTCCGGGACTCCAGGATCATGACCTGAGCTGAAGGCAGTCGCTTAACCAACTGAGCCACCCAGGCGCCCTCTTTTGACTATCTTAAAAAAAAACTTATCTGTCTTATTAATGATTTATAGTTCTTTACATTTTTCAGTTATGAATTCTTCGTTAGTTATGTGTAATGTAAATTTCTTTTCCTACTCTGTTGTCTTTTCTCTGTCCCAACGGTATCTCTTGAGAAGCTGTAGTTTTTAATATTAATAAAATCAAATATATGACTCTTTTCCTTGATGGTTAGTGTAGTTAGTATGAAACTTAAGAAATAATTGCCTACCCTGAGGTCATGAAGATATGCTTTTCTGTTATCTTCCAGAGATTTTATTTTCTTGGCCCATCATATCAGGTCTATAATCCATCTACAATTGAATTTTGTGTATGTTAGAGTCAAGGTTCATTTCTGTCTGTATTAAGATCCGATTGATTCAGTACCAATTTTTAAAACATCTCTCTTTTCCCCCTGCACATATCTTTGATATGAATCCAGTGACTGTGTATGTAGGCACCTGTTTCTGGCATTTTATTTGTTCCACTGGTTGTTTGTCTATTCCTAGGTCCATACCACACTTGACTTAATTAATGTAGATTTAGAGTAAGTCTTGAAATCTGGTAGTATACGTACTCCAGCTTTACTCCTCTTTTTCCAGATTATCTTTGTTTGGCTTGGCTCTTTACATTTCCATGTAAGTTTTACAATCAGCTTGTTGATTTCCGTATAGTGAGCATTGTCTGCTCTCGACCCCAAACCCCTCAGGAATCCTTTGCTCCTCACATCTGCCCTTCTCGCCCAGCTTCTGTAGGTTTTATTTCCTATAGTCCGTACCTGTGATTCTCTTTGAAGGATGCCCTGAAAACTACAGGAGCCACTTTGCCCAAATGTAGAGAGAGCTGTAATTGCCAGGGAGTTTATGTTCTCCATAGATCTTAGCAATGATTAACTGTTGCAGGAGTATGAAAGCCCAGCTTATGTGCAGTGAAGTGGGAAAGCTTCCGGGTGTCAGTTACATTCCTGAATTTCCCTGTGGGATTAGGCAGAAGCCAGACTTTTGCTTCCTTTTTTCCCCTTCCATGTTATACTTCTCCACTTTCTGATCAGTTTCTTCTGAGAACATCTCTTTAATAAATTATTTACATGCAAACCTCATCTCAGGATAAACTTTACGGTGATCCAAACTAAGGCATTCTGAAAAAAAAATTGTTGGGATTTTGATCGGGATTGTGCTGAATGTATAGATCAGATTCAGGAAAACTGACAAAATTACAATAGTGAGTCTTCCAATCCATGAACATGGTATATCTTTCAGATTGGGCAACTGTCCTTTGATTTCTCTCAGTAATGTTTTGAAAAACTTGTATATAGAAAAATATTTTTTAAATTTATTTTATTTTATTTTTTTAAAAGATTTTATTTTTGGGGGTGCCTGGGTGTCTCAGTCGGTTAAGAGTCTGCCTCCAACTCAGGTCATGATCCTGGTGTCCTGGGATTAAGCCCTGCATTGGGCTCCCTGCTCGGTGGGGAGCCTGCTTCTCCCTTTCCCTCTGCCTGCCTGCCTGTCTGCCTGCCTACTTGTATCTCTCTCTTTCTCTCTCTCTCTGTCAAATAAATAAAATCTTAAGAAAAAAAAAAAGAGAGAGAGCATGAGCTGGGGAGGGTCAAAGGGAGAAGGAGACTCTTCGCTAAGCAGGGAGACCGATGAGGGACTCGATCCTGCAACTCCAGGATCATGACTCGAGCCGAAGGCAGTGGCCCAACCTATTGAGCCACCCAGGCACCCCGAAAAATACAATTGTTTTGTTAGATTCTTATGTATTTGATATGTCTTAAAGCTATTATAATGTTTTTAAGTTCATTTTTTAATTGTATATTGACCTTGTGAATTTAGTGGTCTTACTAAATTCACATGTTAATTCTAATAATTTGTCCATAGATTTTTAGATTTTCTACATATACCATTAATGCCATCTGTGTATAATATCAGTCTTATTTATTTCTTTCCCATTCCTGTGCTCTTTTCCCTCTCGAATTATTGCACTGGCTAACACCACCTGAATAGAAATAGTGATAGGGCAAACATCAATTTTCACTCCACTGGATGCCAGGGACACATAGTATCCTCAGCTTAACCTTTCAGCCAAGAAATACTGCAGACATAAAATTTCAGTTATATAAACATAAATTTTATGCATTGATAAAACTTTGGCATCAAACCTGTGAAAGGTATGCAACATATCTATTGTAATTTGAGAACCACTGACTTAGTGTGTTTACCACTTAGTGTGTTTACCATCATATTCACCAGTCAGTATGATACTTAGAGGGGAGGCTTTTTAGTTGTCCAATTTTGGTAATATTACATTCAGGTTTTAACATTCTTGTCTGGCCAACCTATCTCACTTTCTCCATAATGTTCCCAAGAGAACTATACAAATAATAACAGGATGAGAAGCAAAGAATTTTAATTACAAGTTACCTAAGTATTCTTTTTATTATTTTCAGTTAGCCAACATATAATACATTAGTTTTGATGTAGTGTTCAATGATTCCTTAGTTACATATAACACCCAGTGCTATAACCACATGTGCCCTCCTTAATACTAAGTATTCTATTCGCTAATGTAGGACCTCTTCCACAAGGAGTCTTTCATTGACCTGCTCAGATGAACTCAGCTGAGTGACCTGCAAGTTCACCCTCATACCACTTATTACATGTGTGTTTTGTCATTATTTGTCCAGTGACATCCCCAGGAGCCATGGATCATGCATGCCTTATTGTTCATTGCTCTATCCTAAGATCCTAGCAAGTACCTGCCACAGAACTACCATTTGTTGACTTTTAACTAGTATAAGAGAGTTAGATGTAGAAAACATTACTCCATCTACGTGACACAGAGCCCCAGTTCACTCATTCATTGTTCGGTCATTCAAAAAGTATTTATTTGAAGACATGCTATCTGCCAGGACCTCCATCAAATATATCACTTAGTTCTCTCAATATGTCTCCAATGTAGACATTATTATCCCCATTTGATAGATGAGTAAACTGGGGCTGAGTTGTAGCAGAGCTCATATCCAAATCAAATCTATCCAAATCCCAAAGTGATGTTTTGCAAAACAAAACAAAAAACCTCACAAAACAAAAAAACTCACAAAACATAACAACAACAAAGAAACCCCCAAACAGGCAAAAATAAAAAAAATATGGTGGAGAGAAGGCCTAGTAGGGCATAGTCACTGCTTTAGAAGATCTGAATGGCTGTGATGGGGCACCAGCAGGGACTATTATTATACATAAAAGCCAAACTGGTACCTGTCAGTTAGAAACTCCAGACTTCAAGAAAAAAAAGAGGAAGAAGTTTCTGGTGAGAAGAACTGTTCAATGGGAGAATGGCAAGCTTTAGTGCTGTGAGTTCCTGTGTGGTTACTCTGGTGCAGACCCAGTACTTAGGTATGAGTACCATGATGCAAACCTTGCCTTTTTGGAGCTCATAGTCCTGATGAGGAAGCAGCACAAATAATTTACTTGTTTACTGCTTGAGAGTGCAGCCCAAGGTGCTATGGAGGCATAGAAAGATGAGTGCCTGAAAATGCCTTCTCAGAGCCCTCCTTGAGAGATCTGGATGTCATTAGAGAAAGGTCTTATGAAAAAAGTAGGAGAGTTCTAGGTGAAGAAGAGAAAGGCATTCCAGGCAGAAGGGTTGGCACATGAAGAAGCCCAGATGCCCAAAGTGCCTATAGGGTATATCTGGCCAAATGCTAGTAACTTAGTTGTGTGAAAGGTTAGGACAAACATCCTGGGGCAATGACCTGGACAAACAAGCATCAGATCTTAGAAGATCTCGAATAGGCCTCCCGAGGAGCTCAGACTTCTCCTTGTGACCCAGAGAGCAGAGTTCAAAGCTGAGGCTTGTCCAGAGCTGCCAGTCTGTCTCTTCCATGCATCCCAGTGTCTCTTCGCTAGTCTAGCTTCTGGCCCCAGTGTGGAAAATGTGTTAATTAATGATGAAAACTATTCTGCTGTCCAGGCCTGTAAAGGCTTCCTGGGAGCACTCTGTAGAAAGAAG
Organism: Neomonachus schauinslandi; assembly: GCF_002201575.2. NCBI lineage: Eukaryota > Metazoa > Chordata > Mammalia > Carnivora > Phocidae > Neomonachus > Neomonachus schauinslandi. The sequence goes on from NC_058406.1 coordinate 43,726,736, forward strand.
TCCCGGTTGTTGCTGTCAACAGTTCCTGTGACTCCCTTAATAACGGTATACTGGTCCCCAGGCAGTTTTCTCTTCTCCTGGGTGTGTCTGCCTCAGCATCACTCAGAGCATTACATCAACTGTGGCCTGGTGCTCCAGTGTACACAGCTCCATCCAGGCCTGGAACCCGTCAGAGACACAGGGAATTAGATGTGTCAGGAAGAGAGGCGGGGCTATGTAGTTGGAACAGTTTCCATGTAGCTTTTTGGCTCCCCACGGTGTTTGTGGAAAATGTTTTGCTAAGGAGTGAGGTGCTCTTTGCTACAATGACTTTTTTTTTTTTTTTGCCCCCAGAGGTCATTCTTGTATTTATTGGTTTATGACTTTGAAAATATGTAATAAGCCCGTTTGTTTTTTAGCTGTAGTACCAGTGAAATTATACCGATCTAGTGCAAATCCTCTTCTGGCAAACTTTTCCAAGCATTCAGCAATAGGTAACATTTGTTGGGTGGACAGGAAAGGGGAAGAAGATCCTGGCATTTGGGGCAAACATTGAGGGGTATGTGAAAACCCGAATGTGATTCACTTGGAGAGGCATCTCAATCCACATTTCACAGATGTGTAATTGGGTAAATCTCCTTAGCAAGGAACCTCAGGAGTTAGGACAAATTCCTCTCCCTCCCCACTGCCAACTAGTCTCCACTCCCATCTAATCGGTGACTGTGAAACTTACTCTTCATTGATGCATCCCTCCCCTAGACCCATTTTTCACCCTTCTCTCACCTGCTGTTGACCCAAGGTGGCTAACATCTAAGATCACATGACCCAGGCTCTCCTGACCTCTAGCTTCTGGTTGGGTTTGACTAGAGAGGAGCACTGGCACGAGATCAAAGACAGAAGGGGAGAGAAGCTGGGCATGTTATTCCTTACTCTTCCTCCCCTAGCTTGGCCATGGTCTGTAGAAGCTGTGCTCCTGACTCTGGCTCTAGCTTTTACTGAATCAGCCAATTTCCTTGGCTTCCAATTTCTCTGGGCTCTTGTGAATACCATTCCCTTCCCCCCTCAGGTCTGGGGGTAGCGATACCTTCCTGCTCTTGGTTGTGCCTTGTTCCCTTAATCCTGCTCATACCACTCAAGATGGTCTTTCTTTCCCCGACTAATGACGCGCTTCACTTCTGGGTTGGATTTGTGCGACAGCCTCCTTTCCCCTGCCTCCAGTCTGGCCAGTTCCTCACACTCTTGTGCTACAATTAGACAGTTTTCTAGATTGCATATGTAAGCATGCTATGTTCCAACTTACACTCCTTCCAAAGCTCTTCACTTCTCTTCAGATCAAAGCCAAACTCTGCCTGCCCACGAAGCCCTCCATGGCGTGGCCTCAGCCAGCCTCTCCTTCCACAGCTGTTCCCTCCCAGGGGCTCCATGCTGCAGCCAAGAGGAAGCACTAGCCTCCTTCCATGCCCACCCAGCATGCGGATGTTCTCCCAAGAAAATGGCTGCACAATTGGTGTTTATTGAGCATTTACTATGCATCAGACACTAACCTAAGAACTTTTTTAATGGATAATTTAATTCTCACACCAACCCTACTTGACATCTGATTTATAGTCCCCATTGTACAGATGGAGAATCTGGGGACGGCTCTGTGGGGAACCTGCCATGGTCATTCATCAGGGAAGCAGCAGAGACAGGTTTCAAATCCAGGCATCCCAGCTCAGAGGTCATAGTGTAGTCAACAGCAGCTCAAACACCAACTCTTCTTTTAGATCCCAGCTCAGAGTTCACTTCCACTGAGGCATTTCTCCTGATGCCCTCCAGCTGAAGAAGTCATTCCTTCAACTGGGTTTCTACAACGTATTTCTTCAACTCAAGCTAAGAGACTGCAGTTGGTGGTTTCTGTGCCTCTGGATGGAGCCCCAGGGACTGAGAGAGGCCTCCTTAAAGAAAGGTCATCTGCTTCCTGTCAAAGGTAGGCACTGGGTTAGGTGCCGAGCACAGTGTACATGTTTAATAATTGGGGAATGAATGGGTAGATGAATACATTTGAAAATACAGCCATTTAGCTCAAGCTGATATCTGTATCAGAAAAGGAAAGGTCAGTTCCAAAGCCCTCAGATTTTGTTCAGATGTGAAAATTCACTGAAATGTATTGAGAAGCTAGCAGTTTGGGGCATTGTTTTAAACCCAGGGTGAAAGCAATGAATAAGATAGATGTCTCTCCCTCACAGAGATTACATTCGAGTTACTAATCGCTACATTAATAAAGCGAATGATGGGACGGAGTGAAGGAGGAAGGCGTACTTTCAGCTTAGATGATATTTGTAAGAGCTCTAAAGAGCAATCAAGCAGCACGACAGGGAGCAAATCAGGGAGGAGGGGCAGCTCTCCTAGAGAGGATACTTGAGCAGAGGTTTAAGGAGCCAGAGCAGGAAGTTCTAGGAGGATGTGGGGAGTGAAGCTCAGGCAGAGAAAAAGGCCAGGACGAAGGTCTTGAGCAGGAGCAAGCTTGCCTTGTCTGAGCGAGAGCAGGACCTTCAGTGTGGCCAGGCCACAGGCATGGAGAAGGACATGTCGGAGCATCAGATGCTGGAGGGTGGCAGAGGTGGGGACTTAAATTGATTCTATGTGTGAGGGGAAGACGTTGATATTTTTGGTGAGGACAATGACACAAGCTGCCTTTCATAGTAAAAGATACCTTTCTGGTACTTTCCTGGCTGCTTTGTGGAGAGAACATTGTTTCACTTTCTCAGCATCTCTGAGATGCTGCCAGATTCTGCCTGCCCACAAAGCCCTCCATGGTATGTACCTTAAGTATAATGGGGGATACCTGTGGGGGGATACCCCCCACACACACACTATGCTTAAGGTACATACCCTTAACCAACTAGTTAGTAGTAAAATAATGATAAAGACGGTGACCATATGTAAAGCGATTAGATAATTTCAACTATGTGCTTTTTATATTAATATAATTCTCCAGTTATTGAACGTGGGCTATCACCAGGTACTGATGTATTTATATATTTAACTTACAGGGATATTGAAAAAGTTGAAGATGATTTTTTTTCCCCCACTGGAAAAAAAGATCATGAGACCTGGAGAGGTGGAATGATCTTCAAATCACGTAGCTGGCAAGTAGAACTAAGATTCAAACTTCAGTCTGTCTGCCCACCTGCCTGTGTTCCCTCCACTCAGCCCTGCCACTTCCCGTGGTGTAAATACCAGCTTCTGAATCGACCCATTAGCTTTACCAACATGTGGAGGCATCAGAGCAGAGGGACTGCTCACATTTATGTTTAAAACAGAATTTGTTTTGGGGCACCTGGGTGGTTCAGTTGGTTAAGTGTCTGCCATCCGCTCAGGTCATGATCGCAGCGTCCTGGGATTAAGCCCTGCGTCAGGCTCCCTGCTCAGGGTGGTGGGAGGGAGTCTGCTTCTCCCTCTCCCTTTGCCCCTCCCCACTGCTCGTAAGGGCTCTTTCAAATAAAATCTTTAAAAAAACCCCATAGAATTCATTTGCTTACTTCTCTCAACAATCCTATGAAAGGGACATTAATATCATGATCAATCCTCATTTTATAAATATGGATACTGAGGCTTAGAGAGGTGAGCTGCCTTGCATGAACCAGAGGAAGGATTGAAACCCGCTTCTGACTCCAGAGCTCATGCTCCCTTCTCCCTACATCAGTGTTGTCCAATAGAGTGTTCTACAATGATGGAAACGTTGAGGAATACAGTAGTCATCTGTGGCTATTGAGCCTTGAAATGTGGCCAGTGCAACAAAGGAATTGAATTTCAAGTTTCGTATAATTTTGAGTAACTTAAATTTAAATAATCTCATGTGGCTAGTAGCTACCACAGTAGACAGCTTACCTTATACTATTCAAATTAAGACAAGGACCAATGACATACTTCCCCCACCTCTCTTCGTCCCCCCCCCCCCACCCTTCTTTTCTTCTATTGCTGACTAAGGATGGAGCATGTATAGGGCAGTACGTGGATGGGGGTTGGCTAGAACCAGGACCATCAGACCCTGGGTCTGTTCTGGCTTCTGTTCAAGGTAGGGAGATTAGATATGTGCATAAATAACTAAAATACAAAGTTGAAGGTTTAATGTCCTAAGTGCCCCAAGAGCAGAGCTGATAAGTGGTGAGGGGATAACAAGGCTCACTCTCTCTCCTTAGAGGGCAAGTCGAGGGAAGTGTGAGATAATCAGTGTGAATGTACATTAAGAATAATGTGCTCCATAAATTTCCAAGCACTCTGTGGATGCAGCCATCAGAGACAACATTGTCTCAACTTTGCGGGTCCATATTCCAAAGATGTACATCTGTAATCTGCCTGGATCTTCACAAGCTCACTTTGAGGTGTGCACAATCACATCCCCACTATGAGAGGTGGAAAGGGGTACTCAGAAAGGGTAAGCACCCACCCAAGGACAAATGGCTGGTTGGGACAGAGCTTTGGGTGCGGCCCTAGGTTTCCTGACTCTAGAATCAGGAATCTTTGCAACCCTCTTGCTGCCCTTGGCAGATTTTATGAGTTATTATTATCCATCCACCCTTATTCCTGGCACGGGTAGGCCTCCTAGGGAAATAATTCCTGAGGTTTAGGCAATTCTGTTAGCTAGGATGTGCTACAGCTACACCCTTGACCCAGGGCAGGTCTTTTGGATGCACCAAGGCCTTTGTCATAACAGCGGATGTGCCAGAGAATGAGATCAGTAGTGAGGCCATCCTGATGTGGCCACAAACAGACCCAGATTCCACAGCCCTGCAGGTTGTCCAAATGGACAGGCTTTTGAGGGACCCATCAGCATTCCTGGCATCTCTTCCTGAAGGATCTCATCCCAGGAGAATCATAAAAATTTGGTAATCTAAAGGGCCTAGAGATGCCTTCCAATCTTTTACCCAGCTCCCTCTTTACATAGAAGGGCAGCTCAAGGCCCAGAGAAGGGGAGAGAATTTGTACAGCCAAAGGCCAGTTTACTCCCATGACTGTTGTATTAACTCTGTTTCTTGACTCTCAAAACAGGTCTCCCATTCAAACCACTTTAGGTCTTTCTTTGGCGTTTGTTTTGAAATTTTAATACAAAAGAACACCACATGCAAACGATTACATAACTGCATTTGTTGATGTATTTCTGAGATGGCTTCCTGATGTCTGTCCAGGGGCTTAAGAGTGTCAGAGCTACAGCGGTGGGGGGGGGGGGGGCTGTGGCACTCATCCATCAAACCCCCTATCTTACCGATGGGGTAACTCAAATCCGGCTTGTTTAGTGACTTGCTCAGGGCACATAGCAAGCTGGTGCTTAACTAAGAGGTGTCAGTTTCTGGTGCCAGAAGCTCACAACTTGAAAAGCTTTAAGAGAAGGGCACATCTCATGGGCACAGAATCTCTGCCCTGAAGGTTCTCTTTCCTAGGGAGCCCAGCATGTAACATGTGCAGATACACATTGTCCCTAGCTCCCTGTGAACTTGGGAGTCCATCTTTGAAGTTCTGATGCCAACACAGATCAGCTTCCACCTCCAAGGACCAGTTTTAGTTCTGCTTCCTCCAGGAAGACATCCCTATTTTTCCTAGTATGCCCCAATTCCTCTCCTCACTTCCCTCTTTACATTTCTATTGTTGATCCCACTGCGCTTTGACCTTCTACTGGATACACGACTGCAAGGAAAGGGAATTACCTGTGTTGAACACCTACTCCAGGTCAGGACTGGCATGATTATCTCATTTAAGTCTCTCAACAGCCCATGAAGAGGATGTCATTATCCCTTTCTGGGAAGGCAGGGCACTAAGTCTCAGAGAGGAGAGCCAGCTTGCCCAAGACCACACAGCACATACCTCATTAATCTAGTCGGTAAAATTTTATTGAACACCTGTGTCCTGGGCACTACTTTAGGTGGAAAGAAACCCTTTATCTCATGGGAAACTAATGTGCTAATGGGAGAGGCAGAAGATAAACAAGTCGGCAAATTTCCTTCAAGCTCCATCAAATAGGATTGCTTAGTGTCCCATAATTTCCCTAGTTTTGTTCCCACTGCTAATTCCATCAAGAAATCTCTTTTCCTAACTTTAGGTGTTCAAAATCCACATACTCTTAGGGCCCTTCTCCAGGAAGCTTCCTCCAGCCTCTCGAACTGGATCATAACATATGTTGAGTAACATATGTTGAGTACTTACATGTGTCAGAGAGTAGGCTAAGCTCATTGCATGGTTTAGCTCTTTTTATCCTTGCAACAATCCCACAAGTTCAGCACTATTAATACCCAATTTTACAGACTAGGAGACTGAGGCTCAGAAAGGCTAAACTTGTCCCGTATTTTCCCCTTACTAGTCTAATAAGTGGTAGAGCCAGGATTAGAGCCTGGGCAGGCTGTCTCCTGAGCCCATGCACTTACGTATCATTTTCTGACTGGCAAAACTCCTTTCACCCTGAGCCATGTTGAAGGATGCTGGATGAGGCCACCTGGTGTCAGGGGAGACCATAAGAAGGGTAGACAGTGGTCCAGGTCTGAGCTCAAACTCAAGCAATTTTGTCATCTCCTTGGACCTAGGATGTTCAAGGCCTAGTGGGAGATTCAAATACTCATCATACAGGATTCATCTGTACATAAATATCTTCTGGCATAGCCCCTGAGACCCATCATAGATGCTCAATAAATGCTTGCTGAATCTGGACAAAGCAAATATAATAGTCCTTTTCTCACTGGCCACACTCTGACTCTCTAAAAAATCAGGTTCCCTTGGTAGTCTCTATCACTGAGACATGCTACCTTAGAAAAAGGTGGTATGTTTTCCTTTATTTCTTAATAAAGGGTTTTAAAAAATTTGAAGACTTGCCTTTCTGGTCACATGGCCACAGCTGATTGGCCTAATCTGAGTCAGGAGTCCATCCTGGTCCAATCAGTTGGTCTCTCCAAGGAACTTGGAATTAGGACTTCGAGGTGGAGTCAGTTGGCTGTGGGAAATAAGTCAGAGGCTTCTGGGAAATTTGGGGCCGTTTCAATTACCAGGCTGTGAAACAAATCACTTCAGTGGTGTACGATGACCATTTATCAAGCTCATAGGTTCCGACAGTACGGAACCCACACAGGACACACTGGGAACAACTGTGTCTACCATGTCTGGGGTCTTAGAAGATTCAAAGGTGAGGGGCTGGAATCATTTCGAGCTTCATTCATTCACATGTCTGGCTATTGATCCTAGCTGTCAGCTGGAGGCCTTGGTTTCTTTCCATGTTTTCTCACCACATGGGCTAGTTTGGGCTCCCTCACAGGGTGGTGACTAGGTTCTAAGATTAAGTGTCCCCAGAGAGAAAGCCTGGTTGAAGCCACGTTGCCTGTTATGACTTAGCCTTAGATATCACACAATGTCACTCATGACATGCATTCGATTTACCAAGGTGGTTACAAAGTCCTGCCCAGCTTCATCAGAAGGAAAAACAGACTCTGCCTGCCTCTTGATGGGGAGTGGCCAGTTTCTGGAAGGACATGTAGGGCTGAAAATATTGTGGTAGTTAATTTGGAAGATAGGATCTGCCACAGGTGCTGAGGCAATCATTTGGGGCGCAGGCATGATGGGTTATGTGCAAGAAGAAAAGTCAAAGATGGTTTATAGAGGAAGGTGCTGTCAAATAGAGCAGATAAACTGGGGAGTGCAGGAAGAAAATACCATTTGGCCAGAAAGTCAGGGTGCTGCAGGTTGGGTTCTCCAAAGGAGATCCTTAGAGTTTGGGTTCTCCAAAGGAGATCCTTAGAGTTTGGGTTCTCCAAAGGAGATCCTACAAGGTGTTTATGAGGGAACAACCTCTGTGAAAGGAATTGAGAAGAAGCAATACAAAGTAGAGGGAGAGGTTGACCTGTGATAGAAGTCCAACAAAGCGTTAGCCAACACAATGGGTATTCTGGGACAAATTTTGCCATCAGGATGTCCCTTGTCAGTCTGAATGACTGGGCCTTGACACTGCCTAGCTTTATCATGGAATGTGGGCTACTGCAGCAAGGGCATGACCTTGAGGCAGGCTGGCCTCTGTAGCTAAGGCAGACCCCTGAGGAGTGGACAGCTGGAAGCTGCCTGGGGACAGCACTCTCCTCAGCTATGTGGGCGGCAAGTTTTTGTTTGTTTTTTTGTTTGTGTTCTAGAAGGGGGATCTGTGTTCTGTATCTGTCTGCCACAAGGGGGAGGACTTCCCAATTCTCGTGATCTGGTTTGTCTGTCCTACAAGCGGGTTCAATAAAACACCCTTCCATGGCTATGATACACCACTCTCCATTGAGCTGAATTGATTTCCAGTTCTTGCAACCCAATATACCAGCCTAAGGCACTGGGTCCCAGTTTCTCTACCTTAAAGCAAGGGGTTTGGATGGGCCTTCCTGTTTTGAAGTCTGGTGATTCTTATCCACTTGTCCACTGCTTTTTACATAGCCAGCTCTGCAGAAAGTGGAACACAGCTCACTTGTTGAGAGCTTCTTATCAGATACAGACGCAGACAGACACAATCTGGCTTAGCCATTCATGGGATTTATTCACCCCGTTCAGAAAAAAGCACCAGGTGATATCTGAGCTGCAGCCACAGCCAATTGGCTCCCAACACATTCCAGGTATAAAAATAGTTCATAAGGAGCACCAAGCTCCAATAATACTGACTTCAGACTTTAGAAACCCCAAAATGGCCCGGAAAATATTGGCAAACACACTCTCTGCTGGTGAGGCTCCAGGCTCTCTCTTTGCAAGGTACAGCAGTGCTACTGGAAGCCTGTTGTTGAGGGCACGAAGGATGTGGAGACTAGGCGGTTCCAGGATTCAGACTCTTGGCCATAATGCTCTTCTTCCACAAAGCATAGAAGCAGAAATTTGGGCTCTCTGTTTGGCAGGGAAGCCTGCTTCTCCCTCTCCCACTCCCCCTGCTTGTGTTCCCTCTCTTGCTGTGTCTTGCTCTGTCAAATAAATAAAATCTTAAAAAAAAAAAAAGAAGCATAAATTTGGTTGACATACAATATTGGGGTTGCACAAACCTCGATTTAAATTCTGCATCTGCCATGTGTTCAACCTTAGTCTCACTTTGGATACACTTATAGGTTGGGGAAACATCCTAAGTCTATCTCACAGGCTTTTTCTGAACACTGAAAAAATAATGTTATAAAGCATTTAGCACAATGCCAGGCACATTCTTAATGAATATTATTGGTGTCGAAGAAGAGCATAAACTATCAATTATTGTGCCTCTGCTCTGTTCCAGGCACTGTGATAAGTAAAACTATCAACATGTGCTTCTGACCTCAAGGAATTTCAGTATAGTAGGAAAGAAAATTATTCTAATATAAACTCTTTCATACCACAGCTAAGTGACCTTGGACCAGTAATTTCATTTTGCGGGTTTCCACTTCCCATAAAGCAGAGATAATTCTACTTAATTCATAGACTTGTGTTGAGGACTGTGGATGAGGACGTGTGCTAGGGTGTCCAGGACACGGCTACCAGGTATTGAGTATCTCTTACTACACTAGGACCTCCTCTCTAGACTAGTGGCCTTCACCATTCTGTGGGCTACTGCTCACCAGAGGAGATGCGTGAATTTGCTAACTCCTTTGCTCATTTGACCTGCTTTCAACTTTATGAGACATGTTAAGGCAGAAGTTTAAAATAGTAGTGGACCAGGAGCCAGGAAATGCCAGGTTCAAAACTGTGCTTTGCCACTGTGAGATTCAGAAAAATTAAAGTGCTGTACCATTCTAGCGTCCTCATGTACTTGGGGGGACAGAGAGATTTGGAGTCAGGCCGCCGGGGCTTACGGTATAGACTCTGCTCTTTTCTGTGTGAAATCTGACAGATGAGCCTCAGCTGGAGGCCTGGGGTCCCTGGTTTGTGCCGTGGCTCTCAGCTCAACCTCCTTCATAGGGGCAGGGTAGTATATATAACAGAGTTAATCCCATGTCTAGTTCAGTGATTCACAAATGTTTCCTGTTATTATTGAATATTTTTATAACTCAAAACTTAGGAGACACATATTCAAAATGGAGCTTTGAGATGAAGAAATTAGCACTCAGAGAATTAATTCTCTCTGATGTTTTATGTTTGCAATCTCAGCGCCTGACACATGGGAAGCGCTCCATATCTAGCTCTCCCATCCCCTTCCAGACAAATGTCACTTTCAATCCAGGCATCACTTTTGAAGAACATTTCTGTTTTCACATTTTTAGTCTTTTTTTTTTTTTTTTTTTTTCTGCCAAGGAACTAGAATCTTCTCCTTGTGGATGAAGATGATTTTTCCTGACCTGGAAACTTCAGGCAAGGGGTCCCCTGGGGAAAGTCATGAGGGAAACGAGATGTGCACTTATTGGCAGAGATTGCTGATGGTCTTGAGTCAGGCCTGGGGTCCCTGGGCTCACGCTCACTTGGCGCCATCAGTCCAGGCCGCTCATGACTTTGTGATTGCCTTTGGTGATTCACGTCGAAGGAACAAGCAAGTCCCTGGTGCTGACACATACACATGTGCATGCTCCTAATGACTCATGTCCTCTCCTAATGACAGCTGATTACTGTGGAAAGCTGGATGGCCCTGGTGCATTGATCTCTCAGTTCCCAAACTGACCATATAGACACCGTGACTCACGGCTCAAAATGCAGCAAGTGGGGAAGCCCCGGTCAGCTTGGCTACTATATACGATCTTGGAAGCTCTGAGCCTGAGGACAAATCACATTTCTGGACTTTTGAGAGAACTACAAAACCCTCTAAATTTAGATCGGGCTCTCCTCTGGGATCAGTCATCTCAGCGAGAGGTGTCACTTTGTTATGAAAACCTGAACTGAAATCCTACTGGACCATCGGCCTGCACATTCATGTGCTCCTGGCCAACAGAGATCATCTGGCAGAGGCCTCCAGTTCTGACACACCAATTATTGCCCAGCCCAGGCTCCTTCCAGTCCCCAACCTGCTTGAAATCATCCCCAACCTGCTTGGAAAGGTGCTAATAACTTCCAAGTGCCTCTCAGGGCCTCTGTGGGCCGTGTGTACATTCTCTCAGTTAACCTCTTTTGCCCCTCTGCGAGATATGTATTACTTCCCTCACTCCTCAGAGTTTAGAAAGACTCTCATTGTTCAAATGATTGATCCAAGACCTCATGGTGGCAGAGCCAGGAACTGAGCCCCAGTTGGTCTGACTCCAGAATCTACGTTCTTCCTCCTACGCTATGGTGAGGCTCTCCACTTGCCTTGGTTTCTCATTACATAGCCCAGTCCTCGACACGGTGGGCACCAAACACAGCTCACTGAAACGAAAGGAAATGGGGTGAAGTCTGTGCCACGGGACAAAACTCAGGGTTTTGTTACTCATAAAATAACGAGCTTGGTTAGATAATCTCTGGGCTTTACACCTACTTGAATGGTTTAGAACCCTGGTACTCAACAGGCTATGCATTCAAATCCTCTGGGGAACTTTTCAAAAACACCAAGGTCCAGGCTTCTTTCTAGAGCTTTTAATTGGTCTGGAGAAGAGCCCAGACATAATTATTTTCTGAAAGCTTTCCAGTGATTCTAGTGAGCAGGCAGGATTGAGAACAGCTAGGATTGTCCCTGGCAGCCATTCTGTGCCTAAGAAGGGAAACAGCCCGAGGATGACATGGATATGTATATCTGGATATATATGTCATCTTCAGGCTATTTCCCTTCTTAGGATAAATTACTGTATTATATCACCATGTTATATATTATAGAGAGAGTATCTGGAACACATTAGGCATCCAGTAAATATGTGATGAATTATGAATGAATGACCTCATTATCTGACTGGAATCAAGTCAGGTGGGGTCCCAGTGTACCCTAGAGTAAAGGTTGGCAAACTTTTTCTTTAAATGGACAGTTTCTATATATTTTAGGCTTTGTGAACCACGTGGTCTCTGTTGCAAAATCTCCGTTCTGTGGTCATACAGCAAGAGTAGTCGTAGATAATATGCAAATGAGTAGAGCTGTGTTCCAATAAAACTTTATAAGTACAGGCAGCAGGCCTCATTTGGCTATATTTTGCTGACCTATGATGTAGGGGGAAAGAAGGAAAAGTTGGACAGGCAAGGAATGACAAATATTTGGCCCCTCCGCAGAACCCCGGTCTCCCCGGACAGATGTCACCAATCAGTTATGACCCTCTTTCATGCCGAACCTGCGTTTGCTCTCATGCTCCTCAGCCAAGGGCTGTCAATCAATCAGAGTCAGTGTGCTGGGTGCAACCCCTTTGCCATCCCTGCCTAGATAACACTCTTGGTTCCTTACAGAAGCCCTGGGGTTGGGAACTCACACAGACCCGGGGTGTAGACTTGGCTCTTCCCCTTGTGTTCTGTGTGACATTATTCCAGAGACTTCCTCTCTCTGGGTCTCGGATAGATCTAACGTTGGGAGTTTTGCTGAGAGGAACTGGAGAGATGAAGTAGGCAAAGATTTCATTAAAAACAACAACAAAAAGGCAGCCTGCCTGCTTTTGCTCTGTGTTTGCTATGTGGTCAATTAAACAAGGAAAAATAATGTAAGGCACTTGTGATAACAGAGCCTTAGAACCTGGGCTCATATTTTTCCCTTCCCACCTCGCTGAGTTATTGAGGGCAGACCGTGGCTGCAGCAGCAGGGAATGACCGACATCCCACTCCAGATGCCACCCTCCTCCCATTGTGCCACTTGTCAAGCTCTCCAAATATGCCCCTTTCACCGTCCATTTCTGTGTTGTTTTCATTCTGAGGCTCCTGACATGTTTAATTCCTCGGCTAAGCCCTCTCCCCGTCCAAATGTCGCCACCCTTGTCATAAAATTTATTTTCCACACACATAGAAAATCAAGCCTGGACATTTTTCTCTCCTGTGAACTCTTGAGAAAGAGCCTTTGGAGCAGCCATCCATCACGGTGGCAAAATACTACCGAGAGTAAATTCTTTTCTATTTGTTTAGCACTTCCCATTCTAGATCAGATTTCGTCCAGGGCAGCCTGTGTCAGCAGGAAAAAAAAAAAAAAAAAGCCGTTTCGTTGGGTACGGATCTGTCCTATCAAGCAAGCAAGAAAAGGGAGAAGGAAACAGTCTGAAGCACCTACTATGTGCTAGCCAGTATGTGCTGAGTGGCTTCACGTATCCAGTTAATCCTCAAAGTCATCCTGGGAGGCAGTGGTTCGTCCCCATTGTGCTGAGGAGGCAAGGGACCCAGAGAAGTTCAAAAAGAAAAAAGTTTGGAGTGCGTTTTCTGAATCCTGGCTGTATCAGTCAGGTTTCTCCAGAGATACAGAACTAATAGTACAAGTGTGCACACACATGCACGTGTATGTATGTATCTGTGCGTGCTCCTCTATCATCTGTCATCTATCTCCACCTGACAGATTAATCTTAAGGAATTGGCTCATGCAATTATAGAAGCTGACAAGTCAGAAACCTGCAGGGTGGGCTGGCAGGCGGGAAGTTCAGGTAAACGTTGATATGCAGTCTTGAGTCTCAAATCCTTAGTGGATTGGAAATTCAGGCAAGATTTCTGTGTTAATAGTCTTGAGGCAGAATTCCCTCTTCTCGGGGAAATTCAATGTTTGCACTCAAGGCCTTAACTGATTGGATGAGGCCCACTCCCATTATGGAGGCTAATCTGCTTTACTCAAAATCAACTGGCTGTAATTGTTAATCGTATCTACAAAAGCATATGTAGATAGCAACATCTAGATCAGTATCTGACCAAACAGTTGTGCTGCCCCGGCTAGCCCATTGCCACAACAAATTAACCACACTAGTCCATTAGTCTCTGTTTCTCATATTTCCTCAGGTTTGGGCATGTTCTAAAAGAAACCTTTAAGGTTTCTTACATTTGATAATTGATAATTTAGGGTGTGCACAGGGCCGCATAGGATGTGGACACTGGGAGACTCACACTGAATGAATGTGGCAGGTATGTCCTCCACAGCGGACTTTTGGTTTAGATTTTAGGATCTTGCTTCACAGGCTTTACAGGCTCTTTTGTGCTCTTAAGATCTGGCTGTCCCCACATGGCTTCCATGTCCCTCCACTGTAGGGTCTCTGCCTCGTCTGCACACTCAGTGCTCCAGCCACAGTGACTGGAGGTGTCATTTTTTTTTTTTTTTTTTAAGATTCCATTTATTTATTTGACACAGAGAGAGAGATAGTGAGAGCAGGAACACAAGCAGGGGGAGTGGGAGAGGGAGAAGCAGGCTTCCCGCTGAGCAGGGAGCCCGATGCGGGACTTGATCCCAGACCCTGCGATCATGACCTGAGCCGAAGGCAGATGCTTAACTGACTGATCCTCCCAGGCGCCCCGGAGGTGTCATTTTTAATGACTGATGCTGTTTACCTCTGTGCTTTCTCACACCCCATCTCCTCTGATGGAAACACACTCTTTCCTGCTCTACCTTCTGCCTGTTCTCACATGAGTAACTCTGAGACGATCCCTCAAGACTCAGCTTAATTACCATGTTCTTGGGAGCCTTTCCAAGTCTGCAGTGGGGCTCTGATCTGCAAGTGCCCATAGCTGACCACAGTGCTTATCACGCCGCCTGCCTGGTTAGCCCGTCAGCGTCATGTGGGTATAGCGGAGGTCTCATTTCCTCGGACCTCCAGCGCACAGACTAATGTCTAGCACATGGTGGACATTTAATAACTATTTGCTCAATATCAAGTGAAAGAAGAATGCCATCTTTGATATTCTTGGTCTTTTTAGTGTTTATGAGGGTTGCCCTCCCCAAATTACTGTCTGAAGATGAGTTCCTCCAAACACCCATCATTATATCATACATGTTCCTTATGAGGAACAATTAAAGAAGCCAAGAGGGAATGGTCTCATCTCCGTGGAATTCCTGTCAGCCATACAATTTGCTCTTTTCATAGGAGGAGGATCTGGTGAGCTGGCCTGGGCCCAGGTCATGAAGGATGAGTGGCGTGGTCAGACAGAAATGTAGAGTCATTGCCCTGTGGACTGATCCTGAGGCTGCTCCAGAAAGAGTGACAGGAGGATGACAGGTCCACAGGTTCAAAATTACTCTGAGGTGGTCTCAGTCCCATTCACTGTCCCCAGGAGCCTTCTCCCGAGTTGGAAGTGGACACATTAGAAGCACACGTGGAGACAGTGATGTCTGTGTGTTTAGTCTGAGCTTGTCCAGCATGGCTGCGTCCCTGTGGAGTACAGCTGCCTGGAAAAGAGAAGAAAGATGGGGTGTTCGTCATCATGGCAGACCAGTCCTTCCTCCTCTGGTCTAGCTGCCAAGGCTCCAGGGCCGGTTCCCAGGGTATGGGATTGCATTTTACTCTTCTCAAGAAAGGACATGGATGCCCTCTACATTACAGAACCTTAAGGAATTCTGTTCAAGTCCATTGATTTCCACATTTCCAGAATATTTAATTTATTTAAAAATGGCCTGAGGCACGGAGCTATACATTAGGAATGCAATCCTAAGCGAGGAGAAACAGAACCTGCCCTCAGAGAACTTAGCATCCAGTACAGGAGATACCTCTGCTGTGCCAAATCTGTGCTCTGAGAACACAGAAATGGACACTGCTCCCCACGAACCCCAAAACGGAGTGTAGCATGGACTCCAGGCCTGGCGCTCAGCCAGGTAGTTTACCTGTCACCTGATTTCATCTTCACGACAGTCCTTTGATAATCCTTTGATTATTCTGATCATATAGATAAGAATATATATATAGATAAGGAAACTGCCTCAGAGTCCTTAGGAGACTTTGCAGAACAGCTTCAAGTCAGGAACGGGTAGACTAGATTCAAAGCGAGGCTGACTGGCTGTGAAGTCAAGCCAGCTCCCCGCCGCAGTGCTGCACGTGTTCTCCCAGAGGTGAAGGCAACACACACCATGGGGGTCACTCGGGCGGGGCGTCAAAGGCTACGTAGGAATCCATCATGAAAAAAATGTGGGGGAGAATTCCAGGTGTGGACACGGTGCTATCCCTGGAATGTAGGATGCTGCTGGGGTCATGAGGCAGAGGGAGGGAGGGCAGGGGCAGGGAATGAGGCTGCTAAAAGGGCAGGTAGAGCAGTTGTAAAGAGGAGTCCTGACTGTTTCCTTAGGAGATGGAAGCCCTTGGTTTTGTTTAAGCAATAGGGTGATACAATCAGAGGCGAGTAAGAAAGAACCATCGAGGCAGTACACAGAATTGGCCAGTAGGGGATGACAGAGAGTGCAAGGCTGGAAGATCAATAGGCTGTTATAAGTGGTCTTGTAAATCAGGGTTCTTTGTTGTGGGCCTATTGGATCGGTCAGTCTGACGTGTTCCTTTGAACAGCTGTTGATCAGTGGTTACTCACTGGCTGGTTAGGTAGACATTTTTCCCCATTTCTAATTACAGACTCTTAAGCCAGTATCAGAATTTTTTCAGCCACATGAAGAAACAAAATAAATCCCTGTATTTATGTAATAATAATGATGTAGGGGACGCTGGGATGCATGGCCCAGACCTTGCCTCTGCACTTAAAGAATTATTCCTCCAGCTGCTGGGAGGGCTGCCAGCAGACAGCCCTCAATTCTTACTCCCCTTTGAGGATTGCATCAGCTGAAGAGAACAGTCTCTCCTGAGATCACAAGGTCTTTGTAGGGCAGCCCACATCCAATGACTGAACTCCGGGGGTGAGATATAAATGCCTGGCTCCCTTCCCCCAACTGTGAGTAAATGAAAGGTCCTCCCCACTTGAGAGCTTTCTTAGCTGAGACCTCTGTTGAGGCTGTACTGTAACCCACATCTTCCTCTGCTTGGGCCTTCCATCGTCCCTTCTCTTTCAGGATGTGGGGAATCCTGAGAATATTCCCTGACAGAGTCTCTGCATTCACATCCCCATCTCAGCCTGCTACTTGGGGGACCTGGCCCAGCGGCAAGTGATAATTGCAGCTAATGTTTATTTGTGCTTGACAGCATGTGAGGAAGTTTATATACGTAGTCTTGTTTCTTCTTACAATAACCATGGGTCATACGGAGCCCATTATATTACTACAGCATCACATGGGCACCAAAGGATTTTCCTATCTATGATCCTAGGTAAGCTTCAATCCTTCCTCAGAGAGGGCAGGACAAAGATCTCCTAATCCCTTTAGATGTATTAGAAACCGAGGACCGCAGAAATATAATTTTCCCAAGATGACAAATCTAGGAATGTTGCAGAGTCATCTAATTTTCTGGTCCATTCTGCTGCATATAGATATTCCCACTTCTGACCAGCCTTTTTAGTAAACTAATATTCCAGGCAGGCTGGGCCCCAGAATTTCTATCCCCTGGCTTGAAAGCTGGGCATTTATCAGCCTGTTTTATAAACACCCACTCAAAATGTGTGGCCTAAGACAAAAATGAAGAAGAATGGCTTTTATACATTATCAGTGCCCACGGAGGCCATTAGCAAGTAACCCCGGGATTTCCAACTGCTTTCTACAGGGCTGCCTCAGGGGCTCTCGGAGAGGGGGAAAAAAAATCAGGCAAAGACAAAGAAGCGAAGAGGCTGGGAGAATAGGGCCTTTGAAGGAAAGAAAAGGAGAGCAAGGGAGAGCTGGGGGGTGGGAGGAGAGAGCAAGAGGCTGGCCGCTAGGAAATCAACCACCACAACTTTCCTGCCCATGAGGCAGCCACGTTATTTGGGGCTTTGAACTCCTTGGGACAGTACGCTTTATCATCTGGAATAATAAACGCAGACGTGGTGGCCCGAGGAGCAGGCAGGCGGCTGCCTGGGGGCAGAGCTCCGTGCTCTGCCCACAATGGGCAGCCTGCTGTCTGTGTCTGCACAAAGGAGCTCGAGAAGGCTCCTCCCGAGGCCTGGGGGCCAAGAGGGCTCTCAGCGGGTGCTGAGTGAGCTTTTCAAAGTCAACAAGGGCTCCAGGGCCGGTGGGACCCTCCTGTTGGTGGTAACTCGGACACGAGAAGGACCCTGGAAGAAGGCTTGGTATTTTTAGCTCTCTAGTTGCTTTGAAACAAAGAGGGAAAGACACAGAGCCACAGTGTGCAATTTATTATTTTTTAGGACATAATAGCTAACAGCTCCAAAAACATTCTGGATGTGCTCCACAGCTCCTCAACGAGCACATCCCGGCAGAATGAGGGAAGGAAGAAGAGCATGTGTGTCAGCATGCTGGCTGGTGCGGCCCCAGTGCTGGGAACCTGCTCTGTGCTTGCCTCACTTGGGGCCGGGGCTGGGGGCAGGGAGCAGCATTCACCTGCTGGCTCCTATCAGGAAAAGCATTCTGGTTCGGAGACCAAAGTTCAAAGTCCTGATTGCCTAGGCCATGAAGAGCTCAGGGAAATCCCACGGAGCTGGGAGTCCCTCGAGAGGCCCTACCTGCCAACTTACTTGCTGGGGCCTTGGACGAGTCACAGGCTTACCTTGAGCCTAGGTGAATTCCAAAATCTTTGAAGGCTTGTTTAATGTTAAAATTCAAAGATAAAGTGAGGAGAGGTCTTGAGAAGCCAGGTAGGTAGGTCCCAGTACTCAGCATGAAAGAAGTATTCAAGGAGTGAGTGAGTGAACAGAGGTAACTCAGTAGGGGGTGGAGAGCTCACCTTAACCCTCGAGGTAGAGGAAATGGAATATTTTCCCATGACAGACAGCACTGTTACCACTCCGCCTTCCTGGTGAGGGGAGTAAAGTGAGGAAACTTTAATTTTGTGATGGGAAACAGAGGCAGACAGGCCTAGGGCCAAGAGCAGGTGGCCGAGCTGGGGGCTCGCAGAGCACAGGGCCCCTGCCACAGGGCAGGGGTGTGTGAGGCAGCGCTTGCCCCACGCGGGCAAGAACACTGTCCTAGGAGACAGAGGCCCTAGGTTGCCCTCTACTTGCTGAAGAGACCCTGGGCAGATGGAGGCCCTCCCAGAAGCAAGGCCCACTCTGACCTTGACTCTGCCTGAGTCTCTCCTTATTTTCTGCCCTCTGCAGCAATGCTCTGTGACAGCCTCAGGGCAGTCTCTGTTCCCTCTCTCCAGAATGTTCCTTCCAGCCTCCTAACTGTTCTGGCTGCCCTGAGGCTTGCCCTGCTCCATTCTGCCCTTAGGAGAGGGCTTTAAAGAAGCAGCACGAACAGGAAGCTCGGGTGGGGCCACACTTGGGCCTACCACTAACAGCTGTCGCTCCGTCTCCAGGCTGATGTCCAAGCATCCCAGGCCTCCCCGAGGTCGGGTCCCTGTGCATGGTTCCAGTTTCAGCACCTGTATCTGCTCTTCTCCACACCTTGGGCTCCAGCCACATCCTTCCCAGAAGACACCACACTTACTCAGATGTGTGTCCCTTGCAAGTGCTGTTCCTTCTGCACATGCTCTTCCCAAACTCCTGTCAGGCATCTGCTCTGTCTGGGGGACAGGGCTCTGGAAGGCGTCCCGGAGCAGATCCCTTCCTCTTGTGCACGGCCCCACCGCCGCCCATTATTGCCCGCAATGCTCCACAGAAGGAGACGGGAAAAAGGAGTTGCAGCACCCCATGGCCCTTTCGGCTCTTAGGACTCAGTAGTTCTCAGGAGAGGATTATGTTAGGAGTGTATGCATAAAATTGAGGTAAAGATGCCTTTTCTTTCCACTTTGCATTCTCTGGATCCTCCCAGTAGCCCTGTAAAGACATTTATGAAGATGAAGGCTATGTACCTTTGAGGGTTTGTCATCATTTTGATCTGATTCTAGAACAGAGAATAAAGGCTCAGGGGCATGAAGCAGAATCCTTTTCTCTTTCCCTCCCTGCCTCCCTTCCTTCTCGAGTGTTGGGCATTTCCCAAGGCCTACACAAATACTCAAGAGGAAGACGGACAAGATCCCCTGCCCCCATGAAGCATATTTTCCATTAAAGAAACTGATCTAGCAAATAGAAACGGTGATTTTATGAGTGACAGATAAATAAGCAGCAGGTGCAGCAGGGTGTGGTGGGAAGAAAAGGTCTGCAGAGACTAGACCGTGCTGCCTCCTCCTGCAGGGTAGGGTAGCTTGGAGCTGTGTGATTCGGAGCCTCAGGGCCGCTTGGCACTTTTCAATTTCCTTCTCCACCAGGAAGAGGCGGACAGCCAGCTCTAGGGATAGTTGAGAGGACTAAATAAACAGGCCTGGCACGTGGCTTCCTAGGAATCGATCTTCTGGACAAAGAAGTTGTTGAGGTCCCTTACCCTCTAATGATAAAGGGGAATTTTACGGTGTCCTAAGGGGGAAGGGACAAACATGGAGGCCTTGTGTGGCAAAAGAACGGAGTCTTCTCTCTCATACAGACCAAAGAAACACGCGCTCTTTGAAGCACTCTGCACAGAGTTCTAGGCCCGTCCCAGGCCTTGCCTCATGGCTTGCTATGGTCAGCTGTGTCCTAACCAGAAACTGGCTATACAACAGCTGATCTGGGGCTAGTCGCATCTGCTTTCTGAGCCTTTTTTTTCCATCTGTAAAAAGAGGGCATTGAACTAGAAAATCATTTCCTAGTAGCTTCCAGTGCAGGCCTTCTGATTTGGGTTTTAGGAATAATTTTCCAACAAGAATGCTTTACCTAACTAATGAGCTCCAGTTAGTTTCACAGGTATCTATTAACCGAAGGCTCTAAGACAAAACAGTGTGGCCTTGCATGTTTATGTCCTTCCAGAGAAGATAGGGCACTTGTTATCCGCAAGGTTATGGAAACGAGGTATGCCTACTGTAAAGACTTGGCAGAGGTCAGCTTCGGGCAAACAGAGACTTCGTTCAGGCACACCCATGGGCTGGAATAGGCCATGTTCTGTTTTGCAGCAGTGAGACTAATCAGATACAAGTGTGTCTGCGCACATGTGAGTGTGTGCACATTGACCCCAGAATCAGACGCAAGTTCAAAGCTTCAACAGATTCTTTACCACCGGCATATCCCATCCTTGTACTCTATGCCTTTCAGGGGTGAAAGTTTTATATTTTCACTTAACTTTTCTTTTGCAGCATATTTACTAACTGCTTCTATGCACCCAAAACTACATATTAAGTTAGTCATCCTCACAGTTACCTTAAGAAATGGATAATAGTCTTCCAATTTTGCATATTGAAGAAACTGATGTTCAGAGAGGTTAGGTACCCAGCTTAAGGTTGCACAGTGGGGGAATGATGGAGCTGTGACCCAGATGGGTCTAATGCCAAGGCCCATAAGCCTTTACTAGAGACCTCTTCATAAAAAAATCAAATTCTCAAGAGTGACAGAGTAAACCTAGAATCTCAGAATTGGCTCCATCGGTCTACAGGGGCCATCTGTCAAATTCACAGGAATTTATTCTCATTTATTCAGCAGATCACTAAGGACATGGTTTTCAAATTTTAAGTGTAGGAATCACCTGGAGTGTTCCCTGCATGTAGATACTCTACACTCAGATTCTGCATTTTTAGGATCCAGGTGGTCTAAGAACCACATGCTGAGAAGTGAAATACTGTTAGGTGTTGGGGTAGAGTTTGGCACTTGAATCCCCAGAGTTATCCTTCTGTCTCCCAATGTACCCAGTACACAAATCCATAAGGAAACAGAAAGTTAAATCCTAGTTGTACTGACATCTGGGCAAGCATAGACTGCCACACGGAAAAGCACTGGTAAGGCCGTCTTGGAGAAGGTGGCCCAGACCTAAGCATATGCTCTACTTACACCCTGGACCTGATTTGGTTTTATGGCCTCAGGTCTACAAAGTGAGATGTCTGGGTTGGTGAAGCCAAGCCCAAGTTCACCTACCCAAACCACCATATGACTGAGGATTGCCACCCTGACTCTCTTGTCCCATCAGGAGTCACAGAGCAGAACACTTGGGAGATGCCTGCCTGGCAGTCACCTCTTGCAGGCAGATAGGAAGCAGGCAATACAGCCCATATGCGTGAGCCCAGAGGGAGGGAGCAGAATCCTGTTCCTCATGCTTCAGGAGGGGTACATTCCCAGCTACGTGGTACGTTTCCACAGAGTGTCCTTGCCCACTCACAATTCAGGGTCCAGGACTGTCAGGGTGTTTCCAACCATGTGGACAATCCCTTCTCTCAGGAGAACCTGATAAGGGGTGGAAACCCTGAGTACAAGGATGGAAGTAGATGCTCGCTCTCTCATGCGCCAAGGCTATAGAGTGGAGGTGAGGGGTGGAGACAGGCCTCTGTCATCAGCACAACCTTAACTGAGCACCAGCTCATACCAGATCCTGGACTAAAAGAGGAGCCCCCCCCCCCCATCTCCTGCAGGAGGCATCATCCACTCCATCAGTATTTGAGGTGTGACTTCACCAAGGTATAGGCTGGTGAACAGAACAGACCTGGCCCTGTCCTCACGAAGCTGGCCTTGCAGTTGGGGAGACCACCAGGACCTCTCCCAAGGAAGCAGAGATACCAACACAGTATGATCAATTGTGATCCAGGTTATGAAGTCACCAACGCGGGGCTGAGACAGAGAACTTGGTGGAAGCCGCCGCTCTATGTGGGAGGACTGGGGAGAGAATCCCTGAAGAGGTGACTCACAGACTAACAATACATAGGCTATAAAACGTAAGTGATAATATGGTGCTGAAAATATGTTGGGAGCAGAGGGGAGGGCATGATGAACTCTCTGCCCAGGAAACATAAGAAAGTGAAGTGTCTTGCCCAAGGTCATGAGGTGGGTCACAGGCAAGCCCTGACTAGGATCTGGGGCCAGAAGGGTCTCTTTTACTTAAAGCCTTTCTCTGGCTCCTTTTGTTCTTTGGTCTTGGATCACTTCCTGTGGATTAGATTGCCTGGCAGGGAAGAGTGGTCTTCAAAGAGTCAGTCTTCATGTCTTGGAAGAAGAATCAAAGGTCATGGAAAAGAAAACATGTGCCACACTAAAAGGGTCTTTAAAAGAGACGATGAAAAATTTACATGACACCCTGAGTTCCAGCTTCCCGCACGTCTCGCTCTTCACCGGGTTTCTCTCCTCCGTGGGCTGGAGACTGAGAGCAGCTGGGAAAGGCTATGGAGCAGAAAGCAGTGGACACATGCTAAGAATTATCATGCCTGACACACAGGGAGTGAAGACTTGGTCTCCTTTACCTTTAGAAAGTCACTACTCCCATCCCTTCTTTTCTGCGAGACTGAGAAACAAAGCTTCGTTTGGAAATGGCGTGCACTCCCACAAAATGCTCTCTTCTCATTCTCCCTTTTATCTTTTCCAAGGACAATCAGCTGCCAGAAATGTGTCACTTCAAGCAGGCCTCCACATCTCACTTGGCTGAAACTTAAATTATTACCACACCAGTCTGTGCATACTTTTTTCCCCCTGCTCTTTTCCAAGAACAGCCATAACCACGCTTGACAAACTACTGATTTCTACCAAAGTGTTTTCAACACCTTTTAGACATCAGAGACCAAAGGGATGAGAAAGACTGAAAGCAACAAGGAAACTCAGAAATTGCTCCTGATCCCAGACCCACAGCTCCCTCCAGGCAGTCTTCCAGGTTTGCTAACAGCAAAGGAGCATTTACTCAATTCCTGTCACCTGCGTATGGAAATCATATTTTTTTTTTTGCTTTGTCTCCTCAATGACAAGACTCCATTCTGGGCAATGGGGTTATAGTGATGAGCCCTGTGGCCCGATAAGCTTTCAAGGCATAGGAGATAAAAGGAACCAAGTAGTACCAGCATATGGCAAAAAGTGGTATGCACTGGAAGGTAGGAGCACAGAGGAAGCAGGGAGAGAGGACTTCCTGTTAGGATAAGAGCAGACCTTAATTTTGGATCTTGGAGGGAGTGGTATTTCAGCTGGTCCTTTAAAGATGGTAGGTTTTTGTTGTTGTTGTTGTTTTTAAGATTTGAGAGAGAGCGAGAGCGCACGCACTCGCACACACATGAGCATGAGCAGGGGGAGGGGCAGGGGGAGAAAGAGAGAGCAGCAGACTCCCCGCTCAGCAGGGAGCCCAACGTGGAGCTTGATCTCAGGACCCTGAGATCATGACCTGAGCCAAAGTTGGACACTTAACCAACTGAGCCACCCAGGTGCCCCAAAGATGGTAGGGGTCTTATAGGGTAGAGCTTACAGGTGGGGTAACAG
This sequence comes from Neomonachus schauinslandi, assembly GCF_002201575.2. Taxonomy (NCBI): domain Eukaryota; kingdom Metazoa; phylum Chordata; class Mammalia; order Carnivora; family Phocidae; genus Neomonachus; species Neomonachus schauinslandi. Next base: position 43,750,682 of record NC_058406.1, read on the forward strand.
ATGTAGGGGGAGAGGGGGAAATGTTACATCACCAAAAAGGTGGTTGCTGGTACATTCCTTGTAGAGGATGAATAAAAGCATGAATAAAAGAATAAGGAAGAATCTTCTGGGGAGAAAAATAACCCAGTTTGCCTGCTGCGTGCAATGCATGACAAGGGGATCCAGTAGTTACCTAAACTTCAGAGCATTTGGGGTTGGTGAGAGCCTTAATTCAAATTTAGGTCCATGTTGTTCCATTTACTAACTGTGTAGTCTTTTTTTTTTTTTTTTAAGATTTTATTTATTTATTTGAAAGTGAGAAACACAGCGAGAGCAGGAACACAAGCAGGGGAATTGGAGAGGGAGAAGCAGGCTTCCCGCTGAGCAGGGAGCCCGATGCGGGGTTCAATCCTAGGACCCTGGGATCATGACCTGAGCTGAAGGCAGACGCTTAACGACTGACCCACCCAGGTGCCTTTTTTTTTTTTTTTTAAAGATTTTATTTATTTACTAACTGTGTAGTCTTGGACACATCCCGTCATTTTCTTTTCTAAGAATTTTCCCTAAAAAAAAAAAAAAATAGAGCATGCATGTGAGCATGCTCAAGTGGGAGGAAGGGCAGAGGGAGAGAGAATCCTGAAGCAGACTCCCCACTAAGCACAGAGCCCTACATGGGGCTCTAACAACCCTGAGATCATGACCTGAGCTGAAACCAAGAGTTGGCAGCTTAACCGACTGAGACACCCAGGAGCCCCTTGAACACATCTTATCATTGCTGAGTCTACTGTTCTTCATTAAGTATTAGGATAGTAATAGTCATTTGGAGTGGTAACGATTTTTGCACTACTTTTTATGAAGGTGCTTAGTACAGTGCTTGGACCAAAGCAGCTGCCCAATACATTTGAGATCCTTGTTTGGCTCACTCAGCAAAGGGCTAGAAGCTATAGAGGATGGGAACCTGAACAACGCTGATCTTAGTGCCTTGGTATTAAAATTTGAGCAGTATGCCTTATCTTTTTTACTGTGTGTTCTTAGGCATATATCAATTTCTCTGAGCCTCCATTTCCTTATCTGGATCTGGGGACTGCTGATCAAGAAGGGACCTTCTCCTCTACCACATTCCCACCTTGATCCACAGAGGAGAGAATGTGCATTCTCTTCCCCCTCAGTGCTCAGTGGAAGCCCTGTAGACTCTTCCACTTTCATATATACTTCTCGCTGAAAAGGAGTGTCTGAAGATCTCAGTACCAGTGGAGGTCAAACTCTAACCCCTGGCTAGTAGGTGGGGTCACTGCCTTGGACAAAAACCTCCATTTTCGGTTCTGTGTTCCCAATACTCCACCTGTAAGTGGACTTATCACAGGGAGAGTGTGGGTCAGCTGCTTTCAGGTAGATACCTAAGGCATGCTCTCTAACAGAGGTAACCCATGACCTTTGAGTTAAAGGGTATGGTAGACAAAAAGTGGCCACAAGTTTTTGTACCTGCTCTCTTTGAGAGGTGAAGTTAATTTCTCTACGCCTATAATTGGACAGGCCTCAAAGTAGAGCAGGAGAAGTGATTGCATGAGGCCTGGGTTCTGGCCTCAAGAGGTCTTACCTGCTCCCCTTCACACTCTTGAAACTCTGTGCCCTCCACGCACAGCCTAGACTAACTTTCTGAATGAAGGGAGACCAAGAGAGTGAGCAAGAGAGATCCCAGTCATCCAAGCCAGCCTAGCCAAGGCCATCATAGATAGCCATCCTCAACAGACCCACTGGCTGATGCACATATATCAATGAGTTCAACGAAGGTCAGCCAAGCCCAGATCAGCACTGACCTGTAGATTTGTGAGCAATAACAACACATGGTCCTTGTTTTGAACCCTTCAAGTTTTGGAGTAACCCATTATGTAACAAGAGCTCCCTGATACACATGGTGACCACATAAACTTTAAAAGCGATAGCTTGTTTCCCATTTGGCTGGTAATCTTTGTGTGATGAGCCATTTGTGCTCCAGAAGGAAAGGGGCTGTGTGGGTCATACCCTGAACCACCACAGGAACGACAGCTTCCTCATGAGGTTGTCCTCAGTCTTAAGAGGGCCACAAGGAATGGCCACACAACTTATGACTGGCACTATTCTAGGAGACCCGTGAACATCCTGGCAAAGGGCACACGTACTCTGAGGTGATGGATGACCCGTGGATGTGTGCAATGCAGTGGCCCTTGGCACTCATCAAAGTAATGTATGCAAAGTCTCTGGCATATAGTGGATGGAAAATAAACACCTATTTTCATAATAGTTTCTTGGTATTGAAGTGTTTTACTATGTTGGACTTTATGGTTATTACTACTTAATTATCAAATAAGCCTCCATTTTCCCATCAGAAAAGTGTCCAGGGAGTGGTGATCATGCAGGTAGTAAACTAGATTACCTTGAAGGTTCTTTCGAGCATGGTTACTCTGTGATTCATGGGCTAACACAACTCTTCTCATAAAAAGAAGCCAAAGCACATGCCCTGAGGGGGGCCTTTGGTGGACTGGGGGACACGGCCCCAGCAGCGCAATGTGGCAGGCCATCTGTCAGGCGGCTATGTCAGCAGCCTGAGAGGCAGCCCATAAAACTGCCAAAGCGGCCCTTTGCTTTGCCCCAATCAAAGAAGAGGCAGAGGCCGGGCCTCTGTGCTAGGAACGCCCCACTGGACAGGAAAGAGGCTGTGTTCAGAGTAGGATGGGTGGGAGGAACCTGAATAGCGAACACACCATCAAAGCCGAAAATAAATCCTTTGGTTTGTGATCGAAAGCCGACAGCATAGGAACTGACAAACTGATGAGAAACCCGTTTCCCCGTCCACTGCCTTCCCTGCATCCTCCCGTCCCCCAGCTCCTGCTTACACTGGACTGAAAGCTCCTCGGGACCATTCTAGAGCAGGATATTACTTAATGCCAACAGAGCTTTAGAAAGATCCTAAGGCTGGGGGAGCCTGGGTTCCAGTCCTGGGGTTTCTGCTCATCAGTCATGGAACCTTGTACGTGGATGTCTGAGTCTCACTCCAGAAATTGATTGGAGCAGCCTGGGCTGGGGCCTGGTCCTCAGAATCACAACTCCCCAGATGACTGTACACTACAGTCAGGTTGAAAACCGCGGATTTAACCACTTCAGGCTCTGGATCCCTCATCTGTCACATGGGGACAATAAGACCTACTTTGCAGTACCGTTGTATATTCCAGTAAAGACAGACACTGGATGTGAAAGGCCAGTGATTACCACCTGGCACAGTTCCTTATCTGGAAGGATCCTATGCCTAGGACCTTGAGCCAGGTACACACGGGTCTTGAGGATCCAACTGTGCCCATCCTTTAGTCAGCCACATTCAGTATCAAATGGGTCTTGGCTCCCTGGGTATGGGTGTGTATGGGTCTGTATGGGCAGAACTGACAGGTGGTGTGAGATGCATTCGTGGCGTCCTGGTCATAGGACACAGCACATCCCAGAATCACCCAGAGAACTGGTTACATTTGCCCTCACATCTCCTGTTTGAGTGGTAACCAAATGGCACCTAGAAGTAATTAATGTTGTACTACCAATGAAGAAACAACTTTGCCCTATTTACCCAGCCAATGTCAGGACCCAGAGGGGCGTGGGCAGGCAAAGAGAGTAGGTGGGTGGGGCACACAGCTGCATCCTATTTCCATTCATCCACTGATTTATTCAGGCATCTCAGCCTGCATTCATTCAACAAATACTCCCATGGGGCTGACACTTTGCTGTATGCTGGAGATAGAGGTTACAGCCGTTCACAGCACAAGGGAGGCAAAAATTTATAGTTAGTAGTGTTGTTAGAGGTCCAAGGACCAGGAGTCGTGTTAGCAGTAAGGTGTTTGGACAAGGGAGATGTTGGTGCAGATGGGAAGCCTGGGGACAGTCCTTCGTAGAACTGGGTCTACAGCACTAGCAAAGCCCTAGGTTTGTGTCCCTTTGAGTGTCCTATCTGAGCACACATTTTTAAGCATTTCCCCATTTCTCATTTTCCAATCATTTTTCTCAAAAGCACAGTTTTAATGAATGGTGTCACCCCCTTCTCAGACACTGTTAGTGGCCCCCCATTACTCCCTGTTGAATAAAAGCCAGACTCCTTAGAGGGGTAGCCCTAGCCCTCCTGGGCCTGAGCCATCCCCCTTTCTAGCTGCGTCTCCCCCTCTGTTCCTTCTGGCACTTAGGCTCACCCCACACAGAACAATTTCTGACACTCAGGGTCTCCCACACCTGAATGCCCTTACCCAAGCCTGGAATGCTTTTCTTCCTCCACACCCTCATCTCATTTTCTTGCCACACTGATCTGCTTGCCTCTAGCCAATAGTCTTTTATGTCTGTGTACACACGATTTCCTCTGGTGGAAAACCTTTCTGTCTTTCCTCGGTCTTAAAAATTGCCTTCTAATCTTTCAAAAACTAATTCTGGTGAGCCCTCTGGTTCCCCCAATAGCAATGACTTCTTCCTCTGGATTCCATGTGCACTTTGACTGGATCTCACCGGGGTACTGGGGTGTAACAAAAACAGAGAGATAAGCAAAGGGTCTCTGTCATGTTGGGAGTATCAGGTATTAGAAACTGTTTTTCTCTCCTCCATTTAGGCTCCTGTCGAGGGAAAGGGGACATGTTAGTCAGTGGCTGGTAATGTGGTTGGATTTCTCTTCATACTGATCTTGCCTTTGCCTAGATTTGGTGTCTGGCTCTTTCTTGGAATCAGATTGCATTTCCAGGCTAAGTCCACAAAATAGAAAGTCTCTTGCAAGTATTTGCCTGACTTTGCTATGTTTTGTGCAGTTTATGGGTTAAAAAGTCTTACAGACTAAGGGATCAAATATAAATGAAGCCAACCTGCAGAAGTTGGGGAGAAGAGCCAAGGGCCACCTATGGTCAAGTCCTTGGACTCCACAAATTTAGGTCAGAAAATTGGCTTTGAGTTTAATTATTCAGCCCCACTCCCAGGACACAGTTCTGATCCCCCCCTCCTGCTTATTTTTATAACCAACAACGTCAAAATTTGGAGAACTCTCTTGTTCTTCTATTAACTTTGCAATCTTGAGGTATGACTGACTGGAATAAGCACTATTTCTAGTTCTGCACAGATCTCTATGATTTCCACTCTGTAGGCTGGTCTCCCTAGCTATAAAATAAGGAAATTAACAGAGTCTTCAACATCTCTTGTAGCTTGGATATTGTCATTCATCCCTTTTCTGTGTATGATCCTACAGCAATAATCTATGTACGATCCATTTCTCCCCTACAAAACACCTACCATGAGCCTGGTCTCCTCTTCTCCTCTATCTTCCACCAGTTAGAATCACCCAGACTTGTTGACTCCCCACAAACTCTAGGCTTTTTAAGTTGACATTCAAGGTCTTCTGTAATATGCTCCCCCCGAACATTTTCTCAAGAGTGTTACTTCCCTCAATTTAAAGCCAGACTATTTGCTATTGCTCCAAACATGCCAGGAACATTCAGCATTTACGTTTTGGCACATGCTCTTCCCTCTGCCTTTAGTGTCCTTTCTGATGTCAGCATTTGGCAAAATCCTACACATGCCATTCCCAGACACAGGGCCATAAGAGTCCTTGTTTGGTATTTCATAGGATTCTGCATCAAGTTACCTGCTCTGCTCATCCTGCTCCTGCATTGATCATCCTGCTCATACTCCTATAATTAGACTCAGGTCTTGTTCGGATACCATGTACTGGTAACTCTTTGGGAATCCTATGAAATCCAAGCCCAGAAGTCTTTGTTTGCTCCTTCCCTCAACCTTAGATTTGCAACCTTAACTACTTCCTGTCCCCATCCCTTTAACTGATCTCCAACTAATTGAGAGACCTTAGCTAAAGGTCTACGTGCTCTCCCTTTTCCTACTGCTGGACCCTCAGAGGTGTTTCCCTCCTACTAGACTTTCTCCTATTGCCACTTCCTGCATCCACCCTCTGCCACCTGCCCTTTCTTTTCAGCTCTGGAAATGACTGATCCAAGAAAGCACACATCTGACCACCATCATCACACCCACTGAAGCCTGTGACCTAAAGACATCTCACCTAAAGACACAAAATAATGAAGGGAATTGAGTTCTATAGATTTTAGGAAGCTATGCCCTATTGGAGCATTCTTATACTAAGGACGAGGGACTTCAAACTTAAAGTTCCTAGTATTTCTTGAGCCATCTCCTTTTTAAAGTTTTATAAGAACATTATATTCTTGGTAACAAATATAACCTCTTTATACCATGTACTTTCTTTAAAAATAAGCTTTGTGGCCCGATATATAGGACTCCAAATGCTGGTGCCGCATGCCTCTTTCTGTATGACCTTGGGTATGGTACTAAATGTCTCTAAGCACCAGGGTCCTCGTCCATAAAACAGCCGTGGTCTTACTCCCATCACAGGGACATTGTGAGGAATACATGGGGTCAGTTATATACCAAAGTCTAGCACAAAGACTGCACACAGTGCCCCCCACACCCGGGCTTCTTCACATTCTTTCAACAACAGAGCCTTTTCCTGAAGCTAAAACACAAATTCCATTCCGAGAGAGGGTTTCTAAGTTTGAGGACTGCCAGACTGTGGGTCCTTGAGTGTCTATCAGAGAAGCTCACATTGTTGAAACTCCACCTTCTTCTTGCCTATGGCTCTTCCAGTCACAGATCCAACTTCAACATGCTCACTCTGAAACTTCTGGCTACAGGGATCTTGGGAGACCTCTGCCTGAACTCCTGTGGGTAGGAAAGAGAAGTGGAGCTCAGAGAGGGGTTGTTCAGCCTGGTCTCATAATGAACTAGTCTGTGGTAGAAGGATTTCAAAGTGATTTCATATGCTTAATCTCATTTAACTTCCAATGGACCACGTCTCTGTGTGTGTGTGGTTACTGTGATTGCTGCTACTATTACTGTTACTACTTTTATGCTATTAGTTAATACTAAAGATAGTTGAGAAGGGTCAAAGAATTTGATCAGAGTAAGCACTATATAAGTTGTCAGCTGCTGATATCATGTTGATAGTATTATTGTGCGCAGTCATGACTTATTTTTGGTTTCAGGCTAAGGAATGGACACTGAGAATACACTAACCCCACAAATGCCCAGTACTGGTTACTATTTATAATTTATGATGATATGCGTATCATCATAGCATAGTGTGAAATTTCCTTCATTAGATTTTGAATTTCTCAGGCACAGAACCATGCCAAAGAGATAGCAGAAGTATGAAAAAAAAGCGTGAGGGGAACCATGGGTCCAAATTTGGGAATATGGACGTGGGAAAGAAATGTTGGCATGTCAGTGCTGTATATAAAGAGTTACAGGATAAAAAGTGCATTTGCATGAAATAGCAAGTTGAACAGGGAAACGTAACATAAGTAACATTAAAACATCCAGAAATATTATGGACTAGACGGTCAAGTTGGTATAATTCTTAGGTAAGCCATTAGTCCTCAAAGGACTCTTGCAGAGGTTGCTTTGGGTTCTGATCAGGTGCCGAGAGCTCTAGAGGTAAGAGAGACTGGAGGAAGGAGAACAAGTTTGGAGGCTTCTGTAATCACCTAAGAAGGAGACAACGGTGTTGCCTGGTGGTAGGATACTCCTCACAAGGCATAGGTACAGGCCAGGGAAAGTAACCATGGGCATTTGGACCACTTGATGTAACTTAGGCCGTCAGGGCTTGTTTGAGCCCAATCTTGAATATACCACTTGCATTTTATGATAGAGTACTGCTGTGCATACCTAACTTAATGACTTGGTCATAGTAAAGGTCAGACAACATCCAGTTCATTATGAGCAGCTTGGGTTGCATGGTAACTTGGGTAAGCATTCAGCCTCCACTAAGGCCCTGTAGCAAGCCAGAGAAGTGTCTAGAGGGAGTGAGAGAAGGAAAACAGTATGAGAACAATGTAAGGGGGAGAGGTAGAAATGGCATCCCAAGGAGCAGTAAGCCAATATGCCACTGGTCTGAGGCAGATAAGACCAAAAGGCATGGCGGGGCAGGGGGATGATACTTCAGGGTGTAGAATCTTGGGGAGGTTACAAGACATAATTTGTATTTCCCTATTTCCTGTTTAAAACAGGCTGGGTGTGGAATGGGTAGTAGAGATAGTAGGTGAGGAGTTCAGAGAAGGAAACTAACTATGGGCCGAATGTGGTAGAGATGTGGGAATTGGAGGCAGCTTCTAAAGTCAATGGCACTTAGCCTAAGCCTCAAAGACTTGGTAGGACTTCGGGGGCTGGGGGTGGAAGAGCATTCCAGACAGGGAAAAGGCATCAAGCTTGAAGTCCTTACAATAATGCAACTTGGCTCCTGACTTTGATTCTCAGGGGAAGAATTCACCCAAGGCCATCAGCCAAGTGGAAGAGCTCAGAGGTCAAGGACTGTACATTTTTTTGGGAGCATTTCTCATTTGTTTGGGCTTAAATGAAGCTGAACCCTGCAGGGAAATGAGCATATGTTACACAGCTCCAAAGTCAGGCGGCTCCATGGCCAGGAAACTATGCTGGTCGGATAGAAACACAAATGACTAATGCCCCCTCCTAGGTCTCATGTGGCTTGAGACCCCGGTAATTTGGGCCAGACAGGAGACAAATAGGCGCACCTCCAAGTCAGGGTGGTAAAGAGTGTTGTTCTGGGAATTACTAAGGAGTTTTCACTCCAGTGGCCCTGAACAAGCCTGATTCTTTCTCTGGACCACTGTTTCCTCATTCACATCTAGATCTGATACCCTAGAGGGCTATGAATTGTCTGCAAGTGTATACCCCATCAGCCAGAGCTGCATCCTAATAACCAATCCTAAAATCCAACCACATACAGGACCAGACTTAGGGACAAGTCATTTCATACATATTCCCACTCATCCTTTCAGGTTCAGTTAAGTGTCTCTTCACTGGGAAGCTCTGACTCCCATGGACAGAGCTGTTCATGGCTGCCACAGCACTTAGGAATACATCATTGTCACCATCGGGACCATGCAAGGAAATGTCAAAAGGGCCATCTCTCTTTCCCTCATGGGTATTTCAAGTTCATTCAAGTCTTTCAATTAGGCTTTTCTTTTCAGAAAGAATTCTCCACCTCAAACACTCCTCCTGCCAGGACAAAGGGTGAATAGAGGAGACATTGAATTCTCAGAGGTAAGAAACTGCTCTTAATGAAGTCAGAGAAACTTTATCTGTTACTTGGTCTGTGTGAGTGGGCAATCTTTTCATCTGCTTAAGCCAAGGTATGTTTATCATGAGGCTCAGATGCCCAGATTTTCCAGAAAATAAATACTTTTCTTCCCCAACCCTTATATTATAGGTGCAATATTAGAGAGAAGGGAACAGAGTTAGACAGTCATTGGTTAAACCCAAGGACCACCACTTGCTTACTATGCTTTCTTAGAAAATCCACGTAACTTCTGAGCCTTCGTTTCTCCATCAACAAAATCCACTAATATTAAATCCAGAGTTATTGTAAAGATTAACTAAAGTAGTATGCATAAAACTAGCACAGTCAAAGGTTTTAAGAAGTATAAGCTGAACACCTACTACATGCCAGTCTAACACCAATACATACTTGGGCTTCCCGGCAAGAAAGTTTTCTTTAGGCAGAGGGGGTGGTGGTGAATTTACTTCCTAATCAGAGTATAGCACAAGAGGGTTGCAGATGGGCAGGCAAGGCTAGGCCTGCTTTGTGCCTGGCAAACACCCAGGTTGGCTTAGCTGTGTCCATTCTGGTGCCAATAAGACTCATCCACAGAACAAGTCTTCACCCCTAGTAAACCATGGGAGCAGCTGCCCCCAGCGGTGCTCATCAAACGTGACTTTGCTCTACTGAGACAAGCACTGTGTGTGACCTACCTCCTCTCCTCCTGACACTAGGGCTCTTCTTAGAGCCCTGCTCTCCATACATGGGTATTCAGAGGACAGTCACTGAGCTCCTACTCAGCCCCAGGCTGTGTGAGCTGTGTTTGCTCACGGAATTTTCACCAGCCTAAGCAGTACCACCATTTAACCCATGGGGAAACTGGAGCCAACAACTCTGATACCAGAATTCTTTCATTTCTTTGAGCTTTGAAAGCTAAATTCCTCTCTAGGGCACCACAGGATGGAAAGAAATCTGTAGGTCATCTTCAGAAGAAGACCATAATTACAACACAGTAATAAGAAAAATCACAGTAATAGTTATAATATTCATCAAGGTGTTTGGGAGGTATTGTGTGATACAGTATTCTCAATGGGGAGTGATTTTGAGCCCCGGGGGTGGGGTGGGGCGGGGATTTGGTGTAATCTGGAAGTCCAATATCAAGACACCAGCAGATCTGGTGTCCTGGTGAGAGCCCGTTTCCTGGTTCAAGGATGGTAGTCTTTTTGCCATGTCTTCATGTGGTAGAAGAGGCAAAGGAACACTCTGGGATGTCTTTTATATAAGGGCACAAATCCCATTCATGAGGGCTCCACCATTAGGACCTAAACATCTCCCAAAGGCCTCACCTTCAAACACCATCACATTGGAGGTTAGGATTTCACATATGAATTTCAGGGCACAGACATTTCATCTATAGCATTCATAGCACCTAACAGAGTGCCTATTGCTTATGGAGATGGAGGTGCCAGCCTGTGGAGATTGTCTGCAAGTTGCTCTGTCCACAGATAAGCTGGTATGGACTAAGAAATTGTTTTAGACTGTCCTCTCTTCAAGGAAGGCTGGGAAGCTTCCAGAAGCAGCACACAGTTCTGAGTTCAAGTGAGTCCTAAAAGTCATAGAGAAGTTCTCCTCAAAGGAATCCTGGACTAAACCAGACTTTTCCAAGGTCCCACATGCCAAGTAGACAGCAGGGTCTGGACTCCAACCACCCTCCAGGCCCTCCAGCTAGGACCCTTGACAGGGTTACATGACATTCAAATGAGAATGTCAATATGAAGGAAGACCACTGATGCAGGAACATGAGGGATAAATAGGCCACATAGGCTTTTTGTGAAAGGAGAATGCCTTAAAGCATGCTCCTAAATGTACATAATAGAAGCGTTTGTGGATGAAGGAGGTAGGGCGGGGTTTGCAGACAATAAAGTCTTCCATGAGAACACCTCCATGCAAGTCAGCATCTGCGGCTTCATGCTCATGGTTGACCATGCACAAATGTGATCTTATTTAGTGGCCCTAAAGCACTGGCTGATTGGTTTTCTAGACAAATTTTTGATTACTTTATTCTTGGAATATTAATCAAGGTTCTTTTTTGACAGTTAGCATTTAATTTGACAACCACTCTCAGTTTTCAGTTTACAGTGCAGTTGTCTCAGCCAAAGGGTCTCACTAGTGTTCCTTACACTCTGTCCCTTGCTTTCTGTACTTAACATTCTCATGATTCTTTGCTAATAGACCTTGGAGGGACCTAGAAAGTATTTGGTGAAAACCAAACATTTCATGGATGTGGTAATTGGGGTTCAGAAGAAAAGGAAATGGCTCTGCTATTATAATAATCACAATCATAAGCAGGAATTACAATCATGATTAATATCTGTATGTGTATAAAGCTTTAAAGTTTATAAGTCATTTTTATTTAACTGATCTTGCTTGAACACCATAGCAACATCATCAGGCAAACAGGACAGAAAATATTCTCATGTGAATTGCTCAACAAAAGTCACACAGTTAAGAGAAGATAATCCAAGTCTTTATACCCAAAGCCAGGTCTCATGGCAAGTTACAGGTCTCTGCACATAGCTCCTTAGTGAGTCAAGACAATCTCTTCGATTTGTTTATTGCCTTGAAGGACACGATGAGGTCAAGTTCAAGGCGACAGATTTGGATTCAAGGTCTGTTTCTACCCCTAGCAGAAGTATGGCCTTAGACAAATTATTGAACTTCTCTGGACCACAGTATCTTCACTTGAAATACAGTTTTATATAATTAGTGATTATTATTATTTATAATAAAATGATAGTTATTAAATGGATCACTCGGACTTTTTGACCTCAGCTGGCCACCAGTGAGGTTATTATCTGGTTATCTGCTGCTTTTGGAGACAAGGTATCATTCTTGCCTATCTCTTTCCTATGCCAAATCAAGACCCATTCCTCTGCCTAAATGGGTGACCTCCCAGTCATGGATAACAAAAAGTAAAGTGTAAGTTATGAAGAGTTACAGCAGCTGGAGGCATCCTTCATGATTAAAAGATAAACAAATCTTTTAAGTAAAGTAGAATGTTTCTTTACAACAATAAAAACAACCTTCTACAGTCACATACTATGGCTGTTTTGAAGTTGTTTTCCCGCTCCAAGGTCAGACAGGGGGCAAGACTTCATTCTTTCATCTGCGGAATTTACTCCATTTATAGCTTGGTAGGAACCAACCATGCCCTGTGGCCACCAAAGAAGCTGATTCCATACCAGTCTGCATTACTAATGTGCAGCTTCCATGGGTATATCTCCCCCAGTCCCTTGCCTCTATATTAGCTGTGGGTTCCTTCAATTGCATTGAAAAGTGCACTCACCATTTTATGATCCCAAGCTCCCACAGCCTGCTCCTCTTAGTCTCAGTGAATAACACCATCATCTCGTTTGTCAATCAACACAGAAATCTGGCAGTTATCTTTAATGGTAAAGATAAGAATCAATCATGTTCTTTTGAGTTTACTTTTGAGGTGCCTTCCAAATCCAGCCCCTGTTTTTAATTTCTAATCCCACTGTCCTCATTATGACCACTCTCCTTCCCCCTCCCCTTCAATTGTCAAAAGAGCCTTTCCCACCCTGCCTTCAGGAGATCAATATCCAATATTATTGGATAGTAATGGGGAGACCTATCGGGAGGTTCTGATCATGAAGATCTTCATATGCCATGCTAAGCAGTTCAGAATTTATTTGGTAAGTAATTGGGAGCCAAGTGATGGTGTCAGATTTGCATTTAGAAAAACAACTCTGGAGGTATAGATGATGAATTAAAAGGTATTAAGAGTGAAGGACGGAGGCCAGGCTAAAGAGGTGATTGCAATACCCTAGCCGCAAGGTGACCAGAAAGGTCAATGCAGTAGTGGTGGTAGAGACAGGGCAGAGAGAGTGGTTTGAGAAACAGTAACGTGATAGAACTGAAAGGATTGGTATTAATAGAGTCTAGGGGATGAGAGACACCAGACTCTTGGATGATGACAAGGTTGTCTTAGGATGGATGGAAACATTTACAGTGGAAAAAGGAAAACCCAGTGAGATAAGATCTTTCTTCAAATACCTCAAAAACCGTCATCAAAAAAAAAATTTGATTCAAGTTCTGAATGTCTTCTGAAGGCCAAACAAAAAAGGCTGAGATTGGGGAGATAGATTTGGGTTTTGTGTAAATCGAGCTTTCTAAACGGTTGTCACTAAGTGGGCTCTGACAAGGAGTTCATTGGTTCACAAATAGGTCCAGTCCAGCCCTTAGTTGTAGAATATAAGACAAATCATTGATGAACATGAAGATTCCCTCAAATATGGTGATTTTAGGATTCTCTGAGTTCTAACGAATCACACTTAGGAAGACACACAGCTCTGCCATGATGACAGTGCTGGGCTGGGAATTTGGTGGCCACTGTTCTGGTCCCCGCTCTGTACCTGCTGAACTTACAGCTGACATTAAGTTGCTTTCCCCTGGGCTCGACTTTCCAACCATATAAAAGATGAGGAGCTGGAGTAAATAATAAAGACAAAAATAGCACCCATTCAATGGTAGCTTTTCTTACTATACCCAAACAGGTCTTGTATTTCATGTGCATTATGTTCCTTAATCCTTACAACGGCACTATATTATTAACTTCTTTATTTCATAGATGAGCCTGGGGTTCACAGAGATGATCCTTGTCATTTTTACACTTTGTGATTCTATTGTTTTAATGCCAATGTGAGTTGGAGCTGAGTCTTATTATTATAGCATTCTAGAGAAAAGTCTACAAACTGATGCTGAGGTCCCTGTCTTTTTGTGGTTTGATTATTCTACCTTCCCTGGCTTCTGGGACATACCCCAAGATCCTGCTTCTTGCTCAAACTAGCCTCTATTTCAACTCAAGGAACAGTAACAATACACCAGTCAGCAAGGAACCTAAAGCCAGGTGGAAGATCTGATTATATACATAATACGTGTGCAAGTGGGCACAGATGACGTGTGTCTCTCCCTTGAGGTCAGGTACCATGCCTGGTTCATTTTTGTTTACTCAGTACTTAGCCCAGGGTCCAGCACCTCTCAGGCGCTGCCAGTATTTGTTAAATGGGAGGCTTTTAAAATACTTCATAATGATTATGGAAAATATATAATATTCATTAAAGTATATGTACATTCCACATCTACTATCGCACAGAACTAAGCTTTGAAAATGGGGGGAAAATAGACTTGTGAAAGAAAAATGTTTAAATTGATGACACATTTGAGATGTCTACTAGCCTCCAACTGGAACTCTCCCAGTCTCATGGCTATACCAAACAGCACAGAAGTAGAGGAGTGGGGCTGCACTTAGAAATCTTAAGGTGATCGTCTAGATAGGTGCTATTTAAACCCATGGGACCAGATGAGAGCAGCAAAGAAGGAAAAGAAAAAATGGGAAATAACCAAAGAAAAAATCCTGAAGTGCTCCAACATCAACGATGGGAAGATGGGGAGGAACCAGCAAAGGGCAACCAGCAAAGGGCCCAACATTGCAGCAATATAGGCGAAAAACCAGAAGCTAAGGGAAGAATATACTTGAAGAAGGAAGTGATACTGAAGGAGTTCCAATGCTGTTGAGAGTTAAGAAATGAGCATTTAGCATAGTGTTTGGCAAAGTGAAGGTCATGCGTAACACTGACAAGAGCAGTTCAGAGGTATAGGGGTGAACATCTGCATACAATAGTGTGCAGTCCTTTGCCTACATCCATTCCATCCCTTTTCCTCATTCTGTTCTGCACCGCAGAGAAACGCAGTCTCTAATATGCTCTGCCAACTGCCAAACTTCAGACCAGATGAGTTTATGAAAGACTTTGGCAGGACATTGGAGGACAGAAGACAAGCCAGAGTATTTCTTCCACGCATTTTCTGCTTTTGGTAACGTCTCCAGCAGGGACTGCATCTGCCCCACGGATCTGGTTACCAGTGGATAGTCCTTTCTCTTTGTGGCCCAAGCTCCCACTGGGCAGGCCCACTGAGGTTCAAGGTTCCTCCAGCTTCCACAGAGGTCTGTCAACAGTGTCTCCAGTCCTACAGGTGGTTGAGGATAGTATCAGAGTTGCCTCATCCTCCTTCCCTTGGCCATTCTCATCTCTTTCTTATACAGAGCCTACTCCTCGAGACAAGTCTGATTATATTCATCCATTTTTGGTCAGCAGAATCCTGGTCCCTATGTTCCACACATTCTGGGCCATTATCCAGGCATCCCTGTGGTTTCCAAGCACATTTTTGGGAAGGACATGGGGACCCAAGCCCAAAAGACCCACGGTTTCTTGGGTGTTTCTGGAATGGCTCATGGGGGTGGGCTGATAGTCTCTTTCTACTCAACTGGGGTAGAAGAGTTCCTCCCAAGGCATAAACCTTTCCCTGGATATGGTGGGTGGGCTCATCTACAGGAAATCTGTAAGCAAATAAATGTGCCAACCACAGTTTCCAAGTGTCCCATCTGACGAAGGTTGAAAAGGAGGCAACATGTGTAAATTAACTCTGCATGCTTTGTGTAAATGAGCGGGAGGCAGTCCCTGGGCCACAGAAATGGGAAGGGGGCCTCAATTTCACTCAATTATTTTTTTTAGGTTAACCATGAGTTCCTGTATTTTAAAATTCTAAGAGTCTGAGCTTCTTAGATTTGGAGTTTCTCAGGGTAGTTCCTGCATCCCCAGGCCTCGCTAGCCTGTGGACATACACTGACCTCTTGATAATAATTACACACAGCCTGCCGGCAATTTTCCCCCATCTGCTTCTGCGGGCTCGTTAGGCCATCCCGAGTGTCTTACTGCTGGGCTGGCTCTGCTCTTCCCGCCACACGCCTGTCAGACGGGGCCTCTTTCATGGCTCTCGTTCTCACCAGGCTCTGACAACATGGCTTTCTTCTCTTCTCCCTCAGACTCAGGGATGGAAAAAGCTTCCTGGAGTTGTTGGTCCCTGGGTGCCTCTCCACCCTTTGTTGATTCCCTTAAACCTCTGTGTCTCTGTAAAGAGTCCCTTCATGAAATTCTTAACTCAGTTAAACACTGCTGAGTTTGCCATCTCTTTCCTGCCAAGACCAAGGTGATATACCCAGGTACTTCCTGGAGTCTCAGGGGAAACTGGAGTAAATTCGAGTAAACCCTCTACTATGCCTTTTAACATTGTGTGCCTACTCTGGGCCAGGCACAGGCCTCCTGCTCTTGTTCTAACTGCCCTCGCTGAGGTGTGTGTTGGAAGCCACTGGAAGACCTCTCATCACCACTGAGTCCCACCGGCCATGCCCTGGTGCTGCCTGGGTCCTGACATCTCTAAGGCGGCAGGCTCTCGCTATGCCAATGTGGAGTCATATCTGGAGTCTTCACTGTGCCAAGGCCTTTATTTCTGCTCAGAGTTGAGGAGAACATCCCTCCCTCCTACTAGGTCACAGAGTCCAGGTGTTCCCAGTGTCTTACAGAATAACCCTCCTTCCCCAGGAAAATACTGCCTTCTCACTTCTCCCTGGAGACCCCTCCATGGTCTCTGACACAGATTTGTACAACTGGGCCAGGGGCTGTGTGTTCTGATGGAAAGGGTTCTAGGACTAGCTCAGTCTGGGCAACACTGAAATTAAAAAGGGAGTTTTGTTTCCAGCTATGCAGAGACTTTAGTGGACAGTGAATCTCCAAAAGGAGCCCATAGATATATCCTCTGTCCATGTTATTTGGCCATGGAATGTTTCTATCTAATATATCAAGAAGCACTTCATGGACTATATACTTTTGGGAATTGCTGGCCTATGGTGATACTACTTTTCAGTAATAATGCACTACTTGATATTTCTATGAGTTATAATGATAATGAAACTCTTTAGGTCTTTAAAATTTTACCTTAGGCAGACAGAACAGACTTGCCAATGAGGGGCCACTTTGAGGAGAGGGAACACAGTGGCATCAAAAGTAACTTGGGCTTTGGGCTCAAGCCAGATTGGAGTCTGAATTCTGATTCAGTCACTGAGTAGCACTTGACAAATCACTTAACCTTTATGGTTAAGCCTTGGTTTCCACATCAGTAAAATAGAACCCACAGAGTCTAGTAAATACGATTATGTAATAATGGTGAAGTATCTACACCCCTGCGTCTGGAATATAGAAGGTATCCAACAAGTGTGATTTCCACTTGCTGGGGAACAAATGCTCTATCATATGGGCCAGACATTGCTCATCTCTTACCAGACTTGTTGACTATTTCTTTCCAAATTCTTATTCTGAACTTCTCTAGTATCTAAAAGATGGATAGGATCTGGAGAGGCAGAGAATAGGTCTTAGTGAATTAGAGAAAGTTAAATCAAGAGAAAAAAGTGGTCTTTGCAATCCCAACTCATTAACAATGACAACAGCTGAAATAGCTTGGAATTCTTGGAACTACATCTTGCTGATACCCTGAGACAAAATCCACAAGGATTTCTTCATTTCTCATTCCAAATCTGGAAAGAAGTATTTTCTCCTCTAGTTTCTGTTTCTTTTAACATGGTTATATAATCCTTACTATGAAAACAACTCACATGAAATCCTGCCACCCAAACGCTGCAGACATTTTTATCATTGCTGGTGGCTTTTGGTTTTTGCAATAGCATAAGATATGTTTGTGCACAGATTAACATACAATATTCTAGGTTGATGCCTTATCTTCAAAATTATTTCTAATGATTACATGATATTCAAGAGATTATTATGAAGATTAAATTCAGGTAATCTTTGAGAGAATGAGTCTGCTCTGGTTATATGATTATGTGATCATGTCCCCAGTTGTTGGATATTTATTTTGTTCTAATCCCTTCACCAGGATAATATTTTGAGGATTCCCCCCCCCCCCCCGCCCCCTGTTGATGGCCCCTCATCCAAACACAGAAAAACCCTTCTTACTCTGGCCTGGAGGAGGCCCAGGATTGGGCTAAAAGCACAGCCTTCTATAAAATTCTTCTTTTCCTTTTATTTTCAAAGGCTTGAGGTGGGAGTGTGGGTTGAGGAAGGATAAAAGGAAAGGGCAGCCAAGGGGTCTGGGGAGAGGTGGAGGGCCTTGGAAAACAGAATGAGAACATGATTCCTTCTCCTCTCCTTTTTTGGGGTGTGTGGGGGGGTGCTGGGGAACATTCCCTGCCAAGCCCCCTGGGCTGAGGAGGGAGAGAGAGAGAGCAACAGAAAGAGAGAGAAAACTACGTGACCAAAACATCAATAAAGCAAGGTCTTCCTCCTGGCAGAAGAACTGGGAAGGTAGCAAGGCCCCGCCAAGGGGGTTATGCATGGTGTGGGACTGAGGAGACAGTTCTGAGCTTTCTCAGTGATCCCTAGGCCTTTCACAAGATGCAGAAGCAACAGAGGTGGAGCTCCAGGGCACCTTGGAGGTGTGACAGTGGATAACTGAACACTAATCTCCTTCCAATCCCATGAGTCTTCAGCATCATGTATGATTCCAGAACCCTGTACATGACTTTGTATTCAGGAAAACCCCAATAAATGATCTTCAACTTTCCAAGACTATTAAAGAAATAGGTTTCAGAGTCAGAAATTGAGTTATAGAAAACTAGGATACCTCTTACACCCTGTGTAAGTAAGCTAAAGTTCATACCCATCCTTAGGTCATTTTTTTTTTTTTTAAGAAAAATTTCCTGAAGAATAATTTCTGGGTCAAGATATATAAACATTTTTACATCTCGTTTCATGATTCCAGATCCTTTTCCAAAAGAATTACCTTAATTTACCCCAATATCAAGAATGATCAAAGGTACTACCTTTTACCATATATTCACTAGCTTTAGTTACTTGTATTTTAAATGAAATTATTGCTAATTGAATAGTGAAAATGTTACTTCAATTTAATGAGCACTGCTTAAGTTACTAGAGAGTTTGAAGATTCCAGGTATTATTTGTGATTTGACTTTGTCATGTTTATTCAGTTTTTGTTAGTGTATAATAATCAGCTTTGAAAAACTAAGTTTTTAAATAGCTGACCCTCCTTGTGGATAGTGTGTCTCACAGAATATGCTACATCTTAAGCCTCCTTCCCAGTCCAGACCCAGCCCCCGCCACCTCTCATCACTAAAAAATATGTCTTTCATCAAGTGAGTTCAGACCTGACCGACCACCTAAAAAGGCCAAGTTCTCCCTTTCAGCTGAGATGGACAGGCTCTAATTAGGCATAATCATGATTATAAGGAAATTATTCACTTATGAAATACAGAGGAAATGTGATAGGGAGGAAGGCAACCCATTCCGTGATATAAACAGTTGCAGACGCATGGGAGTTAAGACTCGCTACTATTGCCTGCACGTTTTCTAAAGGAAATAACCCAGATGAGAAATGCACCTTTAGTGTAGAGACACACAATACAAGCCTTGTGTAAGCAAACCTACATTTTATTTATAAAAATGAGTTTAGAAAAATTACAGCCCCACCAAATGTTACTCAAGAGCACTTTCTTCATTCAACCCAGGCAAGTTTGAGAGGCCCCAGTGGTGAAAATGAGAAGTGCACTGGGTGGGGAATGCTCTGTTTTTCTTCATCAACTCCTCTTGCATGGAGAAATTCACTCATCCTTTAAGTAGCTTAACTCAGGTGTTACCTTCTCCAGGTGGCTGCCCTTGACCAACAGGTGGGATGGGTGATCCTGATCTGTGCCTTGGCAAACATGTAATCTTACATGTCTTTCCCCTGGGTCATTAACTTCGCCCTCTCCACTGGACCCCTTCTATCAATAATCAGGCATGTCCCAGTCTCTTCCAGTTTACAAAGATTCTCTGGAGTCCTCATTCCCCAAGTACTGCTATCTTTTCCCCCCACTTCACTACTGAATTTCTTGAAAAAAAACGGTCTACATTCTGTCTTCATTTTTCATTCTCTATTCAACCCATTCCAATCTGGTTCTGCCCTATAATTCCATCAAAATGGTTCTTACTAGAGTTACCTTCATCTCTCTGCATCCATGAAACCACATTGAATTCTCATTGTACTAGACTTCAGGGCACCATTTATCACTGCTGACTGCTGACCCTCTGTCTTGATTTACTCTTATCTTGGCTCAACAACACCCTCATTTCACTTGACTTTCCTACCACCTTTCTGATTGCCCTCTTGAGCCTTCTTTGCTAGATACTCATCTTTGTCCTGATCCCTAACTGCTGGCACTTTTCCCCTTAGCTCATCATCTCTAGGCCCAGGGTTTCACTCCATCTAAATTCCAGTATCTGCCATATTGGAGTCTTGCCTTCTACTCATCGCTTTTGCATTTTAGCTTTGTATATCTGAATCCCAACAAGGCCTCTTTCAAAGGCACTTTGAAATCAACAGACTCCAAGTGAATTCCTCATACTCTCTTCCAACCTGCTCCTTTTCCAGTGCCCTTCACTTTAGAATGTTCTCCTTAAGGGTTATTTTTTATTCCTATTTTGTTTGCTCATGGATTTCTTTATTGACTGGATCTCAGTTATATTTTTCTAAGAGTCAAGGAGAAAGCTTTACACTTCAGGAAATCTTTCTAGGCTGATAATGTTTAATCAAGATTGTTTCCTCAGTTCTCCTTTCAAATGTGACTCATCAGTATTGTCAGGGATATATGAATTCTTTGAAAATTCTGAATCTTTTTTAAAGAGTTGATAGTTTATAAGATCCATATCCTATTAACTTTGGAGCCAAAGCTTCTTCAGCACTGATGAAGCTAGATTTAAGGCAAATAAAACAAAGTTCATTAAAAAAAAAAAATCTGATGCTTTGAAATGCTTCCAGCTATGTGAAAAACAATCACAAAAGGCCTATTCTATCCCCTTTGTGGCTATGGGATGAAGCTGCAGTGGAAGAAGCTACTCAGCTGGGACATATCTTAGTCATGTTTCTAGCCAAACTCTTGCAAAAACACATCAGTTAGGAAGATCCTGAATACTAATGACAATCCCTTACATTTGCACAAGCAAACTCACACAAAAGGGATTGCTTCACAATTTGCAAAGCACTTTGCAAAGCACTTTGCCATCACTATCTTGTGGCTGCCGTGCCAGGTAGGGAGGGCTCTTTATATTTCACAGATGAGGAAACTGAGGCCCAAAGAGGGGTTAAGGTCGGTTTGTAAAGTCCTGTAGTGTGTAAGCCTCATTGCAGGAGACTGCATTCAGATGTCTACATTTTAGAGTCTGGGATTACACAGCCCCACTCCACCCCCACCTTGCCCCTTGTTCTCAGACTACAGGAATCCCAGCGAGTATGCTATGCTGTATTATCTTATCCAGGAAAGAGGGCAGGTTGATTTTAGCAGAAAAGGGAAAACACGGGAAAGACATAATTTAGGATGAGATCAATGAGAAGCATAAAATTAGGTTGGCCTGAAAATTAAGCTTCAAGGAAGAGAATAGCAGGAAAGAAGACTGGAAAAGGTGCCTGGAGTCAGAGCAAGAGGGCTTCAGAGGTTAGAGTAGTTAGAGTAGTAGCAGTTTCATAGAGGGCTTCGGAGGTTAGTTAGAGTAGTTAGAGTAGTAGCAGTTTCATAGAGGGCTTCGGAGGTTAGTTAGAGTAGTAGTAGTTTCATAGAGGGCTTCAGAGGTTAGTAAGAGTAGTTATAGTAGTAGTAATTAGTTTCATAGAGGGCTTCAGAGGTTAGTTAGAGTAGTTAGAGTAGTAGTAGTAGTTAGTTAGAGTAGTTTCATAGAGCATGCTCCCACCACTTGGAGTGGACCTATGCCATCCCTTCTCCTCACACTGCAGATGCAGATTCAAAAGTGGTTTTCTAGAACAGTCTGTTCTCTCACATCTAGGACTCCCCTCCTGTGGGCCTGTGACTGGGAAAAAAAAAATGTCTAAGTGGCTCCAAATTGTCTGGAAACTGGGGAGCTAACTCACAGTCCATGCTCATGTCAGTACATCAAGTCCCCAAGCAATTCAGCCTTCAAATAATGACTAACAGGAGGTTGGTGGATAAATACTCACCTTTTTTGTCCTTTGGTAGGGGATAATAGGTGTTTTTTTGCTGTTATCAAGAGTTCCTCAGCAGGATTAATCTCTAGTTGTCTATAGTAGTAACTGATTTGCTAATACAACTTACTTGCTCCCTTCTTTGTCCTCTCTTTTTCCCACTTTCCTAAAAGTATTTACTGACATTGCTTCTGAAATACACCACTTGCACTCAAATCCTCGTCTTAGGGTTTACTTCTGGAGAACCCTGGAGACAAATGACTTTCAAAATGCAGAGCTGGCTTGACACATGCATATTGATGAAATCCTTGCCCTAGAATAACAAAATGTTAAAACAGAATGGGTCCTCTCAGTTTGGGATGAAGCTTTTAATAGCAGTTACAAAATATGTGGCAAAAACGTCATGCATTGTTTGCAAAGGGGGTGATCTATCGGGTTGTTGGACTCCCAGCCTGTTCAAAGTCCATTGTTTCTATACCCTTCAGTTGTGTATTGGGCTGAGAAGAAAGTTTTTTGTAATGCTATGGTCTTTTCCCTGTTCTGCCTCCCCAGTGGATGGTTTCTCATTTCAAGACTAGCAAGAGGACTACAAAGAGTCCAGCCAAGAGACAGGTCTGTGTTCCTGGACCTTGTGTCTCACCCACATCTGAGAAGTCTTAAGAGCAAGAGGTTTTGCTATTTCCCCAAGTGGCTACTTGGGGAGCAAGCTGTACTTCTGTGGTGTCATGAGCTGGGTCAGCCTTTTGTTTTTCTTTTGTTTTGAAGGTTTTGTTTTAAGGTCTATACCCAATGTGGGGCTTAAACTCACAACTCCGAGATCAAGAGTCACAGGCTCTCCTGACTAAGCCAGCCAGGCGCTCCAGGGTCAGCCTTTTTTTGCAGTAACCAGATGGAGGACTGTTTTAAAAACCCAAGAGGACTTCAGGCTGAAGCTGGTGGTGGGGGTTTTAAAGAGACCAGCTGCTTTGTCATGAGGACACTGGGACTGCTCTAAAGGGAAATTCACAGAGCTAAGAACTGAGGCCTCAAACCAACAGCCAGGTGAATTAGGCCATTTTGGAAACATTCAACCCTAGTCAAGCCTTCAGATGACTTATTCCCTGGCCAATGGCTTGCTAGCAGCCTCCTGAGGAACCCTGAACCAGAAGCACACAGCTAAGCTGCTCCTAGATTCCCAAACATAGGAACCGTGGGAGGTAAAAATGATTCTTGTTTTAAGCTGCCTAATTTTTAGGGTATTTTATGTATACCTCTGTGGTGGTAATAATTCTTGTTGTGAGTGCTGAAATCAATGTTTCCCAAAGGCGATCACTGAAGGAGTCACAGAAGCAGCCCATTAGAGGAAAAGGTTGGTTTTGAATATTTAGCAATCCCTCAGGACAGCAATGGAAGACCAGAACAGGTCCAATCTAGGAAGGCCTTTTTTCCCCCCTCATTCCACCTGCTGTGACTTTGTGCACATCTCCCTACACCCAGGCTAGCCAGCTGGGGAGAAAAGGAGAGGTAGGAAACAAGCATAGAGAAGATGCTAACCCCTCAAATCTGTGCAAGATGTTTTAACTTACAATGAAAATTGGAATTTCTGGCTATTCCATGGGGTTGGGATTTTTTCCTTACTGAGATGAAAAAGCAGGCAGAAGAGTCAAAGGGCATTGCCCTGGTTTTCACCCAATGGGCAGAGAAGTAGCCAAACGGAGTTTGAACAGACTCAGGCAAGAAGATTGAAGTTGTGTGTCCTGTGGTGGTGTCTTCTTTCATTCCTGTCCTTACAGTGGTGTTGAGAGTCCACCACAGCTTAGGTTGCACCTGGTTTCACTAGCTCTTCTTTTGAGAGTGAAAGCTTGACTAGTCTTCATAGTATTTGATAAATATCACCTGTTCTAAGCAAGGTCTCATGGATCTCCATGTGAGAATTAACCTCTTCCTATCCCATACTACTCTGGATCTTTTTGTTTTGGCTGTCCCTTTCTTCTGCCATTGGTGCCATCTTTTTATGTAGTTCCTTAAGATATGTTTACTTATCTTGCTCTCACACCAGATTGTAAGCTCCCTGAAGTTGGATCCAGTGTGATAAACGCTGTAATAGAGGTAGAAGCACTGATAATGCAGAGGTGGGCAATCCACTTTGTATTTGAGTTACTACAGATAAAGTAGGGCTGAAAGATAGTCCATACCTTCCAGAAGCTAAATGGGGGGGGGGGGGGGATGAAAGATTAATAAGAAAATTCCCCTGAGCCACCAGAGCCTGTTCAAAAATGAAAAAAGGGAGACAGAAGAGTCCAAGATGGTGAAGGAGTGGAGACCTTAAATTCATCTGGTCTCAGGAATTCAGCTAGGTAACTATCAAATCATTCTGAACACTTGCAAACTCAACAGGAGATCTAAGGAAAGAATAGCAGCAACTCTGAACAGAAAAGCGACCACTTCCTGGAAGGTAGGACGTGCGGAGAAGTGAACCCAGGCGATATCCGGGAGGATAGACGGCGGGGGAGGGGGCCTCTGGCGGCTGCTTCTGGCAAGTGATAGAGCCGCGGAGCACAAAATCAGAACTTTTAGAAGTCGGCTCCACTGAGGGAAGTCGCCCCAGTGGCTAAGCGGGGGGTGGAACCCTCCGGGACAGTGTGGTCTCAGGACCCTCGGGGTCACAGAAAGACTGGGGGTGCCTGAGTGCGGCAGAGCTCCCAGGTAATGGAGCAGGGAAGCCAGCTGCAGAGATGGAGCCTAGGCGCGGGCTCTCAGCTCGGGGTTGCCATAAACCATGATCCGCGGCACAGTCGGGCCCCTGCTCCTCCAGCAGGGACCCAACAAGCAGCAGATCCGGGGAGACTCCCCTTCCTCCCCTGGGAGGAGCGGCGCGGGAGCGCACCCCGCAGGTATCTGCTGGGTTTGGAGACCCCACACCGAGTAGGGTGCCAGAGAGAGAAACTCTCGGTCACAGGCCAGGTGAGCACGGAGTGCGGCCGGAGACTGGGGAGACGGGAGTGACTGACAGCTTTTCTCTGGGGTCGCACTGAGGAGCGGGGCCCCAAGTTCTTGGCTCTTCTGGGGCCAGAGATTGGGAGGCCGCCATTTTCATTCTCATCCTCTAAAGCTGCGCAGAAAGCTTTCAGGGAACAAAAGCTCCCGAGAGCAAACCCGAGCAGATGACTTAGCCGGGATCGGGCAAGGGCGGGGCAATTCCGCCTCCGGCAAAGACATTTGGAAACCACGGCAACAGGCCCCTCCCCCAGAAGATCAGCGAGAACCGCCAGCCAAGACCAAGTTTACCGATCAATGAGAACGGCAGAACTCCAGCGCTAGGGGAATAATGCACATAGAATCCATGGCTTTTTTTACCATGATTCTTTAGTTTTTAAACTTAAAAAAATTTTTTTTTTCCTTTTTCAGCCAACTTATTTTATCAACTCCTTTTTAAAATTTTTTTAATTTTCATTTTTATAGTTACATTCTATCCCTTTGTTGTATTTAATCTTATTTTTGTATACATGTTTTTCTTTACAATTTCGGGATGCAGTTTCTTCTAACAAACTGACCAAAATACACTCAGGAGATAGTGTATTGCTCTGTTCTGTTCACTTGTCTGTTTATATCCCTTCCTTTTTTGTTGTTGTCGGTTTTGGGTTTTTTTTCCTCTTGTTTTTTCTTGTCTTTTAATTTCTATTCTTACAGTTACATTCTATCCTTTCATTGTATTTAATTTTATGTTTGTACATATATAAGTTTCATTCTACAATTTTGGGATCTAGTTTTCTAAAAAAACAGACCAAAGTACACACAGAATCCAGCATATTGCTCTATTCTGTTCACTTGTCTGATTATATTCCGCATCTGCACCCCAACGTTTATAACAGCCATGTCCACAAAACCAAACTATGGAAAGAGCCCAGATGTCCATCAACAGATGAATGGAAAAGGTGATGTGGGTTGTGTGTGTGTAGAGAGAGAAAGAATATGGATTATGCAACCATCAAAAAATGAAATCTTGCCATTTGCAACGATGTAGATGTAACTAGATGGTATTATGCTAAGCAAAGTAAGTCAGAGAAAGACAATTATATGATCTCACTGATATGTGGAATTTAACAAAACAGAGGATCATAGGGGAAGAGAAGAAAAAATAAAACAAGACAAAACCAGAGAGGGAGACAAACCATAAAAGACTCTTAAGCATAGGAAACAAACTGAGGGTTGCTGAGGGGAGAGAGGTGGAGGGATGGGGTAACTGTGTGATGAGCATTAGGGAGGGCACGTGATGTGATGAGCACTGGGGGTTATACGCAACTAATGAATCACTGAATGTTATATCAAAACTAATGATGTACTATGGCTAATTGAATTTTTTAAAATGAATTTAAATAAAAAATGTTTTAAAAAATGAAAAAAAGGTATGCACTTGATATCAGAGGCTGGGGTCATAAGAAGGTAGGCAGTCACCAGTGAGCATGCACAGAACCTACTAAGTGGACACCCTGAGGAGAAGCACAGTTGACAGAAGATAAGAAGTCCAAGATGACATTGAATAGAGAACCAATGTCTAAGAGGCAAATCCAAAAACAGAGTTAACAGGGACTCAAATTTATTCAGTAGGTCTCCAGGAAGTGGCATGCAGAGACATTCTATGGTGGTTACAAAGGACCAAAGCCACGCCCCCACCCCCATGCTCCTTAGCTTAAAGGCATGGTGCCTTGATTTTGGTGCACTGGTCAGATCTACAAATAGGGAGGGTTTGGGACTGCAGTCTGGATCAGGAGGGGATATGTGAAGTACATTTGGAGAGCTGTTTATAAAAGATCAAGACCATGGAAATTGTTAGAATGACCACTGACATTGATGAGGGCCAAGGACTTACTGCCACAGGCATTGCTTATAGAACTGTCCCCAAAAGCTTTGCCAAAAAGGGAAAAAAAAAAAAAAAAAGGTTCCTGTACAAGCTGAATGAGCTCAGTTTAATCAACAGGCCAACTTAGTGATCCCACGGCATCTCTGGACCCTCACGTGAAATGGGTCATTACTTGCCTGTCATCTAATTGGTCCCAGCCCCAAGAAGGAAACCAAAGCCTCATCAAGACCTTCAGAGGTGAGTCCTCCAGGTTATCTGAATAGGGAACTGACCACTGATAGGGCTGCTTGCACCAGAATGGGCCCCTCCCGGTATGGGGACCATGCAGAAAACACTAGTATGGAGGGGAGGCTGCGCATGGTGTGCTGACTTCCTTTTGGGTGGTGAGCACTCCCACCACTTTCACCATGACACTGTAGTGCCTTGGCCTTCTCAGCTGCCCCTTCCCCAGCCTCCCACAGGCTCCCTTCCCAAAATGGGGTGGTGCCACTTGCCTTGAAAGCTTCAAACCCTGGCTGGTTGGCAGCCAGCTGCAACCCATCAAGCCCCCTGATTAGGCATGTGAAAGGGTGGAGTATTTTTTTTATTTTAATAGAATGATTGACAATGGCTTCTATCTCACACACCTGCTGCTTTAAAATCCCCGTAAAATGTCAGCAGGGAGTGTAAGTGATATACAGCAGCAGTGCTGCCCAGGGTAGGAATGTTAAGTGCTAGGAGATGGGAGTGTCTGAACCTCAGCTACTGAAAAGAAAATAAAACAAGCACCCCATCTAATCCATTTTTTTTTAAAGATTTTATTTATTTATTTGAGAGAGAGAGAATGAGAGAGAGAGAGAGAGAGAGCGCATGAGAGGGGGAGGATCAGAAGGAGAAGCAGGCTTCCCTCGGAGCAGGGAGCCTGATGCGGGACTCGATCCCAGGGTCCTGGAATGGAGCCGCGTATCGGGCTCCCTTCTCAGCGAGAAGGCTGCTTCTCTCTCTCCTGCTGCCTCTCCACCTGCTTGTGCGCTCTCTCTCTCTCTCTCAAATGGATGAGAATAAAGTCTTTTTTTTTTAAGATTTTATTTATTTATTTGAGAGAGAGAATGAGATAGAGCATGAGAGGGGGGGAGGGTCAGAGGGAGAAGTAGACTCCCGCTGAGCAGGGAGCCTGATGCGGGACTCGATCCTGAGACTCCAGGATCATGACCTGAGCCGAAGGCAGTCGCTCAACCGACTGAGCCACCCAGGCGCCCCCATCTAATCCATTTCTAAAGAGAACCATCGAGGCGTATTTCACCAAGCCCAGCCCACCAGCCCAGTACAGGCATCTTAGCGCTGGCAATCACTGTGGTGGTTACTATGTGACTTGTGGTTACTATGTGACTGCCACAAGATTGTACCTGCCCAGGGCAGGGCCTGGCTCCTGGGGACCAGGGCAGGCAGCTTCCATGGGAGTCAGAAATGTGGCCATTTAGGCTTGACTGGAGTTGGAGGGACTCAGTGTTTTCTTGGTGCCCTTATGGGTAGGACCTGCTCAGTTAAGTGGCTCTGGATGGTCGTTTCCTTGTAGGCAGGTTGCCAAAGCCAGGTGGCCCAATGGTAAAAATCAACCCAGGCACAAACTTACCCTAGAGCCAAATGATTCTGCCTGGGTGTCCGAAGGCAAGAGGAGGATGACAAAGATATGAGGTAGATCTGAGATTGAGGAGTTAGGTGCAGAGGTGGGTCACCGAAGTTGGGAGGTAACCTGAGTACAATATACAAAGGTGGACTTTGATGTGGGAAACAAAGGCAGAAGAAAAATTATTAAGTTTCCTTACTACCTACAGCCCATTGACAAGTCCTTGAAACAGGCAGAGTGACATTCCTCTAGGGACTCAGCTGCCTCGATGTTGATACTTTGCTATCGGCAAAAGGTAATCCTAGCCCAACCCTCAGGACCCTGTAAAATCTACTTTAACATAAAAATTCCTTTGGACACTTCCTTTATCTCTACCCCCCAAGATACATGTTGGCAATCATCCTCCAAGCATATGACCCACTGATATACATCTGAAGGGTCTCGTGACTCAGGTTTTATCAGACAGTAATAAATGACCTTTCCCAACAATAGCCAGCCCCCTCCAGATCCTGGAAACCTTGTTTCCAAAATACGCGGGAGGCTTACACTATCCCTAACCCCCTCCCAGCTTGAAAGTATATAATGGGTCACTCCTCATGACCCCAGCTCAGCTCTTTCTGCCTACAGGTCCTGTCCCGTGGTGCTTTGATAAAACCACCTTTTTGCTCCAAAGACATCTCAAGAATTCTTTCTTGCCCCTTGGCCTCAAATCCTAACGTCTTTCCTACAGCAGTTTTCAATCAGGTGGAGTTTAATGGGAGGAAGTGGGGAAGCAGAGACCTCCAATATTGCTCTAGAAGGCAAGTGGCAAGGGGAGCCCAGTTCATGTTTCCTATCCAGTCTGGAGGGAATGGGCTAATCCTGGGTAGTTACCAGTAAAGAACAGGTAGTATGAACATTATGCTGTGGGGTTATTAATGAATTAAGTTCTGTTAGTAAGTATCAGGTACTGTGCTGTCACCTGGGGCTACCAGAGCTCATAGATACTCTTCTTGCCCTCACAGAGCTAAGCAGATACTGAGTATTTCTAGTCCAGTCTCATGAGTAACTGGTGGGATGGGAAAGCACAAGGAACTTTGGGGATATCAAATCTGAGGGGAAACACAGGGAATCCTGGGAACTGCAGAAATCTATTATTTTAATTCAACAAGCACTTATGAGCACCTGCTGTATACCAAGTACTTATAAAAGGAATGGAAAATTCTGTCTACTGTAAACAATTTAAGGACTTAGGTTTTTCTTTTGTGATAAAATATTCCAAGTAAGAAAATAACAGATGCCCAGGAATGTCCATCATCATTTAATAGCCACCATGCTGCATCTCTTTCTCTCTCAACAATTACATGGATACCTCCAGCCTGCTCACCTCAGGGATCAAAGCTCTCCTAAATTTGCTAGGATTCCAAACGTTTTTAAACCTGTTACTTTATCTGCATGACAAATGTCCTCTCCCTATCGATGACTTGTCTTGCCACTTCAAGTATGTTGGTTTTGTCCAACAGATGTTTATTTTTATAATTTTTGTATTAGTCTCTCCTTTTAGATTTACTTTTTGTGGTTTGATGAAGAAAATCTTTCCCTACCCTGACATCATTAAGTATTTTTCTGTTGCCTTCTAAGAGTTTAAGATTTGCTTTCACCTTTATGGCTTTAAACTTTCTGAATCTTGTTTATTCATGAACCTTGAAGATCTAATCTTATTTTCCACCCCCTACATAGACAGCCAATTATCCCAGCGTCATTTGGCAATTAGTTCTTCCTTTTCCACCAATTTTGAATGCCCTTTCTCATATTCAGTTTCTCATAATACGTGTAGATCCATTTCTAAGCATTTTTTTAATGGCTTGTCTATCCCTCTGTCAATATCATACTGTTTTAGTTATTATACCTGATAAAGTAGATCTTCCCCCCCCCACACACCTCCATTGGATAAGCTATTCTTGACCCTTCACTTTTTCTTGTAAAAATTTGGCATCGACATCTTGACTTGAATTAAAAAAAACCCATTGTAGAAATTTAGAATTTGAATTATAGGGATTTTGATATTCAGGGAAAATAATATGATTGTCTTCCCAACTATGAGTATGATTTCTCTCTCCATTTAGATTCTTTTTTATGTTCAATGAAGTTTTATAATTTCCTCTATAAGGATGTTAACAGATGCCAACATATGTTTTAAATGATTTATGCCTCAGAGCCCTCTATTTTGGTTATTGTAAAAGGTATTTATAGTTTTTAAGTTGTTGTAGATTCACAGATCTATAACAACTGAATTTTGCCTGATACAGCAACCAGAAACCGTTATGAATTCTTAGTTTTTCTGTGGCTATTCTTAAATTTTTCAAGTACACAATTATCTCTGTACATGATGCAGTTTCATTAACTCACCCCAACCTTGATATTTTTTATGTTTTTATTGACTTATTGATGTGGCTAGGGCCTTTAGTACAATCTGTGTGCTGTGTATGAAGTGGTCAGATTTTTACTTTACTAGTTCTTCATTTGCATCTTTTCCACGTTGTTCTTTGTGTTTATAATCTCATATTTCATTCTTTGATTCTCTTGATTCTCTTCCATTGGCCTTTCCTTCCATAGTGTCTTAGATTAGATTTTGCTAGGTCATTTCTGCAATAACAATCTCAAACTCTTGATGGCTTAAAACAGAATTTTATTCTGTATGCTAAATGCCCTGAAAAAAGAGTGGTAAGACACTCTGCTCCACACAGCCCCTCATAAATCCAGACTAATTTTGAAGCGTCAACATTTTGTTTTTGCGTTAACTGAAACAGCAACAGTCAACCATGGCAAAGGAAGAAAGCACGTGCTATGAACTCAATGTTTGTGTGTCCCCCAAGTTCACATGTTAAAGCCCAATGCCCCGTGTGATGGTTTTTGGAAATGGGGACTTCGGAAATAAGAGATAGATGAGGTCATGAATGTGGGGCCTGCATGCTGGAATTAGTGCCCTTATAAGGGATGCCAGAGAGCTGGCAGTCTTTCTCTTTGCCCCATGAGGGGCACAGCAAGAAGGCAGCATTTGCAAGCTAGGAAGCAGGCTCCTGCTAGGGAACTGCATCTGCCTGCACCTTGATCTTGGACTTTTCTGCCTCCAGAACTGTGAGAAAACACATTTCTGTGGTTTATGCCATCCATTCTATGGTATTTTGTTATGGCAGCCTCAGGTGACCAATATAACATGAAAGTCATGCGCTAGCTTTAAAGTGCTTTGGCCCAGAAGTGACACACATTGCTTCCCATAACAGACTATTGGCCAAAACAAGTCATTTTTCCACCCACCTATAATGAGGCTAGGAAATATATTCTTCCTGGAGAGTAGGAAGGAAGAACCAAATATTGGTACATAATGCCAAAGCCTGCCTTAGGTTTCTTTTTTTTGTTTGTTTAAAATATGTAAGAACACAAATCAGATTCTATCTACTCTTTCCAGTGTAAAAAAAATTCTCTAATTTGGAGAATGGGATTTTTTTTTGTTAACTCTTGTTTCATAATCATTTCTTCTTTTTACATTTTCTATTATAAGCTGGTCTTTCACTTTTTCCTCCTACTTGAGGGAATCCTATTGTTTTTCAGAGTATATTCCCAGCCCAGTATATTTGTTTTATTTGTTCATTTCCTTCTGCCATAAACTCCAAGTATAATACTGGCCAGGATCATCTTTATGTTACTTGATTGGTGTAAAGATATCTAAGCCCATGACTAATTATAATTCTGACTCCAAATAAGAGCTACACAGGCCTAGTGTTCTAAAATTTTCAGGGAGAATATTTCCCATTCAGAGTCCAAGTAGGGGAGGCAAGCTTCCTTGCCCTCTCCCTGTCCCAATGGGCATACTACTTTTACATCATTTTTAAACTAATGTTGCATCTTTTTGAGGCTCACTTTTATGCAGAGGTCCTTGGTTCCAACTCTTTTTCACCTTCTTCACTCCCCGGGGGGGGGCAATTAACCCCTGGTGTTAAATGCCCTAACTACATAATCCATGCTGATTTTTATGATTTTTCTTTGTTTCTGACATAGGATGTTTCTCTTATGAAACAGTTATTTTTCTTAAACCAGTTTCTAAGAATTTTAGTGAGTTTGTGTAGGTATTATTGTAGTTCTTAATGTTACTAGAATCAGAGCTTCTAAAAGGAGTGTATCAGGCATTTAATCATTTATGAATTATGAAGCATCTCTTCTTTATCTGATGCTGTAGAAGGTTCTAGTAATCCATTATATACATGGAAAAATCCCTACTCTTGAATTGCTCCTGGTCTAGTGGGGGGAAAAATACAGGATAAATGCTATAATAAAATGAGGTGAAAAGAAAAGAATCGTTCTCAAAAAGGTGGATAGAAGTCCAGATCCCAGGTTTTAGAAGGTAATTGATGTTGGGGAAAAAAACAAAACAAAACAAAACAAAAACTAGTGATATTTTCCATGGGTTGGTTTCATACAAATCATTGTGAATTTTTGTCTGAGAGACAGATTCTGAAGGAAAGGAACTAGCACGTCTTAAGCCCCAAAGTAAGCGTGAAGTTCGTAACATCACTATTAAGCTGGTAGCAGCTCCCTTGAATTGAAGTTCAAATATAGAGATGATGAAAACACAGGCTGCCTCTGACACTGGCCTATGGCTGAAATTGACCAGGCTGATTAGTAATCACAGGGTTTTTGAATTTATGTTTAATTATATTTTAACTTTAAAAATGTAAATAATTTAAGAGTTAATAGAATTTGCCATAAACAACTTTCAATGCTGAACACATCCATTGCTTTTTCATTTTTCAATGAACTTTTCTAATCACTACCTATCAATTTTACTGAGTTATTTAAAGTCTAATTTTATTTAAAAATTTTCCCTAACCACACATCATGGACATTTTCATTAAATATAATAATTCAGTTTCATTCCCGTATCTGTAATGTCTGTTCCAGTACACAAGTTGAAATTTTGATCCTAAGGAATCATTTTTGCAAAATATAAAAATAGTTGCAGCTATGTATCATTCTCTTTACTAAATTACCTATGATAAAGTTTTTCTAAGATGTCAAAAGAACATTTCCTTTATATCCACTTTGAGAACATTCACAGCCATATATCTGTGCTCTCAGATACTGAACAAAGATTCTTATACTCAATGTTCAGTCAAGTTTGGTGTTGGAAACCCTCACAGGTAACTTCTCTTGAGTCTTTTTTAGCAGAAACATATTTGAATGGATTAATTTGTCTGAAAGAAGAGATACAATTTTTCTTGGATCTGAATACGCCTTTGTCTTCAGTGTAGTAAGTCAGAGTAACTATGAAATATTACAGTACAGGCACAGGTGAGCTTATTTCACACTCAAATCTGAGTAGGTATTACTATCTCGCATTTGAAGAGAAGGAAACAGAGGAGAACTTTCAATAATAGTAGCTGAAGAGGTTGGGGATTCCTTTCTACAACAAAGAACTATAAAACTGGACAAAATTGTCAAATACAATCATTTCAGGTCACAAGGTATTGACTAAAGGAAGACAAAAAAATTGAGAAGCATTTATTCTTATGGTTTTTTGCCTGGGTTTGCTCCTTGCTCCCTCCCTCCCTTTCTCACACCAGATTAGTAGGAAGAACAGTAACTTTGTCAGCCTGGAATTGACTGCAAAATCCAGCAGCTTTACTGCCAGAAACAATTAATTCAAGTAAGGACAGGAAGCAAAAACTTTTGGCTTTGCCGGCTAAAATGGCAGACTTAATTGGAAATGGATGGGGAAAACCCACAGCTGTGCAAGACCAAGGTTGCCATTCCAACTTGGAATGAGTGACAGACCATTCATAAATTTTATGGAGAGATTGTGGAAAGGAGACAGTCATGTAAAAGCTGAGATAAGCTTTTCCACACTTTTCTGCTGTCTAGAAAACTACATATACATAGGGTAGACCAAGGAGCCTGGTAAAAATTTAAAGCCAAGGTACACTTGAGAATTGCCTGAAACTTTAAATGCATTCCCCAACCCACATAGAACTGACAGTGGGTGAGAGAATCCAGATGTTAGATTCCCAGATAAAAACTCCAAAGCAGCCACTATAAATGTGTAAGCTATGTTTAATTAAAGGAAAATATCTTAATAAATCAATAGGGAACCTAAGAAATTGAAAATATATTTTAGAAAGAGCCAAATGGAAATAACTAGCAAAGTAAAATTGAAATTAGAAACTCACCAGATGTGCTCAATAATCAATGAATTTGAAGATGGATATAAATTGTTCCAATAGAGAAACAGGAAAAAAAGTTTAAGAAAAATCAGCAGTGTCAGGCATTTGTACAAAAATGTCAGGTGTTCCAATATGTGTATAATGGAGTTAGGAAGTTAGAGATAGAAAAATATGGAAGAAAACATTTGGAGATACTTTTGCTAAAAACCAAAGCAAAGAGAAATCTTGCTTGAAAGAAAAATCGTATACAGGCAAAAAAAAAAAAAAAATCCAGCTGGCAGCGGAATGACCTATTTAAAGCGTTGAAAGAAAAAAAAAAAAATCAGTCAAGAATTCTATACCCAGCAAAACCATCCTTCAAAAATGAAAGTGAAATAAAGACACTTTCCAAATAGACAAAAACTGAGGGAATTTGTTGCCAACATACTTTCCCTACAAGAAATACTAAATAAAGACCTTCAGGTTGAAAGGAGGTGACATCATATGGTAACTTGGATCCATAGTAAGGAATGGAGAGCACCAGAATATCCACCATTTTGTTTTCTTTCTTTAAATAACATAAGCAATAACTATAATTCAATATTATTGTGTTTATAGCCTGTGTAGTTATATGTATGACAACACTAGCACAAAAAAGAGGGAAGGAAATGGAGCTATATTGGTCCAAGTAGCAATTATCTTTTGCAGGAATAAAGTCAGCATTAACTTGAGTTAGATTGTGATAAATTACAGGTAAATATTGAAATTTCTAAAGCAGCCCTGAAAAATACCTCAGAAGTACATTTAAACTATAATAATTAAAATGGTACACTCAAAATATTTGTATAACACAAGGAGGAAATGAAAAGAACAAAAAGTCAAATGGTAAACAGCAAAGTGGCAGATTCCTATCAATAAGGGCATTAAATGTAAATAGATTAAATATTTTAATCAAAGGCATATGTTGTCAGACTGGATGAAAAAGCAAGATTCATCTTTAAATCTTGAATTTAAAGACACCAATAAGGTGAAATTAAAAAAAAAAAAAAGACAAACCATGCAGGCAGCAATCATAAGAGAGTTGGAGTAGTTTTATTAATCTCAGACAAAATAGATTGAGAAAAAAATTAGGGACAAAGGATAATTTCAAAATGATAAAAGCATCAATAGGTCAGGAAAATATAAGTCATAAATGTGTATGCAGCTAAAAGCAGAACTCCAAAATACATTTTAAAATTGATTAAAATGAATGAAAGGAGAAAGACAATTGAACAATTCTAGTTAGAGATTAATTAGGGTCTTCCAGAGAAAAGGAATAGGAGGTGTGTGTATATATATGTGTGTGCATATATTATATACATATGTTCTAAGAAATGTATTATAATTATAATAAGGAATTGGCTCCCATGATTGTGGAGGCTGAGAAGCCTCCAGAGCTACAGCTGTTAAGTTGGAGACCCAGGAGAGCTGGTGATGTAGTTCCAGTCCAAAGTCTGAAGGCTGTTGCAGTCCAAGGGCAGAACAAATGTCCCAGTTGAACAGTCAGGGAGGCAAAGTTTCCATTCACTCAGGTTTTTTGTTCTATTTAGGTCTTCAATTGATTAGATGAGCTCCACTCACATTAGGGAGAGCAATCTACTCAGGCTAGCAACTCAAATATTGATCTTATTCAAAAACACTCTTGCAGACACACCCATAACATTTGGCCACCCCATGGACCAGTCAAGTTCACACATAAAAGTAACCATTGCAGAGATTCCAATACTCATGTCTCAATAATGGATATAGCAACTAAACAGAAAGCCAGTAAAGATATAGACCATTTAAACAATGTGATCAACCTACTTGACATTTCCTTTTATTAGCTGCCACTTGTGTTACACGGGTGGGTCAGTCTGGTCTAATGCACATAGTGGAGCTAAATAGGGCTACCAGATAGGTTATCTTGTCAGTAACTTGTAGTGCAACCAGACACAACAATGGGAGCATTAGAAGAGCTGGGCATTGGCCAGGAAGGTGGCTTATTTTAGTGATCAGGTTACATCTTGTGTACCAGCTCTGCAGCTAGACTGATTGATATCGAAGGCCTCAATCACTTAAGGTAGATGGTATTCTTGTACCCACTCACCCCCCTCTAGTAAGGGATTATACATATCTAGGATTATACAGATCTGTCGCCATGGATATGCAATGCTTCCCTAGGGGAGGAGTGTAATTCCCTGCAACACAGACATCACACATGGCCCTGTGATTTCATTTAGCCAACAGAATGTGAGCGAAAAGGACATACTCCTGTCCATGCAGAAACTTGAAGAGCTATTCTGTGGCTCAAACTTCCAAGAATGGCATGTCCCAGATTGGGTCTGCTTCTTCAGCCTGAATTCCAGAATAAAAAGACACGAAGAGCAAAGTTTCAGCTGACCCAGAACATGACCCAGAATGGAGCCACAGCCTATCTGAAGCCAGCACATACTGTGAGTGAAAAGTAAGTTTTTATCACTACACTGTTGTTTGTTGTCATGGGATAATGGGACTGAGAAGTCTTGATCCTGAGCACTCCAACTGATGCTACTACCCCAGTGTGGTAGACACTGAATAGAATGTTTGCCCAGGCAATTTTCTATGCTACAGAAGAGGTTACAGATCCACAGTTTAGGGCCATGGAAAGCCATACTGATAGCTGGTCAAAATGTGCCAAATTCTCTCCTTTGAGAATTCCACCCAAGGCCTGGAGTCTAGAAATTGGGAGCCAGTTTCACTGAAGAGCTTCCAGAAAAGGTCTAGGAAGTCCTACTGGTCCCTGGAAAAATCCTTGTTCTTACACCATTCTGCTACTTTATTAATTTCTCTTGGATTCCATTGGCTAGCCCAGAATTCTTTTAAAAAAGAAAAGAAAAAGCTGCCTTTAAACCTAAGCCACTCCTAGTTGGTTTGCAACCCAAAGAATCTTAGCTAATATTCCAAGCACCTAAAACTACCCTAATGTTATTCAAATGTATTTTTTAAATGTTGGCTCAGCCAAAGCCAGCCCCTGCCAGGGGCAGCTCCTACAGCGGCAGGAGATGTTGAAGGAGCCATGGGCTAAGGGAATTTGCCACTCCTTTATGTCTGGCCAAGAACAAAGCAGAGTCTGGAGTTTCCAAATTCCATCCTTGCATTTCAATCTCCACATGACATATCCTGTTTTTCCTCCTCACCTCCCTAAGTAATGTCCAGGTTTCCACCTGACCTGGTGCATCCTCTCCCTAGATCACTGGAGCAATGGGTGGAGCAGAGCATGCACCATACAGAACTCTTACTGTGAATGGGTGGTCCCTGGCAGGGTTGTTTTTGGCCAAGTGGGTGCTGCATATTTTCAGTTAGAGTTGCACATCATTGCCTGCATTTTGGGGCAGTATTCCAACTTAATGCATTAAAATATAATTGCCTTTATCAAGAGAAAGAACAGACATGCATTAATACAATACTGGTTTTGCAACCAGTATTCTGATCACCCCTATGAGCTTTAGATCCACGTACCTCAATATCTGCTGGATAGTTCCAATTTGGAGGTCCACCAGGTCTAAGCTCAGTTTGGTGCAAACAAAATCCATAATACCTCTTCATCCCCAGAGCCCACCTCTCTTTTCCCTCTAAATAGTCGATTGATATTGTTACCACTATCCACCCATATAAGCCATATAAGCCAGTTAGAAGTTTCTCTACCATCCTTGACTCTACCCTTCCCATGACATTCCATACCAATTACTATCTGTTCCTATTTGACTTTCCGAAGAGTCTGGTACTCCACTGCCTTGACAGAGATGAATAATGCTGAATTATTACAGTGACTTTTTAATCACTTTCCTGATTAACGACTCGTGGTAATGCCCCTTCTCCAATTATTCATATTGCTATCAAAGACATAAACTGAATGATGCTACTCATGATAAATCTTTGTATTTTCATATTGCCCATAGTGCCAAATTCAAACACTTTAGAAGGGCATTTAAGAACCTCCAATTATAAACCTTATTTTTCAGGTATTAGTGCGTGAAAGGATAGAAACCTTTTGTTAATGCCAGGAAAAAGCCAAAGTTTAAGAATTCTGCTCTTCTCGTGTCACACATTTATCTCATGCTCAAGTGAATAGAGCAGATAAAGAGAAATGAGTCCCTTCTTTGAATTTCAGATTTTTAGCACTCTTTAAAATATTTTCTGTCCCAAGAAGAGCCAGTTATTGGACTACTATATGCTAGTAAGTGGTCCAGTTGGGGCAAGATAGATTAGATCACTTTTTGGAGGTGATGGGATAGAGAAAAAAGGTACAGGAGTGTTTTATCCTAAACGGAATAAAAACTTCTATTTCCCAATACCACTGTTGTCTGCGCGGTTTTAAGGCAGCCTACAGGAGGCCTGCAGCACTGTGTCTGCTGATCATCATCACTTCCCATCCAGATCCTTCCTATGGACTTTCCAGCAGGGTAAAGTGAAGGTCAGATGTACACATCCTTGCCCTGGATCTCCCTTTCAGGATCCTGGGAACAACTGCTCGGACAACACCACCATGCCTGCCAATTATTGCTGGTTCTCATGCGATTTTTTTTTTTTCCCTAAGAAAGGTCTGAACAACACATTTCTCCACCCAACACTTGATTTTGTGGGCACCGGCTGTATGGTGCACTTTCTCCTACCCTGTCCTAAACACCTTGTCTCCTCTGTGGAAATCCCACAAGCTCCAGTTCAAGGTCACCACTGCTGATCCCCCAGCCAGATTTAATTGCTGCCTCCTTTGGCTTGCACTGCATTTGACATAATGCTCTAGTTAGCACTTTTTTTTTTTTTTTTTTTCCCAGCCCAGGGATGAGGGGTACAGAGGGGGAGAGAGAATCTTAAGGAGGCTTTCCACCCAGCGTGGAGCCCAACACAGGGCTTGATCTCACCACCCTGAGATTATGACCTGAGCTGAAACTAAGAGTGGCAGGCTTAACCGACTGAACCACCCAGGCACCCCAAGATTTACAATTGTTATTTTTGTGTATAGTAAAGTGTAGTCCAAATATTTTTATGGGTACTATCATTTGCCCCCACTTTGAAAATATTGGAGACATTTTTAGAAGATAAAATTCACCCTATAGGTGGTCTATGATTATTTGTACCAAATTTAGATGTTTCAAGAGTGTAGGTATTCTCAGTGTTATTTGGTTCTAGTACAGAGTATGTATTTATCCAATTAGAAATAGGAGCTTCAAATGATTTCTATTGACAATAGCACATAGATAGAAAACTGGCATTATTTAGCTATTTGCAATTTTTCTCTTCTGCTTATGATTAGACGAGGTCATAAAAGTGGGGCCTCCCTGATAAGATCAGTGAGACTAGAGGTCTCTCTCCCACCCCTACCCTCATATTCGCATTTGAAGACACAGCAAGAAGGCAGCCATCTCTAAGCCAGGAAGCAGGTTCTCACCAGGGATCAAATCAGCCAGCACCTTGCTCTTAGGCTTCCCAGCCTCTAGAACTATGAGAAGTAAACATCTGTCATTTGCCCCTCGGTCTACAGTATTTGTTATAGCAGCCGGAGCAGACTAAGACACTGGTTATTCTAAACCAGATGAGGAAACTGAGGGACAGATCACCTTAGAGTCAGAGCCAAGAACTTCGGCTACTTGACTTTCAGTCCTCAGGTCCTACACGCCAGGCTCCACCACCTTTCGCTCAGTGGTGTATTTTAGAGGCAATTCTCTCACCAGATTGTCTGGGAAAAAGCAAACCTATGTGTAGCCATTTTCTCCTTCCACAATGTGGAAAATTTAAACCCTTTCGGCAGACAGCCTGCCTGCACGCTCTCGGGAGACACAAAGATCCTGGCAAGTTCTGTGCTCCAAAATCACCCTTCTCCAATTACACTCCCCCAGGTTCCTCGGTGAGCAGGCCCCAGCAGCTCCTCTCCTCCAAGCCAGTTCTGGGGTTTGGGCCTAATGCATCACAGGTGGGTCCTGGCTCCAAACTCATTCCAGATGGCCTCATAGTCTAAGCTTCCCAGCAAGCCATTATATTTTGGCTATCCTGGGATCCTTAATGATGCTGAAGGACCATGAGTTCCAAGGATGGCAGAGACACACGCTCTGAAATCAGGACCTTTGAGAGACCTTGTAAATTGCAGCACCCACCATAATAAATGCATTCACAGGGAGCAAGCCTGTGTTGACCTTGGCACTCAGAGGTCACTGTAGGGGCTCCTGAACTTGATATTGTGAATGGTCTGTCTGCTTGGTTCACAGGACAAGCATAAAGGAATCATCTGTGCTCTTGCAGAAAATCTCTCCATTGCCCCTGAGCTCTAGAGCGTAAGGATAGATCCTTCAACCCCAGTAATTGCTGCACTAGTTGTTCCTGGGGGGGGAGGGGGGACATGCTGGGGCAATTGCAAGAAGAGTGTAACATTCTGTTAATTGCACTTTCTATAACTAAATGGCCTTACTCTGCAAAAGAATTTCAACTCCCTTTCTAGCTGGAAAGCTTCCCAAGGCAGATACAGGAAGTTGAGCAAATATTAGACTAGTCAAGGGGCTTTTAAACTTATGACATGTTCTTACAAAGAAAAAAAAAAAAATGTTTAGAATCCATGTTTTAGGGTCTTAAGAACTCAGCCAAAAAAAAAAAAACAAAAACAAAAAACCAAGATCTTCAGAATCAAGGGCATGATATTTAAAGCCTGTCATTCTTGGGTTTAAATCTTAATCCCATCGCTTGCCAGTTTAGAGCATTTGTTAGAGAAAACTCACTTTTCTGAGGGTCAGTATCTGTGAAGTTAGTATGATTCCAACATCAAAGGGTATTTGTTGGTTTTGTTTACTTCCTTGTTCATGTAGTTTTCACCCTCATTCATTCGTTTGCTTATTCCCTGAGTACGTGGCTTTGGATGGTAACAAGAAACCTAGTTCAGGAGACAAAATGGACATTTAATTCAACAGGTACTTGTTGAGCACTCACTACTTGCCAGGGACCTTGCTAGGTGAAGGGCAGAGTGGTGCACACCACCAGGTCAGTCCTCATGGCAGTCCCGGCTTAGGAGATCTTAAGGCATTTATACTACAGTGTGCGTCCTCTGTGTGTTTTTACATACAGGAATAGGATTGGGTGCATAGGTTGGCTCATGACAGCTCTGTAAGGAGAGGACTGTCACTCTGGATAGCAGGAAGTTTATGCAGTGGCCATTCTAGGAGAAATCCACATCCATGAACACACATGTTCATTCCATAGACCAATTCAAGTTCTCCAAAAATGTTTTCTTTGATACCAGCCACATGCTCACTACCAGAAATAGCAACTTTTAGCACACCATGTTTTACTCCTGAAAGGTTACAAAATACTAAGCATTATTGTTGAAAGGATCTCTAACCTTAGCCACTGTGGTAGAAACTGCTAGTTGCTTATCTCATTCCCTTTCACCTGGTAAGAACACAGATTTAGTTCTAGCTAAAAGACTGCATTTGTTAGCCTCTTTTTGGTTGAGGCAGATGGTTGGCAATGAAGTAGTTTTGTTTTTAAGCTGGAGATTTAGTTAAGAAACAGGTTGTTTTGGGCTTTTTTTTTTTTTTTTTTTAATGCAGCAGGGAGTTAAAAGGTTATCACTATCTAACATTGGATATAGACCTAAAT
Organism: Neomonachus schauinslandi; assembly: GCF_002201575.2. Lineage (NCBI taxonomy): Eukaryota > Metazoa > Chordata > Mammalia > Carnivora > Phocidae > Neomonachus > Neomonachus schauinslandi. The sequence goes on from NC_058406.1 coordinate 43,792,978, forward strand.
CAATATAATGTGATTCTACCATGAGCCTGCATCTGCAAAGAATGTATGTGGGTAACAACTCTTTACATGCATTAAATTTTCACCTCCAAGAAAGCTGCTTCCTGTTTCTACCATGCACCCACCCAGGGCCACACAGTTCATTCGTAACAGGATGACCACTCCAAATGTACTTCATTCCACCACACATTGGGACTTGCAAGTGTAAGAACAGGGAGGCTTGAGACAATATGCACAAGGCACCTAGAGTTGTCTTAGAACAGAACTGGCGCTAAATCAATTACAAGTTTCCTTCTCTTCCTTCCCCACCTTTACTTCCTGTATACCGGAATCCAGCAGGATCAAGACAAACTTGCCAACAATCAGTCTGAGTCCTTTTCAGAATGTGTGTGTGGATGTGGGATGTGGTGGGGTGTGTACACACGTGCATGGGTGAGGGAGAGCAGTGGTTATGAGAACACTGTGCAGGCATCCAGAAGATGCAGTGCAAGCAAGCTCTCGTGTTTATTTGTACTGCAACAGAGCACGCGTCAGCATCTCATCGCTTGGCCTGGAGACCGAACCACTTGATTGGGACCTGGTTTCAATACCCATTATGAAATCTAGTCTGGCCTATGAGCCAAGCATATCTTTTTTCCATTTTCATCTTTGCAGTTTCTACAGCACACCCTCAGGATGTCTGAGCTGCTGTACGATGTAGAAGTCATGATCAAACAGAGGCCCGAGGGTCAGCTACTTAGGCAAGACTCAAGCCACAAACGTGTATGGTTCTCATACATACATGCTCATACACATTAAAAAATTGTTCCCAATAGCAGCTAAAGGAAAGGCTACCAGTAGCCAGAGAAATCAGGGGTCAGTGTGTGAGAACACAATGTTTGGCAGTTGCTGGGTGCAGATCCTGCCTGACCACACTTCCGTGCATTGCCCGCCTCCCAGTTTCCAGGCACTCAGTGTCATTTTTCATCTTCCCCCTTGTATTCCTGCTGTGCCCCCAAACTGGGAGGCCATCCATCTAACTCCTCCACCTTCCAAGACTTGGGTAAGGCCAGAGAAGCTCTCAGAGAACTCCCATCTCTGCAAAATCAGACTCCTAGATAGAAGTAGTTATATGCTCTAGTACTGTAATCCCCCTCACACCCAAGTAAACTGTGTGTGTTTAAGGATTTTATTTTAATGGAATGAAAGGCTGCTGTTAACAGTATTTTGTAAGAAGGGCCACAATATGAAATTTCAGAACAAGTGAAACTGAATACCATTCAACCCCAGTACCCTGCTGGCCTCTGTGCAATGCCCAATGATAGGTAATGGACTTGAGTTATATTAATCTTGTTCCAAAAATGAGACTTGTTTATTAGTTTCTTATTTCTGCATAACACTCCAATACCTAGTGGCATAAAATAAATATTTATCATCTCTCACAGTTAGAGGATCAGAACTTCGGAAGTGGCTTGGCCAGGTAGTTCTGTCTCAGGGTTTCTCAGGAGGTTCAAGAAGAGGTCAGCGGAGCCTGCAGGACCTACTTCCAAGGGGACTCACACATAGGGTAAAGCAGCCATTCTGCTTTGCATGGGATGGAGGGGTTTCCAAGGATGTAGACCTTCCAAGGCTACATCCAGGAAAGTCTCAGGAAAATGGAAGGACAGGTTATTCTACTCACTCCCATGGCTGGCAAGTTGGCACTGGCTGTCCATGGAAGGCTTCTGTTCCTTTAAACCTGTGCAGCCACCACTCTGCTTGAGTAACCAAACATGGCAAATGCTTTGCACCAGAGTGTAGGCAGTTAGAGAGACCAAGGTAGAAGCTGCAATGTCCTTATCACCTAGCATGGAAGTCACACGTTGTCACCACCATCAGAGTCTACCGGTGATATAAGCAGTTTCAGCTCCGATGTAATGTGGACGGAGACCATACAAGAGCGTCGATATCGGGACACAAAGATCATTAGGGGTCATTTGGAGACTGCCTACCACAACTTGTTTGAGGAGGGCCAGGGTGAAACAAGGGGACTGGTAGAAGACTCTCAAAATGGACTAGTCGAGAAACACTAGTAGATCTGACTACGGCACTGGCAGAAATAAGAGAAGTAAAGAGGTGTGATAGAAGAGTTGGACGTGTGATTAACAGGACCTCTTTATATGCCTAAGAATACATAGCCATCTATTTGTAATCTTAGATCCAGATGTTGGAATGGTTGTTCACCGGGTTTTTGGAATAAGCTACCCATTTAGTTCACTAGAAAGCACCTGTGTGCCAAGTTCTGGACTGGAAGCTTTCGTACATTAAATCTCATTTGAGCTTATTTTTCAGATTGTTTAGCAGTTATGTAAGTTGCCAATAATCAATAGCTAGTGAGTATTGGAACTGGACCCAAACTCTGGGATTACTAGCAAATCCATAATATTTATATGTTTTCCTAAACAACTAAATATCCTTTGGCATTTTTAAAGATATGGGCTTTTATTGGTTATCTAACCAGGAAAAATGAGGCTATTTTCATATCTCAATAAAGTATAATTCTTTTCACATGTTAAAAGCATGATCTCTAACCTTATTTAAAAATTTAATACCACAAAGGTTTACCCATAGGCTTCATATATATGGCCTATGGTTTTATACCACAAACCTATATCCATTTTACAGATGAGGAAGCTGAGGATCCAAGAGGCTGCATGATGTGCCTATGAGCTCAGAGATACTTGGAGTCACTGAAAAAGCTCAGCCTGAGAACTCTTTTGTGTAAACTGCCTTCCTCAGAATCAAGAGGCTTCCTGGGTCAGGAGGACAAAGGGCAGGAGGGAAAAGAGGAGACCATTCATTTTCCCCTCACAGGTAGGGGACAGAAGTTAAGACCATGCTCTTCAGAACAGATAGACCCGAGTTAAATAGCCTATTCTACTATTTACCAGCCCAATGTCCTTGGAAAAATTATTTTAGCTCTTGGAGCCTCTGTTTCATCTTCAGTAAAACAGGGAATCTTCAAGTTGTGTAATGTTTAGATGACTTAAGATATGTTTGGAAAAATAGACTCCATGTCTACTATAAGAATTCAAGTTCTTCCGTTTGTCCCCTTGACCACCCTAAAACTTTTTTCCCTTTGAGACAGATTGGCCTCATTTCAGTGTTTCAGACACTCAATGAAAGACCATTTTTCTCTTGGTCTGTGAGCCAGAGCCCTGGTTAAAATGCCTGAGGAGGATTTAGAGATGTACACTTTCCTAGAGCACACCATCCAGAGGTACTAGGTAGATCTCTCGAGCTTGGTGGTAAACACATGGCCCTTGGTCAGGAGCCCAGCTGTGTCAGAGTCTTCATGTGTTTTTGGATCACAAAATGTATTTTTAGATACCATAATACACTTATTTAAAGTTTTGGATTGTGTTTTCCCTTATAAGTAAAAAAAAAAAAAGAAAGAAAACTTGGAATGGACAACTGTATGTCTTAAAACTATGAAATCTTACACTAAACTACTTTTGTAGCATTTTTCAATTGACGAGGACTTTTCACATATGTTCTCTTGTTTCATTTTGAAATACTGTGGGAAATAGGAAGAACAGGAGTTAGGTTCTATCTTACAGATGGGCTTGGGCCTAGAGAGGAATGACTAGGTCTTGAAGAGCCAGAGGTAGGTGAGAAGGTACAGTGGGGGTTGGGGACAACAGAGGAAATGTCACAGGTAGAGATTTACAGGACTATTTTGGAAAAGTTTGACACAATAAAGGAAGATTGGGTACAGCTGCTGGCTGGGAGGTGTGGGGCTGTGGGAAAGTGTAGATAAGCTAACTGGAGAACAAATTTTATGATGATTTGTGGTATGCTGTGAATGGGATCCTCACTTGGCATTGCTCAGGAGACTACCTTGAAGATTTAAATTAGCTTTTAAATTCTTCTTGGATGTTACTCTGACTTTTTCTGATAATGATATTATACTGAAAGGGACCATAGAATTTTTGCAGCTATGTTCATCAGGGATACTGGCCTGTAATTTTCTTATAATATTTGATATAAAGGTAATGCTGGCCATGTGAAGTAAGTTTGGGAGCGTACCATACCCTGTTTTTTGGAAGAATTAGAGAAAGAATGGCATTAATTGCCCTCTAAATGTTTGATAGAATTTACCAGTAAAGCAATCTGATCCTGGACTTCCCTTGGTTGGGAGATATTTTGTTACTGATTCAATCTCCTTACTGGTGGTCTGTTCAGATTTTCTATTTCATCATGATTCAGGTCTTGGTAAATTATGTTTCAAGAAATTTACCCATTTCTTGTAGGTTACCTAATTTATTGGCATGTAATTGCTCATAGTTTTTTATGATCCTGAGTATTTGTGTTATTAATTCAAATGTTCCTTCTTTCATTTTTGATTCCAAGTCTTTTAGTCCAGCTAAAGATTTGTTCATTCTGTTTATCTTTTCAAAAAACCAGCTCTAGTTTCATTCTACTGCTTTTTCTGTCCATTTTTGCTCTTATCTTTGTTATTTCCTTTAACTTTACTAATCATTTGGGAAATGTAAATCAAAACCACAAGGAGACACCATCTCACATCTGATAGGATGGCTGCTAACAAAAAAAAAAAAAAAGAAGACAAGTGTTGGCAAGGATGTGAAAAAAATCTGAACCCTCGTGCACTGTTTGTGGGAATGTCAATATTGCGGCCACTATGGAAAACAGTATGGTGGTTCCTCAACAATTAAGAACAATTACCATACAATCCAGCAATTCCACTTCTGGGTATAAACCCAAAAAACTGCAATCAGTGTTTTCAATATGTATTTGCACACCCATGCTAATGACAGCATTATTCCAAATAGCCAAAAGGTGAAAACAAGGGTCTATAAACAGAATGATGAACAAAATGTAGTATATACATACAAAGGAACATTACTCAGCCTTAAAAAGGAAAGCAATTCTGACCCCGGCTACAACATGGATGAACCTTGAACACAGTGTGCTAACAAGTCAGTCACCCAGGGGTTATTACTATAGGATTCCACTTACAGGAGATATCTAGAGGAGTCAGATTCAGATACAGAGGGTAGAATGGTGAAAGACCAGGGGCTGGAGGGAGAAAGGAAAGGAGAATGATGTGATAGCTACAAAGTCCCAGCTTTGCAAGATGAAAATAATTTTGTGGATGGGTGGTAGAAATTGTCGCACAACCAGGTGAATGTATGTACTTAACGCCACTGAACTGTACGCTGAAAAATGGTTAACATGGCAGATTTTATGTGTATTTCACCATGATTAAAATTTTAAAGCTACCTGAAAGGAGGTTCAGGACATTTACTGGGGCGGGGGGGGAATGTTTTGTATGTGGATGTATGCATCTTGCCCCAGTACATACAAGGCAGGAATTAAGGAGAGTTTAATGAAAGGACTCTTCTAGAAGGAATCTGCAGGATTAAAGGAACCACTGGGTATCATTCATGTACTCTTCTAAATCCATTTTCCACCCTACATTCCAGGTTGACTGGAGTGGGCCACATCCATGATCTCCTTTGTCCTTTGGCCAGTGCAAAATATCTGTTCAAGATCTTTGCACGTTTTTCTGTTACCTTACTGGCTTTTGTCATATTGACTTGTAGGAGTTCTTTATAAAAATAAATAGCCCAAAGAAATAAGTTTCTAAGTGCAGAACTTCAGATAGGATAGACCAAAGCTCCTGTGGGAGAACAGTGAGTAGTTTTCCTACAAGGACAGTGCAGTTACTTTCTACTGGGACATCCCAATGAGCCTCTCCACTCTCTACACCTTTCAATCCAGACTGATCTACTTGGAACAACCCACACACATCTAACCTGTGAACATTCCTGTGACACTCCTACTCGGAGGCAACATGGAAGAGAGTGGAAAGAGTACTTGTTTCTCTTTGGCATCAGGAGATTCTGGTTTCATTAGTCATCTTCTAACTGGGTCACTTGGGGCCAGTTCTTGTATTATCCAGGAAGGTGGCTGACAATGCCTACACCTCATGTAATATGTGTACAACCACCTAGCAGAGCACCTTGTCATAGAAGGGATACAACAGAAGCTTGCTAAAGGTGGAAGAAGGATGAAAGAAGTTATCCAAAGCATACTCATCCCTTGAGAACCAAAGAAATCTATCTCACTTCCTCCAAAAGGCTTAGCCAGCAGCTCTCGCACTTAGATGCAAGGGAAATAATTCAAAGCTGGCTCTCAATTTGCTTGAGCATAATCTTACCAAATGCTGCTCTTACTAGGGCCATACTAATTGTATTCTTCTGTAGATAGTGTTTCTCAGTTTCTTCATTTTTAAACCCAATAGCTCATATGAACCTTGCGTCTGCCCTCTCTACTCTTCCCAATAGCTACTGTACTCATTCAGGACCTCCTCTTCCTCAGTCCGACTACATTTGTAAGCTTCCTTATTTTCTTCTTGCCTCTAAGCCCAGGTTGGCTGGCTTCCCATTTCCTCCACAGCCTCCAGGAGGAATAGTGTCCTCCTGGCGTGGGGGCCCCCAGTTTGCTACAAAAATCCAACATCTGCTCAAACCCTGTATCCACTATCAACTGCTGGAGAATAGGATTTGGCCTCATTTCTGCCGTCCAAATCTCACATGAGTGCATCTCACTAATGCAGAACACGGGTGGCAAGAGTGTTTGGGAAACGCAGTTACCAGGAAGCACAGGCTTCCGGGCCCTGTGCTAAAGGAGAAGGCAAAGCAAGAGGTATGAAGAAAGCTAAAACATAAACCAGAGTCCCATACCATCCAGTACACACTTCCCTTCCTGATGTTTGAACCCCAGTGTCCTTTCAGCCTCTACCTGACTTGTCCCAATCTGACTGCACACCTGGTTGTTTCCCAGGATGCATCCCAGCTCATGCTTGTACCCCCTAAAAATCCTTTCTTCCCGCAACTGGCCTGGCTAGCTTACTCTCACTCTTTCTTTAGGCATTAGTGGACACTTCCCTTTCTTGCAGAAGCTGTTCTGACTGCCCGTCCTGGTTGGGTACATTCTGCCCATGCTTCCCCATCACCACACACTCGTGTCCTATTTTATACTCCTCTGTTTACTTGCCTGCGCTCCCCAGAGCGGGATTGTATTTCAGTTTGTGTCTGTAGCCCAGCACCTTTTATATAGTACTCAACTGTCTCCAGGAAAGACAACATTCAGCAAAAATTTACTAGACACTTGCCACAAGCCAAGCCTGATGGGACTTATTCAAAGAGCAAGTGTAAAAGATGCAAGACACCATGCTGTAAAGTCCTTATTAAAAAATATAGTCATGATCATTTGTACCACTGATTATCTCTCCTTTTCCAATGAAGGAGTGGAACAGCCAACTCTGGAACTAGGTTTCTACCCCACCTGCATAAATGAACAGGATGGTTACCAGAGACCTCAGACTTCTGTCTCCTTACAGAGATAAGCATCCATATACTGTTTCTGTCCCCAGCCTTCAGCAAGGCCAGTAAAGCACAGGACACAGCTCCCCTAGGATGGCCAAGCTCTCAAGGATACTCCTGCCTCCCCGAGCCCAAGGGCATTGGGGTTTGTGACCCTGTCAACGGTAATCAGCGCTGCCAGGACAAATGAAGACTGCAGTCCATCACATATGCAGACAGATGCGGTCAGTGCAAGTGGGGCCATGGCTTAGAAACTAGTGGAGTCTCATTATGGAGACTTTTCCCCCCTATGGTTCAAATCAGTCAATGGCCCTGTGATAGCTCATTAGGAGAAAAATGTGAACATGCATAAAACCTGATCTTTTTAGATATAGATTGTATGTTTATACCTGATGTTTAAAACCCTAAGGCTTTGGTCTCAGTACCCTGGTTCAAAAGCAAGAGGCATTTATTCAGGTCCTCTCTACCCATCAGCCTGTTCCAGCTCATTTCCTTGCTCTGGAAAGTAACAACGCTAATTCCTAAACCTTTGTCACACATTCCTTTGGAAACCTGATAAAAGCTGGACGCTCAGAAAGTCTGTAAATGTAACTCATGTCTTAACGACAATAACACTTACTTTTTGGTTCTCACTGTCCCTGTACAGTGAAGTCAGTGGGGGCATTTTTTTTCCCCCTTCAACCTAGATGCAAACTCCAATAGGTTCATGGTGTTTCTTTTTGCTCTTTTTATTCTTCCTCTGGTTGCTTAGGTCATAATGGGTGTTTAATTCAGAAGCCAGACTATCTAAAATAAGGTATTAGCCCTAACTCCAAACTTGATTGAATTTTTCCCTCTCTTCAGCTTTGGGTGGGTTTGGGTGGCAGTTCCTGACCTGAGGATCAGTACTAAGAGAAGACAGTGAGGGGATCATAAAGTTTTTACTAGAACTGGCCTTGCTCTCTGATTGGGGCAGATGTTTGGAGTGGACTTTTCTCTGGGCTCTTCCATGGGACCCTGGAGCTACCTGCTGGGCAGCACCTTTGACTATACTTCTTGTAAAGTGGACCAGGTACATTTTCTTTAGTGGACAGCTGCTGAGCCTCTCCCTCGGCTCTGGGTTTCAGATTCTTGCTCTTCAGTTCTCTGGACTTTGAGCAGAAGCACTCTTGGGCAGGTTTCAAAACACCTCCAGGCAACTGTCTCTCTCTCACTTCTGGCCCCAGAAACACTCCTGAACCTCTAGTCCCAATAAATCTGGGGTGCAGCCTGACCTTGGGGCAACCCCTCCATCCTGCTGCCAAGGCTGCTTTGCCTTTCTCAGGTGTTTGAGTCCTGCTTCAGTCTTGTCCCCCCAAACCCAGGAAATGTTTGTAAAATTATTTCAATGGTCCCAGGGAGGCCTCCTTGATATTAGGCTGGAAGTAAAGAAATTAGCCTCCTCACCACCACCATCCCCTTCTTGGAGGGAGGTAGATTCTTCCAGGCAGTAAGAACTCTCCAGGAATCCTTCATTTTCCTACATCCTTGGGCTTTCTTATGCCCATGATCTAGTTAAGGGTTCAGGAGCCCTGGAACTGGTTGTCTGAATTTCATTTTGTATCTATTGAGTATAGAATTACAAAGAGCATAAGACACAAACTATCATACTGATGACTCAATAAAAATGGTGGCAGCGATAACCCCACATTCTAAATACGTACAAACCATTTTGCATATGGTTTTAGGGATTTGAGCAAATAAACGGAAGCCAAGGCAAACTTGAGCTGGATTCATTGATCTAATTCTTATTAACCTCTGGTCACAGGTTGGGCAGCAACTAAAGTAGCAGGGATAGAGGGATGGATACATATGGCCCTCCATTTTTTAAAATATATAAGCCAGTTCTTAGAGTGCTCTGTGAGAAATGTTATAGTGGTGCAGGGTGGTGGCAGGGGTGGTGAAGTGTCTGATTAAAGATGCAGGAGAGGTCTCAGAAGTAACACTCAAAAGAAGACCCGAGGTGGACCAAATTGGGGTAGAGGTAATTGAGGGCATCCTAGGCAGAAGGAACATGTGCAAAGCTGGAGAATCAGGGCAGCATGTAGAAAGTGGAGCTCGTGGAGGCACCTGGAAGATGACGATTAGGAGAGTTAGGTAGGCATATGGGGCCTTGATTGCTCTGCTCAGGAAGTTCTCCACATCCTTCCAAATTCTCCCATTTTGTGTGTTAGGGTAAATCCCATATCAGTGACCTGGACAGGAAATCATCTGAGCATTTTGAGTAGTTTAGGCATGAGAGGACAGCCTGGATGAAAGTAGTGGCAGGGAGAGCAAAGCTATACTTGGTAAAACTGAGGTGTAGCTAGGGAAGAAGATAGAAAATCTAATAACAACTAATAGGACATACATATTTAACATCTACTGCATCTAATATGGAAAGGAGAACACAGAAAAGGGAGCCAATGAAGGGAGGGTGGTAAACAGTAAAGGGTGAAGACTTGTCAGGCTTGGGGCATGCAGATTTTGCAGTGGAGGGGCCTCAGGGACCAGCACCTGTGGCTACAGAAGAGGATACATGGATTTGCAGGGCTCTGGTCACTGCCTGGCTACAGCAAGCTGCTTCAGGCTAGTTTCCACCACAGGGCTCAGTCCTACAGAGGTCAGTGCAGTTGAGATCCATTTTAAGGCCAGTGTGAAACTCTTGTAAATCAGGGCTAAGAAGGCCTTCATTCCTCCAGTTCACCTTGATTCTAAGACAAGGGGCTGAAATTCACAATTCAAAAAGCGAGTCCAAGGTCAATTCTTTCTAATGGTAGGTCAAAGTCGTTGTCTAATATCTGGATTCAAACCCAGATTGGATTAGGCAGTTCTACATACTGGTCAACAGGGCCTTGGGCTAAATGATCAGACCTGGGTCTGACTCACGGGGTGAGGATGCAGGGGAGGTCACAGAAGTACAGTGTACCAGGCAATGATTTGTGTCCATGTGTCAACAACTTAATTGAAGGGGATTGCATAGTGTAGATGAGAACGGAAGCTAGGGGCACTTGTTAGGGGAGCTTTATCAAGCTTTAGCTTCAAAAAAAACAAGAACATGAATTGAGTCGAGGTTAGAAGCAGGGAAAAGCTTTCTTGATCACCTAAGGCAGAGGTCATTACTCAGCCCCACCAATTTTGTCTCAGCTCCTTGTTTTATTTGTGGTACTTTATAAAGGTTTTTGTTTCCACATGTTTACTTGGGACTTCTCCAGACTTCAAAGAAACATCTTTTCTACTTAATCTCAGAATATGCCCAGGATAATGACAGACATGTAGTAGACACACATGTTGAGGCAACAGTGGAATACAAGTTGGGTTGAAGGGAATTGTTCTGGAGTGAGCCAGACTACAAACTCTTTCCTGGGGGCTCACTATGTGCAGGGTGGGCTCCCATGCCAGCACAAGGACCTTGGCCAGACTCTCTAAGTGACTCTATGGTTCCCATGCCAGGCAAGTCCCTTCTGATAATGGCCTCTATGTATGAGAACTAAAGACTTTCATTTGGTTTCTATCTGCTACCTCTACTGGTGCCCTAATATATTACATCATCTCTAAAATATTCCTGCATCGACTGCCTATCCTCTTTGTACAACTAGTTCCAAGGGTAGAAAACTCCTGCTTCTGGAGGAGCTTCGAGCCCTCTGCTCTACAGGCAGCTCTGACTACTATGCTTTGTGTAATATTAGAAATATCTATTTTTTTACCACTCACAGCACAGTACTTGACTGAAGCCCTGTCTATGCTTGTTTTTATGTACACAGAAATAAGGAACAGATAAACATCTGTAGCAGAGAGTTTAAACAACGTTTCAAGAGATATTTTTGATTACTCTTCACTTACTGGAGTTGTGGGAAATGATAAAATGCTTGGCTTTTTTCAATCTTTGAAGGAAGCCGTGACCCAGTCACTCCACAAGGAAAACCAAGCAGTGCAATAACTTCAGGTTGTAGAGAACAAGCCAGGTTTGGGTTCAGGGAAGAGGTGAGTGAACTCCAAGTATTATCTGGGAGGCAAAGGGAGTAGCTAGGGAGGTGAACCCAAGGCCAGTTTCCAAGGGTCAGTGGTCTCAGATCATGTCCTAATCAGGAGGCATTAGGTCATAGTTGAAGGATGGAACTTACAGCAGTTAGTGAGATCTTGATTGATATCTGCCACCTTGGCCTTCAGTGACCCCGAGTCCTAACATGGATAGAAGTCAACTTAGGAATGTTAATTGTGAGGAACATCAGAAAAGCCTTGCTGTTGATCTCTAAAGGTATATGACAAACTTCCTTCTCAAGCTCCAGAATCACATGTACAACCACTGACCATCTCTCCTTGGTTTTCTCCAACCTGACTTGGCCAAAACCATGGTCCTTGGCACGGACTTAGGGAAGGATGCTGGCACATCAGTGGTGGGTCTGAGCTGTCTGTTCATTAAACCTAACGTCTTGTTCTGCCTACATTAGATCTTTAATGGCTCATTTCTTTTGATGAAGTTTTGCTGGGCCCATTTGATCTTAGGACCCAATGGGTCTTCCAGATTCAGTTCACAACAGGCATCTGCAGGCACATGATCATCTGGCATCAGCATCCCCAACTCTCCCAGGACCCAGTACCTACCATAAGAGTTGTTTTTAAAAATAATGCCCAAGAAGTAAAGTTTCCAAGGTAGCTTATTTTCCAGTAACCCCTAAAAACTCTGATCAGCAGAAAATGAAGAAATATTATGCTGTATTTACCATTGGGTGAGGGTGAAAGTACTTTGATGGTAGAGTAAAAAAAGCAGAAATATCAAACATCTACTTTCTCTATCAAAAAGAACAGTTTTAAAGTATTGGTTTTTCACCTATTTTAGGTTTATGCCATCATAAGATGAAATATAAGTAAACTAGTTTTTCTAGGTTTGGAAGAGCACATCTTAAGAAATATAAAACTTGTAGATTTGATGTGGAAATGCTTTTAGTCACCATCGAGCAATAGACCATAAGATGCAGGAGATGAAAATATACCCCAACTTTCCAGAATTCTGCCTTTTTTCTTCTTGAAACTATAGATCAATAAGCTTAATGTCAACCCCCAAGAAATTCTAGAAGGGATTACAAAAGGAGTTGAGAAATAATGAAGACAGCGATAACTATGAAGAACTATTATGTTTAATATATTATGTAAATTCCTTTTAAAAGAGACGTTCTGAGTTGGTATAATAAAGATGCATACTTATCTGTTGAAGAGGACATGTCCTTCCCTTGTTAAAAAAAACAACAACAAAAAAACCCCCAGAGGCCTGTGTTGTGATTGTCCCCCTGGGATTTGCTACAAATTCCACGTGCACCTTTTTCTAGTACTGACATTTCCAACATCAAAGGGTCTGCCAGATCATATGGCCCAAGAAGTAGGGCTGTTTGTACCACACACAAATCTAGTCCTTTAAAAACACAGCCTTTCTGGGTGAGCCTGTTTGGAATTGAGAAGGTTAGCAAAGGTGACTTAGAATACATGTGGGAAGCAAAGATGAGGAGAAAGGAAATCCTGTTCTTGTCCCAAGCCTATAAAGAGAAACACTGGGCAAAGTGCTGACCTAGCTTATCTCCCAGAAAATCCTCGCAGACTCATTTCTGCCTCACGGAGTATGGATTCATGTGGTCAAGTGTGTTTCGTGGTGGGTTATATGGTTGCTTCCCTAGGTTGTATGAAGCGGAGCCACGTGAGACCGCCAACACCCTACTATTCTCTTCTGCCGACAATTTTCACTTTGATTCACCTTATTACACATCCTCTTATATTATGGGTTGACCAGCCACACCAGCAGATTCAACACAGCGAAAGCTAGGAGACAGCCAAGGGCAAAATGATTTTTCTTGGCTAGTGTTTAGGTCAGGAAATATGCTGGGTGCTTTTTACACTAAACAAACACCCAACCCCTATATGCAACGGTCTCACTCAATCGTTAAGCTCGGTTAAAGCTTTGAGCTACCTTTTGTATAAAGTGATTTTAAGTGATTTGTTTCAAGTCACACACAGAGCCCAAAAGATGTATGGGTAGACTTTTGACCCGGTTCTTCCAGAAAAGCAGCCCAAGTCTAAAGTTTGTGTGAACATTTTGAAGAGTGAAATCCCAGGGAGGCAGGAGACGAGGAGAGTTAAGGCAACTGCGTTCTGTGCTACCACAGCCTGCCGACAAGCCGATTCCCTGCACTTGAGGGCATTTTCAGAGCAGCGGCATGAAGCTGCTGTGTCTCCAGATGGTCTTTCTGGAAGAAAGCATTTGCCCACCTACTCCCATCTGCCACCAGTCAGGGATGGCCCCATAGAGCATCACCTCTCTGGAGCTTCTCAGCTGAACAACTGTAAGTAATAGGAAGCTGATCCCATGGTAGCTCAGCCACAACCCCAAGCCCCAGGGGTTGTGGCTGAGCTACCATGGGATCAGCTTCCTATTACTTACTTCCTATTACTTACTAGGGCAGAAGATACTAGGTCAGCAGCATGGGCTCGAAGCACGCACCACAGCAGGGCAAGCCCTCCAGGGACCTGAGGGACGAGGAGCGGCTGCATCCTCTCCCGATGCTCTCTGCAAGCCCCCCTGTGTCGAGTGGAAGCAGAGGCTTCAGAAACCGGAGTCCCAGATCAGGGGAGCCAAGTCAGTCTTTCTCTAGGTCTGCATTTGTCAGAAGGCAAGATGAGGGGGCAGAGCCTGGCTGGGACACAGTTTCAAGCCCCTCCAGTTCAGGTCCATGGACCCACTTTCTCTACCTTTGAACTCTTCCTAAAATGCTTTAACTGAAATGAGCACTGAAAGGAGGAGAAAATTGGAATGCTAGAAATATTTTTTAGGTTCTAAAGGTCAGGCGCCATTCCTTAACACCCAAGTGCTCTCTTTTAGAGGACTTCGGAATTTTAAGGTCGATTTTTCTCATTGTAGAAACACTAGAGAAAGTTTGAAAACTATCTGGAGGTGTAAGGAAGAATAAAAGTCACTCATAATACCTAGAATTAACCATCGGTAGTACTGCATGTATGTAAGCACATAAGAAATAAAGGTGGTCATTACATGAATGTTAGCTTAAAAAGGAACAAAAACTGCCTACAAGCAGTATGTTGGGTGTATATATTTTTCAATAGCTTATTGCAGTGAAGCGTATATAATAAAACATGCCACTTGAGCCTTTTTTTTTTTTTTTTTTAAAGAGTATAATTCGGTGGCAGTAACACTCCTCTTTCCTTTCCCCTTTGCTGTGGGACAGACACACTGGTCGTGGCTCTTCGAGCTTCCATGCCCATGGCAGGTGCACAAAGGGAACATCAGCAACCATGGCCTGGGAAGAGGGAAGGGACCAAGGCTCAGAGACGCAGAAGGGGAACCCCCGCTGAGGTGTGCCTAGAGGTTCGAGGATGTGCCAGCAAGAGACAGAGCATCCGCTGCACTTGCGGGGTCCCCGAAGAATAAGGAAAGGATCTCTCCCACTTAAACCCCAGCCCATCGTCAAGGCTCTGGTGTAGAGCCCACCATGGAAGGGTGGGTCTTCTAAGTCAAGAGCTGAAACCTGCAGCGTTCAGAAGGGACATGGATCCCTTTGAAGCAGGCCTGGGTTTTTCAGTGAGGAGAGTCTGGATCACTCTACTAGGCAGCACCCGAGGCCTGCTGAAGTGCAGGCTGAGCAGGGGAGAAAGCCCTAATGGGTAACGGAGGGGAGAGGGGTTGGTCACTTACAAATGGGGGGCTACCCGCGGTCGTGCAGCTGGAGCTTGTCCCGCTCACCCACCTGTCTGGACTCCGGCAGACGCTGCAGTGAGCCATGCTCGTGGAAGGAGACTGCACTGAGCAATCTCGCAACGGGGCAGAGGCGGCGACTGGGCAGGACTGGGATAAAGGAGGGGCTGTGTCAGCCCCTCTGGGGCTCTGCCACCTGTCCTTCAGCCCTCCCGTCCCCTCACCCATCGCTGCCGCACCAGCCTCACGCAGGCCTAAGTTTTCAATACCTCCTGTCTTCTCACTTTTTGCCCCACGTCTTCTTTGACACCTCAGAACGTGAGGTCCACAGAAGCTCACTCAACACTCACGCTTGTGCTGCCCTGGACATAGAGGGAGGCCACTGATGGGTAAACTTTGACCAACGAGGAATGGAGTTGGGGGACATAGCCTCCCCTCCCCCATCCATTCAGCAAAGGATTCTGAAGCACATTCTCTATAGCTCTTCAGAGGGTCCTAGTGGGACAGAGCCCACCCTCCCCTTGCTTACAGGGTGACAAGCTCCATAACATCCTTGCACTGGCTTTCTCTTTTCCTGTCTCACTCCTTCCATCCCTCTACTGCTCTTTCCTCAAATAACTTCCCCAAGTTATATGCTTGCAAGCCCTTATCTTAGGCTATGCTTTCTAGGAGAACCCAAGGCTCAGACTGGCAGTGTGTGTCCAATTCCATGTCAATATCATAAGCCTGTCTCCCTATCCGTATCAAGTATATAACATTTTTAATGGTTCTAACATAAGGCAGGCTCTAGGGCTACCCTGCATGTTAAGTAACCTTGGACGAGTTAACTTTGGTGTCGATTTTCTTACACATCAGTAAAAATAGGAATACCTTCATAGAGTTGAGAATGTTAATTCAGATTGTTTTGGACTTTGCCTGGCTCAGAATAGCTAACACAATTTTCCCACTGCTTCCACAGTTTTTCCACTGTTTAATTCACTGTGTGAACCCAATCCGCATGAACAGTCTGTCGATAACAATGCCCACTGTAGGAACAGGCTTGGTGAGCCATTTCTGCATTTCAGACCATTTCTTTGGGAAAGAATTCTACAAGTAGGGTTTACGGGTCCAAATAGCCCCCACCTATTGCTATGACAGCACTTACTGTGCTGCTGTCGTCCATTAGCCCCCAAATAGAAGTCCTTGGACTTTTTGAAACTTGTTGTATCCCCAGCACTTGACAAATTGAGCCCCTCCTATGGGTCAGCCCCAATGTTCAATAAACACAAACTACAGTATTGGTATACATTTTTGGAGTGTTTTCCAGAATAGGGGATACATCTTTAATGTATTTTTAGTTAGCTTATGGAGTATAAAGATCTAAAATTGATCATGTGGTCAGAGTTGACAGAACTGACACTCAGAATATATTACTATAATGTAAACACACCTATCCACCCCCATGTTAAAAAAAAAAAAGTAAACATGTTTCATATTCCAACTGTGTCAACAACCAAGGGGTAGAAATGGATCCCTTAAGAAAATAAACATTTGGCCTTCGTAATTAAAAGTCAGTATTAGACAAAGACCCCAAATGGGAGGCAGGTAATTGCCTTGCCTCTTAGCTCATGCCTTGGTGGTTCCTCCCTACAGACCACGAGAGGAACAGCTGCTTTGCCAAGGCTCACCTGGTTAGAATTTTTCATGGAGCGTGACTTCAAGGAAAAAAAAAAGCCCAGTCAAGCAAAACTGTGCAAATTAATTTGGGTTTATGTTACCAAATGCGTATCCCAACCGGGTGTCTGCAAATGGGTCTAAGGGAAAATTGAAACATAAAATGCTATATAAACAGAAAAATAATTGACTACTTTGGAAGCAATAAAATTAGTACCTTCTGGAAAATTAAACTCAGTTACAAAGGAATACTAAGTGTAAACACAACTGATGGAAAGGACATGACATACACAGCTATTAATTTGGAGATGGTGGGATTTTAGAAACTTTGACCTATCAAGTGTGTATCTTCGTGCCTGTCGTGGTATGTACCAGAGGTGTGGGGCTGAGGGTGTTCACTCTTCCACCAAGATTATACAGTCACAGTGCAATGCAGATTTTAACGAAGTACAATGGGAGCACAGATGCTGTAGCAATTCGCTTTGCTTGTCATCAGGGGGATGGTTATGGAGACCTTTTCTTGTATCTATTTCCAGGAATAATGAAGACACAAGAGGAGTCACCCTGCTCTTTAAGATACAAAAGTATTTTCACTTGACCACCATCTCACAAGATGAGAAACCCACTGCCCTAGTCATCTCCTTTGGAATTCTAGGGTGGGAGGCCTCTGGGGAGGTTTGTGCTTCTCCTGATTATATAACGGCTATGGCGAGGAGTTCCCGATTCTAATGAATTAGACCATTTTATCCATTACCTGGCTGTCTATATGGGCGGGTGGGTCCCTTTTCCATGGTTCATGGTCCCATCTTTTACCCCTTGACCACCACCGATACCAGCTGCGTGGCACCAGACTTATTGAGTGGTTGGACAATGGGGGGGGCGGGTCTCACAGTATAGCATCAACAGCAATTCAACTTGAGTGTTTAAAGATTATTTCTTAAAGGTCACAGCAAAGGCAATATGGTCAGAGATACTATAACAGCACTGTATGGTGACGAGGTAGCTACACTTGTCGTAGCAGAAAAGCAGAGTCACTGCTGTACACCTAATGTAATCTTGTGTGTCAACTATATTCAGATTTACAAAAAAGACTTAATCTAATATTTTTTAAAAATAAGACTATCTACTTGGCCACTAGGAGTGTGACTTATTTCTTACTCCCTTCAACTTGTGCTTCTTGATGCTGTTCACCCCAAACACCCTATTTTTGATAGCTAAATTATTCTATGTTAAAATTTTTATTTCCCTTTAATAGATTTTTTTTGGGATCTATTATGGTAGTTTCTTAAAAAATGGGGTGGGGTGCATAATTAGTGCTGTAATGGGGAAAAAAATAACGGGGACACTGGAGTCCAAAAGAACGCTTTTCAAAACCTGGATCTTTTCTGAGTTGTGTAACCAAGGACAAATTAGCATCTGAGCCACTGTGCCCTTGAACCGAACAGGACAACTCTCAGCTAGCTCACAAGATGTTGGAGGAGTTGGTGAAATGATAGATGGGGGACATCCACAGATAGGAAAAACAATGGAGAATTTAGGGAAAGATGGAAGGAATCTGGCAGCCTGTGGCCAATGAGCCTAGAGACAAATGGGCTTTTGTATTTTTTGTTTCTTTGCATACTCATTCTTTTTCTGGCCAGTTTAGTTGTAATGGGTTTTTTTGTTTCGTTTTGTTTTAATAGACTATTCTGGTTATCCAAACTTAAAAGTTCGAAAAGTTTTAAAAGACTGGGCCTGTCTTCTCCCAGGCCATGACTAGTGGGAGCTTTAGTAATGAACTGCCCCATCCTAGCGGGCTGGTGTCAATCATTTCTGCTAGCTACTGGCCTCCATCGGCTTTGGGGGGGCTGCAACACCCCTCCGACTTGTGATTCCAGGACCATGCTGCTGAAGGCAAACATACAACAGCTGGTCTGACAACGTTGCGGGCAGTTGTGAACATATCAGGACAACAACGATAGAGATTGGGATTCTCCTGGAACATCTGCAACACGGTTTCTAGAGTAACGGGACGATGGAGGACAGAAGGCAGCAAGAGGCTGGGATGGGATGGAAATGAAGAACCCAGGTTAGGGCCAAGCTCGGCAGTCCCACCTGACCTCTGTGGAGCTTTTACAGCAAAAAGAGCTTTAGTTTCTAGGAGTCGGAGTTCCTTCTTGCCCTGTTTCCTCTTATCTTATCAAAACACAATTTCAGCAGCTAGAGAATGCAGGTAGGTAGGGCCCCTCTGTCTGCTGATTCCTTCCACATGTGGGTTATTTCATTTTCCAAGGGGCCCCGGGTTTGGGGAAAACTACTTGTCCACTGTAATCACCTATGAGCTAGTATAAACTCAAGCTTTACTGCAATTTATTAGTCACTGACATGCCAAAAGGAAAAAAAAAAAAAGTTTAAAGGAACTAAGAAAACAGCCACTCAAGATTTTAATCTGAGGTTCATTTGAGCATGTTCGGGGTTTAAAAATTTTTTTTTAAAAATAGCAGATCCATTTCTATCAGCATCCATACAATATCCTGCATAGCTATTTTAAAGCCCACATGGCTTGTGTGAGCCCACGTTTCCAAAACAGTTCCAGAATGGGTTTCCGTGGCTCTCCCCTGATCCCCAGGAATACTGGTGTTTGAAGTCCTCTCATGAGAACTCAAACACTGGGTCTGTAGGAATCTTGCTCTGTCAATTCCAGATTGCTCGAAACCTCTTTTAGGGCAAGGGTATGCCCTAGGGCTGGTGAAGGTCTTTTCCATCATCTGAAAAGCCACCCCCTTAGCGTTAAGCTTCCTACACAGAAGCTTAGCTTCCTACACAGAAGTAGGACTGGGATAAGTACTATAGAGAAGTGTAGGCATAAACCTGTTTCATCTGCACCACTGTGGTACTTCCAAGAGATGTGCTAAGTAGAAGAGATCAAGGCTGAGTAGGCATTAACTGGGCAGACCATGTCAAGTCATGGGGTGGTGGTTCACGCTGCCCAGAACATGAAGCCTTGGGAGATTTGGATTCTGGGCAGTGGCAGAAGGAATACTCTGCTCACTGTTCTTTAGGATCTGCATCTCCTACCCCAAGGTAGCCCTCCATTTGGAGATGGAGTTTGGAGTTTTAAGATGTTGCCACTCCTGCTCTTAATGGTTTTAAGCATTTCTGGGCAGTGCGCCTCCTTGGCATTGTAAATGCTTGATTACTTTCCTTCCCGAGTCCAGGGACTACTGCAGAATCTAGAATTGCTGAGATTTCTGCTTGTCTCCCTTATTTGCTTACATGCTGGTAGAAGTGTTAATGGACAGAAATCTTCCAAGCTAGTTTCCAAATTTTCCAATCCTGTAAAAAAGAAAAAGGAGGAACTCCCTGACTAATTGGACTTTAAGTCAAAAATTTTTCCCTCTGAATTGGTTGTCAGAAATCAGTGACCAGTGAATGATGTGCAGATTTCTCCCACATTCAAGCCTCGCCTGCTCACATTGCTGTATGGGACTAGAGTAAACGGAAAATGTCAACAACCAGACCCATGATGAGGGGGACCTGGATATCTTGGCTCCATTCTGTAGTAATGATCATTGGATGCTTCATTAGTGAGAATGTTAACAAGATTAAGTAAATATTTCTGCTGAATCAGCTCTAGTCAAAATTATATTGCTTTTGGCCACAAACATCACAAGACCTATGGATCAAAGGTCAGTTATAATGTATTCTAATAATCATTGGGAACGTTCACATCAAAAAGTCATTCTAACCTTGTTTATATTAGATCCACAAAAAGAATTACTCCTTCACTGTTGTCAGTGTGTAGTCATTTTATTTTTTTTTATTTTTAATTTTATTATGTTGTGTTAGTCACCATACATTAGTTTTTGATGTAGTGTTCCATGATTCATTGTTTGCGTATAACACCCAGTGCTCCATGCAGTACGTGCCCTCTTAATACCCACCACCAGGCTAGCCCATCCCCTCACCCCCTCCCCTCTAGAACCCTCAGTTTGTTTCTCGGAGTCCATAGTCTCTCATGGTTCGTCTCCCCCTCCGATTTCTCCCCCTTCATTTTTCCCTTCCTTCTCCTAATGTCACATTAAAAAAGTGATTTTTCACATTTTTAGACATAGTTAAAAAATGCAAAAGGGAAAGAGCTCGTGACATATTGCCATATTTCCTAAGTTGTTCTTTTCCCATTTCTCTAACATGCAAAGCAGTTGTCCAGCAGTCTCCTTTCCCTTCCCAAACTTCCTGAATTCTAAACCTCAACTGGAGTGCCTCCCACTTTTGTAACTTAACTACCTGGATATATCCATTTCTCTTCTGCCACAAAATGCCTGCCCTCTCCAATGTAAATTACTATTCGGGTCATGTAACTGCTCGTAATTCTTTCCCTTATTAATTACCCTAATTCTGCAAAATAAGTGTCCAGGAACCAAGGTGGTAAGATGGAATTTTCTTCTGGAAAGTGTACCTGTATGAGGGAGGAAGTGGGCAGTGCGCCTCCTTGGCATTGTAAATGCTTGATTACCAATTGCCTGTCACCAATCAGTGACAAGGGAACAGTTAGTGTACAAATATCCACAACCCCTTTGTTTTAGTCTTATAGGGCCACTTCTTCCACTGTTGTAAATCCCTGCAGGGAAAGGAATGAACCTGACCATGCATAGAAGAGGCCCCTGGCCATTGGATTAAGCAGTATACTAGGAGCTGGGTATACAAATAAGCTTGTTGGAAACCATTTTAAGATTTATTGGTCAGTGGAATCTTTGCCAATCATCCACTCTAATCATCATGGAGCACCTAACATGTGGTTCTCGGAGATCCTGAGAGCAGATAACCCATGCACCTGTGGAACTTTCGTTTCATTATGGCCCATTAAAACATCACTTTTCTTCAGGGCAATGAATGTTTCAGAGCCCCTGTTTAACCTCATGCAGCAGAGACAGGACTCCCAAGTCTGAACAGGGTTGTCTGAGACACATTGCTCTCCCACCTTATAAGGGCAGCATTCATTCCTATGGAACCATATACACAATGCCTCCCTAGGGGCCTCCCTTGGCTGGTGCTCTGAGCCACCTGATCCTTCCCATCTCAGAACCTGTTTGATTCTCCCTGTATGTGAATCAGCTGCCCTAATGACATACACTATTCCAGCTCCCTTCCTTATATGGCAAACCAGGTTTCCATGAGCTAGCAAGAGAACTAACTGGTTATATTCTTTTCATGCTTTCCCCATATTTATTCTATAAATCTCTCTTGAGACCTGAGCTATGAAAATCATTGTGGCTGATGCCAGCAAAAAAACCCAGAAAGATTATCAAACTTCTTGTGAATAGGGACAGCCTGATTGGGTGAGTGGGGTTAGTTAGAAGGTGGGAGGTTTCACCTTCTAACTAAAAGGTGATCAATAGTGCTGGGAGATATGGATGTCTGATGCTCTAGCATATAGAGGGATGTCTGACTCAGTCAGGGAAGAGGGTGGTCGTCATCAGAGGAGTCTTCATGGAAGAGACTCCAGAAATGAGTTATGAAAAATAAGTGGGAAATTCACCAAATCAAAAGTGAGCCGGTGTTCTCTAGAAAGCCGAGCCTGAGGAAAGGATTAAAGTGCTGAGGATTTATTTAAGGGATGCCACACCAGGGAAGCAAGGAGAGGAGAAAGGGAAGGGAGGCAAGGAAGGATTGAAGGAAAGTTAAGTGCTACATTATACTGGCAGCTACTTTGTGATAAACTGAAGAGACCTAGCATACTGCTTGGCATATGTGCTTGTAACAGCATGGGGGACTTCTCCAGAGAGGCCCCAAGGAGAAATTGCACCTGAGAATACTCCATGGCAGAGAAGATCTTTTATCTCCGCAGTTATCTCCCACATCATGGAGCACCGAACATGTGGTTTGTTAAATCTGGACTGTGGCAAACACCATGCTATGCTTTGAGGATATGGAAATCAGACAATCTTGCTATGATGAACACCCTATTCCCAGCATTTTATAGACCGCATTAAGATTTTATACAGCAACTGAAGTCCCAGTCTACTGTAGTCACAAAACCATTCATCAGGATAGGGCATTTAATCTTACAGCCCTGTAAGATTACATTTGGTGTTTCCACAGCCCTGCCTAGGATGTCTGCCTCTATCAACTTCCTGATCTAATTATTCTGGATGATCTCACTTCTCCGCCAAGGCTGGTTCTGTTGGCGAAGTCAAGACAAGTAGTCATGATAGCAGCTTATATTTAGAGTCCCTTAAAGCATGTTACATACTTAAAATGATAAACCGTTTTTCATCAATTGTGGAAACCACTGTATAATGAAGTTTCTCAAAGTATGGTCCACTTCAAATACCTGGGAGTACTTTTTATAACAGACTTTTGGGCCTTACTCTCGAATGACTTAGATCTATAGGGCTGAGGAATCGATTTTCAGCTCTCCCTGAAGTTATGGGCATGGAAGTGTGAGACTCAAAGTAATTCCTACCTCTCTTCTTCATGATAGATTAGGAGACAGCCTTTGGGCTCCCTAGTAACACTATTAGTAGATAGTAGGGCCAGGACCCATGTGCCCTTAACCTTTAGGGAAGACTTTCCCAACCTCACACCATTGACATTTTGGACCAGATAATTATTGAAGGCGCTCTTCTGTTCATTGTGGGATATTTGCATCTACTCACCAGATGTCAGTAACGTACCTCCAAGTTGTGATAGCCAAAATTATCTCCAGCCATTGCCAAATGTTTTCTGGGGAGCCCAGTTGCCATCCCTACCGTGGTTGAGAACCACTGCTTTTATTTCATAAGCAATAATTATGCCATGAGTTCTCCTATCAGATGGACTTGTGTTTGAATCTTGGCTTCACCACTTATCAGTTATAGGATCTTAAGTCAGAATCTTAACAAGCATATGAAATAGATAGTGAGAACTCAAAGTCATAGCTTCAAGGGAGAAAGTCATACCTCCCCCCAACATATTCAGATTCCTCCTCCCCATAGGCCTTATCGAAGCAGCATACCACCACTACGTTTCTCCAGGAAGAGACTGGTTGCTTGCCATACCAAGACTGCTTCAAGACAAGTCCTCTTGGTCCTACTCCCCACTTTAGGCTTTACTGCCCATAGGACCCTCAAATATTGACATAGCATGGGCAGTATTAATATTTCCTCTAAAATGGGAACAGAGTAAGGCAGACTTCATCGGTGCAACCTTTATCCCTCAGCGCTGATGGCTTTATTGTGTTCCAATCAGCTCCCAGTGACTGCATCTCTGCTATCTCCAGAATGCTGCCTAGCTGCCACATGGATGTGGGGACTGACCACCACCCAGAAGCAGTCCTCAACTAAGGATGGCTGAGAGAGTGATGTAAATGCCTCAGTTGTCTTGCCACTCAGTGGGGAAATCCTGAGGGATACACCGTTCTGAGATTAAGCTCCAGCCACCAACTGTGGTAGCTAGCTTAATACATTCACTACTGACTGTATTCCCTCTTTTTCTCCATTCCCCTGCCTGTGCTCACTGCACCTCCCAAGTCAACCACTTGCATCACATCTTTGTCTCAGGGTCTGCATCTGGGGGAACCAAGTCTCCAAAAAGTTAACATTTGTAAAGTATCTGGTTCATTTGTCTTTCAGCTCACCCCAGTAGTAAAGTCCACCTCTCATGGGAGAAAGGCTATTCAACCAAGATGCTTTAAATCACTATTAACCCTGTCCCAAATTTACTGTAAGGCAAGAATTGACAGTGGAGGGAAGAAACTATGTACTCTGAACACTTTGCATTGCAAGTGCTCCAATGTGTCCATTCTCAGCAAGAAGGTAGTATATTAGGAAAGGCAGTTGAGCCTTGACAGTGTTGCTGTTTCTCCATTCCACAGAATTGGAGAGAGCCCAGGAAGCCTCTGGAAGCTTTCCACCATCAATTGCCATTGCGCAGCCTAGAAAGAACATGACACTCTCCCCAAAAATCAAGATCCATGGATTTTGTTAAGTCTTCACCAACTGTTTTATATTTTATCAGCCTAAACACAGAAAAGTCTTTCAACAGATGGATTGCATCAGATTCTGTAAACATTGTAACTGTTTGGCAGGATTACTGCTTACGCGGAAAAATGTAATTTGCAAGGATACACACAGATGACATATTCCCCCAATACACACAGTGACAGTTTGCTGTAAATGAGACCCCATCGTATTCCTTTTGTATGGTGCTAATACATCAAATCTAGAATTAAACAGCAATTATCTCCAACATTTCAGACTGCTGTTTCTGCCATTTTGCTGTTTCATGGGAGCTTGAGCAATGAAATAATGCACATCTTCCATGCTTTTCTTCCCAGCATGTTCGGAGACCCTGGAGGGCAGCCAAGTGATACAGCATTACAATGAAATCAGGCCTTTTGATGAGGTGTGGGCAGAGCAGGTCTTTTATTTTACAACAAGAGAAGCATCCCGAAGCTGAAGCATTTCGTTGTCATTGCTCTGGGACATTGACAAAGACACTGGTCTAGTTTACAAAGAGCTCTTCTCATACGATTATTCTGGGAAGGAATCAGAGGGCTTGGGGAAGGAACCATCTTAACTTACATAATTTCATCAACCTCCCATTTTCATGGAGTATTTTATTGCTAAAGGTCAAGGAAGGAAGAAATTGCAAGTAAATTGATCTGGCATGCTGCCAGGCACATAAACCTAGGTCCACAGAAAGTTCAAGGCTGAAGAGCGAGCCCTTCACTCAAGACTTCATCAGGACAATTGTGGGTTTATCATGTTGATAACTGAAGGCTTCCTCTGTGCCAGGCACTGGGTGAAGCAGGTCACTCCTTAGGTGGAGACATAAATGATTTTTAAGTGAGAGAATTAAAGCTTGGGGGCTTTAGTAACTTGCTCAAGGTGATTACGATCAGACCTGGATTCAAACTTTGTTTTCACAAAGTTCCAGGCTCTGAACCTGTGCTGAGACAGGTTGTTCATGTTTCTAAACCTATTTTTGACAAATCTTCAAGGAGATCCCTGCTGTTTCTAAAACTTATGTAGCCCACCAGGAAGAAACCGGCTTTTTTCTTTCCTGAATACTCAAAATTGAGTAATGGAGAAAAGGCAAGCTCCTAAACAGTGGGGGATCGGGAGGAAAAAAAAAAAAAAAAAAAGTTGGTTAACAATGAAGTTATCTTAAAATATTTAAGTTCTCTCCTCTCCCAAATCTGAAAGAGTTCACAGCCAAACTTTGTAGCAAAATAGGTTTTTTTGTTCATCCAAAGATAGAGGTGCAGTCATTACATACAATATTACTTCGGTAAATTCTGATTACAGAGAAGTAGCCCAATCCTTAGGTTCAAAGTCAAAAGAATACACTGAAAAGATAGAAAAGCACAAAGAAAAATTCAACCCAGAGTAATCACTACTCACTTAAGACATTTTACTGAGTTGTAATATATACAGAAAAGCACAAAAATTGTCACCGCTCTGTGATTTAAAGCAACATAAAAAATCTTTGTGGAGCAATACCCCCCACCTAATTCAAGAGACCTTATCAGCAGAAGATCCCCTGGTCCCCTTAGATCACTAGCCTCTTATTCCCCACGTACTAACCACTATCTTGATTTCTAAACTATCATTGAGCCCTGACCAAGTTTTGTGTAGAGACATTTTTGCTCAACAATTCATGTTGAGCATGTGGCTAGAGTCCGTTGATTTTCATCGTTGTGTAGTATTCCAGTATGTTCCCAGATTCAGCAAACATTTAAGATACCCAGTTAGATGTGAATTTCAGATAACAAGTTTTTGGTATGTCCCATGCACTATTTGTGATGTTTACACTTAGAAATCTTGTTTACCTGAAAGCTTAGATTGGCATCCTGTATTTTGTCTGGAAATTCTCATTTTAGGACATACAGAATTTATCTACTACTTTACTTTTGGATTGTTTCAGCTTTCAGCTATTGCATTTCTGCTGCTGAGGGCAATCTTGCACGCATCTTCCTTAAGATTGTAAAGCAAACTATTTCTTCCTTTTTCAACATGTGAATACATACTTGTAATAAAAATGAAATATAGTATCAGTTCTGCATGTTCTAAATATTAAGTATTCTATTGGGTGTGTAGTATTCCTTTGGCTGACTGCAATTATGTTACTGTAAAATTATGGTAATTTTGTTGTCTATTTAGATATTCAATTCACAGTTCTAGAGAACTACAGTAGAGTTTAAGGAACACAAGATAAGTAAACAAAAATGAAAATGTAGTTGCAGAACAAGCAAATAGGAGCACTTGCAACTTGCCTCAGGCTTTTTTCTCGAGAGCATAAGCTAACACATCATTCGAGGAATAATCCCAAGGAAGGAGGAATGGAGAGAAAGAAGTGGAGGAGAAAGGAAGAAAAGCAATCACAGGTGGGGGGGGATTACTGAGCTAGCATAGCTTCAAAAAAACTTTACAGCAGGTTGCTTAATCACAGGAGAGGTCCTTAGAGAGGCATATGGGTCCATGGAGTCTGACAGAAGCATCGGAGAAAAATACAAGTGATTTTTTTTTTGTCTTTTATTTAAATTCAATGTAGTTAACATGTAGCATATTATTAGTTTCAGGGGTAGAATTTAATGATTCATCAGTTGCATATAATACCCAGTGCTCATCACAACAAGTGCCCTTCTTAATGTCCATCACCCAGTTACCCCATCTCCCATCTCCCCTCCAGCAACCCTGTTTCCTATAGTTTAGGGTCACTTATGGTTTGCCTCCCTGTTTTTATCTCATTTTTCCTTCCCTTCCCCTATGTTCATCTGTTTTGTTTCTTAAATTCCACATGAGTGAAATCATATGGTATTGGTGTTTGACTTATGTTGCTTAGCATAATACTCTCTAGTTCCATCCATATCCTTGTAAATGCCAAGATACCAATTTTTTTGATGGCTGAGTAATATTCTATTGTTTATCTATACCACATCTTTCATTCATTCATCTGTTGATAGATATCTGGGCTCTCTCCACATTTTGGCTATTGTGGACATGGCTGCTGTACACATAGGGGTGTATGTGCCCCTTTGAATCACTTTGTATTCTTTGGATAAATACCTAGTAGTGCAATTGCTGGGTTGTAGGGTAGTTTTATTTTTAACTTTGAGGAACCTCCATAATGTTTTCCAGAGTGGCTGCACCAGCTTGCATTCCCACCAACATAGTAAGAGGGTTCCCCTTTCCCTGCATCCTTGCCAACTTCTGTTTCTTGACTTGTTAATTTTAGCCATTCTAACCAGTGTGAGGTGGTAGCTTATTGTATAAGTGATTCATCTTTAAGTGTGCCTGGGGGGTGGTAACTCTCATACTTCCAAGTCTGGATATCTATCCTCCCTGTTAAGACACTGGGGAAGGAGTGCCTGGGTGGCTCAGTCAGTTAAGCATCTGCCTTTGGCTCAGGTCATGATCCCAGGGTCCTGGGATCCAGCCCGCCATCAGGCTCCCCGCTCAGTGGAGAGCCCACTTCTCCCTCTGCTGCTCCCCCTGCTTGTGTGCACTCTCAAATATTTAAAAAAAAAAAAAAAAAAGACACTGGGGAAGTCCCATGCTGTGTGGTTACCATCTAGTCAGACCTAGCCACTCTGCAACCCCCATGAGAAGGTGGAGGTCTTGTAGAAGGTCTTCCTATCCCCCCTGCCCCCAAGAAATGGCAATCAACTGATGATAGAAGGTGAGGCCATGGCTGTGCCCACCAGGGTGGTACAGTCCTAGATAGGAAAAGCTGTCACTGTAACTGCTCCTGGAGACAAGTTTTGAGGGATCAAGGGGAGGATGGGGATTGAACCCATCTGGAGTGTCAGATTATGGGGAATACAACTTTGATTTTCAAGAGGAACACAGAGTAGATAAAAACATGGTAAGCCAAAACCCAACTGTGGCCATATAAAGAGTCACAAATAAGAAACCCAGGATTTGTATTTCTTCGCTTTCATATAGTTTTCCAACACTTTATTACAAGATTGATAAACATAAAGACAAACTGCAAGAATGATACAGCGAACACTTGTGTCCACAACTTAAATTCTACATTTTCGTTTATCTACCATTAATTCAACATTTTTAATGCACTTTGACTTTTGGAATCCTATTTTACCTCTGAGCACTTCATGTAAATTATCAAAAGGCATTTCATATTTTAGCTTCAGTTAAAATGTACAGTGCAATACACTTGAAATACACAGGCCTTCAAGTTTTCACACGGTATGTAACTCAGACTTCATTTGTATTTCCTTTGTGACTAATGACTTTGAGCATTTCTCATGTGCTCATTGGCTGTTCCTATAGCTTTGCAAAGTTTTTATTACAATGTTTTGCTGAGTTTTTATTGAGTCTTGAGTTTGAGAATTCTTTATCCTGGACATTAGTCCTTTGTCAGGACTTTTTTTAAAAAAATATGTCAGGCATGTAATTTCTCCTAGTTTCTACCATACTTTGTTTTCTTAAAAATATTATCAAAAGATACCATTTTGATGTACTTTTTTTTTTTTTAAAGATTTTATTTATTTGAGAGAGAGAGAGAGAGAGAGAGCACATGAGAGGGGGGAGGGTCAGAGGGAGAAGCAGACTCCCTGCCAAGCAGGGAGCCCGATGCGGGACTCGATCCCGGGACTCCAGGATCATGACCTGAGCCGAAGGCAGTCGCTCAACCAACTGAGCCACCCAGGTGCCCTTGATGTACTCTTATTCATGTTTTCTTTAAGCGGTATTGCATTGCTGTCCTGTTCAAAAATAAAGTATTTTCCTCAAGTACTTATCTCCAAAAACAAAAACAAAAAAAGTATAGTCTTAAGTTCTTCTAGAAGCTTTATAGTTTTAATTGTATAGATCCATCTGAAGTTCTATCTGCTCTGAGACAGGAATGGAGGTTCATTTTTTTCTAAGTGGATGTCTAGCAATTCTAGCACCATGTGTTGGAGCTTTTCTACCATGATGCCTTTGTCAAAAATCAAGTTACAATTAGGTGTGGCTTTATTTCTGGAATCTCAGTTCATTTTCATTGACTTCTTTGGTGATTCTTACGCCAGTACTACACTATCTTAATTAGAGAACTTTGTAGTTAGCCTTGAACCCTGGGTCCTCCAAGTTTGTCCTTTTTCAAGATGGCATTGGATAGTTCAGGTCTCTCACATCTTTATATAAATTTTAGAATAGTTTTAATATCTACAAGAAAACCCCGGTGGGATTGGGATTGGGATTTCACAGGATCCATAGGTTTGGGGAGAACTGAAGGCTTAATAACATTGACTATCAATTAATGAACACAATATAGATCTCCATTTATTTAGCTCTTAAAATTTCTCGGGAGAGCACTTCTAGAACATTAGCACCTCTGCAAATCCACTCCTCTACAAAAGTAACAAGAACACTAGCAAAAAACTTCTCAAAAAGTGAATTTTTTGACAACTCTGAAAATTAGTCAAAGACCTGCGACAATTTGTGGAGACTTTTATTCAAGGACAGGATGCTGGTAACAGCAGCAAACCTGGTGGTATTTTAACTTGCCTTATTCCGATGCCCCTCTCCCCAGATCATGGTAGCCCTAAAAAGCAACAGCCTCACAATCACGTTAGGAAAAATAGAAGCCTAGCACTGGAGGGTCAAAAAGGGCTTGGTTCTGCCCTCAAAGCTCAAACTTCCAGAGAATAGGCTTTATCTGGCCTGTCTGGCAGTTCCCTGGAAGTCTTCAGGTCAAATAAAGACAAGGAAGAGACCTTGTCTTTATTTGACCTGACTCAGACCTCCCTCTCTGCAAACTGCCTTTTCCCAAGGGCATTTTTCAAGTAACTATCCTCAGCAATCTTTCAACATCACATGGCCTGAGGTGGCAATAAGGGTTGGTGTAAACAAAACGCGGACCAACAAACTTACAAGGAAAAAGCTGGGGAATGACAGGTCCATCAAGGGGTTGGAAAAGCTCCAACATATTCCCGGGAATCTAGAAGGCCACATACACGTACAGCTAACTGTGCATGTTCCCAGAGTTCTGGCTTGCTCAGCAAAGACCTGAGAGGGTCGGAGAATCTCTTGCTTATACAGCATCTCAAGGTTAGCCAGAGGCAAGGGTGAAAGCCAAGGTGGAGCTGTCAGCTTCCTGCCAGACCTTGAAGACATGCCTCAAAGCACACACAGAGCCCCTCAGCACAGGATAGGGGACCTGTTAATTTAGGGCATTTAAGGAAGTCTGTTCCATCATTAATTGACCACAAAGCTACCAACACGGACTTCAGTAGCCACCCACTTAAAGTGATGGTTCTTCTATTTTATGTACTCCGGAAACAAACCGGGAGAACCTAAACTTGAATCTCGGATTGTACGCTCAGATTCTCAGTCAGGCCATCTGGGATAGAGGCCAGGAATCTGTGTCATCTTGACAGATCAGGATTTTGACTGCCTCTTCAATAGGACAAAACCTGCACCTCAGGAATACAGATAAGCTTATGGAAAGTATTTTTCTAAATGGAACCATAAGTCTCCATTAGTGTTTCTTTATCGGTGGAATAGGGCAAAAGAGCTGGGATAGAGGAGGCTGATGAGAATGAGGAGTCCGCTCATTTCTGTTGTAAGTACACAGAGGTGCCTATAGGATTTGTGCTGAGATTGGTAGCAGAAAGAGGATAAAGCTCTGTCTTCGGCCCCAGATTTGCATGGCAATCTGCTAGGGAGAAATGTTAGAAATGGTCGAAGTTACCAAAGGAGAACAAATACTTTCCTGTATTTCCTGTGTCTGCACTTGCTCCTTAGAAGTCAATTAGACGGGGTCCTGAGACAGTACTTTAGTGAGAACAAAGTGCCTCTATAGGTCTTGGTTTTCAGCATCAGGAACCTCTGGGTTCTAGCTCTGTTTTGCCCTCCAAGTTTATCATTTCATTCTATGCATTTCTGAAACAGTTGAAAGTTGGATGTTGTAAAATTTTTCAACCTTTATTAGAAATGGTCATTTAAAGTTTTATTTCCTAGTATGTGGCATAGTGAAAGTCATTGTTAATTAGTCTTGAATTTTTAGTGTAGAAAAATATGTGGACACTTTTGAGATTAAGGGGTTTATTTTTGTCATAGGACCTAAGAGGTGCACATAACACACGTGTTGCAGGTCAGTTTCTCAAGAAAGCGGTCTGAGATGCACAACTGAATGCAGAAAGTTTGCTGGGGAGTGCTCTGTGGAGCAGTGCCCTTGGGGAGGGGAAGGAAGCAGGATTGAGCCAAGGGGGAAGTTGAGCTATGATGCAGTCACAATAAGGCCCTTAGCCAATCCTGCAGATAACTCTGGATCCCGGATGGCCTTTCAGAATCATCCTCAAGTGGAACAAAAGTCCTGGTACTTTTGTCCCCATGCCAAATAGTCACTGAATACAGGCTAGCTCTGGCAGCATGCGCGATCTTGGGCTGGCAGCTCTTTTCAGCCAAGGCAAGATGAAGTAAGAGTCAGCCAAGCACTATTAGCTGCCAACATTTCCAGAAGCTGAGAGACTAAAGAGTGTTTAACCCTGAAGTGTGTATAGGGACAGGGAGGAGGGCAGTGGATCCGGGTGGCACCAGAGCCTTCTCTGGTGTTCAGTCCATGTGCTACTTGAGTGAACTTGCCTCCCGAGTTCTGGAAGAACTTCTTACTGGGCTTCTTTCTCTAGGGGCAACAGAAGAGTTAGAATCAACTATAGTCCCTACAGCTGTAGCCAGTCTCAAGGCCATAAGTGATGTTCATTATGTCCTTCCCATTAGAGGATTTCCCTGGCCCTTGCCTAGCTCCTCCGCTGACCTTGTTATTTGCCCTACTCTAGAGTAATAGTGCAGGCCAATGCCTTGATGGCAGAAAGACATGACAGGTGTCCGCCTCTGGTCACATGCCCTTCCCAGGTCAGTGTTGTTCTCTCTTTTTTACTATCAATTTAGGGGAAAACCCATAGGTGCCCAAGCGGCCAACTGAGTTCCACACATACCATGCCTCCACTTTATAACAGCAGCCCTACCATCTCCTAATCATCAGGCCAGGATGGTAAACTCTTGCCTGCTAATTTCTTTGCATGAGGGCATGGAAGTGACTAGGTGCTAGCCATAGCTTGAACTCTCATAGGACTTTTGCTATATCCCCTAATGGAAACATTACCTTTCTAATAACCAGTCTTGGCAAAACTAAAGAGCTCAAAAGTTGCAAGAACTAGAATTACACATGACCAAATGTGGTCATTAGGAGTGATAAAGATGGGGCCATTTTTGCTTTTACCCATTGGTTCCTGAGCCCAGGTATTTCACCTGTGGGTGATAAAGCACCATATAATGGTTGATTTAGTTCGTACCATCACAGCATACAGTCCTCCAAGATGATCTCTGAGCTGGGATCTCAGCTATACTTTTAGCAGGCTGTCCTATCGCTTCAAACCTGGCACTCTGGGTGTTGCAGTATAGAATATGGCCAGTAATCCCTTGGCCATGTGCTTGCTGCTACCCTACTTTGCTGAAAGTTGCTCTCCTGCCCCATGTGACCCACAAGGTTCTCTGCCACTGGATCAAACACCTTCTTGGCCTTAGGATAGTAGTCCTGGCCAAGGCCCTGCTGGCAGAAAAGGCAAACCCAGCCAGGATTAGGTCTATTCTTGTCAAATAAACTGCCAGGTGACAGGTTGGTGTCGAGATGGTGCCATATTCTGAGGTTCAAGATTTCTTTTTTGTTGCTGGCATTTTATATATTTGGCAGCAGGAATAACTAGTCCAGCTTTGGTGAATGGGAGTCAATCCTTTGGGGGCACAAGGATAGCTTTCATCTCTGTAACCATGGCTACTCCACTCATGTACTTACTGGGAAAGGATGGAGATCACTATTAAGAGATAGGTTGATTCAACTGGCAGCACTATTCTGTCTACCTTATTATAGTGTCTACTCCAGGGTAAAAACTTTCTGGTGGGTCTTAATACAAAGGTCCTCCTGTGTTATGCCCATTCCCACATGTATACCCACACACCTCCTCCCCAGACCTCTTTACCCCTCATCTTTCAACCTTCTTGCTTCCAGCTTCCCCATTTGCTACTATTAGCCACTATTCATGATTCCATATTTAACTCTAAGTTACATCTTTTTCCAAAGTGTGTACCTAAGTACACCCCTCAAGGCTCTGACTACTTGGAAGGGTTTTCTCTCTCCAGTATCTGAGTTGAGCTGTATATATTAGCAGTCCTTTGTAGCCACATATGGGATGACCCATCTGGGCCCAAACTCCATCTTTTTACCTCTGTAAGCTGATCATAAGAAATCCCCTATATGACTCTAGGCGTGAGTTGAGGGAGAAGTATCCGTGAGACATTTGTGAATGACACGGCAGGCTGGGCCACATAACTATAGCTTACTTGTGTTTGATCCTGGATGTATAGCTTCCATTTTATGATGGATTACTGCTGACCTGAATCAATGACTGGCATTCGACAGTCCTCTACTCAGAATAGACCGTTCTGGCCACACCGTCCCTTGGTGTCCCAGGATAAGGTGCTATTGGGTCTAATAGCATAGTCCGCTATTTTTCCAAAGCTATAGAGTTGAGACCGAAGGCATGGCCTTGTCTTAACACCAAAGATCTAGGTTGTGATTGTTAGAATGTGCCATTAGTTCTACATGTTTTTCTTCCATCACAGATACCTCTAATACCTTAGGATAGGCCAGGTCATATGGCCCAAGTAGCAGGGCCCTTCCCAACTCTGAGAACCACTCAATGTTGGCAGCCTTTTGTGTCATCCAGTATATAATTCAGAATGTCATTCCCAAGGGTAGCACATGCTGCCTCTATAACCTGAAAAGGCTTATCGGTCCTGGATTGTGCTTCTTTCTTCATGTTAAGGGGTATCCTTTGAGGCCACGTTCTAGTGTGTCCCACGAGACTCCTAAGAACTTCACTAAAATGACAGGCCCTTGAATCTTCATTGGTTAACTCTTACCCTCTGGTGTGCCTCCAGTGTATATGCCACTTCTTGTTTTCTGGGCCAGTTAGGTCATCAATATAGCAAACCAGTACAGTGTTCTGAAAGATGTCCAGATGTACCAGCTCCTTTAGATTTTGAAAGCTATAATCAATATAGCTTCGGGAAGGCAAACATGTATAACCTTGTCCCAGGGCCGTGCACCTGAGGCTGTGTTACCCAGTTACATAGCAAAATACCTCATCTACTGAATTGAATTTAGAGTAATCCTTTCTCCAGGAACTTTCTTCTGGAACTTGGCTTTTGCAGGGGCCAAGTTGATGGTTTAAGGAAAGCATGGTAATGGGGCGCCTGGGTGGCTCAGTCGTTAAGCGTCTGCCTTCGGCTCAGGTCATGATCCCAGGGTCCTGGGATCGAGCCCCGCATCGGGCTCCCTGCTTGGCGGGAAGCCTGCTTCTCCCTTTCCCACTCCCCCTGCTTGTGTTCCCTCTCTCACTGTGTCTCTGTTAAATAAATAAAATCTTTAAAAAAAAAAAAAAAAAAAAAAAAAGGAAAGCACGGTAAAATGATGCTAATTTTTCTTTCAGTATGTATATATTTAATGCTTTAAGTTGAATTTAGTTAACATATACTGTATTAGTTTCTGGGGTAGAATTTAGTGACCCATCAGTTGCATCTAACACCCTATGCTCATTATATCAAGTGCCCTCCTTAATGCCCATCACCCAGTTATCCCTTCCCTCCACTGACCTCCCCTCCTGCAACCCTCCCTTTGTTTCCTAGAGTTCAGCATCTCTTTTGGTTTGCCTCCCTGTGTATTTTCATCTTATTTTTTGAAACAACGCTCTTACTATTTTTTTTAGATGGTAGCACTTATGTTTTCCATTTCTTTCAAAGACATATTTAATATATATCCTGACCAAAAGGAAGTTTCTAAAACTCACCCTCTAATGGCCATCTCCATAAGGATAGTTCCTATTCCACCAGCTAAGACAACGGTCATGGGATTCAGCCAGTGACCAAGCATTTTCACTCCACTTACATAGTCAGGTCCTAGGGAACTGATCACTGAGTACATCTGTGGACACTGAGCTTGTGTCAGAACTGAATTATCTGGCTCAATGTGTAACCTAACAGATGATTCTGCTCCAGATATCAGTGTTGTCTTGGAATCTGTGTTTTGTAGTCATGAAGTATGGGGAGAAATACCCAGTGTTGGTGATCCCAGTTATTACATTTGGGTCCCTTTGGTGAAGTAATTGAATTGAAGTAATCAAATACTTGCCATGCTGTTTTAGGATCTTTGATCCTGGGAAATCCAGGCTCTATTAGATTCTTGGTTTCCAGGTCTAGAAACTTGGCAAAAGATCAGGACTCTTAGCACAGCTACCTTTGGCCTCACCATTCATACTTGATTTCTTCTGTTTTCATAGATCAAGCTATGCTATTATTGCCTGTCCATCCATCTTACTCCCAGGGACACCTTGATCTGGTAACAATTCTCCATTAGGTCCTCTCTATTGATCTTGTCTCATTGCAGTAATTTCCCAACCTTTGGGTGACGGTTAAGCACCGATGCTAGTTTATACCATTTCTGGATTGTATCATCCACACTGCTTTTGAGAAGTCTAGATTTGTAATGTCATTTTGTTTTCAGCCCCGGACTACAGAGAACAGCCACCAGTGTGTTTCTCAATTATGCTAGTTTCTCCTCAATGGTACACTGCTTATTGTTTGTTAAACAGAGTGACTACTGGGCCTTTCTGTGGGATAGTCATCTGGTGGGTTTTTCCATCTTGATATTCCAACATCCCCCACTTCTAATTTTTTTTAATCCTTTATGTCATGACCAAGACCCTTAGCAGATACTGGAAGGAGGTTTTTCTGTTGAGGGGCTTGGGGGAAAAAAAAAAAAAAAAATCAAGATCTGTACATTTTGTTATCCTGGCATTATGATGATAGCAAGACCAAGAGGTGGTCTGGATTTGAGATCTACAAGCTGATCTCAGAAGCTGTTGCCAGCTACTGAATCGAGATAATCACCAGTGAACTACACTATTAAATTGGCTAAGTTAAACTCTACAGAATATTCTAGAAAAACAAGGATGCAATTTTAATCCAATTCCTTGGAATTGTGAATTCCTAGATAAGGAAGTATGACATCCATGGCTAGTCATAGAGGATGATCAACAGTGGCTAAGTGGCATTATGTCATGTCTTGATTCTAAGATCTGGTACTTCTAGTCTTTGACTGGACTTAGTTACTGTGTGATTTCATTCCCTTAGTTTTGTGCTGAGAATTTTTAGAATAAATTATGCTCTTAGTAAGTGATATCTTGAGTTATATAGTGATCAATACTATCGGATCACAGTTCCCTTTCTTTATACATTTTCCATGGGTGAAGACCTAGGAATACTGGACTCTAGTGGCAGAAACATCAACAGAAGGTCCTATAAGGATAGTCATAGCCTCCAACAGCCACATCTCCAAATTCCTTAGATTATCTATACGAAGGCCACTTTCCCCACCAGGTTGCTCACAGCTAGAAGTTAAGCATGACTGGTTACTAAATCTGGATCTGTCTTGCTTAGTGTGTGAATCCTTCTACAGTTTTTGCCCTGGAAATCCATGATGTCCTGGCTGAGACTTTCTCAGAGCTGTCCTTTAATCCAATTCTCCTACCCAGTCTTCCTCTCTCATATGTATTAGACCAGCATTTGAACCCCATCTATTCCTGATCATTCTTTTCGTCCTTCTCAGGCATTGCCTTCAAATCTCTTAAGTGTTTGATTCCATCTTGACACACACTTGTCAGAAGACCTGGACAGACAGCAATGGGAATAATCCAAGAGATCAGGAGATATGATGAGGTCTCAAGGTCTCCAATGGAGCGTAGGGTATGTAGAAAAATCTCAGGATCACAGTGGCTGCCCAATTGCTGAAGATTTTACTGCTGGTAATCTGGGAAAATCTCCAAGAGAGATTGCTATTGGCAATGTGATAATAAGAGCACTGACTGATATAGAGGCGTTAAGAAATATCTAGGACAGCAGAGATGGCTAGCTGTTCCTAAGCCAAATCAGTATTCTGTAGATTTTTAGTGAGTAACTGAGGGTTGTTACCAAGTAAAAGCTAAATATAAGGGCCAAAAGGCATCTCTACTATCTTACGAAGATGCTCTTACCTTACAGTGGAAACACCTGAGTGGGTCCTTTATGATTCTAACTCCTCAAACCTCCCTGAGGCAAGGGGAACCAAGGAAGAATTGCTTCTCAAACATGTACCTCCCAAATTTATTTCTCCATAGAAGTAGTAACCCCTGGTGTCATGTAGATGTGCTGTTCAGATTTCCTTTAAAGATAATCATGTGAAAACAAATTAGATGGGGGGACATCCTCCAGCTGCTGCCCCTCTAAACTGCTACAGAGTCCACACAGGCCACATTCTTGGGATGCTTGAAGCTAGTGACTGAGAATGGCATGGTTATAGGAATATGGCCATTCCTGTCGGATGCAGGACTGTTCTAGACAATCTATGAGAAAGTTTTGGCCAACCAATAGGAAAACCCAGTTAGAACTGCACTGTAGTCTAGGTCTTCTCCTACCCAATCCTTCCTTTTTCTCTTGCAATGCAGATCTGACACCTAGATATTTCAAAGCCTCTCCCCACCATCCTTACATCCTTATTTTCCCCAAAGTAGTTCCATCTGGTGCCTGATTTTTTGGAGAACCTTAATTCACAATATCCTTCTAATCTTATGGATGCTAACTTTGAGATAGGTCATGTAACAAAGTTAAAAAGTCATCTGGGAAGATATCATTGCTTGGTTCTCAGGTAAAGCCCTGACTTTCTGACCTGGAAGCATTGTTGTCAATTCACACACTCACATTTCATTCCTCAGGGCTTCTAGGTCATTACATCTGAGACTCACAGCCATGGAGGTGAAAAATAAAAGGGCCATGCCAGCATGTCCTAAGCCACTATTACTCTCAAAGAGGTCCAAAGACATACTCAGGGGCACTTTTTCCTACAAATGTTTTCACTCTGATTGGAGTCAGAATAGCATAGGAAATAGGTCTGCCCCACAAAGGGTGGACAAATTCAAGTGATCCCAGTGTCACACTTAAAAGTTGGTACAAAGCCATAGATTATCAACCTTTCACCCTTGAGCAGCTTAACCTATCTAGAGTTTGTGGGAATGAACCAATTCCTTTTCTTAGGTCCAAGGATTTTGGGAGTGGGGGGAGATTAAAAACATACTTTTAAGGCTACACAGTCATCAATAAATAGAAGTGTGGGAAGCATGATCTCCTTGCACAGGATTCCCTCAGAGACCTATTTCAGAGAGGAAATTGACCAACAGGTCCAGTAGCTGCTCTGTGAAATCCATCTCTACATTTGCATCAAGATCATACATCCAAAGGGCTGCTGCCCACTGACAACATGGCTGAGGCACTAAGGTCCAGTTTCTTGGGAGACAGGGGACCCTACCAAGACAGGATTTTGGAATTGGATCACTTGTCAACTGGCTGGCAGTGAGGTCCTCCTCACTTTTGGTAGGTGGACAAAAGGTAGCCCCTCCAAACAAGAGGTTCCCACTACTGAAATATTCACAGTATATGAGGAGAGTACATTAACTGGTATTATCAGCCAAGGAATCTTGCACGGAATCTTATCTAGACCTCCAATCACTACCCAAAGTCCTGATGGCTTCTCTAAACTTTTTGTCTCCCTAGCATACTACTCTGGTTCCATTAAGATTGAATGATCAACCCTAGGACTCAGTGCTTCTGATCCATCTAGAATGTACTACAGCTTTCCACAATCTCAATCCTCCCACAGACTGAATTTGAATGGAGCTAGTACCTCTCCATTCAGATTACAACTTTGCCACTAATGGGACAAGAAAAGGGTTATTAAACTTGATTCCAGGGCCAAGCCTCAGTCCAGGTTTTTCCTTAAGGCCACCTCTGGTAGTTCTACTTCTTAGAACCTTAGAGCACCTCAGGTTTTAAAGCCATGAGGCTAGGTCACCAAATAGGATGATATGTGGGTCTCTTTAGATCAAGCATTTATTGGTATTTAATAATTCTTAATTTCTAGGATTAAGGTATGTATAGCATGATATATGTAAGTTGTTTGATAGAGTATGATCAACATTTAAGCTTAAAGTACAGGGTATTGCACAGAGCTTTAAAAAATTGAAATACTAATGATTTCAGTTCTAATGAAACATTTTCAAAGTGGAACCTCAAGGCTACAAATGTTCATTTCTCAATAATTCTTTCTGCAGACACAGAGCTCAGAAGTTTGTAGATGCAAACTCAGTAGAAGAATCCTCTATGGGTAATTTTTGCCCTGTTAATGGCCTAAGAATTTCTCAGAGCTACCTTGGAATTGAATCTCCTTTCTACCCAAAACTTTCCTCTCAGACCAGCACTAAACCCCATCTATTCCTGCTCACTCTTCTCTTCATCCTTCACAGGAATTTCCCTCAATAGATCTTGTATGTTGACTTCTATCTTGATGCTTATACCTTAGAAGACCTACATGGACACTGTAATGGCAGTGGTTCAAGAGAATAAGCAGGATGGGTTTGATGATCAATGATATGTAGTCAATGAAAGTCTCAGGAATACAGTGGCTAAAGATTTCACTGCTAGGAACTTGAGAAAGTATCACTCTAGGGGATAATGCTATTGGCAATGCAATGATACAAGCATTGAACAGTACAGGGTAACAATATCTAGAAGGCCAGGAGAGATGGCTAGTTGGTCCTAAATGGAGTCAATATTCTGAAGAGGGAGAGAGTAAATGAGAATGATTAACAAACAGGTAAAGGGTATGTGGTAGAGGCATCTCTGATAACTTACCAAAAAGGCCCTTATCTCCTTCATAAAAGCAGAAGACTGAGAAGTCAACTTAGAAATCAATATTGAAATATTGCATGCTCAGCTAAGGAGCTGAGATCAAGGCTAAGATCAACGCTCTGTCTGGAAAAACATGGGGGTGCTGAAAAAACTGGAGACATCTGGGTGGGTCCTCAACAGTTTTAGCAATTCATGCTTCCTTGAGCCCATGAGACAGGAGGCATTACTTCTCAACCATGTACCTAACCCTATTTCTCCACTCAAGAGGTAATCCCTGGTGTCAGGGATTTGTGTTCAAATTTTCCTTCGAGAGAATCATCTGCAAGGAGTAGTTGGTGGAGACATCCTCCAGTTGCTGCCTTTTCAAATCTGCTGCAGCATTCACTGAGGCCACATTCTCCTCTGAATCCTGCCAGCCAATGACCACACACTCCTGTCTGGCTCAGTACTCCTTTATAGGCAATCACAGACTGCAGTGTATATCTGAGAAAGTTTTGTTCAGCCAAGGGGCAGCCCCAAAGTCTGTTCACTAATTCTTTCTTTTCTTTCCAGTTTCAGGTGTCAGACTTGCTATATACTCCAAAGTCTCTCCCCACCCATTCTTCTCCCTTCTCCTTTATCCTTTACAGGTATGGCTGATACAGTCCCCAGGTTAAGCATTCAAGAGTTGTCTTATTTCCTAGACAACGTGCCCAGACTGGCTTTATTGTTGTTAATATCTGAAGTGCTTCAGCCAAGGCTCCAAGGAGACTCCAGGAAATCTCAGGAAATAAACTCAGGCAAAGGTAGAACAAAGGTAGAAGAGCACTGTGTCAGGAGTTCAACAGTACACCCTTATGTTCTGGTTCTTTCCCTTCACATTACCCACTCTTCCCTTACTTTAAGCTATCTGCATCTAAATCCTTGTCTCTTGCTCTACTTCTGGGAGAGAACCCAAAGTAAGGCATTCGCAAATTGGAATACTAAGTAGGATCATTGGTCTAGGCTGGGATTATAAGAAAATCCTAGTGGTAGTCTATTCAGTCTAGTAAAATAGGAAGATTTACATTCTTCCACACACATTTTCTGGCTATAAGAGCAGAATCAGCCTGGTATGTTCCTGAAACATGAGAACTACTGTTTTCAAAGGCAGGTCTGAGCCATTGACAACAGCTTTCAGACATTGGGCCCATGTGGGAGGAGTCATGGAATGGGAAGCTATAGCCTTTGAAGCCTTATCATTGGTGCACATGGTGCCAAAACCTCACCCACCCCCCCAATAACCTAGATTTGAATGGAGCTGGAACATTTCCCTTTATGCAGATTACAACTTTACCACTAACAGGACAGGACACGGGACTATTGAACTTGAATCCAGGACCAATCCAAGCCTCAGTCCAGGTCTTTTTCCTTAAAGGCCACCCTCAATACTTCTCAGAACCATGAAGAGCTTCAGGCTTTAAAGACAAGGGACTAGGTCACCATTAAATAGAATGACCTTTGTGTCCCTTTAGACCAAACACTTGATAGTTCAACGATTTCTAGGTTTAAGATATTTGTAGCAGAATATTGTATAATCCCTACCATGAAGAGTTTTTGTTGATAGCTTATTAAAATCTTGAAGTACATGGTATTTTCCAGCTTTTAAGCAGCATGATTTAGATGTACTAACTCTAGTTCCTACAGGATATTCCAAAAATGGGACCCTCAAGACTAAAAATTTTCCATTGTTCAACTACAAGGCTAAAAATGTTCAATAATCCTTCTACAGATGCCAAACACCTATTTTTCCACTTGCACTTCAACATCTGTATTTGCTCACAAAAGGTTTTAAATTCTAAGAGTGGGAATGGTAGGTTATTCACCAAGACTTCTTATTGGGCCATAGATAACAAGCATGAAAAGAAGGTCTATAAAAGTTGTGCAATTAGTTTATGCCTAGGTTGAGCAAGGCTGTGGCTCATCCACCCCTATGCTCTTTTGTCTTTTAGAATCATCAAAACAATGGGCTATTTCTTCAACATTAAGGTTTATATCGTGGGGACCAGAATACAGACATGCTTGCTAATTTTAGAGACAGGCCTTTCCCAATACTATGTGGGGTTATTATCCCAATTTCTGCCCAATAGTTTCCTTTTATAATCAAAGATAGAAAACACTCCTGTAAGTTCTTTAAAAATTGTCAAGTTAGTTATTAAACAATCTTATCAGTGTGGAGTATAGTGTATGTATATCCTAATGGATACTATAATTTCCCAGTAGTCACAATAGTAAAGGAAACTGACCTCATAACTATTATAACCACCATTCAGTCAGAAATGATTCATACTGGTTTAGATGTAGGCAAAAATAGAAGCCATATCAAATTGCTTAATCATGTAAAAATACAGTATTTTGTGAACTAAACCTCAATTTGGATATTTAGAAGTTTCATAGGGGTTTACTAATGTACTAATGTACATTAAAATAAGGAATATCAAATGTCAGTTTAACACTAAACACAGAACAAGCATAAATTCTAACCTTTTCTGTATGTTCTACCACCATGCCATGCAGTTAAATGTTTAAAGTTAACAGTACTCCAACACGGGATTTGTGTGGCCAGTTCTGAGATACAGCGAGAAAGTCAACATGTTTCTCTTGAACATTGAATAGCACCGTTTGGACAAAGGTCGAGAATTGAGAGACTTGAAAAGCACTTTCATCAATTTGAGGGAAATACGGAGATAACCTCAGAACAGAAAAAGCAAGTAACTTTTCACATAGCAAGGATGTCACATCACTCCCTGAGGGCAGGCATTGATAAGTCAACCCACTACTGTTTTCTGATGCTTACAAAAACATTGGGAACTTTATGTCCAATTCTATTAGGCACCTGCTTCTCAGAAGACCCTACCAGACACATTGGTAGACCAGAAGTGGTAGAGGTTAAGGAGGCAGGAGTTTATCCTTTTGGTGCCAAGATTGATAATCCGAAGGCAAGATTTTCTAAGCTGGCAGTAGAGAGCAAGACAGGAAAGATGATCTGCAAGAGGCAGATTCCTCTTCTAGGTTCCTGCCAGACATTAGTGTAGAAGGACAATCACATTTTGGGGGCCTGTGTTTCTAACAGACCATGCCAGAAAGGATCCTGAGAACACACAGTGGATCTCCTGCCTTCTTTGGATATGACTGAGTACATGTTTTATTCATCCACTAACCGTCTTGGCTCACTGGTCATCTCTGATGGAGTGATCACTGGTGTCTGTTTAGCAGTTGCTCTATACATCTGGGTACTGCAAACATTAATATGGACAATGCTCAGATTTTGTAGTAAAGAACACTTGCACATTAGTTGAGAGTAACTTGCCATTTCTGGTCTATGTGATTAGAAAAAATTCAAGGCTACGTAATCTTGATTTTTATAACCAGAAAGGACTCTGGTATATTAGTGACCTCTATAGCACTTCCAAAATACATAGATACACAAATATTGGGAGCCTGATATGAAACTCAAACTGCATGGGAATAGTTCAAATACCTCCCCAGAATCTTAGCCCTCCATATCTCCTGTGACACACAGCTTCACAATTGGAATGAGAACCTTGTTGCTTCCTGTGGCAACATTTGCAGTCACAGGCTGTCCAGCATGAGGCCCAGCTTTGGCATGACCCACATCACATTCTTCCACGCAGGAGCTGAAGCAGCTCTAATACTTAGGCCAGACCTAGGAGGCCCAGAAAAACTGGTCCTTCTATTTTGAGATGCAATGGAGCACTATGTTGGGAGTTGTGAAGTCTGGCCACTTACTGTTATTGTTTCAGGTAGAAAGATTTCAAAATTTGTTCTGTGTTACTGGCTGGTCATGTGGAAGAGGACAATTAAGCCCAACCTTATAGTGTACAGAGCAGTGAATTCAAGGAGAAAAATTTAAGGGTAAATAGCAATACGGAAACTTGAGATCTAGAAGCTTCTGTCTCCCTAGGGAAATAC
Organism: Neomonachus schauinslandi; assembly: GCF_002201575.2. Lineage (NCBI taxonomy): Eukaryota > Metazoa > Chordata > Mammalia > Carnivora > Phocidae > Neomonachus > Neomonachus schauinslandi. The sequence continues at coordinate 43,837,386 of NC_058406.1, forward strand.
CTTAGATTATAAGCAGAAAGAAGTCCACACTTCCCAAGTGTGCTAGACCTCAGGATTAGCTCATCTAGTCTACTTAGAACATCTTCCACAAACCGTTAATCCTTGACAAGGGGAGCAAGTCAAACAGGGAATAGGCTCCTTCAGTACTTTCTTCTGTCCAGAGTAGATGCCTATCTTCTACTGACATAATCCCTCTACTCTTGTTATGTTAACCTTGACACAAGTTACCCACAAAGTTTAAAAGTCCTCTGGAAAGATATGTTGTTACCTTGTTCTTCTGTTAAGCCCAGACCACTTGACATGGAAACACTGTAGTCAAGTCACTTTAACCACACTTCATTCTTCTGGGCTTCTGTGTATTGCCCCTAAGCCTCAGACCTGGGAGGTGAAATTTGATTAAAGGTCATGCCAGCATGTTCAGAGACTGTTGCTCTCAAATGGCCCCAAAGACAAATTCGGAGGACTTTTTTTTTCCTTACACATGCTTTCACTCAGTGACAGAAGTGTTAAGAAGAAACATAGGAAACAGATCTTCCCATAGAAGGGCAAATAAATCCAAGGCGATCACAGTGTTCTACTTAAAAGAAGCTGATACATAATCATAAATTAAGCTGTTCAAGGGTGAAAGGTCGGTGGTTTGTGCCTGGAGTCTACCATTCCTAACCAACTCCTTTGCCTAGATCCAAGGCTTTGGATAAATCAGGACTTGGTGTTCACGTGAAGGTTTTTATTATTATTTTGAATACCCAGAGTTGTGAGATCCATGGTCTTAGACTACACAGACCTTCAAGGAGGGAATGGACTGAGGGTCCAGCAGCTGCTCTTTGAAATTGTTTTACATGGTCACTGAAGCCACACCCATGAGAGCTGCTGCCCAGTAGCCTGGCCGAGGTACTAAGGCAGACCTTTACCTGGGAGATAGGGGATGCTTTGGCAACTGAAGCACTTGCCAACAGCTGTGTTAAACCTTCTTTAAACTACATGGCTGACCTGGATGCTTCCAAACTTCCCTTAACTGGGGTCATGCATCACAAAACCTGTCGCTTGCCCATTCTTCCCAAGCTTCCTCCATTTTTACCTCGAGGCAGGCTTTTTTTATTGAACATAATCTTTACATGTTTAATTGCATCTTGGCATCTGAGTACTATAGAATCCAGCCTAACAATTCAATGTGAATAAGAAAAACTGTTTCTGGAGTCCTACAGGAATATATTCAGTTTGTTGGGGAGACATGTTTTACCATTTCTAGTTCTTAAAGGTTTTTAGTTTAAGCAAATACCAGGTATTCCCCTCTTCTAGTTCTACATGCCTTCCTACCTCCTTTCAAACCAATTTGGTCCTATGTCAAAGGGTAGACTGAAATACAGATAAACATCTAAAATTAAGGTATTTTATGAGATGGAACTCCCAACTGTGGGCCACCAGACAGTGGCCTGTGTATCTTATGGAAATCAAGAATGGATTTAGATATCTGGGTTTACAATCCCTTCATTGAGTACAGATGCATGTCGTCTCGGTTGTGGAATAGAATTAGGGATACTTGGGATCAGAGTATAAATTCCTAGACATTACTTCCATTCTCTTAGGAAAGTCTTGAGGCAAATGTCCTTGTCACAATACTTGGTTCTGTACTGATTCAGGTTTACCAGCTGCTAATCTGAAATCAAAGTGATGGATATGGAACCTCCCAAACATTTTATATTTTATCTTTTTATTATGTTATGTTAGTCACCATACAGTACATCATTAGTTTTTGATGTAGTGTTCCATGATTGCTTAACACCCAGTGCTCCATGCAATATGTGCCCTCCTTAATACCCATCACCATTTTATATTTTAATGAAACCACAAGCTTGTCAGCCTTTCTCATTTTAAGAACGCACAGCGACTTCAAAGCAAAGGCACACATTCATCTTATTGAGATATACTGATGTTTACCACTTTCTAAGTCCTCAAAATAGCTATACTTTAAGTTTGGTTGATTCTTTTAGTCAGTTTGTATGGATAAAGCAATAAGGACCTATGGTGTTTGAATTCATCTTGGGATTAGTGAGCATCTTCTGACAAATATAAAAGCCTTCTGTTAGACTAATCTGAATTATTGAACAGATCAAATGAAGGACGTGTGAAACAAGATTTTGTTTGTGATCTTTTTGAGACAGTATCTCCCAGCTTGCTTTTGTGGTTTTGTCTGAGATACCTCAGCCAAAGCTCCACAGATACTCCTGGAAATCCCAGTTTAATCAACTCTGAAGCTCAGGTAAGGGGAGAACAAAAGGAAAGGTGCACGGTGGTGGGGTCTCAACATGTACCTCTACATAGGAGTGCCTTCCTTCCATAGCGCCTACTTCTTCCTTTGCTTCGTACTATCAGCAACTAAATTCTGGTCTCTGGATTCTGCTCTGGGGTAGAACCCAAAGTAAGACAAATCAGAATATCAACTGCAATCCTTTACCTTTGTGGACTGGAATTATAGGCATAAACAGGCTCGTAGTTGATTCTGTCCAGTAATATGAAATATACATTCTTTCACATTAATTCTCTGGCTTCAGTAGCAGTATTAGCTTGGTCTGTTCTTGAAACCTGCAAACCATTGATCCCAAGAGCCCAGACCTGGCAGGAAGACCATCCTCAGGCATTGGGCCCATCTGGGATTTAGTCACAGAATGGGAAGCTCTAGCTTTTAAGGATTAGAACACAAGGGGCCTACAAAGAAAACACAAAGCAAAATTCTACCATGTATTGTAGGTGTATACAGTGTTAATCCAGGTTAGAATGAACTGCCAGTTTCTTAATTGACAGCTAAATTATAAAGGCTTCACTAATGTGATATTCCCATTTCCTTTTCCTGCTTGTTTACTTAATTTGTGATTTTTCTCCTCTCGACAAAGGTTTCACCATAACCTGGTAGTACCATTTCTTTCCCTGAAGGCCCTACTGTGTCACTATGTGGTGGGAACCCATGTGCTGCAAAGGACCCCTTCAGGAATGGGCTTCTTGCTCCTGGGTATAAACAGACAGCCTTCGTGTTTCAGCCCCTTCATGAATGACTTTGGTTCCAGAGAGCCACCTCATGCCAAAGGTCATCTCTCTTCGAAGGTTGACCCACATCCAGTGATCAACCCATATACAAAGATGAAGTTCTGGCCATGTAAGTCCAAGCAGGATAGCCTGAGAAACCATGTTAGCCCTACAGCTTCCCTTGTTGGTGGTTGAGGCACTTTTGGAGTACATTGCACCACAAATTCTCCCCGTCTTCTCCTGCTTCCTTCTACATTCTTTTACAGATAGAGTCCAAGAGTGTACCTTAACTTCTTGCATATTGAACATTTCAGTTGGCTTCTTATGGAATCCAAGGTGCTATATTACTTAGAAGAGTGGGGCAAGAAGTGACTGGCAATGAGATCATCACTTCTGGCAGCTGGAGAACAAGTAACTCCTGGCATTAGATGGGTGTTCCAGTTGTTAACATTCACAACTGTAAGTTGGAAGATACAGGAGAGTAAATTAACCGCTATTATGTATCAGCTAAGCAATCTTCCATGGAATCATATTTAGATTTCCCAATCACTACCTTAAGTCCCTACGGTTCCTCTAGGGTTGTCTCTCTAGCATAATAGAACTGTGGTCCCATTGAGATTCCATCATCTTCCCCGGGACCTTGTGCTTCCAATCCATCTAGGATATACTACAGCCTGCCACAATCTCAACTTTCAAACCTAATGGATCTGAATGGACCTAGGACATCTCTCATCATGCAGATTACCACTTCACCAACCGAAAGAAGCAAAACAAGGGACTGATAAATTTGAGTCCAGATCCAAACCCCAACCTCAGTCCAGGTCTTTTCCTAAAGGGCACCCTAGATACTTCTATTACTCAGAACTTTGGAGGGCTGTAGGCTTCAAAGCCATGGGGATAGATCACCAGATAGGATCATCTTTGTGTTCCTTTATATAAACCTTTATTAATACAATAATTTTTAGTTTCTAGGATTAAAATATAGCCTGATTAACTTCTAACAGACTACATACAATGTTCTACCTTAGAGTACAGTCAACCTTTTTAAAGCCTAAAGTGAATGGTTTTGTAGATAGCTATTTAGTTTTAGAAGTAATTCTAGTTCCTAGGAAATATTCCAAAATGGAACCTCAAGGGTAAAAAGTTCTACTCATGATAACCCTAGATGCCTGACGTATATCCTTTCATTCTTACTTGTACCTGAATGTCAACATATCCCTCACAAAATGTGTTTGTTTTTTTTAAGATTTTATTTGACACACAGAGAGAAAGCACAAGTAGGCAGAGAGGCAGGCAGAGAGAGAGGCAGAAGCAGGCTCTCCACTGAGCAGGGAGCCCGATGCGGGACTCGATCCCGGGACTCCAGGATCATGACCTGAGCCAACGGCAGTCACTTAACCAACTGAGCCACCCAGGCGCCCCTCACAAAATGTTTTAAGTTCCAAAGTAGGAATGACTAAGAAAATAGTGTTAGAAGTGTGCCAACAACCAAGCATTTTTATTCCATTTAGGTAGTCAGGTACCAGGGAAATGGCCATTGTGTTTGTTTGTGGACAGAAGACTGGGCCAGGACTCTATCTGGCCAAACATGTAACTTCTCTAATAGGGACCATGATTACTCTATGTATCTCTAGACAACAGTGTTTTTGTGGGACATGGGTCTTAGTCATGAAATGTTTGGGGAAAGAAATACCAGCGTTGGTGCCCCAAGTTCATAGGATTGGGCCCTTCGAGAAAGAAATGGGAAATCAATTTATACTTGCCATGGTGTTACAGGGTCCTCCTTCCAAAGGATCTTGTTTTAGTTCCTATTTCTAGGTCTGAAGAGGCTCACATCAGGCAACTTGGCAGAAGATCACGACTGCCCTTTCTTCTGGTTGTGGATGTTGAGCAGTATCTATTAGCCTATCTATTCACCTATCTCGTCCTTAGGAATGCCTTGTTCTACGGGCCTTTTTCTTAACTCTGAGTCAGCCTTGTTGACCTTGTCTCAGTTGTCCATCCTTCCTTGTGATGATTAGGCAATGCCTAATGTTGATGGTGGTAACCTCACTTCTACTACAAGGTATAGAGTTGTAACATCAGCCCTTATGAGCCCGGGCATATGGAGAACAGCTGCCAGTTTCTCAATGATTCTATTTCCTTTTTGACAGTGAATTCTTTATTGCTTTGGTCAACTGTGTACACTGGGCATTTCTTAGAATAGTCACCCAGGTTTTATAGCTCTGCACTCTAGCATCCCTATGCCTGTTTCATTTTTCATTCGCCAAACCACCTAGAATCTGGTACTGAATGAAAGCTTTTCTGCTGATACTTTAATCAGAAATTTACTTCAATATCTGTAAACTCCATTCTCTCAGGAGTGCAAGGATAGTAAGATTTAGTCTGGGTTCGTGATGTGAGATGATGGTGGCTGACAACCCTGTTTCCGACAGTAACGCAACCAACTGCGTTACTGCACTGGAATGCTTTATCTTTGCAGGAGTATTCCACAAAGGCAAGGATGCAATGTTATTCTTATTCCTTGAAGATACAGGTTATAAGTTCTTAGAGTAGAAAATCCTATCCATGTCTAGTTATGGAAGATGATCAGTAAATACTGTGGTAGGTCTTGATTTAAGAATTCTGGTTCTTCTAGTCTAACTGAGGCTACTTGGTTGGCATGAGGCTCAATTCCCTTAAGGTCCAAGTTTTAGTGGTTTTTTTGAACAGAGTCTTCTTGGATTTGATCAGGCACTCAAATGATTTATCCAATAGCTAGTTGAGAATAGTGACTGTCCTAATTCATTTTTCATGGCTGAAGTCATAGGAATACCTAACTGTAGTGGCAGACTCTAAGAGAAGGTACTATAAGGATAGTTATAGCCTCAGTGGCCACACCTCCAAATTCCCCGAGGCTTTCATACCAAGGCCACACTCCCCAGGCAGCTCATTGTCCATGATTAAGCATGACTGGTTATTCAATATGGGCCTTTCTTGTTTAGTACAAGAAACTCCCATGTGTAGTTCTTCCCTAGAAATCTAGGATGTCCTGGCTGAGACTTTCAGAGAGCTGTCTTGAAAATAGTCTCATGCTACACAGCACTTCCCCCACTCTCAACACCCTCTTTCCACCCCTTCTCCACAGGTATCAGACCAGTATTGAACCCCATTCCTGCTCAGTCTTTTCATTCTCTATAGGCATTTTCCTCAAAGTATTTAAGTGTCTAATTCCATCTTGATGCTTGCTTCTTAGAAGACCTGGATAAACACAGTAATGGAAGTGGTCCAAAAGATCAGGGAGTTTAATATTCAATGATTTAATGGAATGTAGGTCATGCAGGAAGTCCCAGGCATATAGCAGTTGCCCAAGTTCTAAAGACTTCACAAGATATGGGGAAATGTCCCTGTAGAGAAGAATTCTAATAGCAATGCAAAGATTCTAGTATTAAAAATTACAGGGCAACAATATCCAGGACTGCAGAGGTCCCTAGCTGGTCCTAAGCACAAAAATCAATTTAAAAAAAAAATCAGTATTCTGGACACAGACAATCATGTAGTGGTTAAGCGTGAGCCAGATGGTATCTCTAGTAGCTTATGTGGAGGCCCTTACTTCCTACAAAAGAGGATGAGGAGCAAGCTGGGAATGGAGATATTGTAATAGATTGGCTTTAGTTGAGCATGCAGTAAGATCAGTGTTCTGTCTGGAAAACATGAGGCCCTGAAACACTGAATGGAGGAATTTGGGTGGGACCTCAGATTTCAGCCCTTCATACTTTCCTAAAATCAAGGCGACCAACAAGGAATTGTCTCTCAAAAACACACCTCAGATTTTCTACATTTAAGAAATAACCCTGGTGCCATGGAGATGTGCTTCTCAGATTTCCCTTCAAGAGAAACATGTACAAGATCAGCTAGTGGGGACATCCTCCAGCTGCTGACTTTTCAAATCAGCTGCAGCATTCACTATGGCCACATTCTTCCTAGGATGCTTCCAGCTAATGATAGCACAGCAGTTACAGGAGATTGAACACTCCTATGTGATGCAAGATCCTTCAAGAACATTCTTTGGGCCTGGGCTCTCACAGACCATTGCACATTTCTCAGAAATACACTGTAGTCTAAGCCTCCTCTTTCCCAATCATTCCTTTGTTTCAGGTGTCAGACCCACGTTCTATTCTGAAGAGTCTCTCACTCTCCCCCTTTCTTACATATTAGCTATTTTTCCCCCCAGTCAAGAAGATCTTGGTGCCTACTTCTTGGAAGACTTCAACCAATGCAGTACTCTAATCTTAAGGATGTTGACTTTCTAACTTTGTGGGTAACATTGTGAAGGTTATCTGGGAGGATAAGCTTTTACCTGGATCTGTGGGTCAAGACCAGACAGCTGACCTCCATTCCTCAGGGCTTCTGTGTCATCACATCAGAGCCTCACGGATATGTGAGGTGAAAGAATTAAGGGACTTGCTATCATGCCCAAAGACACTGTCACTTTCAAACAGCCCCCAAAGACATTCAGGGGCTATTTTTTCTACAAATGCTTTAACTCAGTGATAGGAGTCAGAATAGTACAGAAATAGGCCTGCCTACAGGGCAGATGATGCTGGTATGCTACTTAAAAGAGGCTGATCAACATCCATAGGTTAAGCTGCTTAAGGGTAAAAAGTGGGTAAATTATCTGGAGTCTATGGCAATGAACCAACTCATTTCTCCAGGTCCCAGGTTTTGATGATTAGGACTTTCTAAAGATCTTAAGGTTTGTTTTGTGAACCTTCTTCTGATCTTCAGTAATGGAATTATGGAATCCAGGATCTTGGACCACACAGACCTTCAGGCAGAGAATGGACTAAATCCAAACATTTTTAATTTCAGCTCTACATTTGCACTGAGGCCATGCCTACCAAGCACAGCTCCCCAGTGACAACATGGCTGGGGTATTAAAGCAGATGTTTCCCTCAGAGACAAGGGATCCCTCCTTTGGCTGTTCAGGCACTCAAACAGCTTTACCAAATCTTAAGTTGTGTTGTCTTGGTTGCTTCCACCCAAACTTTTCATCTGTACTGGGGTCACACTGGTATCACAGAATGGCGGCTCTCCCATCCTTTCCTGGCTTTCCTTTCTCCCCTTTATGCAAGAATTTACCCCAGTACAATCTTTGCACGTTGAATTCCATATTGGCATCTCAGTCTAACAGAGCCCAGTTTAATGTAAACAAATGTCAGTGGTAAGAAAAAGATGTTCTAGTTTCCTACAGTAATATGTTGTTTGTTGTGGACATGGTAAAGCATTTTCTAGTTAAGTATTTAACAATTACCAGGCAATCCTCTCTTCCATCAGTGCTTATAGGCTTTCCCAGCCTTTCATGTTAACTTGGCCCTTTTAAAGGGTAGACTGAAGTGCAGATAAACATCTTTAAAAAAAAAAAAAAGATACTTTACAGGAGGTAGAACTCTAAACTGTGGCCCTCAGATAGCCTGTACATTATAGAATAAGAATGTGATTGTCTGATTTTACAATCCCTACCTTGCCCATAAAAGTGTGTCCTCTCAAATGTTGCAAAGAACATCAACTATGGTAAAATGAAGAAGGTTCTGCCTCAGATGAAGGTCCTCAGAAATGTCACCCAAAGAAAAACACCTGATAGAGTCAATAATGTGTTTTTCCATTTTTCTTTTTTTTTTTTTTTTAAAGATTTTATTTATTTATTTGAGACAGAGAGAATGAGAGACAGAGAGCATGAGAGGGAGGAGGGTCAGAGGGAGAAGCAGACTCCCTGCCGAGCAGGGAGCCCGATGCGGGACTCGATCCCGGGACTCCAGGATCATGACCTGAGCCGAAGGCAGTCGCTTAACCAACTGAGCCACCCAGGCGCCCCCATTTTTCTTTTTAACATGCCTAATAAAACAATGAAGTAAAGTGTTTGCTAGCCAGCCTCAAGTAGGAACCTGAAAAGATCATCTACTTGAGTAAATGGCTAGTGGAACCATCTGGTAGCTTGTTCCCCCCAGCACCAGCCTCAGAGTAGCTGGATAGTTCAGATGGATGGTAACACTCATTTTGCCTAGTAAAGCAGAGAACTAGAAAACTTGGGTCAGAAAGTGACTATTCCAAACTCCTAAGATATCAGCTGTTTCTATGTTGTACAGAAGACTGAACACCCATGGCGACCATTCTCCACAGGTAACAAAAACTGATCAACTTCAACCTCTTGTCTTCTGGGAAGAGTTGGGAGCTGTCCTGCTTTCTGGTCAGGAAGACACCAGCAGAAACTTACTCATGTCTGCCACCTCTAGAGAACTACCTGCTTATTCCTTCTTAGTCTCAGGTCAGAGTCCCTTCAGGGAATTCAACCTTGACCTCCCAATTTAAAGTTGGATGCTAGCACACCTGCACGTATGACTCCCTTTTATCCCAATGTAGTGTGAGCACTTTTCTGAAGGACTAGAGAGTGTACTTATGTTCAGTCAACATTGAATTAACCTTGATGGCAGGGATATTTTTCTTACATTCACTCCATATCACCCAGGACTTATGGTGTCTGACACAGAGTAGGCACCCACTGATAGCATTTTCTTCTTAAGTTAGCAATAAGTCCTGAAAATTAGGGCTAATTCTTTCCAGGAAGCAATATTGGAGTTTCTATCTTGGCCATTAAAGGGCAAGTTTGGGAATTTTCTATTTTGTCATCTCCATGATGGTAGTTCTTACCCACAGGCTAAGGAAACTGTTAGGGTCATACCAATTACCAATTATGCAGTCCGGTAATTCTTACATTTTACAATTCTTACATTTACAATTCTTACATTCTGGCAATTCTTACTTCTATGTTTTGATCTCTTCCATTCATTTCACTGCCTAGAACCTTAACTGATGCCTGAAGAGACTCTTCTCTTGATGTCTTTGATTAGAAATAGATCAAGATCCATAAGTTTTCTCTTCCTGGGTGATGATACCAAAGAGGTAGTTTGGCTTCATGATATGCAAGCTAATCTCAGGAGCTCTGCTGTCAGCCACCACGTCCAGATGATCAATCCTCAGCAAACTGAGCTATGTATTGAAAAAAAAAAACCTTTGTTTCTCAAGCAACGTTCCTGAGAGAAAAGGATGCAATGTTAACTCTATTCTCTGTGAATGGGCATTATAAATTGCTAGAATAGGAAGCCGGATATCCATGGCTAGTTGTAAGGGGATGATAAACAGTGGTTAAGTGACATAGCAGGTTATGATTCCAGAAGGATTCTTCAAGTAGGCCCAGTGAAAGATACTAGATTACAGTATAACTTCATTCCCTTTGGATAAGAATTATTTTCTGAAAACAATCTCCCTGTATTACCATCAGACACTCAGATGATGTTCTCTTGACTTATGACTAACAACAATCTGATCAAACTGCCCTGTCTTCATTTTCCACAACTAGTGGCAGATTCATTAGGAGAACATCGTAAGGTTCTATGAGTAGAATAGTTACAAATTTCCAGTTGCCACACCTCCACAGATTCCTTGAAGCACGCATATCAAGGCCAACCTCAAACCAGGTTATAGCCAATGATTAAGCATGACTGGTCACTACAGCTGGTTTTTCCTGCTATTAGAAGTCCATCTCTACATTTATACTATGGCTCTCCAGTGACAACATTAGCAGATCCTTTCCTGGTTGACAGGGGACCTTTTGAGTAATTCAAGCACTCAACAGCAATGCCCAGTATTCCTTAAACTGTGTGGCCATCTTAAATATTTCTACCCAAACTTTTTCCCTTCACTGGGGTCTCACCTCCATCAGACTGATGGCTCTCACAGCCTTCATAGTCTTCCTTCTCATTTCCTTTCATGCAAGCATTTCCCTCAAAATCCTTGCACCTTTAATCCCATCTTGACACCTACTTGCAGAACCCAGTGTAACAGATGTGAATATGAAGGTTAAATACGGATTCTTACAGTATTTTCAGTGTGTTGTGAAGATGTTTTATCATGCCTATTTATTTTTTAAAGATTTTATTTATTTGAGAGAGAGAATGAGAGAGAGAGCATGAGAGGGGGGAGGGTCAGAGGGAGAAGCAGACTCCCCGCTGAGCAGGGAGCCCGATGCAGGACTCGATCCTGGGACTCCAGGATCATGACCTGAGCCGAAGGCAGTTGCTTAACCAACTGAGCCACCCAGGCGCCCGATCATGCCTATTTCTTACATGTAGTTTTAAGCTGATACCAGATATTTCTATCCTAAATTAGGCATTTTTACATGCCTTCCTCCAGCACTGCAAGCTAATTCAGTCCTTGCAGAGGGTAAAATGAAGTACAAATAAACAAAAGTCATCTTAAGAGATGGAATTTTAAACTTCAGGCTCCAAGTCACAGTGGCCAGCACATTCTAGGATTGAAATCAAGACTGGATATACAATCCCCACTGTGAGTATAGATGTCCTTTCAAGTGTTTGATCCAAACATCATTGTCAATTTCTATCCTAGTATAAATCCCTAGACCCAACCTGTGATCTCTTTGCAAAGGAGCTTAAGTGATGTGCTTGTCCTAATACCTGGCTCTATTCTGACTCAGATTTACCTGTTAATCCAAAGTCAGTGATGAATATTGAATCTTCTAGCCATTTTATATTTCATACAAATCAGCTACAAGATTGCCAGCTCTACTCAAAAGAATGTAAAGTGATGTCAAAGCACACTTACCATCTTGTTCTTGATATGTAAATGTTTACCACCTTCTAAGTATTCAAAATGTCTGGTTTTAAGTTTGGTTGATTTAGTTTTGTATAGACAAAAACAATAATAGGGACCCTGTGACTTGTCTAAAGATACTAGTTCTAAGATGAATTCAAATTAGAAAATATAAAGCCCATGTTTGAGACACTGATTTGAGACCCTCACTGATTTGAAAGTGGTTGAGAAGGACGAATAAAGTGACCTGTGAAACAAGATGCTGTTTGTGATGCTATTTTCTAGGTAGGATTTCCTAGCATTTTATAATTTTTAGAGTCTGAGCCTCAGCCAAGGCTCCACGGAAGCTCCAGAAAATCGCAGGTAATATGTTCTGAAATTCAGGCAAGGGGAGAACAGAAAGGTTATTGTGTCAGGACCTCAGCATGTTCCTTTACAGTGGGGTTCCTTTCCTTTCATACTACCCACCTCCTTTGCTTTAAACTATCAGCATGCATATCCTTGCTCCTCTAGGAGAACTGAAGTTACCGTAATCATTTTGGGATACTAGACTCATTGGTCATTGAGGAATAGGATTACAGACATGTGAGTAGATTCTATTCTGTCCAACAATTAGATTGACTTTTTTTCACATGGATTTTTCTAAGGGCAAATGTACAAACCACTGTCTTCACTGACCCTGACCTGGCCTTGAAAACAGTTCTCAGGCATTGGACTTCTCGGAGATGAGCCTTGGAACAGGAAGCTATAGCCTCTAAAAGGTTTATCAACTGGTGCACATGGGCTCACCAGAAACACCACACAGCCAAAGTCTCTCTATATTGTATGTATATATGGTGTTGAGCCAAGTTAGAATGACCTGCCAGTTTTTCTTAATTGCCAGCTGACAATTTTCTTAATTGCCAGCTGGGGGCCTTATAAAAGGCCCCCAATATAGGATGCTACTTTTGCCTGCTTTTATCTATTTTGTAGACTTCCTCTTTGGACAGAACTTTCACCATGCCCTAGCGGTGACACCAGGCGGCCTTCAGTGGAAGAAGGCACACCTACTCCATGTTGGACACTGATGCAAGATCCTTCCATGGAGGATTTAATGCTCCTAGTTATGGTATAGACAACCTTTATCTACCCCTTCATGGATTGCTTTAGCTGCAGAGAGCCTAACCCATGCCTAAAGTAATCTCTTTCCACATTGACCCACATCTAGTGACCAACTCATGTGGCAAAATAGAGATATGGCTGTATTAATCCACTCAGAACAAATCTGAAAGAGCATTCCAGCTCTAGAGTTTCCCTTGTGGATGGCTGAGGCGGTTTTGGGCTCACATTGAACCACAAATTCTCTACTTTTCCTACTTCCTTCTACTCCATTCTATAGGCATTGATCCCAAAAACGTATGCCTCCTTAATCAACATCTTGTATACCAAACTTCATCTCCAGTCTGTATCTAGGGGGAACCCAAGGTTCAACACTGCTAGGATGAGTGGACAAAAAAGTCATCAAATGGGATTTTGGGAATGGATCACTTGCCAACTGGCTGAGATGCTCATTGATGGTAGCTGAAGAACAGGGTTCCTTGTACAAGATGGTGGTGCTGTTGCTAATACTCTCCCAGTTTACCAGTGAAATACATCAGGAGAACAGAGTACGTTAAATGGTACTGCATATCAGCCAAGCAGTCTCACATGGGACCCTATCTAGATCTTCCCATCTCTACCCAAAGTTCTGATGGCTCCTTTAAAACATACTACTCTGGTTCCATTAATGGTCTCCCCTAGGATCCTGCACTTCAATCTAGGATATACTGCAACCTGCCAGGATCTCAGACCTCCAACAGTCTCAATGTGAATGAAGTTAGTACACATCTGTTCATCCAGCTTACTTTTCCAGGAGTATTTAGGACAAAATAATGTGCTACGGAACTTAAGGCAGGACTAATCTTAGCCTTAATCCAGGTCTTAAGGAAAATTCTGATGCTTCTATTTCTCAGAAAGTTAGAGAGTCTCAAACAAATGGGGTTAGTTCCCCAAATAGGATGATCTGCTTGTCCCTTTAGACAAGCAATTTATTGGTATCTTAATTCCCAGAATTAACATGTAATATATCATGCTTTAGATCTCTAGAATCTAGAGAAGTTTGATACCTTAGTTAGCCAACCTCTTTAAATCTTAAAGTACATGGTATTATACAGCTTTTAAAAATCATTTAGAAGTACTAATGATTGGGAATATTTCATTAGAAACCATAATCAACCTCAAGGTTACAAATACTCTAAAAGAACCAGGGATAGAGCAATCCATCCAGAGACATTTTTATTGTGCCATAAAGTATCACCATGACTTAAAATGGTTTTTGATCTATAGTTAAGTACCCACAGATTGAATCCTCCTCTTGTACACAGTATTTGGAAATGAAAAGTTTTTAAAAAATTTTATTTTCTTATGTTAGTTACCATACAATACATCATTAGTTTTTGATGTAGTGTACTGCATGGAGCACTGGGTATTATATGAAAACAGTGAATCATGGATCACTACATCGAAAGAGTGCATTTAAAGAAAGAGCTCACAATGGGCTGAATATAAGAAATAGGGCTTTCCCTATTCTATTGACTCATTCTCCCCCAAATGATGGAAGAGGTTCAGGGGACTTCATGACCAATATGTGGTTTCTGTTGTCACCATTTATGATTCTAAAATACATCCTCCAAATATTAGAGTTATGGTCTAGTCCCAAACAAGTTTCTTTTGCAGAATATCAGGACTGTTGATTGCAAACCATAGTTGTCTTTGTGGCCATAGCTGATAACTAGCGACTCTTAGATGTGACCCCTTATTAACTAAGCCAATATCCTAGAAGAAAAATTAGGTCAAATATAGAATGGAGAGAAGTTACAAGACAGCAGCTGGGCAAAGTAGATTGTTCAGAGTAGCACAGGAAAATAGCACTCACAGAAGTCAAATTCTTGGGGCTTATGCCATGTGAATTAACTACTAATGCTATTTCAGTGTAAGGGATAGGTGGTAGTCAGTTCAAGGAGGCTGAAATCTCACCCCCTTCCAACAGCTATACCTCAGAGATTAACTTCATTATCTATATGGTTAAACATACCTTCATTCAGCATTCATGTTTTTATGTGAATTTGTAGGTGTATTAAAACTCCCTGTATCCTTTTTACCAAAACTAGAGGACTGATACCATGTCTATTTCAATCAACCCTAACATATATTCTTTGGACTGGATTTTTTGTGGGTGTCTCTCTTGTGGCTAAAGTTACTTGGGCTCACATAACAAGCAGTTCCCAGGGAAGTTCTAACAAGCCCCCTAGGCACCAGTTAACTCATGGTATGCAGCTCAGTGACCATCTTCCTTTTATCACTGCACAAACTAAACCACTTGTACTGGTTAGTCACAATACCACAGGGCCAATTTTTGCCAATGTTTGTCAGCTGTGTGGTATAACAAAAGCCTCACTACCATGATGCATTAGTACTGCTTTTCCTTGGATGCCATAATGCTGGGGATGTAGATTTTCTCCCTCTGTGCCACTGGAGGCATGCCAAGGGTAATTTTCCCCTGAACATCTTAAAGGACAGGAAATAACCTGGCCATTCTCCTCTATGGATGAGACACTGATAGATACACCACGCAGATCCCCTCTCAAAGGAAGACTTACTGCTCACAGCTGCATAGAGGGAGCTCAGTAGACCGCCAGTAGCTGCCAGCTCCAAAGTCTGACTCAGCTTCAGGGAGCTGTGCCACCAGGTTCAATCTCTTTGGAGAAGCAGCCCACAACCAGTGACTGAGCAAGTGAGTTTATTAAATGCTTGACCCTTTCAGCCCAGTGAGGGACAACTCAAGCAATTCACAATTCAGAGATCCCTCTCCCTGCCAGGTTGGTGGGGGGTCCTTGTTGGGACTAACTTCTACATTCAGCTTTGAAGCCCTATGGTCTATTCTAGCCCTAGGCCAAGAAATCCTTCCTGGCTACTTTGCTCTATTTAACATACTCCGTTCTAGACAAGCCAGCATTGGAATTATCATGGAGTGTCTTCCACTCTAGCTTATGTGGCAGCCATAGAGCTAGAATACTCAGATCTCCCTTCTAGAAAGAAGGGACCTCTAGCTGCAGAATATGACCTTGTTCTGGATGAAGCCATGCTATTCCCAGAAGCTTCTGTGCAAATAATTGGGCACTGGGGGAGAACTAGAGCATGACCACTTCCCAGAATTCTTCTATGAGCCATCTTCGGACTGGAGCTCTCTGTTGGGCTGGCTGAAACTTTCTCAGAGGTACACTGCAGTTTTGAGAAGTTCTTCCTAGTCAATTCTTTTTAAAAGTGTTAAAGCCTACAGAGCAACGTGAAAATGTTCTCTCTACCTAATCCTGTCTCTTTCCCCCTTTATCTTTCTTAGGTGTTAACTCCAATAAAACTTTTGGACTTCTATCTATCTTGAGTCTGAACTTTTTAAGTGAACTTCAGATTCGGTTGACAGAACTTTTCAAACTGCTTCAAGTGTTTCCATGAAGGTCCAGAGTGAGGATACTACCACTGAACTATTAGACCTTAGTCAAGGCCTGAAAAGTATTTTAACACAACCACTGTTTTCTTGGTTCTAAGAGAAAAAACTCATGTGGCAACACCACATTTCAAACTGATTTAAGGAATTTAAGGAACAGGAAGTTCAAGGTGGGCCCCAAGTTATCTATTAGGTGACAAGATAAAGTAGCCGAGAACTACTAAAAGCAAGAATTCCCTCTGACAGTGCTATTTTCCAAACAGTTGGCCTTACCTTTTGTCAGGATTTACTATAGTTATGTACAAGCTTAAAGTACTTGTTCTATACTCTAGACCATTAGGGAAATTTACCAGTTACAGACTTTAACAGATCGAGGGGTCATAGAACTATAGGACCAAGTATGAGCTCTTAGTTGCTTCTGGGCAACATTTAACTCCAAGCTCAATCCTTCCAATGATCCCAATAGTCCTAGAATAAGATACAACCCACCTCCACTATGAAAATGATGGTCTGGGCTTTATTAGCTGTTCGTGTCCTGTATTAAGGAACAGGAGGGAAAAAGAACCAAGACTTAAGTGCTCATACAAATAATCTAGGTTACAAACAGGATTATTTAAGGAACGAACATTTTCATTTTAGTAGGTACCGCAGAATTCAAGTAGCAGCTTCTATGTAACTAATACCACCTTTCGTTAAGGTAACTGGTGCCAGAGGCTTTTATGGTTTTTTTTGTTCAACTGCAGGTCTGCACCCAAAGACAGCCACCAATGTGGATTTCAGAGTTCAAGATTCCCAACCATTACTACACATGCTCAACTGCATAGCTAGTGTGAACTTCAGTAATGTGCAGAACTCCATCTTGAGTTCATTCTACCTTGAACACTTCTCCTTCCCTTGTCATTCCGCATTAGACCAGTTTGTTCACTGTAAGCCCATGGGGGAACTAGTGGACTTAGATTTCAATGGGAGCACTGAACTAGGACACCTAACACATGACACCAAGTCAACTAATCAGCACCTTCCTAGAGGTCAACTGAAGACCTCTGATTGCTCCCATCAGGGTGGCATCTGTAGCTCGTCTTTTTGCTTCCCTTTTCTCCTTTAATATCCACTGCCTACCTTAGGAGATCAGGATGGCTTTTCAGGACATTACTCAAGAACTCCAGCAAACAGCTAAGATGGCAGACTGCAGTCACTTTCCTTGCCTTGACATCTTGTATCAGAACTTACTGTCCTGTCCTGTGGGGAGTAGATTGGACCTGTGTTCGATAACTTTTGGTAAGTCAGCCAGGAGGGGTGCGTGCTTATGGTTAGCCAGCCCATACCAGGGAGACTTTGGGGACCATCCCTTGCAGCTGCCAGAACTACTCTGGTTTCGGGACTCTCCCTCTGTTTCCCCTACTGCAGTGTAGGTTGCCCCAGCGCTCTTCATTGGAGCAAGGAACTGACCTCTGGGGGAGGAGAGAGTGCATACAACCAAGAACTCCATTGTCCTTGCCATGTAGGCTATGCACCATTTGTTTGGCTCATCTAAACAGGTACCTCAAACTGAACTTTTTACCCAGGTTGGTTTTGGTTTGTCAGGAGAGCTCTTTTGTGATTGTGATAATCATGGGAAATTCAGTGTGTATTTCAGCTGACTGCCCACTCAGGTACATTTTGAAGAAATGTCTCAATTCCAGTTGTTCACCCCTAAAAAGATAGTGGTCTTTTATTGTAGTACAGCATGGCTTCTGTGTACTTTGGAATCTGAACAATGGCTTTAAAAAAGCTCCTTGAAATATTTTTCACCTGGAGCTCTACTGCCAGAGAGCTGGCAAAGAGAACCCCTATGTGCAAGCCTTTATGCTCATCCACCAGCCAACTAAAAAGGAGGTATCTAAGCTGATGATATGGAGACCAGGAGAGGCCATTGCCTTGGTACTACAAGATGATGGGACAATTAAGACCATATGAGATTATAAGCTCTAAATCCTTGATCTGCCCTTCCACCCCTGCCTATACTCCTGGATTTGCCAAATCCTGCTGAAATGCTTGAGCCTCTGGGAACTTCTAGGGCTTCAGCATCTCAATGGAAGCTCAGGGAAGCACGGAG
The DNA here is from genome assembly GCF_002201575.2 of Neomonachus schauinslandi. NCBI lineage: Eukaryota > Metazoa > Chordata > Mammalia > Carnivora > Phocidae > Neomonachus > Neomonachus schauinslandi. Next base: position 43,855,670 of record NC_058406.1, read on the forward strand.
GCTGAAGCAATCTCCTCTTGGAGGGCCCAGCAAGGGACCCAATTTGGCCAGGGAGCAATTCCAGCTGGAGCAGGTCAATTCCCATTGAGGCTGTCTCCCCACCAGTCGTATACACCAGCATGGACAACTGGCTGGATAACTGAGGACTTACCGTCGCTCTTCTACTTCTGATCTGTTTAACTGGAGAAACAATAACCCCTACTAGGATGATCCTCTTAATGACAACTGAGCTATTTACCTCCATATTTGCAATCCACTGACCTTAGGTAGATATTCAAGCTTTTAAAAATCTGCTTCTCACAGCTGATGAGAAACCGATTAGTAAGAGAAAAGGCTCTGAAGAGGCATGTAGGCTCCATTTAGAGGATGCTGACTGAAGTCCCAAAGCTGGTGTTACCATTTCCTTGGTGGAACCAGACTGGGATCCTAATGACAGGAACATGCCTAGATTACTACAAAAGTACGTTTTGATTGGTCTCAAAGGGGGTTCCCAAACAGAGCCTTAACACAGGAATTACAACAGAAACCTAATGAGGATCCCTCTTATTCAAACATACTGAAAGAATGCAGTGTACTGCAAGTATACAGATGGTGATCCTGAGGCACTTGAAAATGTCCCGATAGTTTATATGACCTTTATCTGACAGCATGCTCCTGACGTTAAAAACATAAGAGTTGGATGGAACATTAGGGATGACCCCGCTGGAGCTGGTGGATATAGCATCCACAGCGTACTATAGCAGAAAACACACAAAAAAAAGATGCAAAGAGACTGTGGAAGCCCTGGGCAGCTCTCACAAATCTGGGGTTCTTAGGAAAATCAGGGAGGTCCCTCGGGTAAAAAAAAAAAAAAAAAAAAAAAAATCAATGTGCCTACCTCTAAGGAAGGACGACACTGAAAAAAATAGAAAGGCTGGGGGGCAGGGGGAGGAGAAAAAGTTTCAAGTGATGGAGTAAGATGCAGGCTCTGATAAGGAATAAAGGGGCCCAGGGAACTCCCATTTTTTCCTGCTAAGCCAATAGTCCTTTCCTCTCAGGAGCCCTGAGGAAAGTGGACAGTATGTAATTGATTAATGGACCTAGTCCACAGTGGAGCCACCTATTCAGTTACTAAACAAAGTCCCAGTAGAAGAGTTTATAACAGGATTTATGGGGGAACAATAAAAAGGCTTTCTGCAGCCTACAGAATGTAAGTTGGGAGAACAGAAATTGACAGTTTTTATACATGCCTGAGTATCCCATCCCCTGGAGACTTGCTCTGTAAATTCAATGCTCAAGTCACCCTTTCTGCAGAAAAAGAGCAGTGGAGACATCCAGTTGTGCCCTATCCATACATGCTCCTGACCACTATACCCAGGAGCTATGGCTGATTCTGTCTTGGGTTAGAAAGATCTTCTGTATTCTAGTGGATAAGGCCCAGCTGTTACTGGCCTTTGAATGACAGGAACCAGATTCTAAAACTGCCCACCACTACTGTTGGACAGTTTTACCTCAGGGGTTTAAGAATTCCTTTTACTACTTGGGGGAGGGAGTGGGTAGAATTGCTGTTCAGAGACTTGAAGATCCTCCAGTTGATAGAGGGAGTCCTTTTGCAGTATGTAGATGATCTACTGGTGCTTAGTTGTACTTATACAAGCTGTTTTGAGAACACTACCCTTGTAGGAAGTCATATGGCTGACTGGGTACAAAGTATGCTCCCCCCAAGGTACAGATTTGCAGAAGTTAGTTACCTGGGCTATTACCTAACACTAGGTAAGAAAGCCCATTGAGCAAGACTTCCCGTGCTCAAAGGACCGGATGCCAATTGTGGAGGGGATTCCTAAGCATTGCTGGATTCTGCCACATTTGGATTCCAAACCATGGACTGATACTTTAGCCCTTGTATGAGGTGTTAGAAGGATTAGATGCTGAGCCACGCATTTGAACAAGAGTGCCAGAGAACCTTTGATACTATAAAGTCTGATATCAAACCCCACCTTGGGGTTGCCTGATCTAAGGAAATCCCTCTATATGTGCATGAAAGACAAGGCATGGGATTGGGAGTATTAAACTAAATTCTGGGGATTTTCCCCAATCTGTTGCTTTTTTCTCCCCTAAAACAGAGGAAGACAAAGGGTGGCCACCCTGCCTCTGAGCAAGCACTACTGTTCATGCTGTTTTATGGAATGCCAAAAAATTCACACTTGGTCAACCAATAGCAGTCTAAGCACTTGATGAGCTACATACTCTGTTGAGAGAGAAGGGAGGATTTTGGCTTACTACCAGCTGAATGTGAAGTATCAGGCAATTCTACCTGATAACTCTAATGTGAAATTGTAGGTTACTTCTGCCTTAAACTTGGCTATTTTGCTCTCTGATCCTCAGGATCTTGAGCTTGATTGTTTAGATATTGTTGACTTAGTATATTCTAGCAGGCCAGATCTTACAGACCAGCCTTTGGAGTACCTGGACTGGAAACTAAGGATGGAGGCAGCTCTATGGAACAAGGGCAGCAGAAGGCTGGAGATCCTATGGTGACAAGAGATAGTTGAGGCCAAACAACTGCCCCAGGAAGCTCAGCTCAGAAGGGCTGAATCATTACCCTAACAAGAGCTCTCCTTTTGTCTTCTGGTGGAAAGGTCAATCTATACACCAACTCTCACCAAGCTTTTTTGGTAGTGCATGCTCATTATGCCATTGGGAAGGAATGGTCACTGTGGACGTCTAATAAGGATATTAAAACACCCTATGGAAACTAGCTTTACTGGAGGATGTACAACAGCCAACTGGGTTGGCAATCACCTATCACTCAGGATATCAGAAAGGGGAAACCCCTAGAGGTAAAAGAAATCAGCTAGCAGGCACTGTGGCCAATCAGGCTACTAAAGCAGTGATGTTTTGGGTTCCCTGATGCCTCCTATTGACTTCTCCAGTTATGACTCCCAGTGTATTACAAGAGACCATGAACAAGCCACAGAATGGGGATTTACCAATACAGGAAAAAAAAAAAGCTTACAAATAGAAGATGAAGAGACATAGGACCTTTGGACTATCACCTGAAGCTTTGGACTATCCTGTAGTAAAACATTTGCATTAGAGCTCCCATTATGAGTGAGATGCCCTAAGAGATCGGGTCCCTTCAAATAGGGTTGGACCCAACTTACAAACACATAGGGGATATATAGTTGATGCCAAAAATAATCCTAAGACTGAAAAACTTTCCATCAAACTGGGAGTAGGACATAGAGAATATATTCGAGGGAGGACTGTCAAATGTTATACCCAGAAGCCCCAGGCCTCTGGTAATTTTAAGTACTTAGTTTTGAGGGCACCTCCTCAGGATGCATGAAGGCTTATCCTAACTGCATTGAAAGGGCTTCAGAAATGGTAAAATTATTGAAGTTGTCCCACATTTTGAGCTGCCAAGTTCAATCCAAAATAATGGCCCAGCTTTTGTTTCTAGGGTCTAACATAACCTATTGTGACTACTCTTCTTGGAGGCCTCAATCTATAGAGAAGACGAGTCATGCCTTTAATATATATGTAGTTAAAATTTGTGAACAGACCAGCTTAACTTGGGGTAAGGTATTGCCTTGCCTTTCTCCAAATAGGGGTAGCTCCCCAAAGTGGGCTAAAATTAAGCCCCTTTGAACTTATGTGTGGGAGATCTTTTTTGGCTACCACACTGACCCCCCTGACCTCTGAAATCAAAATTAAGTGTTACACAGTATGTTCAAACTTTAAGTCAAATATTTAGTATACATGAGTTTGTTTCCACCCAGTCCAGTTACCCATCTGACAAACCACTGTATCCTTTAGTCTTCAGTGACCAAGTACAACTCAGGACTGGAGTGAACCAGACCACCAGCTTGCTGAGAAGTAGAAGGGACCACATGACCTATTACTGACCATCTACTTGTCTCAAGTTGGCTAGGGCAAAATCTTGGGTACATCACATCAAGTGAGGTGAACCCCACCTGAGGAATCAGGAACACAACCTGAAGCTTCCTTGTGGATATGTGAGCCAGTGGAAAACTTAAGATATGTATTCTATAAGCTTCCTTAAACTTTATGCTACTCATGTTAGCAAGGATTGTGCATATTCCTACCTGGCTGGTAGGATAATTCTTTTATGCATAGCTCCCAAGCTATAGCCTCTGCCAACTGTTGGATTTCCCACCCCAAACATTCTGTACACAATCATGGAAACCCACTGGTACATGCTGTTTAATTTCAGATACACCTGCATGTTGGCACCATAAATCCTAAGGTACAAGGAGTTGTCCATCCCATAAGGGTCACTCATTTTTCATTTGAGACAAAACCTCTCATATTTAACTGTTTGTTAAACAGTGAATAACCTGGATAGCAAATGATGCTTGAGGCAGCTACAGCCCTGCCTCTGTTCAAAATGGTACTAAAATTCCTATTTCTGAGAATACCCATTACAGACTTTAATAACTCCTTCTGCAATTCACTCAGAAGCAGAACACTGGACTAGTTCAAAGATCCCCACCCCCACATTACTATAAATCTTCCCAGGGGAACACCAGATGGAGGTTTCTTTGGTTACACCCTACTTGATGGGCAATGACACCCACCATGCAACATGTACTCTCAAACTTATCCTGTACTTGTAGTTACCACTAATGAAACTTTGGCCAGTATACAAAAGTCTCTGTATCATTTAACAATAGTTTTAATGATAGAATAGCCCTGGATTGAATATTGGCAGAACAAGGTAGCATTTGTGTAGTTGCTAATTCATGCTGTTCAATACATTAATACCTCTGCCCAAGTTAAAACAAGTACCAACAGAATAAGGGAACAAGTCCCTTGGCTTCACCAGACCCTAGAACATCAGTTTTATAACTTGAGGGAGACTCGTTCTTTGGTTTGTACTCCTGGATATTTTTGGGCTTTCAGTCTATATTAGAAGGATTTAAAATAGGCTTAACATTTGTAATAAGAGTTGGCATGCATGTGTTGTCAAGTTGATGATTTGCATGGCTCAGGGATGTTCCAGAGAGAACTGCTGAGACAAGTGCCAGTCTTTAAGTCCTCACACCTAGAAGGAACACCAAGATTTCCTAAAACAAGTTGTTTCACTCTATGACCGCCCTGACCAACTCCAGTTCAGCAGCAAGCAAACTCCAGGCGACTGAGTTCCAAGAAAGCTATGGAAGGAAACCATGGACAGTGGGGAATTAGAGCAAAGCTCCATCTTGCATTCATTCTGTCTTGAGCACTTCTCCCCCATTATTCCATGTTAGACCTGTTTATATACTGTAAGCTCATTGAGGAACTAGTGGACTTAGTTCAGTGCTCCCACTGAAATCCAAGACCCAGAACACATTGCACAAAGTCAACTAATCAGCACATGCCTAGATGTCAACTAAAGACCTCTGATTGCTCAAGGCTGAGTGGCAGCTGTAGCTGGTATCTTTTTGCTTCTTTTATCCCCCTTTAAAACCCTTGCCTGCACCAAGAGGTCAGGATGGTTTCTCAGGACATTAGTCGGCCAACTTCTCAGTTAGCTGGCACTCTTGAATAGAGTCACTTTCTGTGCCCCAGCAACTTGGCTCTTGACTTATTGGCCTGTTGTGCAGCAAGCCCATTAGACCTGGGTTTGGTAACAGTAAGGGGTACTGACAAACCCATGCTGATGTTGCAATACTGATGCAATCTATGCCCCACCACATGCCAATGCATAGCATGATTCACATGGGGAGGACTTTTATCATATGAACACTTAAGTGTAGGCTCTGGCAAACACAAAGACGTCCCCCGCCCCCCCCCCCAAAAAAAATCGAGCCATAGATGAAAAAGAGGTCATCAAATACAAAGAGGGCAATCTTGGCAATTGTGAACAAGCTATAGGAGAACCTTTACAATACCCAAGAGGGAGCCAAGTCTCCCCTCTTTTGCTGGATATGAAACTTTGGGTTAAGTACCAAGATTAGAGGAGCACACAGTAAATATCTGAGCAGGTGGCTCTTAGGATTCTTCCAAAGTAGTCCCAAGATAGCACAAACTTCAGATATAGTATATAGCCATTAAAGTTAGAAAGGCAGGTTTCAAGAATGGGTAAGAGCTTTTTAGGATTTGTAGTCCATTCTATGCGACCACCTTTAGGAGTCTAAATTTGTGCTTAATACAAAAACACAAAACACTTGAGTTGGGAAGACAGCATCAGAAGATTATGTGCATATGCTGAATATATTTTGCTTGCCCCTCTGTATCCTGCTTTCTCCTCTATTAGGCCAACCTGTAACATTTTTCATGCAGGACTGCTAGGCTGTCTGGTTTTGATCAAGGTAGTCTCAGCAAGAAGTCAGAAGAGGGGAATATCAGGACAATTGTTCTCTTGGCATCCTCTAGTGAAATCACTTTCTCACAACGCAGCCAACTCCTATCTCTAGGTTCTGTATGCATGGCCTTCCCTTTGAGCCTTCAATGATACTTCATTGGTAGGTAAGTCTTTGGTTATTAGCTCTGGGTTATTGATTTCGCCTTTGCAGATTTGTCACTTCATATGCAACCCTCATTGCATTTTAATTTGAGCATGCTATTTGATTTCTTTTGGGTCCCTGACTAATAAAGTGCCAGGCCTTGGTAATGAATCCTATGATACAGATACTGCATAGTATTCAAGGGAAAGTGATAACCTCTAAGCCTTAGTTTTATTTTTCTATAAAATTGGGAGGACATTAAAAGCATCCTTCAAGCCCCCATACTTTGTGTTAATGCAGTTATCAGTAATAGCAAAGTATTTTTTGAGAACAGGTTTGGATTATTTACCGGGTAAAAGATCATTTAAAAGATCCTGAGAATTGACGGCAACATCACAAGAATCAGGCAATTTGTGTTCTGTATATAGGATTTCAACATTCAAACTGATAAATGAGTTGTTTTGAAAGGCACTAGAAAACATGTCAATGTCCTTTTACTTGCATCATCATGAAGATAGAGCACAAGGTCAGCTTCTAATATTCCTTCTCAGGTAAAATAAATTTACACCTAGGTTTAGAACCATCATGCAATAGTTTGAAACAACTGAGGGATGTTTAGCTCTATTTCAGCTTACTTTCAAGCTCCTTCATCTTCCTTTCCAAATGGGATCCCTATTTTCTTGTTCATAAAAAAATAGGAAGAGGTCTAGTTTGAGTATGAAAGAGACCAAGTATGAAAGACTGAGGCATAGCATCAAGCTCTCAAGTTTCTCTGTATGCAATTTACCATGAATTCTTGAACTCTGGCTAGCTTATTGTAGTATTTAACTAGACCTTAGAATCAAGCAAACATTGCAGTTTAAATAAGGGGTCTTTATGTAACTCAGACCCACACAAGTATCCAGAGTACATATGTTCTGGCAGTTCTCAGTGGGAAACAATCAAGTCTTATAACAAGAAAATGCAAATTTGTAAGGTTCGAAATCCTGGGAAGCCTGGTCCTCCTTGATCTCCAAGCTAAAGAGCAGAGAGAAGGCCAAACCCAGAACCCCCAAAAAGAATGGCTGAAGGAGTACTCAAGGACATCACAGTAGCAGCCATTCCCGAAGGACAAGCAGAAGGTCTAGGTTATGGGTCACCTTGGTACACTACCAGGTCTGCAGCTCCTTCTTTGGATAAGGCACATACACTAGAAGACAGTGATCAAATAATTCAAAGATTTACTACTCACTTGGGCATATACATAAGGGAGGGGAGTCTCAGGGAGAGAGTACATCACCAGTAGGAAGGCTGAGGATAGTGAAGAGAAACAGCCTGGTTCTAGAACAGAATATATCCTATCCCCCACTGGCAGAATTTGAATAATGCCAGAGGCAGACTGATTTCTCACAGCTTGTCCTGGTTGGGAAGGCAAGAAAGGAACAAGATCAGAGGGGCAAGGTGAATTGCTTTGGTGTTTAGCTAAAATAGTTTTGTTGTGACTTTTCCCCCAGCTCTTTCTGCACAGTAAATCACCTTCACAGAAGGTCAGACAACCGGAGAGAAGATACCAGTTCAAGACTGTGGTGAAAGGGACCCACCTCCTAGGGCAAGGCCCAAGACCAGCAAGATGGAAGTCTCCAAGACCAGAAGATAGGGGACTTCTCAAGTATAAGGGCAGGGCTCAGCATAGCCATCATCATACCATCTAAGTGGCGGTGGGGGGGGGGGGGGGGGGGGCGCACATAGGGAAAGCAATGGCCAATTGCCAGGATGAGGTGATCTGCTCCCCAATGCTCATGAGCCAGGGATTCTGGAGAGCAAGTACAGCCTCTCGCCAGGAAGGTCTTCAGAACAGAAAGATCTAACTTTTCACAGGAGTTTCTCCTTTTGCAGGATTTTGGCTTATTCTTACCATGCTGACCACATAGCTCAGACTCTAAGAAAAAAGTCACAGAAGTTGTTCTGTGATTAGGTTCTCAGGTAATTTTTTTTCCACTCAAAGACAAAAGAATCCTATTGCTAAGAGTCCCCGGAAGGTATAAGCAATATTCGATCTACTATGGGAGTTTAGTTTATACTTGGCTGTTGAAAAATGTGTGAATAAATCAGGATTTTAAAAGCAGTCAGGTATAGAAAAGCTACCACTGTTAAAATGAGAAAAGCTTCTAGAGACTGAATGAGATAGAGTTCAGTGAAAGGTATAGGAGATTTTTAAAAAGTGAAAAGCAGCCAGTTCACCTCCACAGACAGAGCTATTGAAGTCTACCTTTGAATGCTTTTTCTATTTAATAACTTAGAAAGTATTGTTGATAGTGTGGCTTGGAAAGTTTAAGTCTGAAGGTTTATCTGAACTCACCTGCCTGGTAGAAGGTTAAGTGGCCCATGGGAACTTCTAGTAGCTTCTCCCTCTAGGCAGGAACCTCAGAGGCAGTTGGGTTTCTTGAATGGAAGGTACAGCTACACATTTGGTTTTGGCTGGTAAAGCAAATGATTAGAGGACTTGAGGTCAGAATGAGGCTTACTCCATATTCAAGCAGGAGAATAGTTGGTCTGTTTTAAGATTTTATTTGACAGCGAGAGAGAGAGAGAGAGAGAGAGACCGCGAGAAAGGGAACACAAGCAGGGGGAGGGGGAGACAGAAGCAGGCTTCCTGCTGAGCAGGCAGCCTGACACGGGGCTCGATCCCAGGACCTGGGGATCAGGACCCAAGCCGAAGGCAGACGCCCAACGACTAAGCTACCCAGGCGCCCCAGTTGGTCTGTTTACAGATTCAAAAGGTTATTCTGAACATGGGCTGCTCTTATCCCCACCCAGATACAAAAAGCTGGAAATACCTATGCTTGGAGTCAAGGAAAAGGCCTTGCCTAGACATAGAAAGGCCTATTTGAGGCACAACCACCACATGGAAGTGCTGACAGTGAACGGTTTTCAGTGGGGCACAGAAGGCCAGGTATTCCTGAAAGCTGCCCCCCATGAAAGATGGGAGAACACTAGGTTCCAGGCCTAGGGACCGGGGTTGGGGATAGGCGTGGGGAGTAGAAGCTAGGAAGCAATGATTTTAGAACAAGGAGATATGTAGAATTCATTATTAATGGGCACCAGGGAGGGAAAATTTAACGTGGGAAAAAGAACAGCCCAATCAACCTTAAACCCAGAGGGCTTCTGCCGGCAGAGCAGATGGTGGAGTTACAGAATACACAGGTATCAGTAACTATTAAGAACCCTTAAAGCAGAAGTGGGGAAGCATTCCATAAGAATAGGTCAAGACTAAGCATGTTATTTCTTCTAAGAACTCCCAGAATGAATAGTGTATGCAACTCCACTTAGGATTTGTAAGTCACCTTATGATTGGGGCCTTCTGTAGACAGCTTCAGGTTGTCCTTGGACTCCAAGGAAGAAAGTCAGAGAACATATTCTTCTAGGGTATCTTGTAATCTTTCTCCAAACTTTGGGACTGAAGTAAGGATGTCTCCAAAATGGTTTCCTAGCCAACTAGGCTAGATTACTCATAGTTCATCAAGTCCAAGAGTATGTGCCCAATCTGGACCTAACAGTAATTCATGGGCCACCATGGTTTTATTTCCTGATTAGCTGAGATGCTAAATGATCACTCCATAGCCAGTGTTAGGGATAAAAGGTATCCCTTAGGTGAGTGGTCTAAATTCACCTTCTGAACACTGCACAAACCCTCAGATGGTCCCCAAAAAGGAGCTCAGTCACATCACCACCTATACCCCAGAGTAGTACATGCTTTTATTCTAGGCTCAGGATTTCACCCTTACACATAAGGAGTCTGTTCAGGTACTTTTAAAGTTAGCTCTTTCCTCCCAAGACAGGCTTATTCCAGACTCTCAGCTACCTATCACATCAATGTTTTCCAAACGTGTCCTCCTACCACCACCAGGTAAGCTGGTTATAGGCCCCAATTCCAGGCCTCCAGGCCTTATTTGCAAGGCAAAAGCTTTTCCTGTGACACAGCCACTCTTAGCAAGTAACATCTTGGAAATTTATTCTCCTTAGTAGCAAGACATTTCAAGATTGTTCTATCCTCTAGGGCAGAGGTATCTGTTGGTGTCCTTTTACCACTGATAGGCACTTAAGCTTTGGGAATCTTTCCAGCACCCATGAAATGTATAACAGGTATGTATTTGTACATAGTCACTTGAGTTGAAACACAGGAGGCATAGGATTTTTCATTAGCTATTCTCAAAATAGGAGTATCTCAAATTGCTACATAGGACTTGGATTAATAGTCTTTGTCAATCCCGATTCTCTGATCAAAGTGACTGGTACACCTTATGCTTTTCAGGCTGAGGTCAGTCTTCCTTTTGGAAAAGGTTGGGAAGGAGAAATCATGCAGTAGGACTCCAAAGAGTGGTGAAATAAGGGATACAGATGTCCCAGTAAGACATATAAGCCATATAAGGTACTTCCCACTATAGATGCAGGCTTGGTCTGCATTGCTGATTTCAAGCAGATGCTAGGGGTTCTAGTGCCCACCTGGGATGAGCCCTGACCCATGGTTACAACTGCCTATTCCCCATTTACTTGGTCTGGTGTTCTATTCAACACTCCAGAATTAGGCCTTTCAGTGAAGACGTAGTAAAGAACTGCAAAGCTGGTTGAACTAGTTGCATGAGAATGGACTAGAGAACTCTGCTGCATGACACTTCAACACAGAAGTCCAGCCCCGTCCAGAGGTTTACTCAATGGGCACAATCAAGAAGGCATATTGGCAAGGTAAGATGTAGGCAGGGCTCAAGGGACACAAATCTCATTCAGCTCCTGCATGAGCAAGAATCTTTTCTAAGACTGAATCCTAATCCTATAAAAGCTACAGAGTAAATGCAATTGCATCATTTTGTCCTGTATGTGGGCCACCCATGGAATTTCCCACAGGATAAAGTATGTATCTCCACCAGCCCAGACTTAGGATCCACTAATTCAATACATTACATTAGGCTCACATCAGGGATATAAATGATACCAGATTTTAGCAGGAAGAACTGCAGTTATACCACATGGCACACCATTAGAGGTTCTGGATACTGAAGATTAAAAATGCTGACTGTTCTTGCAAAGCACTCAGGGACATACCATCAAGCCTGCGAAAGCCATCTTACAGTCAGCCTCCCTAAGTAACTACTGAAAAGGATTCTACTCACAGAATAACTTATTCATAGCTCTTTAAGGGATACAATTCAGTTTGATAAGACTACCAATGGTTCTTAGACTGCATGGTTGATACCATTTTTATTCTGGAGGCAGGAGCCATATTCTAATTCTGCCCCAAAATAAAAGTTAGAGACTACCAAAAACTAGCATTTCAGACCACTCAATGAGAACAATGGTCACATTAAGGGGAGCCATGTTTTAGCTTGAGTAGAAGCCTTGTGAATCTCGCTAAGGGAACTTTAGTCTGTGTTATTTACTTTGGCAATTGAATGATGACTGAATATGACCGTTTAGTAGCACCCTTAGAACCCAGGAGAAAAATGCAAGCAAAGCTCCAAGTGTATTCCATTACCATTAAGTGGTATGTTAATTTAGTAAGATCTTTAATGTTAAAGACACCTCAATAGTCCCTTCCATTTTTTTCAAGAAATAACTACATATGGCATTTACAAAATAAGTTTATCATACAGCCATGCTCTGATAGGGTCTGCCAAAATCTTGCTTGGATACTCTTTCCAACTCTGTTCAGACCTAGCTTTAAGTATAGGATTAAAGAGTCTTCTTTCATGTGGTCTGGGGTGTTTTCTTACATCAACCAGTTTTCTGACACCAACTGGGTGTCCAACAATTCAACTGACACAGTCTACCCGGAATTATGGTCAGATACCAGCTCAATAACTCCATAGCACAAAAAGGCTTCTAATTCAGAAGAGGGGGAAGAGCAACATGGACTTCTGCCCCCACTTGACTATAAGTCTGGGGTTCTTACATCCCCTCCTTAGGTTCAATTTATTACAACAGTTCATGGAACTCAGGAAAATACTTGTCTACCGGTTTATTATAAGTGATACAACTCATCAACAGCCAAGTTGAAGAGATACATAGGGCAAACGGGGAGGGGGCGGGGAGGAAGGGCTGGTAGTTGGTGCAGAGCTTTCATGACCTCTGGGCACACCACCCTCCTGGCACCTCTAGGTGTTCACCAACCCAGAAGCTCATCAGATCTCATTGTTTAGGAGTTCTAGAGCTTGACCCCCACCCCCCACATTTCCCTTTCCTGGAAGTCAGTGGATAGGGATGAAACATCCGACCCTCCAATCATTTGTTCATTCTGGGACAGCCCCATCCAGAGGTTATTTAGGGGGACCCTCTGTCACTTCGTTAGCATTAACTCAGGGGATCAAAGTCTCCTTATGAATAACAAGACATTCCTACCACTCACAGGAAATTCTAAGGGTTTTTTTTGGGAACTTTGTGCCAGGAACCAGGGACAAAGACCAAATACAGGTCTTCTACCACAGAGTCAAAGTGGTTTCCTTCAAGTTCATTTAAATACCATATGCCACTTTTTGTAGGTTTCTCTTACTAAAGCCCAGTTTATTTGTCTAGTTTTCTACCTTCTACTCAAAAACTAGTGCTGGCTGTTAAGTGGATTTTATAGGTTGTATTTTAACCATAGAACAGAAAAACCTAAAAACTCATGATACAACCATTATAAAAGTTTGGTAAGAGTACCTTTTTAAGAGGAACCAGGGTGAAAAGACTGGGCACTACACTGATCCTCACTTGTACCACACTATTACCCAGACACAGTATTTTCATTATTAAAGCCTGTAATATGTGTTAAAAACAAACCTGTTTTGATGGCACTTTCACTGAAAAGCAGTCTTGAACGAAACACTCCAGCAAGTGCTGCACGGATCTCTATGGGTTAAGGGAGGGCTTGGAATGGCTTCCTAAGGGTCCGATGGGCTGGCTTTGAGGACAGGAAAGTAGAGACCTTAGTCTGTTTCCAGAGCAGAAAGGTAATATTAGGCAGCTTTCTAGCCACAGATGAGAAACCATTCCCTTCGAAGAATTTATACAAGGAAACACTATCAGAAATGTTAAAACCAGAGTGATGGAAGAAACAAAAGGAGGCATAAGAAAGCAGCATTTTTACAAACCTATATAAAAGGGAAAGAGGAACCACCTACATATGCCAAACAGACTTTCCAAGACCATTCATCATGCCAAGAATTTGTACCACAAGATTAGACCATTACTATACACACAGAACCCAGGCTTGTATTGAAATAAGATTTTCTCCAACAAGGATGTGTGGAGTTTTACCACTAACAGTTCAGAAACATGTTTCTTAGGTCTCTCTCATATCAGGAATTGTCTGGACAACTTATTCCCTAGTCCTGAGGCCAAGTCCATAGTCCTCACACTTGCTCACTTATTTTCATACACAAGAAGTGGCTCACCGTCCAAAATCCACCAAAACCGGAGGACGTTGGTCACCTTTTATCCAGTTCCACCTTGCATGGTTTCAGTTACCTGCGGTCAGTCACAGTGCAGAAACAGACCATCCTCCTGACTGTCAGGTCCGTGGTGGCCGTGGTACAGTGTCCTTCACCTTTTTGTCACAGGTAGTTTTAGCCTTTCCATCACAAGGGTGAGTACAGTGTAATAGGGTTTTAAGAGAACACATAACCTATTAAATGAATAATTCTATTTTACCATCTGTTATTGTGCCTATTAAACTTTTTCCTAAACATACCTATGACAAAGTTCTATGTAGGGCTTGGTATGATCTAGGGTTTCAGACAGCCCCTGGGAATCTTGGATGGGGGAGGGACCTCAAGTTATGGGGCAGCTGACATGGAAACTTAACATGAACATTTGAGAAAGAGTGGTTTCTCTGGGGAGAAGATTTTAAAGAACTAAGCTTTAGAATGAAGTAGAGGTTTTAAATTCAGCTGCCTCCTTTTTGTTTTAACAGCTTTCAATAGAAGAGGAACAGGATAAATGGCATTTGTACAGATGGATGTAAGCTGGGGTAAGGTAGGAAAGCCCAGAAATGTAGGTGCAAGCAGGGAGCAGGATGGAACATAGGTCCACAGCTTTTTTTCAACCAAGGTCTTAAACCAGGCCCTGGGGAACAGCGGTCGGATTATAGTCTCTAGGCCAATAAAAGGAATTGGTTTCTATAATCCCATAACGATTAGGTAACTGGATAAGAAGTTGCCATCCCCCACCCCTCAGGATAGTCAAGTAGTGCCCGAAGCCAATAAATGCTGTTTGCCAATGTACCTGTTCCTTCCCCACTACCGAGTCCAGACTGAAGTACAGAGACAGGAATACAAATGGTAGAGGTCATGGTTCAGGCAACACCACTATCTGCCCTTGATTTCTTTATGACACCCACCAAGATCTACCTTTCCCAAGGCAGGGGATTTTATCACCCCCATCCATGCTGCCAGACTCCCACACATTGTCGTCTCCTAGCAATAGGAACCCTGGCAGGAGATTCTGGCTGGTACCACTCTTACCTTTCTGTGGTCCAAAGGTCAGTTGTAAGATGGAGTCTTCATGGGCGGGGGGGGAATCACCACTGGTGGCAGAAATGCTGTGTGCACTTGAGATTGGGATCTGGTGGAAAGTAAGCCTTTAAAAGAAATCCTACACAACAGTACCCACTTCCAGGGCCTCCTCACAGACCCTAGACTACTGCCCAAAGCCACCTGGGGGTCTCAGGGGTAGGAGACGAAGTACCCCTGGGAGAATGCCAAAGCCTCCTAAGCATGGGCCTGCAGTCAAGTTGGAGCTGGGCATCCCTACGTGGAGAGATTTATCCAGATTTCTCTACAGGCTCCTAGGATCCTATGGAATTCAATTAGGATGATACAACTTACACAAATTATGATCTCAAATCCTAGCTGGGACTGTTGAATATTCTTCTAACATTGTCACTGGCCCTGGGTTGAGGATAAGGGGAGGAAGTTGTTAAAGGGATATAAAGGATGATGAGTGTCTCAATTAGTCTGGTAGCAGGAGTATCAAAAATCCAGATTTAGACGCTACAAACAAGGTCAAGACTGGTGGCAAGAGGTTTCTTAGTAATAACTGAAGACCTCATGTTCCAGTGGTGCTCCTCAGGCAACAGGAGGGAGAAAACAATTGGACACTAATCCTTCAAGTAAACCCGGATGTCAATGGAACTCAAGACCGAAAAGAACAAGCTCAAGGGCTGGTGAACAAAACTGTAGTTCCATAGGCAAAGCCTACACGTGCTCCAGTTTTCCACAACCAGTAAAGCTTAACACTGGACAAGAATACAGAAAAACCTTAATGGCCTTTGAAAGAATGCAATCCCCGGTACAAGTTTGAGGGGTAAGAGTATTTCACCTATTCAGTTCAGATACTAGGGATTTTAAATGGAGCCATTGTGGGAGGGTGGATACTGGAAGCTTTCCTTGTCTGATAGGAGAAGGAAACCATTAACAGATGCAGTCTTGAGACACACAGGATAGTATGTAGATAGGCATCCCTGAAAGAAATGGAGTGAAACTAAAGCGAGTTTTCCTTAGCTGAAGGAGGATTTAAGAGGGCAATCCAGGAAGGACTGACAACTACCTAAACATACCCTGGAAGTTGTGCTGGGGTCTAAGCAGGAAGATCATTCAAGCCTTTAGAGAGAAGGATATTTTCCATAAGATTGACTTGTTGGCATCTGTTGGTATCTAGGCAGATGCAAGGAAAGGAGTCCCACTCCTCAGGCTTTGCAGATCCACTGGGATTTGAGCTGGCTGCTGCAGAGGACACTGAAAGCCTCTAGCAAGCCACAAAACACATGCCTTCTCCCAGCAACAGTTATACTATGTTTAGAAAGCCACTCCAGGCCCATTCCTGGGCCCTTCCAGAGCCCAAGACACGAAGCAACTATCCAACCTGAGTGGTTTATCAACAACTGGGCACCTGATGATGCAAGTGTCTGTAATGGGGCGGGGGGCGGGGGCACAAGGAACAAATCCCTTGGGAGAAAAGAACACTATCAGGCCCTTGGCAGGTGTTGAAAACTGGGCTCTTCTGGAAGATGTTGAAAAGGAGTTATGCATGCACAGGGTTTATTGGAGGGTAACACCTGTGATGTAAGGGGGGCGGGAGGAGGAAACCAGATTGGACAGGGAGGACTGTCAGACAATCATGCCAACCTAGTTGTCTCTGCCAGTCTCAAAGTTTCAGAGCCCATTAGAGGAGTCCAGCCTATGGTGATAGCAGTACGATGTTGTACCATCACCATGCTGGATCATTGGCTAGGGTCTGTCCTGAGGGGATGATCCTGGGTACCACTACCTCGCTCACTCATCTACCAGGAGCTTCCCATGTGAGCCCCCATCAGTGACCAAGACTGGTGTATAAATGCCCCAGCTCCTCCTGCACCTCAGATGGGAGAATTACAAGGTATATTTTACACCATTTCCCAGAATTTTCTTAAGATACACTATTGTGCCGGGCACTCGTGGAGCATAGTATCATTATTCAATGCCTTCTCCCTGTATCACTTTTCTACCAGCTTTGCTGCATCTCCAAATTAAACCATTCACAATTGAATCCACATCTGAGAAGCCACCTTAGAGGGGAAACCCCAAGTGATGCTTATTCTAGGTGACTAGAATAAGGCCAACCTCTCTATTTAAAAAAAACAAACAAAAACGACTTCTCCCCTCACTTCATAGTCCTCCATTTTTCTTCCACACAAAACTCAGGAAAAAAACTTGACAACCCATTGTAGCCTAAGGTACCACTGATGCCTCACTTAATGGCCACTTGAGGGGACTTCTGACCACAGGTGTGAGTAGGCTTCTCTTTTAGGGTGTTCAACTCCCCCTGGAGGGAAACTGGGCGGGGGGCGGGGGCAAGAACAAATAGATTCTCTGGAGTTAGAACATTCTTCACCATCCTGTTCCTTCCATTAAACTTACGTGTTTGCATCAGCAAAATCTGCATCACTTTGAAGTTTTGTCCTCCAATCTGATTGGACTTTAGAATTGCAATGGCATTGAAGGAAATGGTGTCCAGTTAGTGGTTAGAAATATGAAGCTGATAAGACTGTCAAAGAACACAAGTTAGGAACAGAAAGACCTCGAAGTTGTCAAAAGAGCCGATCAAAAGGCAGTGAGGAAGATGTCGCAAAGACTTTACTGTTTCCACGTCTGGTATTCGAAAAGGCCAGATTTTCTAGAAAAACAGATGTGAACACCCAGATGTTGGTAATTTTTAAGGTTCAGCTAAACTGGCAAGTAATGAGCATGTTAATGTTGCAAGAGGACTAAAATGAAAGCAGCCAACTCTATGGTGAGGCTCTACCCTGGAAGTTTCTGCTGAGGTCCCTGTGACCAGAATTTTGGTTTATATAAGCAGCACAGGGCAGAGACATGAGACCTCTAGAGAACCCACCCAGAGCTTGAAAGATGAACTAGAAAAACCAGCTCAAGTTTTAAACTCTCCAGAAACATACCTTTAGTGAGAAAACTAGCTTTCATAAACAGGGAAGGGAACCTGCCTCGGTCTTAGCCCTGGGTTGTAGTGAGAATTCTCTTTGGGGGCTAAACTGAGCTGTCAAAAGCAGGCATAAGTAGAAAATCTCCAGGTGTCTTGGGGGTAGAGTCAGGGAAAGAGGACCCAGAAGGCTTGGTAGGACATTGCTGCCATTTCTGAGCCAGCTACCAGTTCTTGGAACAGAGCCCTCCACTGGTAACAACCATCTGCTTCCATCTGGTAAGGTTGGGCCAGCCACTGTTCCAAATACCCAGAGGAATTACTGCAGGGAAGATGGTCAGCAGCCCATAGAGGTGCAGGTGCTGGCCCATGATGAAAGCTGTGGCCTCCAAGGGGAGAGGAGCTTCATGGTAAACAGAGACTCTTAGAGAGCCATTGTAACTTCAGGAAAGGCGATATAGCCACAACTGCTGGAAAGCACCCAGGAGGAGATCGGTGACTGAAGCTACAGAGGTCCAGATTCTAGTCACAGTCTCTACCAGTCCTCTCACTCCTGCTGAATTTTTCCTGTACCACTGAGAACTAAACCCCCAGAGCTGGGGTCAAGTGGGAGCCCTAGGTGATTATTCACAGTTTCCCATGCATGCACAAGTGCCCCAGGTCCTCTGAGCTTCTGCCCCAAACTCCCTTCTCCACCCACCACCGCCCCCCCCCCCGCCCCACCCCACCCCATGGCTCCCAGATTTTGGTCCATTCCCTCCTGCTACTGCTCCACCTCAGACAGTAAGCACTCTCCCACCCTCAGTGAAAAACCCACCCAGATATGGCTCATGACCCATGACCTCCCTCCATATTGACACTGCTTGCCCTTTTGAGCCTCCTAAACAGCAGAGGCTTCAAGCTACAGACCCTACTCCAGACCTTCAAGCTTTCCATTCTAATCGAGTGAACCAGCTTCACAGTTCAAAGCCAGTTACTGCGTCTGCAGCACCTTCAGGGCCCAACAGTGTGGGAGGCAATTGGCACACAGCTTTGAATGCATGAATTTGTTCTGAACTTTGACCCAGCTCATCCTCAAAAGAACACCCATGTGTTTAAGTTTTCCAAACAGATTATCCACAGTTGACTAGTGTTCATGTGGACTTGGGTTTAAGTGAAAAATAATTAACTTTCATCTCATTCCTTTCTCCTTCCCCCAGAGAGCACGGTCTTAAAGTTAGTCCTTCCCATTCATGTGCTGACATTTTCTACATGTTCACATCTAGAATTCGTTTATTACTTATATGGCTTATTTTCACTTGTTCTCCAGTTTTTATATTTAGTTATAAGTTAAGAGTATAATGTGGAGGTCACAGTATCTCCATCTCTAGTCCCTTAAGCTTTTTTCCATGAAGTGATTTTTGCCATTATTCTTGACCCCTAGAGGTCCCTAATAGAAGCAAATGCAGGTATGATCTGGAGCATACCTAGAATACAGACCTCAGAATGTACCTACAGATACAGCTTTGGAGAAGATGCTGAGAAGATACCATCAGGAGGGAACCAGCAGGGGGAGAAAAAAAAAAGTCAGACTTAGAAAGTCTACAGGTATTGAAATAAGACATTTCAGAAGTATAAGAACTTCACTGTTACACCAATGCTATAGGGGAGGTGTTATTTGTTTAGTTAGAGAAACTGGCATTGGGAAGTTAAAGGTCATGCACAGGTAAACACAGTAAGGGACGCAGAATTGGAACCAAAGTGGTTTGCCATGCTAGGTCCTCCATTGTTTAAGGACACTTGAGTTTCAACCACAATATTTTGTTGTATCCTAAGCCATGTACAGTAGTAGGAAATCTTTAGAAGGAAAAATACCAAGTATTAATGAAGACCACCAATAGTGTAACTCAAGACCAAGAATGGTCTGACATTTAAGAACCAAGTAACTCTTTCAAGTAAGTTACAGTTGTACCCAGATAGCAACTCACAGGTACCCTGGCACCACAGTGCATTCAAGGACTGGCTCTCAGCACAGCAAGTACAGCCACTAGAAGTCATGGTTTCAGTTCCCTGCAGTCAACCAACAGTCTGGAAGTAGGTGATCCTCCTTCTGACTTATCTTCAGAAGGTCAATAGTAGCCTCGTGCTACGTCATAATGCCATCATTCACCACTGAAATCACTTCATCTCATCACGTCGGCAATTTTGGCATCACATCACAGTTCACATATACAGCTCAGTAAGATTGAGAAACTACATTCACAACTTTCATTACAGTAGATTGCTCTATTTGTTCTATTTCATTGTTCATTGATAAACTAGGCACAGTAAGATCAAGCTTTAGCAGATACGTACAAACAGGAAAAATAGAGGGTTCAGTATTATCGTCCATTTCAAGCATCCACAGGGGGGGTCTTGGAACCTATCCCCCTCCGATAAGGGGCACTACTGTACGTGGCTTAGGATACAACACAAATCTGCTTAAAGTGTTAGGACGCTGAGCTTTGGGTGGGTGATAGCTCATCTATATTCTTAGCCTGACTATACTGCAGTTCAATACTCTCAAAGGGTAGCATTTACTTTTATCAATGGGGGCACTGAAGGGGTGAAGGGACTTTGCCATAGTCACATGACTGGTAAGTGTCAAAGGACTTGAAACTAAGTTGAAAAATATCGAAGTTATTTGTCTAGTAGGAGAATTTAAAAAATGTTTGCATGTTTAGTTTGATGTGCAGCAGATTCTAATGCACCTTTAAAGAAAGTGTTTAAGGTATCCTTAGACATTTCTTACTATTGAGACTTCTCAAAATTCTGTTGACTTGCAGATATTCTTATTCAAAGAATCACACTAAGTTGCAAACAAGTTATCTTAGTTATCTCCCAGTAGGGTGATGCGTTGTGCACACAGTTAAACGCATGTTGATTTATGGCCGCTATTTTCTCTCCATTTTTCCAGAGTATTCAGCCCCTCATGAGTCTGTTCTCACCTAGCAGTGTCCAAAGATCTTAATTCCCCATCCTGTACCACAGAATGTTGCTGGTAATGTACAAACATACACTTACTGAAGTCAGTGGCTAAGCTGGTTTGTAGGGGGCTTTAACCACATGGTCATAGGTGTCTTTGGTAGGTCATGGAAGTTCATGGATGTTTTAGAGGTATTTGAAGAAACTTGTTGGGGTTTGAGAGAGGCTGGAATGCTGGTTTTCCCTGACTTAAAATAGTCTGATTTCCTGCTACCCAAGTGATATTTAACGTTTCCAGGCGAAGATTGGTATTTGATAAGACGTGAGATTAAGATATACATTGTTTCTCGGGCACAACTCTGCTAGAGGACATGAACTTTACCTGTACATAGCAACTCCAGGTGGTAACAAATGCACACCAATACAAATGCACTGAGGTGGCCAGAATACCCCTTGTGGCATGATCTTTCATGGCATTTCTGAATATACATTTACACAACTTTACCAAAAGCCAAACTTGCCCAGAGAAAAAGATAGCTATTAACCAGTGTAAGTTACATTCGAAGCTCAGATTTAAGTTAAACAAAACCACCAGAACAATCTACATGTAATTTATGCACAGGGTTGGGCTATTAACAGTTACAGAGAGATCCAGCATTCTGGAGCTTCTGGAACCCTGCCCACTGCCAGTATGGACAGCCTCCAGTGATTGGGACAATTAGAATGGCCACCGTAAGTTTCCAAAACATCTGGGCTGGGGGGGTGAGTGAGCATGACTGTCGCTCTTGGAAGGCACTGCATTGTATTGTCCACCACCACTGAGCTCTTAATTTTGCAGTCCACACTTGAGGACACCAAAATGCCAGAGTTGCAGTTGACAGCAGTAGGAGGCTCCTCACCATTGTTCTGGGGGCAGAATACATAGGAGTCAGGAGTTAAGGAGTGCTTTCCTATTGTGTAACTCACAAGCTTCCAGAGGCCAATGTACCTTGGACATAGGAGTGTGGAGTAGTGAAGAGAAATGGCTTTGAAGTCAGACTGTATATGGTTAAATTGAGGAATAGTAAGGAAACGGTCCATTTTCCTGTTGCTGAGACTGCTCTTGAGAGTAAGTGGACAGTTTCTACCACATGGGTTTGTGAGGACACCCTAGAGTGCTTGATATAAACAGGACTATTAAGTTTTGTCCTAGGCTGACGCTACCAAGTTAGGTAGCTCATAGAGTCCCTTCAGGGGCACCTAGGTGGCTCAGTTGGTTAAGTGTCTGCCTTAGGCTCGGGTCATGATCTCAGGGTCCTGGGACCGAGCCCCCCGTCAGGTTCCCTGCTCAGCAGGGAGTCTGCTTCCCTTTCCCTCTGCCCTTCCCCTGCACCCCCACTCATGCTTGCTCAAATAAGTCTTTGGGGGAAAAAAAAAGGTGTAATAACTTAGGGAACTCAGGAAGTTCCTCTAAAATCCCTTCTTAAAAATTACGTTTGTAGACCCCTTTCCAGAGCCCAGAACTGCATTTGTGTGAATGGAGATAGGTGTGGAGCCATGAGCACACGCCTAGATGTTTCCTAAGCTGTCCATTTCCTCACTTTGTCTTCCTAGGGCTCCATATTTTTGAGGAACATTTACTTTGTTATGACTAGACAGTACTTCAGGTGTTTAAAACTCTTGGTAGTCATGAAGAAAAACCTGAACATTGGCATGCCTTTTCCACTAAGTTTAAGATAAGCTCATCACTGATCAAAACCAAGTTAAATTTCCAAAGATAAAGGCATCTGTTTCACATTTTCTTTTATGACTTGAAATATTTTACTGGTATGCCTATTGTGGTATAATTGTTTGAGGAGAAATGTCCGCGGTCTTCTGCTTCCCAGAACTGTAAGAACACCAAATGGGATCAGTCCGTCCTGGGGGGACAATTTGCATGTGAACAACTGATTAGTCAGCTGCTCTGTTCAGTTTTATATGAATTGCATGTCCGACAATGCCTCATATCCTATTAGGGGCCTTCCATTTCCACTTGGAGCATTTCAAGAATTTGGCAACCTGGAGTAATCTGCCTTCTAAGCATGAAGACAATGGGTAATATTTTCCATCCTTTTCCTTGATGAGCCAAAAACTCAAGGTGCAAACGGGATTAGGCCTTTAGGAGGCTTTCTGTTGTACTTCACTTAACTCTTCTCTCCGGTCCCCAGAGAGAAGAATTTGAACCATAACGAAAGGAAACAAGGCTCTTGGCATTCAAGTCCCTCCAGCTTTTCAACCTGCAATTGATATTTACTGTTCCCAGCATCATTTATTATCATCTTCACGAATTCCCTAATTTTGGCTTGTTAGTAGTATTCATCCAAGACTAACTCAAATGGCAGCCTCCAGGTGGCCTTCTCACCGTCCAAAAACCTCAGAACCAATCTTCACTGCTGTGCAGTGTTGCTACTTACGTAAACCTTAAGTCCTTCTAACCCCCTATGAATGTATGTGACAGCCTTTTTTTCCTGAGCACCCTTAATTACCTCTTTCATTGCACATTTACTCTGAGGCACCACAAGGCTCAATGTTCTAGAAGATACTTAAACCTATCATTCCCAATAAGACCTGAACTAGTAGCCACCAACAGGATTACATGAAGTCAGGGTAGAAGTTCAACTACACGGTTTGCCCTCTGTTGAGATCGGTGTTCTTGCTTACCTTATGGGCATAACCAAGCAGAAAAAGCATTTGGCTTTTCAACTATAAGAGCTTCCAGCTACTTAAAGCTTTCCTGGGGAATTCCACCACAGTGAAGACAAGCAGCAGGAATCAGCCATTTCTACACTCCATTATCCAACATCCCTACATCAATTCTTGGGACCATGGAGGTAGGCCATGGATCTTTCCAGGAGAGCCTGGAGCAGGGAATGCAGCCCACTGAAGGTCTCCAGCGATCTATGAGGGCACTCGCAATGAGACCAAGACTCACCTGCTGCCCTCAGCCAGAGACCATACACTGCTGTCTGACAGGGCTGCTCAAATGGGCAGCCTCGGCTCTGGGACTCCACTGTGTAGCCTAGATTTTTCTTGGAGCTGAGCTTTAGCCAGGTTCTTCCCACCCAATCCTGCCTTCCCTTTCACAGAAGGCAGAAGTAGAAGTTCATCAGGAAGGTGTGAAGCCTTTCATTCTTGTTGCCACCCTACTTGTTTCACAGATGCTTCCTGAGAAGTCTAATCCTATCTTGGCTCCTGCTTCTGAAGACCCGAACTGGTAAGGGAGGTAGTGGAATAGTATGAGAAGTCAGTAGAAACATTTGGGGACTCACTGCTTGGCCAGCAAGGACCACCCCACCTCGAGTGAAGCGTAGGAGAAGACCAGTCATAAGGTGATAGCACAGTTGAGTAGTAGCCTTTGTTCCCAGGAAAGTCCCGAGCCAGTGACCATTTTCAGGTATTAAATTATTGGGAGACAAGCCAAAGGGGGGGGGGGAGAAAGACTTGCATCATAAATAAGGGATTAATGTCTGAAATACATGGAAAAAAGTCCCTTCAAAATGGGCAAAGGACTGGTGTATTTCTCCAAATATACAGTCAGCAAACAACGGTGCTTAATATCCCTTATTAGGGAAATGCAAATTCAAACCACAATGAGAAACCATTTAACACCCTATTAGAATGGTCAAAACCTGATAAGGATATGGAAAAACTGGGACCCTTCTATATCTCTCGTGGGAATATAAAGTGGCACGGCCACAATGGTGAAAAGTTAGGGGATTCTTCAGAAAAGGAGTTACTGTAGGATTCTCTCCAAATATATCCTAAGGAACTGAAAGCAAGGATTCAAGTAGATACTTGTAAGCCCCTGTTTATGGCAGTATTCATCGTTAGAAGGTAGAAACCACCCAGTGTTCATCTACAGAGGAGGAAACAATGGGGTATATGCAGAATAGATTCATCCATAAGAGGGAGTTGATAAACACTGAAGAACTTTAAGGTAAATGAAATAAGCCAAACACAAAGGTACAAGCAGTGTAGGATTCTACTTATGAGGTACCAGGGTGTAGGCAAGTCCACAACCACAGAGGTTAGAGGTGACCAGAGCCGGTGAGAAGGGAATGGGCAGTTACTGCTTAATGGTTGATAAATTTTACCACAGTACACATACCACATGCATACCCCTCCACCCCCAAAGACCTAGGGAGCAGCAAGGGCAAAGAATGAAAGCCTTTGTCTACACATACTTGAAGACTTGTACACAGAGGTCCATAAAAGCATCAAGTAAAAAAAAAAAGTCCAACGGGACAATGAGTAACACTTATTGGATTTAGCAATAAAAGGAATGAACTACCAATGAATGCCACAAGGATGAACCTCTAACATAACCTGTGAGAATCCAGTTCCGGGGGGTGGGGGGGGGAGAAGGGCATGAAGCCAGAAACAAAATACCAGATTCCCACAACCCCATTTCTACGAGATGCCAAGAGACAGATCTATGTAGAAATTAGATGGTGGGAAGAGGGGATATAAAGGGCATTAGGGATCTCTTTAGGGTCATAGCTACATGGTTCTAAGTTTACTAAGTTGGGTTGTACTCTTAAGAGGTGAATTTTATGGTCAATTGTAACAAGTTGTCCTAAAAAAAAGCTTTGTGTCAAAGCCTAAGTGTTCATCTGGTGTCCCTGTCTCGGTCTCCCTAGAGACTTTGAGGTTTAGAGATGTATACCTTGTTGTGTTCCCAGTTATTACATAGGAGACCCAGGGATGTGGTGCTAGGGTGTGAGGGAAGGAAAGCAGTTTAGAATTCCATAGCCATAAGTTTGTCTCTTTATGACCCTGTGCCCTTGGGCTGTGAGCTTTAGAGGAGCTCCCCAGCACCCACTCTCCCTTGGGGGAGGCTAGCATGGGGAGACTAAAGGATGAGAGGGGGCTGGAGTTTGGATTTCCTTTCCCCTTAGTTGGCTAGGCTCTGATAAAATCGTTTCTTTGTCTTGAGGGCAGGCCTTGTTCATAGAAGGCACTGGTAGATTTCAGAATGGTTACTTTTCTTCTGTCTGCTGAAAGCACTAGGATTTTTTTTTTTTTTTTTTTTTTTTACATTTTTTGGGGGAGATACCCATACAACTGGACCCCCTGGAGTTTTAGAACTCAGCCTTGTCCACACAGCCTCCAGCAGCCAGCCACAACTGAAGGTTTCCTACTCAGATACTAGGTCCTGGGAAGGTTTCTGCAGTTTGTTCTGGTAAGTTCTCTATTTGCCACTCTCCAATTCTGGAAGCCATTTACCTGTCACCCCAAATCCCTGATAGACCAAAGAAGAGCTGGTTTTCTTAGTCGTATGCATGGGAGGAACCACTTCCAAGTGCCTTACATGATGGACCCAAGACCAGAAATCCCCACTACTCAGAACTTTGTAGACCTCTTCATTCAGGAGGAAGTGCAACTCATCCACACGAGTCCGGATTGGTTATAGATTTTTTAAAAAGTTCAGAGATGGTGGGTTAGGTCAGAGCCCCAAGTAAGGTGGCCAGTTTTTAATGCTTGGAGCCAGAGGACGGAGTTTAACAAACTGTTGCTCACCTTGAACACTGGGTAAGCCCCCTCCCTACTAAGAATACGCTGTTAGGGAAGGAGGTATTTTCCTGTGTATCTCAAAGACCTGAAGTTATGGCAACAAGAACTATCACGGCTCAGTAGCCCTGGCCATAGGCTTCAGGAGGAACAAGAACGTTACAGGACGTTGGCTGATGAGCTGCCAAAGGCATTCTCCATGCACGGCTAGGCCTAGGATAGAGCACAAGTACATGGTGTTCAGCCCTCTAGAGAAATGGTTCCCAGAGATTCTAACATAACTACCTGATCCAACAGCCACTGGTCCAATGGAAGGAAGAAGGGTAGAAGCTTGGACCTCATATTTAGACACCTTTGAATGGATGACCTCACCATATTTGGGGTCAGCTGAAGCATTGCATTACAGTTGAATTTCTTAGATATTTCAACAAAAAGAGGCCCTAAGCCACGTGAGAATGCTGGGGCTAGGTGTTCATGTTATCTTTTCTTGCTATAGCTGGCAAAAACACTAAAGCTGGAATAGATCTTGTCCTTCAAACCTCAGTGGGCCTGCCACTCAACCATCAGCTGAATAGCAGCTAAGGCTGGAGTTGCTCACCCAACAACATCAGCTCAGGAGGGAAGCTTGGGCAGGCATGCAGGAACTGGGGTGGCCTGCCAGAGCTCTAGATTGTGGAAGCATTTTGCCTATTTTGTTTGAAACAGCTTCTAGGCTCTATGCTCAATGATGCAACACAATCATGGAGTCTTCTAGAGCTCTGCAGTTGTGCCATACATAGGCCTTCTCTAGGCAGCAGTATTAAAAAGCTCTAGGGACTACCTCTAAATATTTAGTTGTGATAGACCCGATTGTGTTCGAAGTTCAAAGTCACTAAACAAACACCAATTCTGAGTGTCTGATGCAGAGTAACAAGGCAAGGCATTCCTTTTCACTGCAGAGCTCAGCTTAATGGATAGGATTAGATATAACAGGTATACCAGACACGTGGTTGCTTCACCTACATTCAACAAAAGCCCCAAAGCGGTTTTCTCATTTTACAGAAGTCTAGATTCACCTCGAGTCACATACTTGGAGTTACATGGAGATCAACTGCAAAGCCCATACCTCTACCCCTAGCCTTCAGTGACCACAGGAAGGCTGACGTAGCCACATCGGATCTAGATGCCAAGAAGGGGAGGATGCCAGGGAGAAGCATCAGAAAGCTTCATAACCCAAGGCAATAGCCTGCCCTGAGGCACAGGTTTTCAGAGTTTATAGCTCCTTCAGGGTAACAGGACTAGCTTCTAGGCTGGAGCCAACTATATACAATGAAAACAAAGTGGGGCCAGGGTTCTAAAGACAGATGAAAGCATTTTATCACCAGGAGGTGAAGACCGCTTTAGCACGAAGCTCGCAAGAACAGTTGCCAATACTCCAGTTCCAGATAATAGAAGTCTTTCACCTTTAAAGGGGAGGTCAAGTTGTCCCCATACTTCAGCCTCATTCTTCAAACCATATTCTTAGTTCCTACCTGGTCTGTGCCGAGGTAAGTTCTACCCAACCTCCAAGACCCAATTACGAGTTCACCACTTCTGTGGCTTGGCTTACCCAGAGCTTTTCTTCAGTCTTTTAATGTAATCAAGAGCTAATGTATTTACACCAAGATCAAGATCGCAGAATGATTTGACATGCTCCTGGGAAGTGCTCTACTCAGTGCTGGGGGTGAGAGGGGGTGAAATCTGTAGCCATTTTATGTGATTAGACGCTTCCCCAGGCAACTTTCTACAGTTTAACAATATTGAAGAGCTTTGAATGTTTAGTTCTAGGTTACTGTTGCAAGAAGTCAACCCGAACACTTTTTCCAAAAATCCTTATAGGTTTTCCTTCCCCCACTCCTCCACCAGCTAAAGAGGCTTACTTGCTGTGACTACAACACAGATGTCCCTTATTTGCTAGATAACCACCTCCATACAATCATCTGTTCACCTTAAAAACCTTCCTACGGTGATAAGGGACTGGTTTCCACAGAGGTCTATAAACTTGTTATAAGTCTTCTAACACCTCGGTCATGAGAATCGATTCAGTCCTTCTCAAATAGTTTTACCAGCTGGTCACCCTAACTCTGCTTGGCAGAAATAAATCACTGGATTCGGAGAGCTTTTGGTAGGAGCTCTGCACAGACTCCAGGTTCCAAAGTGGGGAAATCAACTTCCTTCTCAGCTGACACTAGCTATCAGGACCACCTAAAGGACTTAACCCCCCACCCCCAAGTTATGCTCCTTTGTCTTGGGGCTTTAGATTCCTGAACTACCATTTCTCAAACAGATTGAGCAATGCTGCCCACAAGACTATAGGCTGAACTGCTTGCCTCTGTATTTTGATTAGGCTTGTGCAATTGCCTGGGGTCACAGATGATGAATGCGCTTGGAGGCCCCCCTACTGAAAGGGTTGCTGGGGAGCTGCAGCACCCCTACCAGTTGCAGCGGGGGAGGGGGTGCTCTTTACGACTCCAGCAGAGCTACCAGCTGCTAGGAAAAGCCACGATTTTAGGAACTTGGTTAGGTGCCTGAGCTTTTAGGATCAAAGGTAGAGGAGTGCCCTAAGGATATGCAAGTTGCATAGTTCGCTCTTAAGATCTGGTGAGTACGCATGGAAGCGGCCTCTATATGTGCCTAGCAGGTGCCTACCACCAAATGCTTGTGTCTGTGTTTCTGGATAGACCTGCCATTCCATGGTTTCCATTTAGTCACGGAAGTTTGCATTGAACTTAGAAGACCAACAAAGCCAAATCTGACCCCTTTACAGGCCATCTGGATTTTACAGCTTAGTATCTTCATTGAATAAAGTCTGATGAAATTAATAGCAGGCTTCCTGCTCAAAGGTGCTCAACCCTTTCCCTTCTCTCTCCCTGAAACAGTCGTCAAGTGTAGCTTATTCTGCTTCTCTCTACTCAGCGGGTACTTGGCCATTGATTACTATTGCATAAGAATGGATCCCAGTAGCTTGTTAGCATCAGCCTCGCATTTTATCTGACCAAGACTTCAGCACAGCTGAGCCCTTAAAGCGGTGTGGTTACTCACAATTCAGCTGGAGCTCTCACTTGCTCCGTACTTGGGAAACACTAGCCCTGGGAAGAGAATGCCCCAGAAAGACCTGCTTGGCTCCATGCCTATGCCACGGTCTTAAGTTTGCTTTGAGGATCCCCAGTACAGGGGAGCAGAGCTCCATGAAGAGCCCTGTAGTTGGAAACAACCTTCCCACGCAAGGAGCGGCCAGGCCCTCCCACAAATTTCTTCTAAGCTGAAGGCCAGCACAATTGACCGGTTTCTGGATTCAACTCTTAGAAAAGGGAGTCTGACCTTTCCCTCCCATTGTCAGAGTATCAGCAATGGCCAGGGCAGCTCACTTAGGAAGGCCTCGGAAGCAGCAGAGCTTCTACTAGAGGACACGGTGAACACAGACAGCCCGCCCATCTGTAGGGGATTGGGAAGGAGCTCCCGCAGCCTCCCCGCTCCCTGGCGGTGGGTTAGGCAATGTCTGAGAGGAAAAGGCAGCTCAACTGTGCAGTCCCCCCAATGCTTAGAGAACGGCCTTACTCAGAACTAGAGCAGACCGAGGAAGTGAGAAAATTCCAGAGAAGCCAAAGTGAAAAGAGAAGCATCCTTCCAGGGCAATGGTCTTCCAAGACCTGGAGGAAGGACTGACGAAAAGTTCTTGCAGAAAAAAAGGGAAAAAAAGCCGATGCCCCTCCCTTCCCCTTTCTCCAGCTCTCCTCTGCCCCAACCACCATCTGAACCCAAGTCTTCAAACCTACAAGGAGGGCAGAAAGCCATGCTGCCCCCCCCCCCCCCAAACCCCCAACAAACCCCCCCCCCCCCCCCCCCCCCCACCCCCCCCCCCCCCCCCACCAAAAAACCAACCTACAAGGAGGACAGAAAGCCCTCCCCCCCCCCCCCCCGCAAAAGCAGCAAACAACCTGCCGCCACCACCAACATCAAAACCCCTCCTCAGAGCTGTGGGCGCCCAACCTCCTCTTTTAAAGGCCAGCATGACTGGCGCATGCTCACTGGGAAATGGCGCTGCAAGAGCCAGGGGAGAAACACCTGTCTTCCCATCCCTCCTCTCCCGCCCACTTCAAGGCACCTGCCGGCTCGAGGAAGAAAACGGAAAGGTGGGTGTAGCATAGGGAGTAGCTTCATCTGGTGGGTTCATTGTGCACAGCCGTGCCTCCCCTAGCCCCCGTTTCCCCTTTCCTTCCAGTCCTCCTCAGCGTTTGTGGTACAGAGTGTCTGGGGCTGGGTGCTTCTCAAAGACTAGCTCTGAGGACCTTAGCAGTATTTTACCAAAGGAATGCAAGAATTCTCCTATGGGCATCTTCCCTCATGGATAGGGCTGCCTGATTTAACAAATAAAAGGACAGGGCACACAGTAACATTTGAATTTCAGATAATCAACAAATACTTTTGTAGTACACGTACGCTGCATTTAAGCTGCACTGTCCTATTTAGGATACATCTGCATTGTGAAATGATTTGTTGTTTATCCGGAATTCAAATGTAACTGGGCATCCCATACTTGATCCGGCAGTGCTCCTCATGGGACTCCAGACCACGCAGAATATTCCCCCCTCACTGATTGCTGGTTAAGTTCTTTGCAATGATAATGAAGAAAACAAGAAGACCCATTGCTGCTACCCTATTGCACCTGAAACTTGGAACCACCAAATAGACCCTGGTCTGTCCTGCCCTGCAGAGTTCCGCTCATATTCAGCAGGCTCTGGAGAGTAGTCCAAAGCGTGAAGCTGCCCCCCGAGGAAGAATTTGGTGTTAAACTTCCTGTGTGACTTGGAATAGAGTTAGTCTTCTCTGTGGTTATTAACCCCCCAAATGTGAATGATAAATTCACTAATAATGGTACTCTTCACTGAGCCAGGCACTTCATCGATGTTATTTCTAGTTCTTCCAACAATGCTGCTTGTTGGGCATGATGATCTTTATTTTACAGATTTATATTTTACAGAACTCAGAGAAACCAAGGGCCCAGGGATAAGAGTTCGGACTTAAACCCAGACCCATTCGATTATAAATCCTGAGATCTTTTCAGTTCTAATTCCACTTCTCTGGGTTTTCCTGGGTTGTTCATTCATGTTTGTTAGATTGGTTGTTTATAATTAGGTAAGACAGACACATAATACAAAAATGAAACGGTCTAAAAAGGTGAAAAACAAGACTCTCTTCCTTGCTTGTCTTCTATCCACTCAGTTCTCCTCCCCAGAGATAGTCAGCGAGTGAATAGATTTCAGAGTCTGTCCGTTTTCTTTTCCACACAGGTGGACTTCTATGCACATTTTTCTGCACTTCCTTCCCCTTTCCTTCACTTAATATGTGCTGGAGATCTCTCCATTCCAGTAAATGTAAAAGTGTCTTATTTTAATCGCTGCATATTATTCCACGGTGTGGATGTACTCTAATTTTACCAGTGCTTTATAGAGGAAACTTCTGCTTCTTTTCTATCATTTGCCCTTTTTACAAACAATGCTGTGATAAATACCTTTCTACAAGCTTGTATTTGTGTTCTCCAGGGGATGCCTATTTAGGAATGGAATCCCTTGATCAAAGGATATATATACATTATAAACTTCTAGAGATGTTGCCAAATTGGAGTGGGGGTGAGGCAGTTTACGCTCCTCTTGGCAATAGGTCAGATTACCTCTTGGCCCCCAGTATTCATTGCCCAAGTTTGTGATCTCTGTCAATTTGATAGGTGAAAACAGTGTCTCATGATTTTCATTTGCATTTATTTTATTATAAATGTGACTGCAGATGTTTTCCTGTGGTTCAGCCTTTTTCATTTTTTTTTCTTTCTTCCTTTGTTTTTTTTTTGTCTTGTTTTGGTTTGGTTTCGGTTTTGGGGTTTTTTTTTTTTTTTTTTTTAATTTTTCTTCTGAGTTGTCTGGGGTCTCAAATGAAGACAACTCATGAGTAAATTCTTGTGTTCAGTTGGTAAAATAATGCCAAGTTGTCAGACCTCTTCTTATTAATGTGTCACAACATAGTTTCAAAAAAAAAATTGCCTTCTTCCTGTGATTTGAGTTTCAAATACTTGTAGATTGTCTTTCAACTTTGTGCATAGCATTTTTTCTAATGCACAGTGTTTACTTTTTATGTAGTTGGATTTATGGCCTCAGAATTTGATGTCAAACTTAGACTTTCTCTGCTTCAAGGTTATAAAACAAATTCTCTAATGTTTTTTGTCCTATACTCCCATTTTTTAAGTATTTAAATATTTTGACTGATCAGAAATGTGTTTATCTGTCATCTGGAACTCAAATGTTTTCTTCCAGGTCTGTAGTGTCCTATTGACCTCTTATGGTAGATTATTTTACTGTTCCAGATTATTTGCTCCCTACCTCTCCATAAGAGGATTTTATATCTTTTCTTGTGGACCTGTAGTGCCTTGCATCTGGGGAAGGAGTCAACATCCCTCCCCACTGATGTGTACTTGGCAAATGGTCACCAATGTTTTTGAAAACTGAGATCATGTTGCAGGTTGTTTTTTTTTTTTTTTTTTTTGCTTGAAGGAACATCATGGATTTTTATCAGCCCTCTTGTTCTTTTCCCTTTGCCACAAGAATGGCATGTCCCAAATAAAAGCTATTCCTTCAGCCTAGATCCACAGCCACTAAGAAGTAATGTGAACGGGGAATAAATGTTTACTGTTGTAAACTACTGAGACTTTAGGGTTGTTGTTACCTCAGCAATGCTGACTAATTCACATTTTTAGTTGTATCTATGTTTAACCCTTGTGTCGTAATGTATAACATACATTCAAAAAAGGAAACAAGACAACTGTTCGCTGCCATAAATTACCACTAAGTTAAACCCCACATTAACACCACTACCCAGGTCAAGAAGTGAGACATTGCCAGCCCTCAATGATGAGATTGTGCCCTTTCCCCATTGTTAGGGGTTGAATTGTGACCCCCCCGTCAATTTCATATGTTGAAGTCCTAATCCCCAGTACTTCAGAATGTGACTGTGTTTGGAGATGGGAGTCTTTACAGAGGTAATTAAGTTAAAATGAGGTCAAATGGGTGGGCCCCAATTCGATATGACTGGTGTCCTTATAAGAAGAGGTAGTTAGGACAAAAATAGGTACAGAGGAAACCAGGCAAAGATACTGGGAGATGACCACCATCCACAAGCCAAGGAGAAAGGCCTCAGGAGAAACCAACCCTGCTGACACCTTGATCTCAGAATTCTAAACTCCAGAATTGTGACAAAATAAATTTCTGTTGTTTAAACCACCCAGTCTTTGGTGTTTTCTTAGCAGCCCTCAAAAACTAACACACCCATTATAGTGAGTTTCTTGCTACCTGTTAGCAACAACCTCTTCTACTTACTTTCATACTTACTTCCATCACTTTAGTGTGTTGTTTAACTTATTTTCATGGAAATATAATCCTACAGTGCATTTGTGTGTGTGTGTGCACATGCATGCATGTATGTGTTTGGCTTCTTGTGCTCAAGATTATGTTTGTGAGATTCACCAGTTTCTTTACTATAAAAATATTCTACCATGCATTAACCTATTCTCTTATTAATGCCAGACATCCTCCTGTTTGTGGACTTTTGGGTTGTTTCCAATCTGGGACTATTGTGAATAATACTGCTATAAAATTCTTGAACACATCTCTTGGTGCTTATTTGCACGCATTTCTATTGCATATATACTCAAACAGAATTGCTGGATTATAGGGTACTTTAGTAGACAATATCAAATACTTTCAAAACGGTTTTAATAATTTATATTTCCACCAGAAATTTGGGAGAGTCTCTGATATTCTACAATCTTGTCAATATTTGTTATTGTCAGACTTGTTAATTTTTTCATTCAAGAATATAAAATAGTTTCTCATTATGGTTTAATTTTGTATTTCTGTGATTACAGATGAGGTTAAGTACCTTTTCATGTATTATTAATTAATTTAATGTATTCTAATTGGTCATTAGGATATCCTAATCCACAAAGTCTTTTTTCTTTTTTTTATTATGTTATGTTAGTTTTTGATGCAGTGTTCCATGATTCATTGTTTGTGTATATCACCCAGTGCTCCATGCAGAATGTGCCCTCTTTAATACCCATCACCAGGTTAACCCATCCCCCCACCCCCTCCCCTCTAGAACCCTCAGTTTGTTTCTCAGACTCCATAGTCTCTCATGGTTTGTCTCCCCCTCCAATTTCCCCCCCTTCATTTTTCCTCTCCTGCTATCTTCTTCTTCTTTTTTTTTTTCTTAACATATAATGTATTATTTGTTTCAGAGGTACAGGTCTGTGATTCAACAGTCTTGCACACTTCACAGCGCTCACCATAGCACATACCCTCCCCAATGTCTATCACCCAGCCACCCCATCCCTCCCACCCCCCACCACTCCAGCAACCCTCAGTTTGTTTCCTGAGATGAAGAATTCCTCATATGCAAAGTCTTTTTTAATACTTTCATGTTTCTACTGGATTGTTAGTATTTTTCTTACTAATTTGTAGATGTCCTTTATGTATTGTGAAAGTGAGCCCTTTGTTGGTTATTATGCCATAAATATATTCTTCCAGTCAGAAAGCGTAAACTTATCCCTACCTTACATCATATTCAAAAATCACTTCCAGATAGAAGTGGGTGTATTTACACTCAGTGGGTATAAATAAAAAAACAAAACAATACAACTCTTGGAAGATAATATGAAATAATATCTTTATGACTCTGAAGTAGAGAGAGTCTTCTTAAGTAGGGTCCAAAAAATAGACTGATACATTTGATCACAACAATATTAAGATACGGTTCACCCAAAATCTCCATTTAGAGGTTGAAAAGGCAAGCTCACAAAAAGGAAGTGATATTTTTAGAGGTGTTTAAGTGATTTAAGTCATTTTTGTTATCAGAAGTTAATGGATAATATTTAAAGTTGATTGCTTGAGAAATAATAAAACAAGTATTATTTAAGGACTGAAAAACAGAAGCACATAATAGGTCACTGTTTCTGGGAGTGGGACTGGAAGTGAGGATGGGTGAGAAAGATATGGAGAAAAGAACTCTTGGTTTTTATTATCATCCCTCTGTGGTATTTGATTTGTTAATTATGTGCATGTATTACTTTGATTTTTTAAAAGGACACTCTGTAAAATAAGAAGAAAAAAGATATAGTATTTCTTAAACTCTAACTGAAGGACCTCTGGAATGAAAAATGAAGACACCTACCAGAAATACAGGCACTCCCTTAAAACTGCAATGACAAACTCAAAAATGCTTTCAGGGATTTTGTATTTTATAATACAAATCACCAGAACTTTGTATTCTTCCTCACAAAATATTTCCATGTTAATTTAATGTGAAACAGTCTTTCATTTAAAGTACTTACACAGTCATTCAAATTTTCAGGTAAATTTCATGCTCGGGGAGATCCAGCTTCAAGTAGCCTCAGGACACCCCTGTGACCCCCTTGTTGCATGGGGATGTAAGTAACCCAGTTTGAGAAGGATATTTCTAACTTGTTAATGCTGCCATAATGGCTAAATATACTATAGCTTCCAGATGCATCTACTTCAGATGTTAGATAGGGAGCACAGGGTAGTGTAATGGAAACAATATTCATTTTGCAATCTGAAGATTTGAGTTCAGCCCATGACCTTCCTTGGGGCCAGCCACTTTAACCGCCTCAACTGTAAAACAAGCCTGGTAAATAATGATTTTGCCTACTACCCCACAAAGTTGTTCTATGGCTTGTGTGAGAAATTATTTTGTAAACCACATAACGATTGTCTTCCAGAGTATTGGCAGAAAACTCCTATGTCAACTATGAATGCCAACATTTTAAACATAAGTTGGGTACCAGGATACATATTAGGGTCTTTAAAGCTTCTCTGTGTCTCCTACTTCAGGGAGTTTGCATCTGACTGGGAGACGTTTACAGCATCTGCTCCCTATCAGGCTACATGCTAGGAACTATCAGTATACAGTTGATCCTTGAAAAACACGGGTGTGAACTGCATGGATCCACTTGCATGTGGATTTTTTTTCAATAAATACAACACAGTACTGTTAATGTATTTTCTCTTATGATTTTCCTAATAACATTTTTTCTCTACTTTAAGAATACAGTATATTATATATGTAGCATACAAAATAGGTGTTACTCAACTGATATTGGTAAGGCTTCCAGTCTACAGTAATCTATTAATAGTAAAATTTGGGGGGAGTTAAAAGTTATCTTTGGATTTTTGACTGTGCAGGGGATCGGTACCCCAAGCCCCCACATTGTTCAAGGGTCAACTGTACAAAGAGGAATCCCTGTCCTCAAGTAATGTACATCTAGAAATCTGTATTACAGACTTAGGATAAATGCCTTTCACATGAGCATGCGTGTTGCATATTTTTCTGGTTGTGTTACCTTGGTGAAGTCATTTCCCTTTCTGGGGCTTCCATTTCCTTATCTATGAAATGACTGTGCTGGGACTTTGCATATATCTAGAATTTATTGATTTCCAATATTCTATATTTACCAGGACTCTTTAATGTTTTTTTAAACAATGTGCAGTAATTATGGACTGAGTACCTACTTCATACTCAATAGAGGAGTCAGGGTTCAACCAGGAAGCTTTCAATATTGAGCACA
Source organism: Neomonachus schauinslandi (assembly GCF_002201575.2). Classification (NCBI taxonomy): domain Eukaryota; kingdom Metazoa; phylum Chordata; class Mammalia; order Carnivora; family Phocidae; genus Neomonachus; species Neomonachus schauinslandi. Next base: position 43,892,645 of record NC_058406.1, read on the forward strand.
GAAGAAACTGGTTGCACTGGTGAAAGAAGAGGTGAGAAGCCAAGAGATCAGCAATAGCAGGAAAATGCTGTTGGCTGGAGGGAGGGATGTTTCCAGAGCCCCATGGTCAGGGTCACCTGGGCAGAGATGGAACCAGACAGGCTTGTCTGGGGGCCAGAGAGCAGACACGGCCAGGGCCAGAGACACGGTTCACCTGGATTTTTTTCTCTCCTCTGCCTCTTATCTCTGACTTGTACCTCCCAGGGCCCAACCCAGCCAGAACTTTCTAACCAGGAGCCTGGGAAATGCGGGGTCATCCCTAGGACACAAAGCAAAGCAGGGAAAGTGTGAAGAATAGACCTGAGTACAACAAACAGCACACAGACTGGCCTCCCTCAGCACGAGCTCAGTACTCCTCATGGAATGTTCGATATATCGGAGAAGACCAAGGGCCTATCGACTGAGCAACAAAAGCTAAAATGATGGTAGTCCTATTGTTTTGTTCATATATGTTATCTGCAACCCAGAAATTATCATCTTCATTTTTCAAATGAAGAACCCGGTTCAGAGAGCTAACTTGCCCAAATTCACAGAGCAAGTAAAAGTGAAGGAAAATTCGAACCTAGAACCACCTGCCTCCAAAGGATATAATCTTTCTTCTGTACACATTAAGAGTTACAAGTCCAGAGAGCTAACTTGCCCAAATTCACAGAGCAAGTAAAAGTGAAGGAAAATTCGAACCCAGAACCACCTGCCTCCAAAGGATGTAATCTTCCTTCTGTACACATTAAGAGTTACCAGTTCTCAGTAAGCAGGGTATTTAGCGAGCAGCAGAGTCTCTATTTCGTCCTCTGAGAAACAGGATTTGGAACAGCTCCAAATAGGAATTCCAATAGGAATCCTTTATCAGTATAGGCTGGCATTGTCTAGGAAGATTTTTGTAGAAAAAGTAGGGCTTTGGGGGGCGTGGATCTTGAAGGATATGTAGGACTCACGGAGAAAGAATATGAATACAATTCCTTTTGTTTTTCTCTCTCTGAGCAATTCCTTCTCTCTGCAGATTTGAATTCGGTTTTGAGCAATGAAACATGATATTGCTTACAGGGACCCTAATGAGCTCTCTTGGTCTGTGCTAAGGGTATGTAAAGCAGTTGTCACCTCACACAGCTCTGGGGTCTCAGGGGCACACAGAGAGTGTCTGAATCCACCTTCCATCCCTACTGCCTTGTGCCCTAACTGAAAGGTACCTGAATGTTTGACATTAGCGCTCCTGGGCAACTAGATCTCTATTGGCCATACATCTGAGAACTCTCAGGAACACTGTTTATTCCTTGAGAAATCTGGAATGAATTAGGCTGAATAAATTGGCTCTCAACTTGGCTGTTTCAGATGGCAGCAAAGGAATAACATATGCTGCTCCCCTTCTTTTTTTTTTTTTTTAATGGAAGGGGAAATGAAAACACACCCATATCCACACAAAAATTAGATTTGGTCAAATCATGCTCCACTTCTCCAGCAAGTGGAAACCTTTGATCAGAATATTTGGGTGTCTCCAAAGAAAGGTAGGATAGCTAGAAGCCTGGGGAATCCATTGTCACGCAGGTCTGCAGCCTGGGCAGCATGAATCTCGGCGAACTGGGGTGGCTACGGAGCCAGCCTGGAGCGGAGTTGCTGGGGCTACTGAGCAGTAAGCAAACACAACAAAGAATTTTCATGCCCTAACCCTTACCTTTCTCCTCATCGCCAACTGTTCATCAAAAAGAAAGCCACATGGAGACTTTGAAACATTATTCAGAAAAAAAAAAAAATAGAAGGGGGAAAAAAGGGGGAAATAATCTGAGCATAATCAAGCATGATTATACCTGACACATACATTATTTGAACTGCTCGGTCTCAGCTTCCAAATAGTGCTAACAATGACGGGTGGTACTTTTGAGCCCTGTGCGGGGTTCTTAGCCTATATTATTACCTCACTTCTATGTAACAATAGTTTCATAACCAAAGGACTATTATCCTCAGGATATAGGGGGTAAAGCTGAGCCTTACAGAGCTGAAGTAGAGGAAAGGAGCCAGATTCCAACATTAAGTCTAACTGTGTGGTGCATCTTTTAATCATTATATCATCCTCCATGTGATGAGCATGGAGGGGTGCTGCCCAGATCCCCCTTCAAGAAAGGATTTGTTGCCCAGCTGCAGGGGGTGCTGTCAGCCCCTGGAGGGCTCATCTCAGCTGCACAGCAGGACCTCACCTGAGAGCAAACCTTTCCCAGGGTGGCTGGCATCCAATGACGAAGGGGCAGTTCTAGACACATGGTCACCGGGTGTCCCACGGTCAGGCTGCCTTTCCTGTCACATGCTGTGTAGCCAGAGCATTTTTCCCAGTTGTGAAATGTGATGCCTTTAGAATGTGAAGAATCCTGCCAACCAAGTATTTGTGTATAAGTGTGTGCATGTATACATACATACATACATGTATTTATATTTATATATACAATGGAATATTATTCAGCCTTGAAAAAGGAATCCTGCCATTTGCAACAACATGGATGGACCTTGAGGGCAGTATACTAATTGAAATAAGCCAGCAGAGAAAGACAAATACTGCATGGTATCATTTATATGGAACCTTTATTAAAAAAACGTCAAACTCATAAAAACCGAGAGTGGAAAAGTGGTTGCCAGGGGTTGGGGGTGGGGGTGGAGGAAACAGGAAGTGGTTGGTAAAACAGTACACACTTTCAGCTATAAGATGAATGAATTCTGAGGATCTAATGTATAACATGGTAACTACAGTTGCTAACACTGTATTATATAACTAAAATTTGCTGAGAGAGAACTTAAACCTTCTCAGTTAAAAAAAATAATAAATGCATGAGGTGGTGGATATGGTTATTAACTAGATGGGAGGAATCCTTTGATCATGTAGACACACATCAAATGTACACTTTAAATATCTTACAATTTTATTTATCAATTATACCTCAATAAAGCTGAAAAACAGTCTTCAAAAATTTTAAAAATAAATGTGCATTTTTCCACATTTATTTTTAGAATTTTTGAAGACTGTTTCCAAAGGCTAGTGAAACAAAAGCAAAAATGAACTTTTGGGACTTCATCAAGATAAAAAGCTTCTGCACAGCAAAGGAAACAGTCAACAAAACAAAGAGGCAACCCACGGAATGGGAGAAGATATTTGCAAATGACACTACAGATAAAGGGCTGGTATCCAAGATCTATAAAGAACTTCTCAAACTCAACACCCAAAAAACAAATAATCAAGTCAAAAAATGTGCAGAAGACATGAAGAGACATTTCTCTGAAGAAGACATACAAATGGCTAACAGACACATGAAAAAATGTTCATCATCATTAGCCATCAGGGAAATTAAAATCAAAACCACATTGAGATACCACCTTACACCAGTTAGAATGGTAAAAATTGACAGGGCAAGAAACAACAAATGTTGGAGAAGTTGTGGAGAAAGGGGAACCCTCTTACACTGTTGATGGGAATGCAAGTTGGTACAGCCACTTTGGAAAACAGTGTGGAGGTTCCTCAAAAAATTAAAAATAGAGCTACCCTATGACCCAGCAATTGCACTACTGGGTATTTACCCCAAAGACACAGATGTAGTGAAAAGAAGGGCCATATGCACCCCAGTGTTCATAGCAGCAATGTCCGCAATAGCCAAACTGGAAAGAGTTGAGATGCCCTTCAACAGACGAATGGATAAAGAAGGAAAGGATGAATACCCAGCTTCTACATCAACATGGAAGGGACTGGAGGAGATTATGCTAAGTGAAATAAGTCAAGCAGAGAAAGTCAATTATCATATGGTTTCACTTATTTGTGGAACACAAGGAATAGAATGCAGGACATTAGGAGAAAAAAGGGAAAAATGAGGGGGTGGGAACTGGAGGGAGAGATGAACCATGAGAGACTATGGACTCTGAGAAACAAACTGAGGGTTTTAGAGGGGAGGGGGTGGGGGGATGGGCTAGCCTGGTGATGGGTATTAAGGAGGGCACGTATTGAATGGAGCACTGGGTGTTACACGAAAACAATGAATCGTGGATCACCACATCAAAACTAATGATGATAGCATAAAAAATAAAATAAAATAAAATGCATAAATCTTTAAAAAAGCATATATGTAAAAACGAAGGCCAGTTCAGACTGAAGACTGGTTCCAGATTTGAACTTTTGTACTAAAATCAAATTGCTTTATGGCTATATTTCTACTTTGATATAAAGATGACAAAGGAAAAAAAAAACCTTTCTTTTTTTTTTAATTATGTTCAATTAGCCAACATACAGTAAGTACATCATTAGTGTTTGATGTAGTGTTCAGTGATTCATCAGTTGCATATAACACCCAGTGCTCATTACATCATGTGCCCTCCTTAATACCCATCACCCTGTTACTCTGTCCCTCCACCCCCTTCCCTTCTGTAACCCTCAGTTTGTTTCCCTGGAGTCCAGAGCCTCTCATGAAAAACCTTTTTTCTTAGTTGTCTTTTACTAGGTAGTCCTGAGTGTCACTGAGAAGGGGGGACTTCCCCAGGGTCACCTCAAGAAGATGGGACTTCATGACACGAACATTTGTTTACTATCTGTTTTCTCCACTTACCTTCAGGGTCCCTTAGGTGAAGCCCCCATCTACCCTATTCACCTCTTTATCACCATGCCTCACACAGCGTCTGGCAATATTAGCTAATTTCTTTATTATGCAACAGTTGCTGGACAAGCGAGCGAGAGATGCATGGATTAATATATTCCATTACAACAAATTTAGATTCTTAGTCATTCATTGCCTCGTCGATGTCTTCTCTCTCTCAGTCAGATTTTTCCCTCCTCAGCCCTGTGAAGTGGAAGAAACCCAGGAGGATGTAACCTTTCCCTCAGAAAGCCACAAGAGGAAGGAATACATTAGATGTGAGCAGCTGGGCATCCTGCCACCTCAGGACTTCTGTAACATTTTAATGAGACAGACCTTTATCTATTTCCTTTGCCCCACCCACCTCCCTCCCATATCATATGTCCCTATTGAATCTCATTCTCAACAGCACCTGATGCTGGCTTTTACATCTGAGCAGAAACAAAGAGTGACCTTTTCCAAGCTTCCTAGGTTGGACGCTGCCCATAGAGTGAATTTTGTGAGTTGCTCTCAGCCTCTGGAGGTACTGAGTCATTGTTTCCTTTCCGGGCAACTTCTAAATCATGAGCTTCGTCTTCTCAGAAAACTTACAGCTCTTCATCTTATCCTCTCATTTGATCTCCCAAATGATCCTATGAGGTAAGAGACCAGATGTCATGCATGGAAAGATCAGTGAACCAGGAAATCAGAAGACAAGGATTTTCATTTCTCTCTACTATTTATTAGCTGTGTGATCTTAGGCAATTCTCATGATACTCATAAAAATAAATGGGTTTTATGAGACTCAACACTTGACAGACATTTAATCAGAGTCCTTTATGTGCATGGTTCTAGACGCTGGAGGTACAGTGGGACATAAGACAGGTCATTTCTCTTTTTTCACAGAACTTTCATTCTAGTGGGGTATAGACAGATGAGACACAGCAAATAGATACGAGAATTTGGGGTACTAATAAAAGCTAGTGAGACAATAAAGTGATGTGTTAAACAGTGACCAGTGGAAGCTGTTTGGATTGGGAGGTCAGAGAAAGCCTCCACTGCACAAGAGGTGAAATTTTTCCAGATCTGAAAGACAGGGAAGGAGTCGGCAGGATGAAGATGCAGACGAAGAGCTTTCCAGGCAGAGGGAACAGGTATTCAGAGCTGGTTACAGAAGTTCTAAGAGGATGGGAGCACAGCTGTCCCTCACAGTTCTTACCATGGGTGGCTCTCATTTTATAGATGATGTTCTTAGGGCCAGAGCAGTGGAGCAACTTGCTCAAGAGTAAATGTTGAGTTTTTGTGAGGGCGTGCATTCAGACTCATATCTTCAGACTCTTAAAGAGAATATGCTTCACCATTTAAATTCTTAGACCTTTAATTCAGACCCTCATGATCCTACCCCTGGATTATTTCAGTAGACTCCTAATGGGTCACTCAGCATCCATGCCCATCTCCTCCTCTCATCCTCAACCCAACCCCACATCCCCTTCCATATTGAAGATGGCCAGAATTATGTCTCCAATACACGAGTCTAAGCGCGTCTCCCTTCGTTTTCCTTTAAACACCTCTTGCCAGCAGCCTCAGGATAAATTCCAAGCTGTCCCACTCTTTATTTAATCTATTCGCAACAATTCCAACCCCATCTCCTACCACCATCCTTCTTCACCTCGTCCCTTTAGCCCCGGCAAATGAAATGCCATTTTGTGCCCCTCCCCAACACACTCTTCTCTTTCATTGGTAAATGCCAGTCATCTTACGATTACTCACAGAATGAATGTGCATCCCTCCTTTATCTATGTCAGCATAGCACTTCTACTCTGTTCGAGTAGTTTCCGTATCTATTTCAATGCTTCATTTACTTGCCCCACTAGATCATGAGATCTGAGAGGGCAGAAAACACATTGTATTTCTTTTTGTGTCCCTAGTGTTCATCTCTCCTTCACTTTTTTCTTTTTTGACCCATGGTTTATTTTAGAAGTGCAGTGTTTGATTTCCAAATAGTTGGGGATTATGTAACTGATAATCTTATGCTATTTTTTTTTTTAAAGATTTTATTTATTTGTCAGAGAGAGAGAGCACAAGCAGAGGGAGTGGCAGAGGGAGAAGCAGGCTCCCCGAGGAGCAGGGAGCCTGATGCGGGACTCGATCCCAGGACCCTGGGATCATGACCTGAGCCGAAGGCAGACGCTTAACGACTGAGCCACCCAGGCGTCCCAATAATCTTATGCTATTGATGGCTAAATCAATTCCTTGAAAAGAAATACTCTCATTTTAATCCTGCACTGATTTATTTTGAAAGGAGAGTTCTGTAATCTGGTATATGTTCCATCCTGTTGAATTTCTTTTTTTTTTTTTTTTTTTAAAGATTTTATTTATTTGACAGAGAGAGAGAGCACAAGCAGGGTGAGTGGCAGGCAGAGGCAGAGAGAGAAGCAGGCTCCCCGCAGAGCAGGGGGAGCCCGATGCGGGACTCGATCCCAGGACCCTGGGATCATGACCTGAGCCGAAGGCAGTCGCTTAACCGACTGAGCCACCCAGGTGCCCTCATCCTGTTGAATTTCTACGGACACTTGAAAAGAATGTATGTTGTGATATTGTCGGCTGGAGTGTTTTATAAATGTAAATTAGGTCAAATTGGTTTAAATGTTTTTCAAATCTTGTATATCCTTACTCATTTCCCATCTACTGTTTTATCAGTTACTGAGAGAGCAGTTTTGAAATTCTATCAGTTTTTGTTTATATATTTTGAAGTTTTCTTATATGATGCATACACATTTAGGAGTTAAGTTTTCTTATAATTAACCCCTTTATCACCATGAGATATCCTTTTTTTATTGCTACTTATATTTCTTGTTCTGAAGTCTTTTTCTATTATTAACATAACCACTCCAACTTTCTTATGCTTGGTGTTTGCAATGGTATATCCTTTTCTACCCTTTTACTCTCAATCTGTATCTGCGTGTATATTAAAAGTGGGTTTCATGCATCATGCCTTTGGTGTGGTTTTTATTTATTTATTTATTTTTTAAAGATTTTATTTATTTTTGACAGAGAGAAAGAGTGTACAAGCAGGGGAAGCAGAGGGAGAGGGAGAAGCAGGCTCCCTGCTTAGCAGAGAGCCCGTCGTGGGGCTCGATCCCAGGACCGTGGGATCATGACCCGAGCCGAAGGCAGACGCTTAACTGTCTGAGCCACCCAGGCGCCCCCCTTTGGTGTGGTTTTAAAAAGTCATAGCCATCCATACCCAAGGCAATCTAGGATTTTTCCTGGGAGTTTTATAGTTTTGTACTTTACCTTTAGGTCTTCATACATTTTAAGTTAATTTTGGTGAAAGGCGTAAGGTCTGTGTCTAGAATATTGGGATTTATTTTGCAAGTGGCTAATGTTACTTTAGAGAAGATTTATTTTTTCAGGTTTATTTTTTTTAACTTTGTTAGATAGATCTAAGGTATTCTTTTCCTTAGACTTTACTTTGTTCTCTAAGACTTGCCTCTTCTTGGCTATCAATAAATGACCCTGGGGTTCCATGACACCTCTCTATTCTGGCTGTTTGGTACTCAAAGTCAGCTGTATGTGAGCTCGGAGAATTTCTCAGCTTACACTTTCCCAGTTGTCCTTTGTCTCTACTCATAGAAATTCATCCTACACATCAGTGGATTTGTATTGAGAATACAAAGAAAGGCAACCCTGTGTGATTTTCTCTGCATCCCTGGAGGAGCATCCCCTCTGCTTAGCTCTCTCCTCTCTGGGACTCTTTTTTGCAACTTCCAGTCCTCTCTGTTGGATCAGTGTTTTATAGCCACTAAATAGAAAACATTTTTAAAAATTATTTTGTTCATTTTTCTAGTTGTTTACTGTGAGAAAGTAAGTCTGTTTCCAATTATTCCATCAGAGTCAGAAGTAGATACTCAGAAATGCCAAGCTTCTGAATGTTAGACAATCTGGGCGTAAAATATTATCTCACTGTGGCTTTATTTTGCATTTCTCTGATTATTAATGACATTTTTTTAAGTGCATTGGTCATCTGTGCTGCTTCCACTCCTATCTTTGGCGTATTTTAAAAATTGGGTTGTCTTTTTTTGTCGATTTATATTAATACTTTGAATATTCTGGTACTAATTCCTTGCCAGTTATATCATTGCATATATTGGTTCCAAATATCTTGTTAATCTTCTTACTTTACAGTGTATTTTGTTTAAAAGAAACTCTATTTTGGTTTAAATGTTGATAACTATGTGAATTTCTATTTTTCTTATTTAATAATTCTTTGGTTTCTTCAAAAGTTTTAGAGTTTAACTTCTCATATTTATGGCTTCAATCCACTTATAATAATTTCTATGTGTGTATGGTGTGATGTAGGGAATTAATTTTTTTTCCTGTAAGTATGTACAATTACATCCATTCCATTTCTTGGGATAATTCTTTTTACTCTATAGGTCTACAGTACTACACTTGTCATATATCAGGTTTCCATATGTACATGGTTCTGTTTCTGAGCTCTGTATTCTTTTTTTTGGTCTGATTGTTTATGTGGATTTGTGCTAAGTCCACATGGTTTTAATTACCAAAGCCTTGATATTTGGTAGAGTAAGACTCAGCACTTTGTTTTGTTCTTTCAAATTTTTTCTTAGCTATTCTTGGACCTTTAAGTTCAGAGAAAAGTACTGTTAAGATTTGGTTTGAATTTGTAAATTAATTATGAAGAATTGGCATCTTTACTGGGTCTATCCAACTAGGAATATGATAATTACCTTCATTTATTTAATTTTCTTTATATCCTTTTTTAATTCTTTATATTTTCCTAATAAAGGGCATAGGTATCTTTTTATTAGACTTATTTCTATATAAGTTAAAGTTTTTAGTCACTATTTAAATGGGATCTTATCTTTCTATTACATTTTTCTGATGGTTGCATTTGTACAGACATGTATTTGGTATTTTTTGTATGTATCTTGTATCTGCCAACTTTGCTTTATTATTTAATTAGATCTAATATAGCGTCTATGGATCTCTTGAGATTTTTTTATAAGATAATTATATGGTCTACAAATAAGGACAGTCATCTCTCTTCCTTTATAATTTCTATTTATTTTTTTCTTTTTATCTTTTAATCTCACTGTGTAGGACTCTTACTGCATCACTGACTGGAAGCAGAAATAGTTCTATTGTTCCATCATCCAGCATGATGCTTGGTAAATTTTGATAGATACTTTCATCAGATTAAGTAAGTGCCTTCCTAATGAAAGTATTAGGATTTCTTCTCATCTTGAATGAGTGCTGGACACTTTAAATGTTTATTCTACACCTATGGAGATGGTTGTGTATTTTTCCTTATATCAGTGTAGTATAATATAGCGTAGATTTTCTGATGATGAAAAGTACCTGCTTCCTGAGTAAACATTACTTGCTCATATCTTAAAAAAAAAAAAAAAAGACCTCAGCTTAAATTCACATGTGACCATTTTATTTGTGTTTTTGCATCTGGACCTGTTTTTACTTTATAGTAGAGAGATCATTTTGATTGCAATCTACCTTTCTTTAATGGCTCTTGGTTAATTCAGATTTCTATTTTTTCTTGAGTCAATTTTGGTCATTTATATCTTTCCTGAAATTTAGCCATTTCAACCAGGGTTCCAAATGTACTCACATAAAATGATTCTTTGTAATCACTTCATTCTTTATGCTAAATTATGTTTGCCAGAGATAGGCATGTTTATAGTGGTTTGAGGATATATTTGTTTCATGAAAGTGTTATTAGACTCCTAACTCTAGGAAACAAACTGAGGGCTGCTGGAGGGGAGGTGGGAGATGGGGTAATTGGGTGATGGACATTAAGGAGGGCACTTGATATAATGAGCACTGGGTGTTTATGCAACTGATGAATCGCTAAATTCTACCTCTGAAACTAATAATACACTATATGTTAATTAATTGAACTTAAATTTAAAAAAAAAAGCGGTGTTAGAGGGAATTTACCCCCACCCTTTCTCCATAGCACAGCTGCTAAACCCCATGACATCTTCACACAGACTATTGTTAAAATTTCCATCCCATGGAAGCATGGCCTCATGATCTAACTGTAGGGAGGTAAGCATTATTGTCTCCTTCTAACAGATAAAGAATTTGACGTTCAAGTAGTTTAAGAGAGCTGCACATGTTTAAAAGATATTTAGTGTGAAGTTTGGCTTTCTAAAAAGCCACAGCTCAGGCTCTTTGCATCACTGTGGCCTTTCTCAGTGTGGGGTCTGATATCTATCTGTGGCAGAATCACTTCAGGCATTAGAGTCAAAATTCTCATTCCTGGGGCGCCTGGGTGGCTCAGTCGTTAAGCATCTGCCTTCGGCTCAGGTCATGATGGAGCCCCGCATCAGGCTCCGTGCTCAGCGGGGAGTCTGCTTCTCCCTCTCCCACTCCCCCGATTGTGTCCCCTCTCTCCTTGTCTCTCTCTCTGTCAAATACATAAATTAAAAAAAAAAAAATTCTCATTCCTGAGACCCACTTCAGGTATACTGAAGCAGAATCTCTGGGGCCTTGGGACCTGGCAATCTGTACTATAAATAGATTCCATAGATGATTTTTACCTGCCAAATTTTGAGAACCTCTATACCTAGAGTGGCTTTCTTATGAAGTCACTTCACAAAGTAGAATCCTTAACAAGTCATTTACGACTGAATTTCTATCCCTGGTGGCTGGCTTTCCTGGTTCAGGAAATTATAACCAAAGTTCTCATGCACTTACTCCATTTAAAAGAAAAAAAAAAAGGTACTGCTGACTTCAGTGTAAATATTCAAACAGGGCATGTCTGCAACTGGCCGAGAGCCCAAGATGCACACAGGCACGAAGAAAGGAGCTGCACAAACATGGGGCCATGGAAATAGTAGCAAAGGAAGTGAAGCAAGAAAACGGATGTAAAAACAGGACCGTTGCAGAGCTCTGTATTACAATGAGAAATATTATATGAAAGTTCCAATAAAGAAGTCTTTAAGAGTCTTTCTAGGTTCTTTATCAGCTAAGAGATTTTTCTCTTTTATCTGTGCTTTGGTTTTGGTCTCTCTTTTGCATGTGTTTTCTTTATGGGTTCTTGGCCATTCTGGCATGTGGGTTTTCTGGAAAAGGATTAAAGAGCAATCGCTCTTCTTCATTCTTTACCTTTATTGACAACTGCCACCCTCTGTGCCCCTTCACTTAGTACTGATTCACTATCTCCTTCATCCACTTACTCAGCAAAGAGACCCTGCGTGCTGGCCACCGTGCTAGGTGCTGCAGGCCTTGCCCCGACAGAAGGCATAATCTACTGGGGGAAACTTAGAAATCACTACAATCAAAAGTTGAAAACGTTGGGGTGCCTGGGTGGCTCAGTCGTTAAGCATCTGCCTTCGGCTCGGGTCATGATCCCAGGGTCCTGGGATCGAGCCCCACATCGGGCTCCCTGCTCGGCGGGAAGCCTGCTTCTCCCTCTCCCACTCCCCCTGCTTCTGTTCCTGCTCTCGCTATCTCTCTCTCTGTCAAATAAATAAATAAAATCTTAAAAAAAAAAAAAAGTTGAAAATGCTACAAAAAAGGTGTCTCTCCGGCTGAGAGCAATGACATCCTAAAAAGGACTGGAGAGAAGAACAGAAGTGAAGGATTTAGAACACCAGGCTGCATGGATAAAAATCGTGTCTCTACCACTTCCTAGCTGTGTGCCCTTAATCTTTCTGTGCCTCAATTCCTTCATCTGTAAAATGGAAACAGTGGGCTTGGGCAGCTGTTTAGCTCTGAGGCTGGCTTCCCTTATCAGTAAAATACAGAAACTCCTAGAGCACTTCCATATCAGGCAGTGGGGAGTGAGTGCATTCATAGGTGACAAAAGTCTCTGTCTCTCACATAGCAGGCTGGATTAGTATGTTCGTCATCATGATTAGAGGTTTGCCCCTTAGGATAGAGGCACAAAAAAGAAATCTACAGTGATACTGGAATAGGGGGTGGTCTGATCAGACCTTTTTCCCAGAAATTTTGTCCCAGAATTTAATGAAACCATAATAAACAAATAAACATAATAAACAAACAAAATGGTTCTTTTCCTAAAGTGGAAGAGGAAAAATAAAGACGGGGTCTTCCCAGAGGCCAGGAATGTGCACTCATGTCACAGAGTCTACCGAGCATCGGGTTTCAGGTCCTCATGTAGTCCCCTGAGGTGACACAGAGGTGCCATCCCCAGAGCGGGGAAGGTGGCGGTCCCACGGGTCCCATGGGCTCTGGCGCACTCAGTGTTGGGGTCAGTTCTGGGAAGCACACAGAAAGAGGCAGAGACTCAGAGACTCCCCAGCTGTCTCAGAGGACAGCACCTGGCTGGTGAGGAGATTGGAAGCTATTTCACAAGAGAGGCAGTGAGGGAACGGGATGTTGGACTGAGAGGGGAGGTTGACCGTAGAGGCTGGTACTAGGGACATGTTGGCTGCCCTAAACTCGGGAAAGGATGTAGTGGGAAAGAGGGAGTAGACTGGTCTGTGTGGTTCCAAGGGATGGGAAATAAACTGATAGATGAAAACAACATGTTTTGTTTTTCCAGCTGTTTTTTTTTAAGTTTTTATTTTTTTTAAAAGATTTTATTTATTTATTTGAGAGAGAGAATGAGAGACAGAGAGCACAAGAGGGAAGAGGGCGGAGGGAGAAGCAGACCCCCCGCTGAGCAGGGAGCCTGATGCGGGACTCGATCCTGGGACTCCAGGATCACGACCTGAGCCGAAGGCAGTCGCTTAACCAACTGAGCCACCCAGGCACCCTTAAGTTTTTATTTTAATTCCTGTTAGTTAACGTACAGTGTAATATTAGTTTCAGGTGTACAATATAGTAATTCAACACCTCCATACAATAGCCAGTGCTCATCACAAGTGCACTCCTTAATCCCCACCACCTGTTTAACCTATCCCCCTACCAACCTCCCCAATGGTAACCATCAGTTTGTTCTCTATAGTTAAGAGTCTGTTTCTTGCTTTGGCTCTCTCTTTTTCTTATTTTTTCCCTTTGCTTGTTTATTTTGTTTCTTAAATCCCACATATGAGCAAAATCATATGGTATTTGTCTTTCTCTGACTATTTCGCTTAGCATTATGCTGTCTAGCTCCATCCATGTCATTGCAAATGGAAGATTTCATTCTTTTTTTAAGGCTGAGTAATATTCCATTGTGTGTGTGTGTGTGTGTGTGTGTGTGTGTATCCATTCATCAGTCGATGGACACCTGGGCTGCTTCCATGTCTTGGCTATCGTAAATCATGCTGCTATAAACCTAAGGATGCGAGTATCACTTTGAATTAGTGTTCTTGTATTCTCTGGGTAAATAGTCAAGAGTGCAATTGCTGGGTCGTAGGGTAGTTCTATTTTTAACTTTTTGTGGCTGCACCGGTTTGCATTCCCACCAACAGTTCCTTTTCCTCCACATTCTTGCCAACACCTGTTGCTCCCTGTGTTGTTGATGTCAACTCAGTTTTTAAAGGGTAACAATATGGTCTGCTTTTATTGAGCACATTCAATATGTCAGAAACCGTCCTCAATGCTTTACCGAAATTCTTTCATTTAATGTTATAACAACCCAATGGATTATATACTGTTGTATCCACATTTTACAGATGAAGAAATTGAAACAGAAGTATGAGGCAGCTTACTCAAGTCACATGGGAAATGTATGGCAGAGCAGAGCCTGGAACTCTCCCTTAGGAATTCTGCACCACTGCCTCTGCACAAGCTGCACCAAGCTGGGATGAGAGGACTCAGCAGGGCCCAAAATGTCCCTCCAGCTGTCACCAAGTTCGTCCATGGGTCATTCAACCTTATTTCTAAAGTGAGGACTTCTTGACCTAGGTCAGTTGTCCCTATTAAATTTAAAATGTGCCTGTTAGAGTTTCCATGACACACTGTTCATTACACTTAAGAATATTTACCAAACTTGCATTGTTATTTTTTTTTACTTTCTTACTAGGCTCCAAGCTGTCTTGTTCATCATCATATCTTAGTGCCTAGGCTGCGCCTGGCTCAGAGCATGGGCTCAGTAAGTATATTAGTCATGATTATTCAGAAAATAGAACCAGTAGGGGTGTGTGGGTAAGACAGACACACACACACAGAGAGAGAGAGAGAGAGAGGAGAGACTTTAAGAAATTATGTATGAATAATCATACAGTTGTGAAGGCTGACAAGTTCAAAATCTGCAGTTCAGCTTGGCAGGTTGGAAACCAGGGAAGAGCTGATGTTGTAGTCCAAAGGCAGCCTGGAGGCAGAGTCCCTTCTTCCTCAGAGGAGCTCCTTCAGGCCTTCAACTGATTAGATAAGGCCCACCATGTTATGAAGGATAATCTGCTTTACCCAAAGTCTACTGATTTATGTGTTAATCACATCCTAAAAATACCTTCTCAGAAACACATAGACTGATGTTTAGCCAAACATCTGGCATCGTAGCCTAGCCAAGTTGACACATAGAGTTAATCTGCACAGTGATCATAACTACTTTTTGAATAAATGAATAGTAAGTTACCCAATACTGGAGATGTTCCAGTTAAAACTGGGCTGAGATGTTGTAAATGCCATTCAAATTTCTGAATGAACTAGATTAATTTTTTTTTAAAGATTTTATTTATTTATTTGAGAGAGAAAGAGAGAAACAGCATGAGAGGGGAGAGGGTCAGAGGGAGAAGAAGGCTCCCTGCTGAGCCGGGAGCCCGATGTGGGACTCGATCCCAGGACTCCGGGATCATGACCTGAGCCGAAGGCAGTCGCTCAACCAACTGAGCCACCCAGGCGCCCGAACTAGATTAATTTTAAGATGTCTTTATTTTCTGTACTTCGTGAGTTTAAGAATGGCATATCTCACCAGAGAAGTTTTAGAACAGGAGGAAATAATTTTAATTTTAGCATGATTCCAATGGTAGCAAACTATCCCTTTAGCTTCCATACAATGTGTTGATTGTTGTGCATGAAATCCATGACAATTTTGATTTTTTTTCTTTAACTGAATGAAGTATTATCTAAACTTTTTTTTAATTGAGTGTATACCCAAGTACAGGTGCTATTGTACACAAAACAGACAATAATCCCTGCCTTTGGAGAGTTGATATTGCAGGGGGAGGATGAGGAGTAAACCATAGAGAATGGCGGATGATGATCAAGTACTACGGAGAGAAATAAAGCAGGGAAGGAAGT
This sequence comes from Neomonachus schauinslandi, assembly GCF_002201575.2. Lineage (NCBI taxonomy): Eukaryota > Metazoa > Chordata > Mammalia > Carnivora > Phocidae > Neomonachus > Neomonachus schauinslandi. Next base: position 43,908,439 of record NC_058406.1, read on the forward strand.
AGGAAGCACTGAGGCCAAGGTGCATGCAGGAGAATGCCATGTTCAATGGGAGGTCAGAGAAGGCCTCATTAGGAGGTAAAGTTTGAAGGAAAAGCTAAAAGTGTAGGATCTAGAGCAAGCCATAAACATATTTGGGAGTAGAAAAAAGATTTCAGGCAGAGAAAATAGCAGGTGCAAAGGCCCTGAGGTAAGTTTGTCATGCTTGATCAAGAATAACCAGGAGGCTGGGAGCCTGAGTGTCTCAGTCGGTTGAGCATCTGACTCTTGGTTTTGGCTCAGGTCATGATCTCATGGGTCGTGGGATCGAGCTCCACATCAGGCTCTGTGCTCAGCAGGGAGTCTGCTTGAAGATGCTCTCCCTCTACCCCTCCCCCACTCACACTGCCTCTCTCTTTTTAATAAATAAATAAATCTTAAAAAAAAAAAAAAAAAGGAATAACCAGGAGGCTACTGTGGTTGAGGAGTGGAAAGTAGGAGATGCCAAAGCCAGAGGGGTCACAAGGGTTTGAGGGTATAGGGCCTGATGGGGTTATATGCAGGTTATGGGGTTTTTGCTTTGACTCAGGGAGAAATGGGAGTCACTGGAGGGTCCTGAGCAGAGGAGGACATGATCTGATTCACATTCTTAAAGGACCACTCTGGCAGTAATGTGGAGAATATGGCTGGAAGCCATATATATGCCAGGTCTATCCAAACTATTACATAAATTCCCAACTCCTAGCTCCCTACCAGAACCACCCCTTCCATTTTATATGGTGTGGTTTTCTTTTGTCTTGTTTTAAACAAGTTTACCAAGGTAAAATTGACATAAAATACACCAATGTAAAGTATACAAACCTTTTGACATGTATCTATACCTTTGAAACTTTCTCCATATTCAAGACAGTGAGATATCCATTACTCCCACAGGTTCTCATATGGTGTGTTTTTATTTTACTCATTGCATCACCCAGGTGCTCTTTTAAAAGTGGGATGGGGTGCATGGGGTATGGATTAAAGGCAGTGGGTGTTTGTTCTATATTCTTGGCAAGAACCTGGACACCATCCCACATGACTGTGATGGTGGGTTTCCTTCCTCCTGTACGTACTTTAGGAATATCTGGAAAGGCATTTGCAGGGCCAATTTCAACTGTTTCAAAACTTCAATTGCATTTTGCAAGGTGCGGCCACAGTTGTGAGCAGAGAGAGTGACACTTTTGTTATGTGGCAAGTATTTCTTGCCAAAACTGTTTGAATGAAGCACACCTAGCCTTTTGTAGCTATTTTGGTCCTGCTATAGGGAAAGTCAGCTATTTGGTTTGGAAATGCCTAGGTTTCTGGCAGACAAATATAAGCCGGATAAATTGGATGAAAAGATGTGGCAGAGAGAGGAACATTTGCCCCCTGAGGAATAAAAACATTCCAACTTCTACATCCTTACCCTTGGCTAAGTTCTGCCCTTGAAGCTAATTAAGAAATATGGATGTGTTGTTTTTTACTTCCTTAATTCTACCTTTGATTCTCCTCCCTCCTTACCCCTCATCCCTGAGGAGCAATGTATTTTCTTACTAGGTGAGGGGAAATTCCTGAAGAACTTCATAATATGCCTTGCCAGGATTATCCACCACACCTTGGAATTTCCTGCCACCCCGCACACTGCCTCTCCACGTTCTTTCTTACCCCTGCCAGATAATGGCTTTTTCTCCCCTTACTCTGCACTGAGTCCACAAGACTCTCATGACTTCCATGATTACCCACAGAGCTAAACAAGAGTCAATTTCTCAAGTCCAGATCCACCTACCTATCTCTGTAATTATTTGTAAATTTTTTGTTCAGTAATTATTTATAGAGCATCTCCTGTATCAGGCAGGGTCCCAGGAGAAAACACAGGGCATGTACAAACTAAGTGATCTGAGAAGAATTTAACATAGCGGTGACATTCAAAATTTGAGCCAGTGAGTATAGGGAACCTAGGAGAAATGAGCATAGAATCCTGGCTCCAGTGACAACAGGATTCATCACCTACCCTAGGCTTAAAGGGGCAAGGGGGAGAGTTAATAGAACCCAAGAGGGACAGGGAGAGGGGGAGACACACTAGACGGGAACCTTGGCCTCCAGTCAAGGGATGACGCCAGACTACACCATCCTGGCCGGGAAGTAGCCTGGGGAGGAAACATCCTGACCTGTCTCTCCTCCTTCTCTTCTTCTAATCTTCTGCCATGTTCACTTTTAATAAAATTCATGTAGAAATAGGGCAAAAGTTTACTGATACCACTCATACAAGTGGGCCTTCCTGGGGACAGAGCCTGGTAGAGAGTGGATCTGGAGGGCAAACTGCACACCTGCTTTGTGACAAACAAAATATATAGAACTGCTTACCGAACAAATATAGTTCTAGGGAACATCAAACACAAGTGGTGGAAAATTGAATTGCTTTATTCCCACAAAGTTGCTCTTCTCCTTCTATTACCAATATTGTTGCCACCATCTGCAGGATCACTCAAATCAGAAATGCGCAAGATCTGGGCTTCATTCTGTACTCTCCCTCTCTCGTGCTTCTGCCCTTCTGCCCTTGGTGATGTCACCAAAAACTGCTATTTTACCCCTAAAATGTTAAAAACCCATATTCTCCTCTATATCCCTACTATCATTGCCCCCAAACAGCCTGTGCATCTTTTATCTTGTTTATTACATAAGCAACCTACCACTCTCTGCATCATCCCCCACATTGCCACCACAGTGACTTTTCAAAAACATCATTCTTTTTACTTATTGATCTTGTCTCTCCCACTGCAATATATGCTCCACCTGGGTAGGAGTTATGGTTTTTGTTTACTACTGTATTCTCAGCGTGTACATATGGCATTGGGTGGACACTGAAATATTTGCTGAATTTGAATATGCCATGCCACTCCTCTCCCTAAAATCCCAGTGACTCCCATTGCACATGGGGTTATATAGTCATTATTAGTATTACCAACTATTATTTATTGAGTACAGTGACATGGTTAATGCTTGCAACTATGAAGTAGGTGCTATCATTATCTCTAGTTTATATTTGAGAAGACTGAGGTCAGAGGGATTCACGTGGTTGAATAAGAGAAAAACTCAAAGGACCCAGAGGAGAGCAGACCCATCAGATGGAAAAAGCCTGAATCTCTGAGTCACTGTGTGGAGGGCTACTCCCAAACTCTTGTACGAAATGGTTGTGTGAGAAAGAAATGTGCCTACTGTACTGAATCTCTCATATTTGAGTACTGATTTTTATAACTGCTACTCAAGATGAATTTAAGTGTCAAAAATCTATAAGGAAAATAACACTAAGAAAGATAGCCAACAAAACCAGCATATAGGAGTTGATTTTCTTTGGTTTTAATAAAAATAACTCAGAGGGGTTAATAAGATTTCCAAAGGGTTAAAAGAAGAAATTATATTCATATAAATAATAAAAAATTATAAAAAAAGAAAATTAGGAAGATATGCAAGGTAGGATATGAAAAAAATTTGAAATTCCAACATGGAAAAGATAGCTATTGATCCATTAATCTACTCAAGGACACCTTGGCTGCTTCCAAGTTTGGGCACTTACGAATAAAGCTGCTCTGAGCATCATGTGCAGGTTTTTGTGTGGACATAAGTTTTCAACCCCCCTGGGTAAAAACCAAGGAGTGCAATTATTGGATCATATAGTAAGAATGGGCTTAGTTTTGTAAGGTATTGCCAAAATGTCTTCCAAATGTCTGTGACACTGCATTTCTACCAGCAACGGATGAGACTGCCTGTTGTTCCATGTCCTTGTCAGTGTTTGGTATTGTCAGTGTTCAAGATTTTGGCTGTTCTAATAGGGGTGTAGTGTATCTCATTGTTGGTTTAATTTACATTTCCCTGATGACATATGATGTGGAGTATCTTTTCATAAGCTTATTTCGCATCTGTACATCTTCTTTAGTGAGATGTCTGTTCAAGTGTTTGGCCCATCTTTAAATTGAGGTGTTCTGTTTTCTTATTGTTGAATATTTAGAGTTCTTGGTATATTATGGATAACCATCCTTTGTCAGATGGGTATTTTACAAATATTTTCTCTGTCTGTGGCTTGTCTTCTCACTCTCTTGCCAATGTCTTTTGCAGAGCAGAAGTTTCTAATTTTAGTGAAGTACAGTTTATTATTTCTATTAAAAAACAAAATTCAACTCAGTAAGTTTTAAAAATCTTACTGACTTCATTCAATGATTTATGATTCAGGTGGCATCCAACCTAGCAGATAGAAAGAAACTCTAAGGTACAAAATGAAAGACTTTTATAGGCAGAAGCAAGCGGGAAGAAAGAACTTTTATTAGGCAAAACAGTGGATCGTTTGGGTGCCTGAGTGGCTCAGTCCATTAAGTGTCCAACTCTTGATTTCGGCTCAGGTCATGATCTCAGGGTCATGGATGGAGCCCGGCATTGGGCTCTGTGCTCAGCAGGGAGCCTGCTTGAGATTGTCTCCCCCTTCCCTCCCCCTCCCCCAGCACTCACAGGCTCTCTCTCTCTCTCTCAAATAAATAAAGATTTATTAAAAAACAAACAAAACAGAACGGTGGATTGTTTATTGCGGGATTACTTTTCTTTAAGGGCTGGCAGGGGTCTATCAAGAAGATCACTCATCAGCTGATTCTTTTTTTTTTTTTTAAAGATTTTATTTATTTATTTGACAGAGAGAGACACAGCGAGAGAGGGAACACAAGCAGGGGGAGTGGGAGAGTGAGAAGCAGGCTCCCCACGGAGCAGGGAGCCCGATGCAGGGCTTGATCCCAGGACCCTGGGATCATGACCTGAGCTGAAGGCAGACGCTTAACAACTGAGCCACCCAGGCACCCTGGTCAGCTAATTCTTGATGGACTAGTTTAAGATTCCATTTCTGGGAGAGCTGATACTGTTTCAATCTTGGTTTGCTAATGTGGGGCTTAGCAGAAGTCCTTTTGGGGCCTGTTGTCTTGGCTTTAATAAATCTTTCACAGATTATGCATTTGGTGTTGTATCTAAATATAGTTATTGAAGAAATCAGTGAGGGAGACAAACCATGAGAGACTCTGGACTCCGGGAAATAAACTGAGGGTTCCAAAGGAGAAGAGCTGAGTGATGGATATTAAGGAGGGCACATGTTGTGATGAGCACTGGGTATTATACGCAACTAATGAATTGTTGAACACTACATCAAAAACTAATGATGTACTATATGTTGGCTAACTGAACATAATAAAAAATATAAAAAAAATAAAACAAATATAGCTATTGAAATTGCTTTATAAATCCTCACTAGGGTGAAACGCTTCTTTGGACACATTGAATATAGTGATGATAAGTACACTAGGAATATAGTTCACAATATAAATATGTGAAACTTAGAAACCTGCTTGATATATTGGCAAGTCTTCAATATATCCTATATATGTCCTACAGAAGTATATATGTCCCATAAAAGTCCCAAAAGACAATGCTAAAACAAACGCTGCAGAAAAACATTTAAGATATGTTGGAGGAAAAATTTCCACCAAGAGTCTCATGCTTAAAAGTGAGCTCTGGTGCTAGTACCATAAATACAAGTATGTCCATATCTAGGTGTATCAGCGCTAAAGGAAAAATCTTTACAGCTAACATAGTAAAAATAAAAATTCACCTACAGAAATGGCAATCATTCTGATGGCAGACTTCTCATCAACAACAAAGAACAAAGACAATAGAGTACTCGTGTCAACATGCTAAGGGAAAAGAATAGTCTTGGAAGTAAGCTATACATAAAATACAGAACTATTGTCCAAAAGTAAGGAGGAAAACATAATTTCAGGCATACGAAGACGAAGGCCCTTACTGAAAGAAGCAGTAAAAAATATAGTTGAACAAGATGAAAGGTTTATTCTAGAATAAATGCAAAAATAATATAACAAGGGGCACTGGGTGGCTCAGCCATTTAGCGTTTGCCTTCAGCTCAGGTCATGATCCCAGGGTCCTGGGATCGAGCCCCACATTGGGCTCCCTGCTCAGCGGGGAGCCTGCTTCTCCCTCTGCCCCTCACCCCACTTGTGCTCTCTCTCTCTCTCAAACAAATAAATAAATAAAATCTAAAAAAAAAAAAAAGAACAGTATAACAAGATTGGCAAGATATTTTTTGGAAAAAACAAGAACAAAACAACAGTGGACACAAAAGCAGTCCTGAATTACTGGAGAAATATCACAACGTTGGCAGTTATCTCAAAACTAATCTGAAATATATTATGATACTGATTGAAATTTCCATAGCTTTTTGAAAATGACAAGATGACTATATAATCTAAATGGAAGCACGAAAGTGGAGGACAGCCAAGATCATTTGAAGAAGAAGAAGATTGTGCTTGTCCTACCAGTTATTAAGACCTATTTTAAAGCTGTGGTCATTAAAATAGTGTAGCATAAAATAGTGTAGCATATGCCCAGGAATAGACATGCATGGCCATGGAACGCATGAGAAAGCTCAGAAGCAGATAGAATAATCGATGCAACCACATATGTAACACAGATGTGGTTTCATATCAGTGGAGAAAGAATGTTAGTATATGAATATTTTTAAAATCTTTGTAATAAGTTTTTGTCTTTAAAATCTTTGTAATAAGTTTTTGTCTGTTATGCTTTTCTTTGTATATACACTTGATCTTGGAGAAACATAATAGGAAGTCTGAGTCTTGTCATAGACCCAGCTGTCCTTTCTTACCAATATTTAACAATAATCTGGGGCGCCTGGGTGGCTCAGTTGGTTAAGCAACTGCCTTCATCTCAGATCATGATCCTGGAGTCCCTGGATCGAGTCCCGCATCGGGCTCCCTGCTCGGCGGGGAGTCTGCTTCTCTCTCTGACCCTAACTCTCATGTACTCTCTCTCATTCTCGCTCTCTCAAATAAATAAATAAATCTTTAAAACAAAACAAAACAAAAAAAACAATAATCTGACACTGATTTCTGCTTCTCTCATTCCTTGTTTCAGCTCGCAGCTGATTGGGAACTCAGAAACAGGGGAGAAGGAAACTGATTAAGTACCAATTAAAATCTTAGCTGCAAAATGGGTATAATGGTGTAAGTACTTCAATGAGTGCTGTGAGATTTAAATGAGTTAATACATGCTAAATGCTGAGAGCAGTCTTGGCTTAATAAATGTTAGCTATCAGAATTATCATACCACTTTCCCTTGCTTGACAAACTACTTTGTTGTAGGTGCAGAGGGTCCTGGTCAGATTGCAAGGACCCCAGTCATTTCGCCACTTAAAAATGATTTAGAATAAGATGTAAATTCTAATGTAACCCATGTTTTTTCCCACCACCAAATTTACATATTTCGAGATAGGTTGCTGGGACCATCTCACCATAATGTTTATGGACAGTATAACGAAGTGCACAGCTGGGACCCTGCGCTCATTATGGCCAACAAGTTTCTTTCCTTAGTGCCCTGCACCAATTTGCACATACACATGAAACTCTAAATAAATACTCTCCATCCATACATAGTGTGTAGACCATCAAATAAAATTTCCTTCCCACATTTGTCACTTCACTGAGCTACATATATTATATGTATATTTTGATGCTGTTGAAAATAATTTTCAGGGACGCCTGGGTGGCTCAGTCAGTTGGGTATCTGCCTTCAGCTCAGGTCATGATCCCAGCATCCTGGGATTATGCCCCGCATCGGGCTCTGTGCTCAGCGGGGAGCCTGCTTCTCCCTCTCCCTCTGCCTGCCTGCCTACTTGTGATCTCTCTCTCTTTCAAATAAATAAGTACAATCTTTAAAAAAAAACAAGAAAAAGAAAATAATTTTCATTATTCCACTTACCATGTTATTTCATTTGACATCACTAGGCATAATGAAGTAACTGAAGCCTTCTGAGAAATCAATGGGAAGAAATTACTTTGACTCTGCCTTTCTCACTGAAGGTCGGGATTGTTATGACAGTATCTATTAACTATCATCCTGATGCCTGGGAGCAAGTCGAAGCTTGAGAGCATTATTTAAGTTGACTTACAGTTCATTGCACTAGATTTTACATACTATATGGTGCTTTGTTTCCTTAGTAACATCAATGCTTTGTGTTTTTCAAAAGTAACATATTCAGTGTTCCTTAGGGGACCGTCTTCTTGGACAGTTTGTTCTCAACAAGTGAATTGATTGGAAATCGATCACAGGGTATATCCAGTTACGTATATTTTTGAATGTCTGATATGTCCATGAAAGAGGTTACAAAGATACATCAAGCACAGTCTCTGACCTTGGGTGTCACAAAAACCTCAGTGAAAGAAAAACAGAAATACACTGCAGGGATACAATTAATCCAGAGGAGGAAATGATTCCGTTTTCAAGAGATATCAGCAAGGCTTTGCAGGGATTTCTGACATGATGACAGGGTTTTAAAGGGTGAATAGAAGTTCATTAAGCAGACTGAGTAAAAAAAGATATATTCAGTAGTATTGAATTATGAAATAATACACTGTTTCTGCAAATTAAGTGTTCACAAATTCACTATACTGACCATAAATACCTCTATGTATATTAAAAATATAAATATTTCCCTTTATCTTTAAAGCTAACAGAGTAAAAATAAAAATTTACCTACAGAAATGGCAATCATTCTGACGGCAGACTTCTCATCAAAAACATTGTACTCGTTAACTTGCTTGCATAAAAAATTAGCCAAAATTCAGTGGCTAAAAACAAGAGTCATTTATTATTGCTTTTGTCTCTGCAAGTCTATTGGAAGTCTGCTGACAACCCTCTGGGTTCAGGCAGGGCAGTTCTGCTCTATGTGTCTCTCATCCTCCTTTGTGACCAGTGGGCCGCCTGAACTTGTCCTTCTCATTGTAATGGCAGGCATGTAAGAGGGCAAGTGGGAACACTAATCTTTTTCAAACCTAGGTTCAGCACTGGTATACTCTCATTTCCAGCATTTGTCATTGTCCTAGGCAGGTTACATGGCAAATCTCAAGTCGAGGGGCAGGGAAGTATACTCCACCCCTGATGCAGCCATCCCAAGGACGTGCATGCTGGGATGGGTGAAGAATCAGGGCTATTAATAGAACCTACTTGATACTTCCAGCAGGGATTTGCCCCAGCTTACAACAAAAAGCCTGGAAGGGGGTCTGTTACGAAAAGACCCGTCTATGAGAGACCATTTACAATAAAACCCCAGGAAACTGTTCTAATCAGGCGTGGCATGAGGTCTGAGAGTCCTGACGGTCAAAAGGAAAAAGAAACAAGAAAAGGAAAATTTTCTTTGCAAAAAGGCAAAGAAAACGAGATGTCTGAGAAAAGGAAGAACAGCAAGTCGTAAGGAAAATGAAATGCATACACGTATATCTAATTCACCGACAAATTTACTCTATGTGCATGCATTCCCATACATTCTATGAGGTTAGAAAATGGGCTCTTATGTATCACATGATAAATTCTTCACCTAAGTAATCTGTATGTGTCCATCATTCATTCTCTCCCCCTCCCCATATACTGTGTAACCTTTGTGTTTAACGTCCTTTTTAACTAAGGGAATGGACCCTCCCATTTTACCTCCAAGGAATATCCTATTTTTTCAGCCAAGAAAGACCAGACAAAGATAACCAGGCAGATTTTTTTCCATCTGTATCTAGTGTCTGACTAGACGACAAAGAAGTCTGATACTTTAGCCAACTTGTCTGCCAACATTTCACTTGCTTTGCTTGCTATTAGTTGCCAGGTTGAAAAGTAAAAGCAAAAGCAAACAGTCTTCTCCAGAATCTGGACCTTTTACTCCCCCACTTAATAAATATTTGAATCTATCTGTTGCCTCACATCCTGTGTGAGTTGGTAGGAGAACCAGTTTGGCTGTTTCATACAGAAACAAATCTTTAGATGTGTGCCTTTAGGCGAATGTCTGCAACAATGGGAATGCCTCATATCTATACACTGTGTTTAACTTTCTCAGACAAGTGGCAACAAGATTTTGGGTCTGGCAACACCGTATGATTGTATTCTCCTTACTAACTCTGTGTGAGCCTGAAACATCAGTTAATATATTTGAATCTCAATTTATTCATTTGTAAAATAATGACAATCGTTATCTACCTCAAAGCATAGTTATGAGGATTAACACTGAGATAGCGTGTGCACACCAGGACCAGGGTACTAGCACATATTAGGTATCCAGTAGATGTTGGACCCCTTTCTCCTATGATGGTAGGGGGACTATGCCTTCTTCACTCACTAAGCACATGTCATACAATGTATCAAGCAGATTCAGTTAAACAAATAAGAAAACTGAGCTATAAAATAATCAGGTGTGTTTCCAGTGGTCACACAGAAGGAAACAAGAAACCACATTTCCGGGCGCCTGGGTGGCTCAGTTGGTTCAGCGACTGCCTTCGGCTCGGGTCATGATCCCGGAGTCCTGGGATCGAGTCCCGCGTCGGGCTCCCTGCTCGGCGAGGAGCCTGCTTCTCCCTCTGACCCTCCCCCCTCTCATGTACTCTCTCTCTCTCTCATTCTCACTCTCTCAAATGAATAAATCTTTAAAAAAAAAAAAAGAAAGAAACCACATTTCCTGGGTCTCCATCCCTGGTGTATTCTGTTGCTATACTCTTCATTTATGCCCCTGATCATCCATTACTTATTTGCCCCCACTGTATACTCAACACTCTGCTAGGCACTGTACATTAAAATAAGTAAAAAAGACGTGCCCTCAACCAGCTTACAGTCTAGAGGGGTACAAAGAAAGAAAACCAATGATATTACCTTATGAGAGCTGATGAAAGGATTTGGTCAAAGATCAAAGAGAAAAGAATTCAAGTGATGTTGACAAAATAACTGTTCTTTCCTTCCTCGACTCTCCCGTAAACTCCATTTTATCATTCAGTCTCAGTGCAGACTCATACCCATACTAGTTACTTATATCCCCACTCAGGCCCCTTCTCTGCGCTCCAAACACACATATCCACCTTCCACCTTTCTGATATCTCAAAGCCCTTGAAATTCACACCAAAAAGCCAATCTGTGATCTCTCCCTGTATCCCCTTCCTGAGCTCCCTAGCTCAGTGCGTTCACCCCCACCTATCCAGGCATGCAGGTCGGAAACCCAGGAGCCGTCTTGCACATGGTCCCTCCCCCTTACCCCCACATCGTGCCCATCCTCCGAGTTCTATCATTTCTGCCTCTCACTTGCTCTTCGATCAACCCATTCTCTTTCCACTCACACTGCTACCAACGGTCCCGCTACCTTTATTTCTTGTTTGAACTACTATTACAACTTTGCTGTTATTACACTGATATCCAATCTTATCCTGATCCGCTCTGCACACTGCAGTCTGAAAAATCTTCTGGAAACAGAAATTCAATACATCACCTCCCGTTTTAGAACCTTTGCGTGTCTTCCCACGTGTGTCACCTATGGACTTGATTCCGTATCACAGCCCATGAGGCCCTGTGTGATCTGGCCTTCTCCAAACTTCCCAACCACACCCTCCCACAGTTACTGTTCCACTCTTCTCACTTGAGCTCTGCTGTTCATCTTTCTGTTTGCTACTTCTTATTAAAATGATGTTACTGCGTTATTCATCTTGGGAACAAGTTTCAGTGAAAAGTGAAAAGTAAGCCTTTCTGTCTCCCCTCCCATCCAGGTATTCTCCCTTTGGCTCCTCAGAAGCTCATTCAGTTTGGGTGGCTCAGGGCGCCTGTGTGGGTACTGGGGGTGACTCAACCTGGAAAGCTAAATGGAGTGTGCACCTCATGCTGCATTTGGCTACAGAGAGGCAGGTGGTAGGCAGAGGTTTGTGATAGTAACATCCAGTTCCTTCTCTTTAAGGAGGAAGGCCTTAACCAGCTAAGCCTAATGGCACAATTTCTTTCTTTTTTTTTTTTTTTAAAGATTTTATTTATTTATTTGACAGAGAGAGACACAGCGAGAGAGGGAACACAAGCAGGGGGAGTGGAGAGGGAGAAGCAGGCTTCCCGCAGAGCAGGGAGCCCGATGTGGAGCTCGATCCCAGGACTCTGGGATCATGACCTGAGCCGAAGGCAGAAGCTTAACCGACTGAGCCACCCAGGCGCCCCATAATGGCACAATTTCTGCTTGGGGCTAGTCTCAACTCCTCATGTACTACATCATCCAAACTCTCTGGATCTCTTCCTGAGTCTTTCCTGAATCGTGGACCTAAGACAGCTTCATGCTGAGGTACTGATTATCTGTAACAGGACTCTTTATGCTATTTTACAGAAAATCTGTATCCTTTGTTCATGCTGTTTTTAGTGTTTGTTTCAAACACTGAACTGATAAAGGAGGCTTTGCTTGCTTCCAAGATGTGAACAGGGGAGAGGCAGACAGAAAGTTACTAACTAGCAAGGCTTGATTCTGAGTGCAGAATCCAACTGCCTTTTGGTAGTCTGTGTACTCAAGGCCATTAGCCTCGTTATTTTTCTTTGAGGGATTAGTGTGTGGTTTTCTGTCTCCCTGTCTTTTTGTATGTCAGGAGGAAGCACTTTAAGACTCCTTGAGTTAGGAAGGGTAAATTCCTGGATGAGGTCCAAGATCAAAACAGACTCCCCCATTGGGGAGATACCTGCTCAAGATTAAATTTCCCATGCAGCAGCATGAACCATCCTCCTGGTTGCCCCGGTTCACCATTTTATTGTTTAACCAGTTCATGCTGACAGTCTTGGGGGTTACAGCTTTGTCTGACAGCCAAGTGCATATTATTTCCATCATAGTACATTCCATTCTATTCTCTAGGAGGAATGTTTTAAGTGATGCCAAGTGAGAATTTACTAATTATGTTTCTCCCTGAATCTGTCATTATTTTAAGGATTGGTTTTTTTTATTCCAGCTAGCAAATTTGGTATCTCCTATTTTCTGCCTTTCCAAATATTACAGGATCTCCGCGATCTAGTTCCTTTTGTACAGCTAAATAGGGTTTCTCTGCTATTTTGAAATTTCACAGCCTTTGCAGTTTATTTTTATGTTACATTGTTCCAAAAAGCAGTTAGTGTCACTTAATAACAACCATATTAATTGTCTAGCTTCCTGGATGGTTGTTTTGGAAGTGTCAATAGTTTCTTTTCATTTAATAATGTCACAGAATAATAATGACTTCCTTGGATGCAGGAAATAGCCCTTTCCTTTTATTGAATCCTCAGGTTATATCCAAAAACCTGGGCACAGAGCTGGTGTTTTATAAATGTTTATTGCTTGTTCTCACTTCAAGTGGAAAAATACCCATCAAGTCAGAGGCCAAAAACATGCAAAGTAACGCAAGTTGGAAGGAGGCAGAGTGGTTTGTGGTAAGCAGTCGTGTCTACAAAATGTACAGAGGGGTTAAGAACATGGATTTTAGAGCCATACAGACCCAAGTGCAAATCCTGGTTTTGCTACCGGATAATTATGTGACGCAGGTAAGTTAATAACATTTCTAAGCCCTTGTCTCTCATCTGTAAAATGCAGAGAATATCCATCTTATTATAGATTGTTGCAAAAACTGAAGGAGAAAATGCATGGACGTCTAGGCACAATACCTAGTTCATAGTAAATACTCAACAAAGGATATATATACACTGTTAATTATTAGTAGCAGGAGTGCCATTCGTAGTGGTTTTTTTTGTTGTTGTTGTTTTTTAAAGATTTTATTTATTTGACAGAGAGAGACACAGCGAAAGAGGGAACACAAGCAGGGGGAGTAGGAGAGGGAGAAGCAGGCTTCCCGCCAAGCAGGAGTCCAACGTGGGGCTCGATCCCAGAACCCTGGGATCATGACCTGAGCTGAAGGCAGATGCTTAACGACTGAGCCACCCAGGTGCCCCTCATTCGTAATGTTAAGGTCAATACTGAAAGAGCATTGTCTTTGGCATCAAGGTCTAATTATGACAGTTATTAGTTATGTGGTCCGGGTCAGGTAAGATCCTCTGGGAAGCAGATGACAAGACAGAATGTACGAGAATGCTTTATGCTGGGGAGAATGCTACAAAGGATAAAGATGGAGGGAATAGGAGAGGGTAGGTGAGGCAAGTCTGACCCTATGAAAGGAGAGTGGGAAGGCAGGAGCATCTGGTAGGAAGAATCTCTGCAGATCTGAGTACAGTTCTGAGGAAACCCTGATCTGGTCAATGCAGAGTCTTAGAGCAGAAGTTGGAGGAACCTCACATTGGGCAGGAGGACACAGGCTCTAGTGGCATTGCTAGATGCCTAGAGACCTAGCCTGGCACCAGCCTGGGTAGAGGGCAGCCTCAGTGCCAATGTCAGTGTCCATCTGAAGATGCAGCAGCACCATCATCTGTGCTATGCAGAGCAGGTTTTCTGTAACAGAGATCTGGACAATGCACCTCCATGCACCTCCATGCACCTCCATGCCCCTGCTCGGTCTCAGACTCACTAGTCCACTTGTTAGAGTCAGCTGCTCATCTGTGACATGAAGAACACCATGAATACTCCTGGAGATAGTGCAAGATTTCACGGAGATGATTTACATGGAGGATCTAGACCATAGTCTAGTGTTGAGAAAAGGTCCATTCTTTTCCTTTTGCCCTATTTTTATCTTCTGTCTTTGACTTCCCATCCCTTAAAGATAGACTCCCAATCTTTTCTGACTCCTTCTAAGCATCAGGGCTGCAGCTAGTTGCTCCACATTTTAAAATCCTTCCTTTTGTCTCAGTCATCCAGTCTATGGCAAAATATCGTAGAATTAAATTATCCAGATAATGACTCTGGCCATTTTTGTTCCTTTATCTAGATAAAAACAGTCTCCAAAGGAAAAAAAAAAAAGAACAGAGAAATGAAAAGCAATTCATATTTAGCATTAGGTTTCTTTTTCCTTGAGGGAATAAAGTTTGCTTTTCTTTGAGATTAAATACTTTATGGGAACACTATGTCTTGAATGCTTCATCCTATTCAAGTCATTGGGGCTTTCAAGAACTAGAATTATTTAGATCAGAGAAGATGAGCTGAGTGGGGAAGATTGCTATCTTGAGACTATTGGAGTTCTCAGAAAGAAACCCTTCTGAATCCTAGCCCACCAATACACCACACAAAAGGGCAGAGGTTGAAATAATTATACATTGCACAGAGAAGTTGAAAAACATAAAACATCAATAATGGAGTCCTACAGAGGAGTTTTTTATAAGCTGTGGCAAGGAGAGATATAAATACACGTAGTTTTTAAATGATTCTTTCTATCCCCCATCTTTTTTATAAATTGCACTTGGTAGAAACATATTTTGCTTTTGCCTTCTGTTTGATTCTAACAAATCACAAAGGTGTTGTGTAGGCTCAAAACCTTTTCATGGAGAAGTTCACTCTCCCAGCCTCAAACACCACCAGTTTAAATTGGTTATTTTCCAAAGATTTCACAATGTTGTATGGTTGTTTTGGGGTGCCTTGATATACAAACAAAAGAAACAGTTTAATATTACTTTCTTCAGAAAGTTTCTCAGTAAAGCATCTTTGTTCCATGTCTGGCTTAGCAAGACCAACCTTGTCTGTACCTGTTCATTCTGGACTTTTATTTGAATCAAGGGGTGTTGAGATCCATTCTGTGACATGGAAGAGAGAGCACCTAGCTTTCTGTGATGGCATGTTGGGACACTAAATGGTCAGATTTCCTGTTAAAGACCCTCAAAAGTGACTCACTGCTTACCAAAAAAGTCAGTTTTTTGGCATAAGCTTCTTTTCTAAAGAGTGACATATTTCAAGATCCTAAAAAATGCAATAAATAATATAATAAGCATCCATGTATCTACAACCTAGCCTTGCCAGATCTTAACATTTTGGTATAACTGCATCAAATCTTTTTAAACTTGACACTGAAAATTAGATCTAGGCACATAGGCCCTGGGATACCCTCCTTCTCATTCCCTTACTGCCCTTCGAAGTAACCAGAGTTCTGATTTTGATGTGCATCATTCCCACATATGTTTTCTATACTTCTGCCATATATGAAATATATCCAGAAACAATTCATGGCATTTTTCAGGTTTTAAAATGCATATAAATGTTATCTTTTATATAGCCAACTGAAATCGATGTTTGCATGTGGTGTGAGAGAGATACATTTGTATTTTTTCTTTCCAAATGAATAGCTAACATTCCCATCCTTCTCCATGTATATGTTATAATTCATCCTATCTCCTTTTATCAATTTGTTCAGGTTTTTTGCCTTTGTTTTTATTTCTTCTTGGGTCAGTTGCAGTAAGTTATATTCGTGTAGGAAATCATCCATTTCTTCTAAGTTTTCAAATTCTTTGACGTAAAGTTGTCCATAGAATTGCTTTAATATTTTTCATGTCTCTCTTACTTTTATAGTTCAGGACACTTTTTAACTCTTAAGGCCTGTTATGAACGTTGCCTGCTTCCTTTGTTTCATAACCAGCTTCTCTGGAGGTTTTTCTCTTAAATTCATGTTTTAAAATTGAATAACGGTTTTAATTTTAACAATCCTCCATAATATAACTTTGTTTTCTATGCATTTAACTTCTGTTCTTACACGGTTCATTTCTTCCTTGGGGCTTACACTTTTTAAATTCTAATTTGTTGAGTTTAAGTTTAGCATTCTAATATTCAAGCTCCTTTTGTAATGTAGAAATTTAAAGTTAAGAATTTTTCTGCAATTACCGTGTTAGCCAATTTTCACCAGTGTTGACATTATCACTCACAAAGTTTATATTCTTGGAATGGGTAGTAGAAGATAAGGAACAGAAATAAATGAATCAATACATAAAATACATTTTATAAGTGATCAGTGCTGTGGAAAAAATGAGTAAGAAGTGGGAATGAGGAGTGCTGGGGGTAGGGAGGGGGCTTTGTGATTTTAAATGGAATTATCAAGCCATGCCTCACACATAAGATGATATATATGCAAAGACCTGAGGGAGGGGAAGGAAGGACCCCAGCAGGTATCTGGGGGAAGAGCATCCAACCAGAGGAGAAGGCAAGGTCAAGGGTTCTGCGGGGGGGAACTTGACCAAAGCGTTTAAGGAAGAGCAGGGAGGGAAGTCCGGCTGGAGCAGAACAGACGAAGCAGAGGGTCGAAGGGGGACGTGTTCAGACAATGAACAGGGCATGTCAAACTGGGCTGTATGGGCCTTGTACATACTCTCACCATTAATGGGATTGGAAGCCAGGGGAAGGTTTTAAGCAGAGGATTGACATGATATGGTCCAACCTCTACTTTTTCAGGTTCAGATGTTGAGAGCAGACCAGGCAGGGGCAGCAGCAGGGAAGTCGGGTAGGAGGCTATTGAAATAATCCTGGTGAAGGACGAGGGTGGGTTGGACTGCGGTGGTAGAGGTGAGCGTAGTTAGGAGGAAACACTGAACAATTGTACTAGCAGTTTCCAACTATAACTTCTGCTTGCCATTTCTGTTTCTGTTATTATTTTGCATTCCATCTGCCGTGTCTCTTATTAAATTTCTTCAGTGTTTCTCTCTCTCTATGATATTCTTCGTCATTTCTTTGGGTCTATTTTCCAGTTTACTAATTTTTATTCAGCTTATTCTAGGCTACTATTTATACTGCATGTTGATTTTAATATCAATAACTATATTTTTCACTTACAGATTCTGTCTCAGATACATTTTCAATGATGCCTTACTCTTCTCCATATATGCGGTTTCTTTTTTAATGTTTTTAATCATCTTAAATATACTTATTTCATAGTTCTTATTACCTAAAGTCCTTGGAGGTCTACTTCTGTTGTTTATTGGTCTACTGCCTCTCCCTAAGGATTATTCTTTCACAAATTATGTAATTTTTCCTTGTGAGCTAATCTTCGGTGGGGCTTCAGCTTGAAAAATATTTTGTAACCTTGTTTGATGGTATGTCCTGCCAGAATGGTTTTGTGCTTGCTTTTCCCCTGAGCTACCAAACTAATAGCTGTCTGGAATCCCTTTTCTGTTAATTTCTCAGCTTGCAATTTTCCAGATCTCTCCTGCAGTATTTATTCAACCTCCAAACTCAAGCGTAGCAAGTCTTTGGTAACAGATCACTGGAGATGACGATTTTGTTTTTATGTCCAGGCTGACGCACAGATCTTATTTGTGAATTCCTCTGACAGTAGATACATTCCTTTGAGCCCTGTACTTTATTTCCATAGCCTTTGGGAGGCTCTTACTTTGTGGGTAGATATCAGGTACGCAACCATCTATCCCCAACACTCCAGGGTTAACGCCTCATTCATTGTCTTCTTGGACACATCAAAGTCAAGACCTTTGTTAGAGATAGGGTCAGCTCATGAGCTTCCTGGGGAAGTTTGCGGAGTTTTAGGGTTCTTACAGATTTCTCTTTCTTGTCAACTCAGCTATACGTTTAAATGATGTTGGCTGTGTCTTATAGAGCTGCCCAATGTGACACATTGGCAAAAATGAAGTCTGGTCCTTCATGATCTCTTAATAGTTTATATTTCTGGGTTCATATTCCATGTATCACCCACAGTAGCTACCTAAGTCAGCCAAACTGACAAATGATTATTTTGCTTCTTCTGTTTTCTTCCCCTGGATTTCTTCCCTTGCTAATAATCTCTTATGTCCATATATGACTCATACAGTGAGGCCCTGCTTGAATGTCACTTCCTTTAGGAAGCCTTCCCTCATCTGCCAAAGGGAAGTGATCTTCTCTCCCACAGTATCTTAGCTGTGTCTCTTATTTAGTGCCTACTGACTCCCACATCTATTGTGCCTATTACTATGCTCTTTTTCCAACTTTACCCCACTCTGAGCACTGAACTGGAAACTTTTGATCCAGGACAAGATCTGTGGTTAATTCATTTTTGTATATATCCCAGATGTAGCACTACAGTCTTCCAGAGTCTGAGAGCTTATTAAACAAAATTGAATTTAAGCAGAATTTCAAACAGAAGCTATAATATAAACATGTTATAGAATGGGATTAGTATACACTGAGTGCATGCATAGATTAGGTATCTGTAAATCCATGATAATCTTAAGACCTAATAAAAATAAAAATAGTGCTGTGAATTGTGTAAGACAATTGAAACAAATAATACATTATATGTTAAAAAAAGAAGAAGAAGAATAAGATAGCAGGAAGGGAAAAGTGAAGGGGGGGAAATCGGAGGGGGAGATGACCCATGAGAGACTATGGACTCTAGAGAAACAAACTGAGGGTTCTAGAGGGAAGGGGTAGCCTGGTGATGGGTATTAAAGAGGGCACATATTGCATGGAGCACTGGGTGTTATACACAAACAATGAATCATGGAACACTACATCAAAAACTAATGATGTAATGTATGGTGATTAACATAACATAATAAAAAAAATTTCCACTAGAAGGGACAAATTTTCACTTAGAACAATAGTCATATGCTAACAGTCATGGTTGATGTTTGCTGGCCATTAAAACACCAATTTATGTTTTGTTTTAAAAAAAAATAGTCTAAATGGTTGAACCTGTCATATTTCAGGAACTTTGCTAGTGCTTTACTTATATGATCTCTAATTCTTATGACAATTCTGAAAAACAGATGAGGTTAAGGTAGTTCCTCAAGATCACAGAGGTAATAAGAGGCAGAGTTGAGGTTTGGATCTAGATTTGTCTGGCTTCCAAAGACAACAAAAGGCAAATGCACATAAATACTAACATAGAAAAGCTATATGCTTTCCTGAAGGTAAAGGATTGTTTATTCCATGTAGATGACGAGAAATCATGGGCTGATGTAGGTGGGAGTGGAATGACACCACTCATTGTGAAAGCCCACCTCCGGGGTCACCTCCTCCAGGAAGCACTGGCTCCCCGTACTTGCTTAGTTTCCTCCTACTGAGCTTCTACAGTCCTCTCTGTATTTACCTTAATTGTTATACTTTAATTAGTTGGTTTTAACAATCTGTTTATGGGATTGTCTCTCCATTAGGCAACGACTGACTTGAAAACGGGAACTTTGTTTATTTTTTTTTACTCTGTTTTCCCATTTTATTCCCATAAGATATGGATAGTGTTCTTATCAAATTTTTTACATGCCACATCCTAGTCTTGGAGGTTCACAATACAAATTAGTAGATAAAGGTTTCAAGAAGGTCCGCAGAAAGGAGATTCATTTAGCCTTAACTAAAGAAGCATTTCCCAACCTCACTTGACCACAGGATCTTTTTTCTCAGAACACTTATTAATTTATTGTGCATCCAATGCTCCAGAAAATAAATCTTGAGAAATAGTGTTCTTCCATGACTTTCTCGAATGTTCCTTTTCTCCCCATTTTTGGGATAACAGGTGGGTAATGATAGTGACAGATAGTGGAACCCACTAATTTTATTATACAAGAGGAATTCCCCTCATACCAATTGCTAAAAGAAAGTATGCTGTGTAGTAAGAGGTAAACACAGAGATGTTAAAGAAAACTCAACTGTTAGCAAGAGAATGGACTTAGCATTTCTGCCTTGGAGGTAACCATACTCATTTCCAGGGATGTGCGAGGGGGCCTCTCCTTAAACCCAAATCTGCTCTTTGCTTTGATTTCTCCTTTAGAACGTGATTCTGTTCCTTCAGAAGCATGGGCTTCTTTGTCCATTCTTTCTGGTGAAGCACATAAATCCAAGTGGCAGCTGTAATATTGAGAAATACAAAATACAGGGGAAAGAGTTCAACAGTTTTCTCAGTGCTAATGGCAGCCAAGGGCTTGAGCCCTGTGTGTCATAACTGACAGGGCTGTCCAGGGGAAAATATCCTGTGTAGGCAGTTTTTATCCCTTTTTAAATTTTTTGGTTTTGAGGAGTGGAATCTTTCAGTAGCAGAAGAAGTTGGAATCGGCCTCACCTCTTTTTTATATCTCACAGCTCCTCGGGGACAAAAGAAAGGGAAGATGACCGGGGGGAAGCAGAGGGCAGTGATGCCAAGTCCTCAGCAGCCCTGCTTTCCAAAAGATGTACTAGGCAGAGGTGCCTTACTTTTTATAACCACTTTGGGGTCTCTTGCCCCATGAAATGACTCTTGAAAAGTCTCTTTTTCTGTAGCCATAAATGCCTCTACTATGATCCTCAGGAAAATACTCGTAAAACGCACTCATGTAAGGAATTCAACATTATTTGTCTCCCGGGTCCCTGGTATACTACACATATACAGGCACAGCCCTATATTTAATACTGAGGCATTTGGGTGTAGTGCACCCCAAGATTCTCAGGGCTCACTGCAATTATAAAAGACGTGCTAAGGCAGAGTAACAAAGGTACTTTTATTCCTCAAAGTTGTTGTTTCTGTCTTACTGACTCTGCTTGGTAAATGGGTAGACTCCTAAATCAAAAACGAAAGTTAATTTTAAAATATGGCTGTGACATGTTCATAAGGGAACACGACGATTGCTAAGGATCTGTCATGGATCAGCATTATGTCTTTTTATTCCACTAAATTCTCATGATGCCCTATAAGGTAGTTATTATTCCCATTTTACATATTAGGAAAATAGATCTCAGAGATCAGGAGGTCACAGAGCTACAGAATAATGGAGCCAACCCTTGAAACCAGGGCTGCAATATCTCCAACAGTGTAATAGGAAGTATGGGAGAGGTGGGGCAATTTTAGGTTGTTACCCGTGGGGTAACACCTGCATAAAGACGTGAAGGACAGGAGCTCACAGTCTGTGTGGGAAGGTACTACCGAAGGACATGGGAACAGGGAGGCATGAAAAGCTGGGGCCATTAATGCAACTCATCTACTACTACGCTGGGCGTGTAAGCAAGTGTTGGGGAGCGCAGAAACAGATGGGGGGAGGAGGCAGGGTCCAGACAATGCAGGGCCTTGTGGGGCATGCTAACATGGTCTTGTTTCATTTTAAGGCCAAGAAGAAAGCCCTGACAGGTGACTTGGACTAGCTGGTACCAGTGGAAGTGGAGACCAATGGGCAGAGTTGAGATATGTGTCTGTTGAATGGACAGAAGGATCTGGTGATGTTTTAGATATGGGGACTCAAGGATAATGGCTGGATCTCTGAGTTTATGGTGAATGATGGCAACATTCCCAGAGAGAGAGAGAAGGATGGGGGAGAACAGGGCCTTCAGGGGCAGGAATCAAGAGTACTATTTGGAGCATTGACTTAGCCAGTGTCCACATGAGGAAAGCAGAAACTACTAACTTTTCACCC
The DNA here is from genome assembly GCF_002201575.2 of Neomonachus schauinslandi. Classification (NCBI taxonomy): domain Eukaryota; kingdom Metazoa; phylum Chordata; class Mammalia; order Carnivora; family Phocidae; genus Neomonachus; species Neomonachus schauinslandi. Next base: position 43,930,510 of record NC_058406.1, read on the forward strand.
AAAGAGGAATTTGTTGCTGGAAAATGGTTGCAAAAGTCATGGTTGCATTATAAGCTTTGCATTGTAACTAGCTAGGTACTTTTGCTTTTTATGGGCTCTTTCCTCCGTTCATGTTTTTTTTTTCTTTCTGATTAAAAGATAATAATTAAAACACTTCCAGGGCCCCTAAAACTGTTGTGGGCTCGAGGTACCATGCCTGCCATGACTAAGGGGTAAGTTGGCCGTGCTAATGGTACTGAAGGGACTGGAGAGCAGGAGGGGACAGGACAGGGCATAGCAATGGGGAAGCCGCTGCCCCCAGCAGGTGGGAACGCACCAGCCGCACTCACCCACTGACCCAGAGGGAACCACCAGTTCCCACTGCCTCGCAGGGGCCTGGTTGCTCTCCCAAATGCTGCAGCAACCTCTACTCCTGAGGGTGCACAAACCGTCATTACAGAAACTGCTAGAATCATGGCAGCTGCCACTAAGCAGAAGACATCAAGGCGGCCATGGCCAGAGGTGCTGCCAGGAGCACCGGTGTTTTTAATTGCTTTCCCTTCCTCGTCGCCATGTAGGTTACAGAGTCTGGGAGTTGTCACTTGCGGGCCTCCAGCCCTCGCAGCACCAGGAGAAAGAACATAAGAGCACAAACACTGGGGCGCCTGGGTGGCTCAGTCGTTAAGTGTCTGCCTTCGGCTCAGGTCATGATCCCAGGGTCCTGGGATCAAGCCCCACGTCGGGCTCCCTGCTCCGCGGGAAGCCTGCTTCTCTCTCTCCCACTCCCCCTGCTTGTGTTCCCTCTCTCACTGTGTCTCTCTCTGTCAAATAAATAAATAAAATCTTTTTTTTAAAAAAAGAGCACAAACACTGGGTTAGTAAATAGCCAATAAATATCTGGCACGTCTGAGATGTCTGTGGAACGTACTACTGGAACCGTCAAGTGAGATCACTTGGAAGGGAGTGTAGAGAAAGAAGGGTCGGCGAACTGAGTCTAGGAATAAGATCACCAACATTTCCATTGGCCGAAGGACGAGACATGGACCAAGCAGCCAACTGGAAAGGCAGAAAGGGCAGAGGATCAGCTGTGTTCAATACTGCTAAAGGGGTGAGGAAGGAGCATAAAGGTGCCACGGGATTTCACATCACGAGTGTCATTGGTAACCTTGACAAAGGTAGATTCGATGAAACACCATGCAAGGACACCAAATAGGCTTTGTGTTTCCTGGTTATTTTATCACAACCCCTGTGATGTGTGGATTATTACCCCACATATCTCCTGAGCACTGGGATAAAATTCCAAACTCAGGTTTCTGACAAGGCCAGTTGGTTCTTTTTCTACTATTTCAAAAATTCATAAAATAATCACCCTCCTTCCTTTACAAACAATGACAGGCAAAACAGAACGTTCTGATCTTTTCTTGCAGAAATTCTGGCCACGTGCAACTTGGTCCACACGGAATCTCAAATTAAAAAACATACTTGGATACAAAATTCCACAGCCGCTAGGAGCTCTCCTTGAGAGGCGCTGTGAGTGTGTGCAGATGGAAACCAGGAGTAGGTATGGTCTTCTCATTACTACCTCCCCCAACACTTATTTTATCATCTTTTCCTTAAAGACCAGGGAAGATTTTGTGTCCTGATCCCTTTATTTTCAGGCAACTGCAGGGAACTTTAGATCACATCTGTCAGCTAAAAATTCCAAGGAAGCTGCCTGCATGCTAGTCGGGCTTCAGAAGATGAAAGGTCAAGTAATAACTGGTGAGAGAGAGGAGCTGCAAAAGAGGAAAATGAAAATCTATTGAAAAATGGGGAGTTACTATAGAAGGCTATGGAGCTGAAAAAAGGCTCAGAAGAAACTCCCGGCTGATTCCAAAAGGTCCATGAAATCATTGCCTGGAATGAGAGGCACCAGCAGGAATATTAAGATAGAGAGAGGAAGATTCCCAGGAAGAATGATGTTTGGTCATTTCTGAGGCCTTCAGTTATCTTGGGGGAAAACCAGGTACATTCCTTCTGCCAGTTCCTAAATGTGTCTGTTGCCTGGGTTTTGGCAACGGTCTCCTAATTCATCTCCCTGCCTGGGGCACAGCCCCCTGCAGGACTCTGCACAGGAGCGAATGCAGGCCCTTTCACGTGGGAATCATCAGGCCCTGTGGGAGGGAGGAGAAGAGAAGGAAGGGCCTGATCAAGGCTTGACTGCACGAACACGGTAAACTATGATAGGGGCAGCACAGGGTTCTGCCATCAGATTGCTCGCACTCCTACCCTGGATCCTCCACCCCTTGCTAGCTGTGTGCCTTTGAAGAAGTCACTAACCCTTCTGCACATCCGTTTTTCTCATCTGAAAATAATGAGATTAAGAGTGCCAACCTCTGAAGGTCAGCATGATTTTTAAAAGAGCTACCGTGTGTGACGTACCTAGACTAGTACCTGAAACATATAGTAAACACCAGTAAGGGGGAGCAAACAGTAAAAAGTAACGCCTTGAAGCTCAAAGTACAAATCATGTGTGTCCAGCCTCTCTGTTGATAGTCCACGTTGAGAATTTTACTGAAGTCCCACTTTGATAGATTGATATGTATGTATATTTTATATATATGCACACACACACATACCCACATGCAACATGTGCTTGGACCGATTCTATGGATGGGGACTGCACCCCAAGCTGGAGCGTGCAGCTTCATCTCCTAGCGAGGCAGAGGAATGCATCGCATGACCCAGTAAGGCTAGAGATGACTTGCTTTGGGACCCGCGGCTGATGAATGGCAAAGCCCACACTGTCACAGCAGTTGTCCGCCTCTGAGGCGAGGCAGCCTTCTGATGACTGCCCGCGCTTCCACGGATCCCTTCAGGGTCCCATTCTCCTCTCACTTCTTCCACCTTCACAACTGGCTCCTTTGTTTCATCTCTCATTTCATGGTTGATCCTTTCTCTTCCAGGTTGTGGTAAGATGTGAAAGTTTTGTGGCTGAGATCACGATGTTGGCAGGTTCGGTTTCTCCTGAGGCCTCCCTCCTTGGCTTGTGGATGGCCGCCTTCTTGCTGGGTCCCCCTCTATGGCCTTCCCTCTGTGCCCGTGCATCCCTGCTGCCCCTCTCTGTGCCCCAATTTTCTCTTCCTATAACGACACTGGTCAGATTGCATCGGAGCCCACCCTGTTGGCCTCATTTTAACTTAATCACCTCTTTAAAGATGTTATTTCCAAATACAGTCACACTGTGAGGTACTAGAAGTTGGGGCTTCAACATATGAGTTTGGGGAGACACAACTCAGCCCATAATACTTATTCATGGGGTTTGTGTGCCTATTGGACATTGTACCCTTTCTCAAACCTCATACCCTTTCTCAAACCTTGGAATCATATTGGACACTGCAATCCTCACATCAGTTTTTGTGCATTACGAGCTTGACACCACAGTAACTGCTGAAAATGCATTTTCAAAGAGATATGACATGGTCAATGTAGCATAAGGTTGAGACTGTGAACTACCTCATGCTAGTACTTTGGAGTCCAATAGATGTCAAGTATCACTGTGTTTCCTTTGAAAATTTAAGATAACCTGAGATGCCCCTATGGCTGCTCTGGCACCCAGGGGAACCTGGGACCCAGTTTGAGAACTCTTGCATATCTATCACATTTGGTCTTCCCAATAATTCAGAGTTTTGTGTAATCCATTGTACTATTTGTGAAAAGAGGAAACAGGCGCTAAGACTAGATATGTAATTTCACTAAGGTAACACAGTTAATAAATAGGAAACCTAGGTCTATCTGCCTCCAAAGCTCAGTTTTCTCTCTACTGCTGGGGCAGGTAGAGTTGATTAGCATACAATGTCCAGTCTCACCTCCTTTCAACTACCATACCTCCCTGTGCTGCTGAAAGCTAAATGAAAAACCATCTTTCCAGATTCTTTTGTGGCAAAGGTTCAGGATGCAAAGTGGGACTTGCAAATCAAATGCACTCACAAGAGATTTTAAGGGGGAAGTAGGACAGAGGTCATCACCAGGGCTGAGACGTGGGCATTTTCTCCTCTGGTGTCATTCCAGCAACTTGTCTCTAGGCTTGACCATCAAGATCATTAAAGCATTGAGCAGATTCAGAGTCCCTTTGCCCAATTACCACATTTCTGGAGGTCAAGGTGGTGACAGCAATGGGAGCTTCCTTGGATTGCAGCCACTGCGGCATGTTCTTGAACTCAGTTGTTTCAGTAGCTAGCCCCAAATTCCTCACTTTTTGACTGCGCAGAAATAGCAGCTCTGGGGTATGGGAGAAGAGGTATGATTCTTGTGATGCTCTGGGGCACTCCTAGATATACAGCTACTGTCCACACTTCCAGCCCTTTTAATACTTTAGAAAGCCCTGAATTCCCTGTTAAAAGGTCTTTAAAAATCCTTGAGTGATATATGTTCCCTACCCATATGTCTGAGTGATATCATTATATTGCACATACGTTAATAACTTATGACAGAAAAGCCACTACATTTGTATTAAAAAAATAGAAAGCATAAAAGAGCATTCCAGCCATCATGGCCTGTGTGCTTAGAAGGCTCAGATAGGAGGAAATTTAGGAACACCTCAAAAAGATAGGAAATTAAATTCTATGTAAAGTCCAGTGGCTATAAAAGAACATTACTGGGAAATTAATGGGCTACTTCCCATTTATGCTTTTATGATTCATGAAACAGTTTAAATAGATGGATTCAAAAATAAGCTTTGCCATATTCATACCATGAGCTTTTTTTTTTTTTTTTTTTTTTTTTGCAGGGGGGGCGCGGGTAGATACACAGACACGGACACCAGACACACACACTCATATACATACATATACCTAGATGGTGGACTCTATCTTTGAAACTGATGTTACCAAGAAACAGAGGCTCTATTTTGACACAATAAAATAGATTAATAAATCAAATTTGGCTGAGTATCAAAAGAATGCATTCCTCCCAATAATCCTAAAGTTAGAGAACTCCCCAAGGTTCTATATGGTCTTGACTTTGGGAACTTATCTTTCCTAAGCGACTATTCCCAACAAAATGAATTGGGTTGTGTCCCAATTGCTCCCACCAAAGAATGGGGCAGCCTCTCTTTAATATCCAATCTAAATGTCATTCAGGCCCAAGTTTGCCTTGTAAATCAGAGAAGGGCAGCAGAGACGTGTCTGCCCTGGGTCAGTGCTATCAGTTGGGGCCTTGGCAGGAAAATGGAAAGCACACTCAAAGGGGTAATTGAAGAGGGTTAATGAAAGGCCAATTTACAGTTAAGGTCAGGGTTAAGGGAACCAATGTGGGTTGGACTTCCCTTAACTGGAGTAGTAATTGGCTGTAGCTCCTGCCTAGCATACCCTCTCTCCCTGCCCATCCAGAGCTAAAGGCCATCACCCCCTCTAAGTTCTGAAAGGACAGCGGAGAGGGCAATTACTGGGCTATGGAGAGAGCTTTAGTCCTGGGAGAGGATACACCTGGCAGGTGCTACAGCCATAGGAAGGGAAAAGCGGCTACTGATAAACCAGCAGGGCAATGGAACTGGCAAAGATCAACACGAACAAATGTCCCCAAAGCCCATCGTACATGGGGGAAGCTTCAGGTTTTGCAGTAAACAAACAAACAAAAAACACTAACAAAACAGGATTCAAGATGACATACTGATCAAATGTTCTTGGTCATGTTACTTAAATATTCCAAAATTGTCTTCTCAGCTTAAAATAGGAATAATAATACCAAGGGTGTCATAAAGATCAAAGGGAAGAATATATCTAAGAGTGATGTGAAAACTATAAAACACAATAAAAGGCTACTTATTTTTATCACCATTATCATCATGATCATCTTCAGAGACACTCATTGATTTCAGGAGAATATCTGAACAAGCCATCTTAGGACAAAGATATGATTTTCCTTCATTCCAGAATATTTCATAGTTTGGTCCCTGTTGGCTGCCCATATTTAAATATCAGGGATGCATGGAACTAAGTACAGTGAGGACATTTTCAGAGAAAAAATAGAACACTTTACCCATAAAAGAACTTAAGGAAACATAAGTGACAAGGCTTTTTAGTCTTTGCTTTCACTAACTCCATGGGGAAACTTGGAAAGGTGTGCATTCAGTGGGTCCTTCAATCTAAGGTATTGGCAAACCAGCCACCACTCTCAGCTCAGGCACCCATGGCAGATACTGCAAAGCCCAGAGATAACAGTAGAGCCCAGAGAAAACATTAGAACCTTCTTCAGCATAGCATGCCGGGCAGCCACTAGTAAGGAAATGGTTGGAGGTAGCACGTGAGATGCATCACATTCACTGTCACTGAACATTCAACCAGTCAGCAGTGTGTTGAAATTGAGTGAACACCCAGGTGTTAGTTTGTACCTCACAATTTATAAAGGATTCCAATAAATAAGAGACAGCCCAGAAGAGAGCAGTTGATTTAGTGGAAGGACTCCAGAATGTTTTCCTGAAAATGAGAAGACCTAGGAGGGGCCAAAAGGAAACTTTTCATTTATCTGCAAGACTTGTGCTAAAAGGCTAAAAAGACTTGTGCAGCGAGGTTCACTGGGGCTCAGAGGAAAGAACTAGAGCCAATGGGGAGAAGCATCCGAGAGGGGCATCTCTCAGCTGTTTAGCATTCAGAACTAACCAATAATGGTGTCACCTTTAAGTTCAGTTGAACCTTGGTGAACCTGTACCAGGATGTTTTCAAATAAAACAATTCCTGATTTAGGAGAGTGGGTACGCTAGAGGACTACTCATATCCATTCCAGGTATAGTTCTAGGCCATTCTGGGTGTTTGGTGGTGCACACTGGCTCTCAGAGGGCAGCTTAAAGGAAAGCCATACTCGTTCGCTGGGAAATCTTCCAAAGGGTATAGCATTGTCCAAGTCCCATACAATCCATTTGCCAGCTTGATTTTATAATGTGTCAACCAGAACTCCCCTACTCAATATTCTGTGCCCCCAAAAGGAAAGCTCACGATGCAGCAAATTATTGATGATGCCGCCAAAAAGGAATTTCACTCTCGGATCAAATTTGGATTAAATGTAGTAAATCTGCAGCATTAGTTTTTAATAACCCAAAAGTTCTGTCGATGTGGTTGAAGAGAATAAAATCCCCCCTTGTAAAGGTCTGTTTGATGGAACACTTGAAAGCTGAGATACAATCAATCATTAACAATGTTTAATATTCTCTACTTTCTAGAAATACAATACAGTCAAGGTGCTGAGGTGTGAAAACTGGCCAAAGTTCAAATCTCATATTAGATGAAACCACTTTTGAAGTATCATTTTCTTACCCACATTTCAGTTTAGCTATTTCTTCACCATATCACCTTTATTCATCACTACTTAGTTAAATGAAAAGACTTTGCCTGATCCTTGGGTCTCTAGGCACAAAGAAATACACACAAGAAAAGCAAAGATTAGAGCTCCCAGTTTCTGTATAAAATGACCCAGCAGAGAAATGGGATTTAGAGGCCTCCATATGGAAGGACTAGGTATTTATGTAAATATGAGCAAACATTTCTGCAATGCTGCCACCTTTTTTGGGACAAGCTTGAGGGCCTGGATTCTGTCTTATTTATATGTTTCCTCAACTCAGCCCAGGGCTCAGAACATAATGGGGATCAATAGATACACAGTGAATTGGATAAAAATACAAACTCCCAAGTCCTCCCTTCTCTGTGCTCCTCGGAGTATTCAACACGTGGGAAGTGTCTTGTTCATTTTTTTCTTTCTTATGTGTGTGTCCCATGATCACCGGTGGGGTCCTTGACGGCCCAGAGCATGACACCTTATGTCACGATTCTCAGCGTCTAATTCAGTGCCTGCTGGGCACTCCTTTAATATTTGTTTCCTCCGTGAGATCACATCCATAGACTCAAATAGGCTTTACTGAAGAACAGCACTGGATGATAAGGAGCAATGGCTTTCAGAGTGGCTGGAGTCCTACATCGGCCATTTACTAACCCTAGAAACTAGGGACATATATTTATCCTCATTTATAAAAGAGGGAGAATAGTCATTTAAATATATGATGCTTGTCATTTACAAAGGACTTTCATACACACATTAATTCTGTTTAGTGTTTATCTTCCCAGTTATACCCAAATGTATAACAGGAACAATTAAGAGTGCCGCACACTCTTACATTGAAAATACCATTTAATCCATTCTGCCGCATCCTGATGGCCATATACTTGCCAGCACACCTCTTCCTGCAGATGTGGGAACTACTGTGGGCCACCTTCCTTTCGGAGCAGACCTGATGTCAGACTTGACCTTCTCCCCCCCCCCCCATCACCCTTTGTGGATCTCTCCTCTCACTAGTTGTCAGTTTTATCTGTCCTATCTGCTGGCACATCCTACCTCCATTTCCGTGCCATGGCCCATTGGCTCAGTGATGGAATTTCAGACTACTCATATGGGCTATGATCGAGCTTTCCCCTAAGATACTCCTTTCATGATCTTTTTATGGACTCCACACGTAGAAATTACGAGCAAGAGGTGCCTCTCCGAGCTTCTGGGACATTGAGATTTCTACAGAAGCATGGTGAGGTGGGCATCATTGCTCCATTCTTCCAATGAGGAAACCAAGGCTTGGGACAGTAAAGCACCTTGTTCAAAGACATAGAGCTAGTGAGTGGCAGATCTGGAACTGGAACCCGGGGAGATCCAATCCTGTGCCATTTTCCAAGTACATGCTTCTTGCTCATATAGTGAACTGTGTTACATTGTTCTATGCACTTAGTACTTCAGTAGTAAAAACAATGCATCATATTAGGTGTGGTGGTAAAAGTTCTTTTCTGTACTACTCTCTCCGTACTACTCATTCATGCCAGAATGAAGTGAACTCTCATTTCTCAGAAAGAACATAGCAGAAATCATCTCCCTACTCTATGGAGGTGTGACATATGGAGAGAGAAAAGGCTTAAGAAGCAGACCAGACAAATCACAGTATACTAGCTCAATGACCTCAAGCAAGTTATTAACTCCCTGGGGGCATTTTCTTATGTAGAAAATGAGAATACTAGGTGTCAAATAATATGTCTTATTTCTCTGGGTGGTAAGGAATGAAAACCATATTTTTAAACACTTGGCAAATCAACAAATTTAACTCAGGATCTTTTCTGTTTCCTAAATGACTATCTCCTGCTGCTGCCAATAAAGAATATTTTTTAAAGAAAGAACTTATTCTGCCATAAAATCCTAAATCTTTCAATTATGGAGTTCCAAAGAAGACTGAATTCTGCTTTGTTTGGGGGTTAACACCTTCATGTAAAATGACATTTATTGGGAAGAGCTGAGATCAAATCAAGGACCAATCTAATTCCTTTTTGTGGATTCATTATTCAAGGAAAAGCAGAACCCACTAGCTGCCAAAGCCCTGAGTAGAAGCATAATTTCAAAAGCTAAACCGTCTTACCACATAAGAGCAATACAATTGTAACCTCAGAGTTATTCAACCTCAGATGCAGAGAAATGACATAGAAATATGAGTTACATAAGTGAGGAGCCCCAAGCCAGCTTGCAGTATTTTCCAAGAATTTCTTTATAAAAGCCATGGAAAATATACTGAACAGCTATTTTGGCCTTAACAGTGTGTGTGGCAGAGCACCTCACAAAGTCTTCTGACGAGTTTTTACTGCTATGTTATTGTACGATCTGTGTTTTATAAATTTTTCATAGTCCATTAGATTCAGAAGGACTCTCAGACACAATCCCAGGCAATATCCCACTCAGTGCAGGCACCTCATCCCCCTGGGCTGCTTCAGGAAGGTGAGGAGGGGGTAGAGAATGGCAGTAGACCATTCTGGAACAGTCTACCTCACAGGGTCCTACTAATATTGAATGAGTTTAGAGTAGTACTCTTTATTAATCCAAACGTTAGTTTCTCCAAGAAAACTAGCAGTGAATTCAGTTACAACACTACCTGTCCAGGTTGCATTCTTTCATAAGTTCTTTCTTCTCTGCCTCTCTGTGAGTCTGTGTCCTTGGCCTGGACACCGCCTTGCCCCTCTTCTCCTCTCATTCTTCTTTACAAGCTATTCATATTCATTGTTTCAGCCTCCAACTCTCTGCATATAATTTTTAAATATGCAGTTCAGGTGCGCTTGGGTGGCTCAGTTGGTTAAGCATCTGAGTCTTCATTTTGGCTCAGGTCATGATCTCAGGGTTGTGAGACTGAGCCCCATGATGGGCCGTGCACTGGGCATGGAACCTGCTTAAGATTCTCTCTTGGGATGCCTGGGTAGCTCAGTTGGTTGAGCGTCTGCCTTCGGCTCAGATCATGATCCCGGGATCCTGGGATCGAGTCTCATGTTGGGCTCCCTGCTCAGCCAGGAGCCTGCTTCTCCCTCTGCCTGATTCTCCCCCTGCTTGTGCTCTCTCTCTCTCTCTCACTCTGTCAAATAAATAAATAAATAATCTTAAAAAAAAATTCTCTCTCGCCCTCTTCTTCTGCCCCCTCCCTCTCTCAAATAAATAAATAAATAAATAAATAAATAAATAAATAAAGTAAATCTGCTGTTCAGAACTCTCTTGAGTGCCCAATATCATAGATCTGATTTCTGAACATCTTCACCTGACACGGAACAGAAAACTTCAAAAAATGAGTCCAAAACTGAACTCCTCAATTTACCATCAACTCTTTTCTCTTCTTAACAACCAGTCAAATAAAAATATAATAAACTACTAATGTTTACTTACAGTTTTTTTAACATACCTCAGTTTAGAGTCAAAGTAGGGATTTAAAATGTAATTAAAGGGAATAAGAATTCTCAAAAAGTATCTGTCCTACACTCAAAATCGGAATAATTTACAGCATGATTATTTGCCTTTTTTTAACATAAACTTTTGGAAGTATAACTTCTGTGCAAGTGGCCTCCTTTCCCAGAACATAATGGAATAACAGGGAACCTATTTACCATCCTCCCTTAGACAACCTGAGATCCACGAGAAAATAAATGTGAAAAATTGGTTCTCACGCATTGGACGATAGGCAGCATGGGACGGAGAGAAGGGAAACAAACCTGTGATTCTTCAGCTTACTGCCCAGAGTTGTAGTGCAAGTGGGGGAAGCTCAAATAGGTCAGAAAATGGCACATAAGGTAGCTAGAATTTGAGGGACATGGCACCAGGGTGGAGGGAGGTACATCCGGAGAGAACTCCAGGGATCTGCAGAGAATTCTTCGAATTCTTGGCCGAGTACCATTGTATGCATGCATGAAAGGAAATTACCCAAAGTCAGGAAAGAACCATATAGAGGGCTGAAATAGTGTGTGTGCCAACCAACCAGAATGAAAAGACACTGTAATAGTTGGGATACCAGGTGAAGTTCTTAGAAGGGTATCACCACAGCAGTGGGTCTGTACTAGCTCTACATGTAAAGCTACTCCGCACATGTCTTAACAAAGCTTAAAAGCAAGCACTGAAAGGACTCAGTTGTTCCAAATAACTGCATGCAAGAACAAAATCCAACACTACATCAAGAAATGTAACAAAACTCAGCACCTAACTACGTAAAATCACGATGTCTGGCATCCAATATAATATTAACAGGATAATAGAAACCATAATCAAGGGGAAATTAATCAATAGAAACAGACCCTTACATGACAGAGATGATGAAACCAGCAGACAAGAATATTAAACACGTTCCATATATTCAAGAAGACAGCAAACACATAAACAGGATGATAAGAAAAAAATACAAGATATAACAATAAGACTCAAGTAGAATTTCTAGAAATAAAATCATAATACCTAATTTTTAAAAAATGGGTTACATCGTAAAGAAGAAAAATTAACGTGAAGATCTAACAACTAAAATTGCCCAAAATGTGGGGCACCTGGGTGGCTCAGTCGGTTGAGCAGCTGACTCTTGATTTGGGCTCAGGTCATGATCTCAGTGTCCTGGGATCAAATCCCACATTGGGCTCTGCACTCAGTGGGAAGTCTGCTTGAGATTCTCCCTCTCCCTTCGCCCCTCCCCCTGCTCACACACACTCTCTCTCTCAAATAAATAAAGCTTTTTAAAAATTGCCCAAAATGAAACAAAAAAGAGAAAAAGAAATGAACAGAGCATCAAGAAAGAACAAAGAAAATAACCTTCAAAATGAAAGATATTGTCTGAAAACTTCAGACCAACAAAGCAGCGTGAAATTCATTTCCAGCAGATCTGCACTGAAAGAAATTCTTGAGGCAGAAGGGAAATGTTACCAGATGGAGATTCAGATCTAAATTTTAAAAAATGAGCCCCAGAAATGATAAATATATGACATTTTTTCTCATTGTTAATTTCTTATAAACTATTAACTTTATAAAATTTAAAAAATAGCATTAAATTGTGTTATTCAGAGCATAGATAAAATGTATGACCATACTAGCCCAAAGTATAGGAAAGGGAAATTGAAGTATGCTGCTGTAAGTTTCTTACAGAGCACATAAAATGGCATAATAATAATTTGAAGGTGAACTGTAGTAAGTTAGAGAAGAATTCATCAGAAGAAATATCAACCTCCCCGAAAAATGCATGCATGTAACAACAGAGCTTTGAAATATATGAAGCAAATACAGAATTAAAAGTAGGTATATAAAAATCCACAACTACAGTTGAGAGTTTCAAAACTCTGCTCTCAGCAAGTGATAGAACACGTAGATAGAAAATCACCAAGGAATAAGAATTTAAAAAAAAGAAAGAAAATCACCAAGAATATGAAATACTTGAACAACACTCTCAACCCACTTGACCTCAGTGAAATTTATTGGACACTCCACCCCAACAGCAGAACACAAGTTCTGCAACAAGATTGATCATATCCTGGGCTACATATCAAGTCTCAATAAATTTAATCAAACATATGTTATCTGACCACAGGAATTTAAACTAGAGACAAATGTCAAGAAAATATTGAAGAATCTCCAAACATGTGGAAATTAAACAACCCACTTCTAAATAATCCATGAATGAATGAAGAGCTCCGAAGTGAAATTAGCAACTATTTTGAACTGAATGAAAATGAAAACACAACACATCACAATTTACGGAATACAGATAAAGCAGTTCTTAGAGGAAATTTATAGCACTAAATGCTTATGCTATAAAATAAGGGTCTCAAAATGATCTAAGCATCTATTTAAGAAACTAGCAGAGAAGAACAAATGAACTTACATCCCATTAAATGCACTCATTTTAAATGTGCAGTTCAGTAAGTTATAATAAAGGTATATAATCCATGTATATACCACCATAATCACCCCTTGAATTTCAAGTATCCTTGAAATTAGATTATCACTACCACCACCATCACTAATACCATCCCAAGGTGACAAATGATCTGCTCTCAGTCATTATCTATGACATTTCCCTATTGTAGAATTTCATGAAGTGCATTAATATGGTATGTAACTCTTGCATTTCTGCTTCTTTTTTTTTCGCATGTTTTTGAGATTCAACCTTGCTGTTGTGTTTCAGTGATTTGTTCCCTTTTATTGCTGAGTGATTTCCCATTATGTGACTATATCACATGTGTTTATTCGCTTGTTGATGGGCATTTTGATTGTTAGACTGCAGATTTTGATTATTACGGCTAAAACTGCTATGAACATTTGGGAACAAATGAGTCTGGGACTTCATCTGAAATTGCACATTTGCTTGGCTTCCTCTCCTTCCCTATCCTGGTTCTTCTGTTCCATTACTGGTATCTTCAAGGATACTTTATTAATTAATCATTTGCACCAGAATCCTTGGCGCAGAATCTACTTCTGAAAGAACCCAACCTAAGCCATCACCTGAGGCAAACGCATTTTAATATGATGCTTGTCTTAAGATCCTCCCTGCCACTCCTCATTGCCTCCAGACTGATAACAGAAATCAAGTCTCCAGCAGAGTCCAAGCACGGAATTATGGTCTCTGCTCCAGGAAATAGCTTCTTGCTACTAACATTCACAGGAACCAGGGAGCATGCATAGAAGTAGAACTTGAGGGGCGCCTGGGTGGCTCAGTTGGTTGGGCGACTGCCTTCGGCTCAGGTCATGATCCTGGAGTCCCGGGATCGAGTCCCGCATCAGGCTCCCTGCTCGGCGGGGAGTCTGCTTCTCCCTCTGACCCTCCTCCCTCTCGTGCTCTCTCTCAGTCTCTCTCTCGCAAATAAATAAATAAAATCTTAAAAAAAAAAAAAAAAGAAGTAGAACTTGAGGTTTAGGATCTAAGAAGGTAGACTATAAAACCGGAGAGATGAGAATTTATTGACTCAAGATTCAACATTCTTGCAAGAATATATGGAGCTAGTCCCAGTTTGCTAGCTTGAACCTGACAAAGGACAATAATGAGATGGAGATGCAAGAATTCCTTTAGCATACCATAAGAAAAATGGTCAGACAGTAAGGGAATTGAGAATATTAAAATGGATTTATTAGGTGAGAATAGAAATTCTACTATCTGTGTTCCCAAGGAGGGCCCCAAGGACATTCACTTTACTAAGACAATATACGCTAGCAAAAAGGCTATTGGCATTTTTGAGAAACTCAGTGGTGACTATCTAGTATAAGCTAGGGTGGACAGGGGAGGTGCTGCTGGAATGGTGGAGGCTAGGAAACTATATTCAACCACCAGAGACAAAGTAGCCATAATTACCAAAATGGGCAGCAAGCCTGGAGTGGCCAGTAAGATGCTCTGGCTTGCAAAGATCCATGGCAATAGATAATACATCATGAAATTTCTAGGAGTGAAATAGGTGAACAACAGACCAGGGTGATGCTCAACTTGTATAATTAGGAAAAAAGAGACCGGAAAGCAAAAATCTGATTTCATTTGCTGCTGTGGGAAACTATGGTCCCTGACCTCATTTCCAGATCTAAGACTGTTCACAGAACCAGCCCCTATTGACAGAAGAGAAAGCCTGGTCCCCTTGTTGAAAGTCCCTATAATATCACAACAAGAATATATGACAAATATTCCTGTGATTTGTCCATAAACATGTGCCATTTTTCTGGAAAGAGGGTATTGAGAAAAGGAGAATCCCTAGAATTTTCAAGGAATATTGGATAATAGGTCAGAGGTGACACACCTGGATAGCAGATAGCCTAGATTTTCCCAAAAAGCAGAGCTTGAGACAGGGATTGCTTGTAGGTAGTTTCCTGGCAGAAGAAATATCAAAGAATCAGAGTAGGGTCAATGGGAATAATGAAGCAGAAAAGGAAGGAAAAACCAATCCAAAGTATCTTACCAAGTTGGTCCCTAATGGGAGCAACTATGGCTTGATCCTGCTAGAGACCCTCTGAAGAATAATTTAGGATGAACCTCTAAACTCTCCACTGAAGAATGAAAGAGGAATATTTATCTGCCAGTTCTCCACCCCCATTTGGCAAGGGTCACCTTATTGGTTTAGTCCCCTCACACTTTCTTGTTTGTTCTTTGCATCAGGATGGCTGACAATGTTTCATCTGCAAGTATCCCAAAAGGCAGGTGTGAGAATCCCCTGGGCAGAAAGCAAGAGATACTCAGTGCTGCTTTCTTGTTTCATTAACTCTCGTTCAAAGCCTCATAGATTACGGCTGGCTACCTTTCTGAAGGAGACTCCATGAAAGATTGGATTTGCATTTCCTCTGTCTTGGGGATGAGGTTAGAGCTTTATTTGGCTCCATACTGCAGAATGGGAGCCAGATATGACGGCAGGCAGTAGAGGATCTTAGGTATAAGGGGTGGACTGTGTCAGACATCTCTGATATACTACTTCAGATCCCCTTGGCTTTGTTTATCTCTTATTCCAGCAAGCACTGCTCTGGGTAGTCTCAGACTGACTTATTGCCAGTGCAATCTGATAGCGCCTCACGTCAGACCTGCGCCATGCACCTCTCCTTCCCTGAAGCTTCCCTCTTGCTCCTGAGGCATGAAATGTGCTAGGGCTATGCACGGAATCTACATATGCAAAACCCAGAAGTGAGGCAAAGTTAACATTTGTCAGGGTGAAACTTTAGCAAATGGCAGATAGACAGAGGTGGATAAATTTCTTCTCCTTATCTCTCCTTATTGTGGGTAATATGGAAATGCATCACATATGCTCCTCAATCAGTCCTGTGGGATCAGACAATTAATAACCCCTAGCTGTGACCCCCTCAATAACACATCTTTTGGTTGTCTCTCTCTGCTTTGCTCCCCAGTGTGAAAGAGCTGTTCCATGGGATTGTAGTCCTTGCACTTTCTACCAAATCACTCATATATAAGCCACCATCTCAAGCTCGGAATGTTGGGGAATCCAGGTTAAGCAAGGGGGTGACAAAATTATCATTATTTCAAGATGCTGATTATTTATCCAGAAAACCAAAGAGACACAACAACAACAACAAAACTCTAGTAACAGGACTCAGTACATTGGCTCACAATAAAAATACACAAAAATGAACAGCTGTTCTATCTGTGCATAATAACTTTAAAAAATTGAATAGGAGGGGCACCTGGGTGGCTCAGTTGTTAAGCGTGTGCTTTTAGCTCAGGTCATGATCCCAGGGTCCTGGGATCGAGTCCCACATCGGGCTCCCTGCTCAGCGGGGAGCCTGCTTCTCCCTCTCCCACCCACCCGCTTGTGTTCGCTCTCGCTGTCTCTCTCTCTCTGTCAAATAAATGAATAAAATCTTAAAAAAAAAATTGAATAGGAAATGTACTAAAATGAATGAGGACACAATGACTACATTCTGAGCTATAAAAGATATGAATTATTGGGAAGACACGCCATGTTCCAAGATGGAAAGACTTAAATAGTATAAATATGTCAATTCTCCACAAACTACTCTGTACATTTAATGAAATTCTAATTAAAATTCTAATTCTTTAGCCTAGCAACTCAAAAGATAGCCAAAAGATAGCTGAGAGAATAAAATCATGAAAATAGCCAGGGACATTTTTAAGAAGAGTAATAGGAGATGCCTAACTCTAATTGATATGCAAGTCTGCTATAATGCTATGATTTTAAAATTGTGCATAACAGCTTTAGATAGTCCAGGAAACTGGGCCCAGTTGAGACAGATGTAATATATGTTAAAAGTGGCATAACATATCAGTGAGGATATGTTAGGATATTAGTGGATAGTTTTTAATAATAATAGCACAATATGGTTAGTCACTTGGGAAAAAAAAATACATCTTCCCCTTCTTCGTAGAGAAATAAGTTCCAGATGGAATAACAGCATCTTAGTTTGGTGTGTGTTCCTCCATAAATTTTTGGCATTTACTTATTTATTTATCTACTTTACATTAAGGATTCCTTGTCTATAGTGTTCTGCAGTGTGCTTTCTTCGTTTATTATTAGTTACCTCTGGTGTAGGGGGAAGGGGCTGGGTTTGAGAGTGAAGATAAAAGGAAAGTTGATATAAGTTAATTGGTTCATTTAAGAAACAGCTGAGGGAGGGTATGTGCTATGATGAGTGCTGTGAATTGTGTAAGACTGATGAATCACAGACCTGTACCTCTGAAACAAATCATACATTATATGTAAAAAAAAAAAAAAAAAAGTAGATGGTAGGAAGGGAAAAATGAAGGGGGGAAATCGGAGGGGGAGACAAACCATGAGAGACTATGGACTCTGAGAAACAAACTGAGGGTTCTAGAGGGGAGGGGGTGGGGGGATGGGTTAGCCTGGTGATGGGTATTAAAGAGGGCACGTATTGAATGGAGCACTGGGTGTTATATGCAAACAACGAATCATGGAACACTACATCAAAAATTCATGATGTAATGTATGGTGATTAACATAACATAATAAAATAAAAAAAAAAGAAAAGAAAAGAAACAGCAGAGGGCCTGCCTTGTGCCAGGCACTGTCCCTGGTGCTGAGGTTACAGCAGTGGATATACACACTAAATCTGCCCTCATGGAGCATACGTTCTAGTGGGGACAAGCAAGGCCATAAAAAAAATACATGAGTAAAATATAGGTTACATGGTGGAAAATGCTGCAGAGGAAAATAAAGCAGAAAAGGGGATAAAGAAGGAAGACTTCACTGAGCATGTGACATTTGAGAAAAGATTCTGACAGAGGTAAGGTAAAGTGCCGTGTGGATAGGGTGAACGTTCCCAGGCAGAGGAACAGTGAGCACAAGGCCTGAGGAGGGAGTAGGTCTGGCTTGTTCAATGCCCTGGCTTGGGTGCTATTCCTTGGAGAAAGAGTAGCAGGGAATGAGGTCAGCAAGATAAGACATACCTTGCAGGGCTTTATAGGGCATTTGAGGACTGTGGTGTTTCCTCTGAATGACAGAGCAAGCTGTTGGAAGGTTTCGAGGGCATGACATGATCTAACTTCATTTTCTTAACAGGATGACTCTGTGGTTACTAAGCCAAGAATAGCTGGAAGGGAAACTGGATAGTGCTGAAAAACCTGGAGAAAGGAGAGGATGGTGGTTGGGACCCGCGTGGTGGCAGGGTAGGTGGCATAAAGCAATTGGCTTCTGGATATATTCTGAAGGGAGAGTGGCAGGATTTGTTGATTAGTTTGACAAGGACAATAAAAACAAGAGAGTCTGAGAAACAAACTGAGGGTTTCAGAGGGGAGGAGGGTTGGGGGGTGGTTAGCCCGGTGATGGGTATTAAGGAGGGCACGTATTGCATGGAGCACTGGGTGTTATACGCAAACAATGAATCATGGAACACTACATCAAAAACTAATGATGTACTGTATGGGGACTAACAACATAAAAAAATAAAACTAATTAAAAAACAAAACAAAACGAGAGAGTCAGTAAGGCTCCAAGGGCTTCATTATGAGCAATCTGCAAGGTGGAGTTGCCTTTACCTGAAATGGGGAGGCTGACAGGAGAGATGGGTGGTGGAGGAGATGGCAGGGCCTAGTTTTGGGTGTGTTACATTTGAGAGGCTTGTTAGATATCCAGGTAAAGATATCAAATAATCAGGTGGATGTATGACCCTGTAATCTGGGAAACAGGTCAGGAATGGACATATGAATTTGGAAGTATTCAGGTCACATTTTAAGCCATGAGACTGAATGAGATAACCAAGGGAATGAGGGCATATTTCAGTAATTCTGATCATAAATATTCAAATTTTTACAATAAAATTATATTTGTGTATTATAATTGTTCAAAACTGGTAAAGCACTGAAAGAAAATATATGCAAAAATTTATACAGCTGACTATAGAGTAAAATGTTCTGAGTTTGATACCAAAGACACGATTATGCAAGGAGTACAATGATAGGAGTACAATGATCATTTTGTGATGTTTTAGCTATCACACGTGGTAAACGTAAAAAAAAAAGGAACCAACAGCTCATCAGCAAAATCAGTGCCAATGTGTATGACATACAAATTACTAATCTTAATATGTAAATACTTTCTTGCAAATCAGTAAGAATAAGATAAATGCCCCAATGGGAAAAAAATAAGTATAGATCTGAACACAAAATTCATAAAAGAAAAAAAAAAAACGAAGCCATCAGTAAGTATACAGGAAACATATAAACTAAAATAACATTTTCAACTAAATTGGCCAGAAAGAATTTTTATGTGATACCACCTACTTTGGGCAGGGGTGCCAAGATGTGTGTGTTCTTTATACTTTTACTGTAAATTGATATTAAATTTCCTGAGGCTAACATGGCAGTCTCCAAGAGCTGTAAACTACACACATTCTTTGACTAGAGTGTCTACTGCCTGCAATTTATCTGAAAGAAATTGTCTTATTTATGGGTCATGATTCATTTAAAAGGAAGTGAACTGTGATATTTTAAAATAGTAAAATGGTAGATCAAAGAAACTTAAATGACTAATATTAGATATAACTAAGTAAATTTTGCTACATCCATATAAAATACTCTCATAGACATGAAAATCATGTTGTAGAATGATTACAAAAATATTTGCATGAGTACATGTTTTATTTGTTAAATAAACAGACCTGATAACAAAACAAAGGGTGGAATAACTTTCCATCTTAAAATACATATACGTATAATCTCAATAAAACAATCCAAAAGAAGATATTTGAAAATACCACATTCAGTTTTGTCTGGGTAGTGGAATCCTAAGTGATTTTATTTTTTCCTTTCTGCTTTATTGTATTTTCTCCACGTTTTACCAAAATAAATGTTTTCCTAACTTTGTGTGGTTGAAAAATGAAATCTATATAAGGAAGAAAAGAATAAGGTCCCACAGTCCTGGTTGCCATCCAATATTATATAATCCTGGAGTGCTTCAAAACCACCCAGTTATGTGCTGACAGCCTGTCCAGAGGTCTGGGATGAGAGTCACAGGACATCTTTGTCCTAGCGAATTGGATGGCTGGGCACACAAACAACCTGCCCTTTATTTTATTTATCTGCACTTTGACAAGGCAATTTTCCCTGTCATCATCATTATGTTTTTCTGTTATGAATTCAAGGCACTTTACTATGAACTTAACATACTTTATGGCATCCATGCAAATATCCTCCAAGTTGAGTGCTAATATTTCATTTGACTAATGAGGAAACCAAAGTACAAAGACTTTGAATAAGTTGCTCAGTGTAATTGGCAAGTAGGGAGTGGAGCCAAATTTCGAAGGCTGGTGTCTCTACCTCCAAAACTTCGCACTATCTACTATAATTTTCATTCTAAAGAGTGAGTGGCTTGAAAAATGATTTAAGTCATAAAAGGACATCAATTAAATGACAATGAGTCTTATTATGAAACAGTTTGTCCCTTTTCAATTATATTCCTCACCTGGTTTACATCAAGAAAAAATGCTCCGTTTTGTAAGAGCCTATCCACAAAACCTCTTTAACATTTGCTGATTCTCCTTTGTCTAATACTAAGAGAGCAGATCTAATGCTTAGAGCCTACTTAGAATTTAATAATAATGCTTTGTCTTACTGCATTTAGTTTACGTTCTTTTTAGAGCAAGAGATGCTGCTTTTCCCATTTAGAGTTGTAATACAAGTTTTGTTTTTAAATAAATTCAAATTTTTCATAAGTAGATTTAAAGAAAATATTCAATCATTACCAATACAAATAGCACGTGCACACACACATGGAATATATATATACATTAAATGCAAATTCCTGGAGCTTGGAAAATAATTGAAACACAATGTGCTGCCTCTTATCACAACAGTAGAAGTTTGAAAAAGGACATAGTTAACTTCTTTAAAACCCTTATCATGATGGCTTGGTATCTTCCTGCGTGATTCCATTTAATTCTCATAGTTGTTCCGTGAGATTCGCACTAATACACCCAGCTTACAAATCTGGAAATTGAGGCACTGCGTGGTGATGTAGCCCAAGGATACCCAGCTAGTTAGTGGTGAACCTGAGATTTGAACTCCAAGTTCTGGGTCTGCAAGGACTCAGTTTTAGACGACGCCATCCAGGGGGAGATAGCTAATTGGTCTGCTCTTTGCAATCCTTACACAAGTGGTAAGCCACGAATATGCAGTAAATCCAAGAGAAGTTTGGTGTAGGGGAGACTGTTGTGGGCTGGGGTTGACAGTAAAGCTCTGCAAAGTGGATGTGGCTGATGTGGGCTTCCAAGAACAGGTTGGGCCCTGGGAAGAGATTCAAGTGCATTCCAGATGGAGCAAATGAGGTGACTTCCATGCCGCTAAGGCTGGTTTCTGAAACGCAGTGCCTTACAACCCTTCTGCTTTGTCCGTGCAAATGCCCAGCTTCCGTCAATATTTCACATCTTACTGTGAATTTTCAGTATTTTGCTGAAAGCAGGGTGGAATAACAGAAAACATTCCAAGATCTGGGAGGTCCTCAAAGCACAAGCACCACCAAATAGGCAGTGTGGAAGCAATGAAGCTGATTTTCCAGTTTGTTCCCATTTTGGTAATTACCAATTCCAAACCTGTGTGCCTGTGTAAAGGGCTTTTTTTTTTTTTACCACAGTTGCCCAAATATCAATGATACTCTCTGCAAAAGATCAGAACAGTGGTCTGGCTCGAATAAATCTCCTCATACAATTCTCACTGGGATAATTATCAAAAGGAGCCTCAAGACTTATAGGACTTGACAAAACACATGGTTCAAACTTCTGGCCAAGTTTTCTAGTCTGTGTGCATATAAAATTCTAGTCAGGGAAACAATGACCATCGTGGGCCTCTGCTGGCCAAGGCTCCATGTTTATTATTGGGAAGATCACTTCCAGCCCCGGGGAGGTCACCATGTTGACCTGACATGCTTCCCATCCCATCTCTGCTTTAGCTGGTCATTCAAGCCATTTAAACCTGACATATTGGATCCTTTTGTCCTGAAAACCAGATGTGCTCAGCTGGAGAGAGGAAAGGTCTCCTCTGTGCTCAACAGAATCCAAAATCTGTGCAGCGAAGAGGCCAAACTGACAAGCAGGCTGAGGGTTTGTCTTTTCTGCCCCCTCCCGGGCCTCTGCCTCCTTCCAATTCCCATACTGGCCCTTGTAGTCCACCTAGAAGGAGGGCCATGTTTCATCATATCCTCAGGTCTCAGTGGCGCCCCAAACCCATCTGTTTTATCTCTGAGGTGTTTACTGAATATGCCCCCTCCTCTATCCCACCAGGGCCCCTGACCTCCCCCACACTCTCATCATCGCTGCCCCGGATTAGGAAAGAATTTCCCAACTGACCTCCCATCTCTCTCCCTCGAAGACAATTCTCTGCATTCTAACGAGGTTTATCAAAATAATAACTAGCACAAAGATAGCAGCAACTGTTGCTGAGCGTCTGCTGTCAACGTGCTTCCCGTGGGCATTGTACACACAGCCTTACTGGCTTCCCTTCCCCCACAACTGCAGCACACCTGAGCTGCTCCCACTTCCTCTGGACGCTTTGCATAATCCACCTCTGGGACCCCCTCAGCAAGTCACTGTCCCCACTTGAGACCCCATTTCCTCTGGTGTGAAATGAAGAGACTCCATCACATTTAATGGTAAGTCCTGTGCATTTAAAATTGCTGACTTTTCTTTCTCTTCCTTGTTGGTCTCTGTGTGCTTCCAAGATGGGAGAGATAGTCCCCTGCTAAGCCCACTTTAGCCAGCTCCAGGAACATCTCCTTTTCCAACCTGACTTCCTGGACTCCTGCTTTTCACTGTGGAGTCTCTGGCTCCGACCGTGTTAGATTAACAGTTGTGATACACATGTGGGTCCGCATGATTTTGTAATTGTTCCCCTTGGCCTCCTGCAGCTCAGTTTTGTGTCCCTGTGTCCTTCAAGGTTAGTGGTATGCCTAATGCTCTTTTTCACAGAGACTCTCAACAGCCGTTACAACAGTAGGGAAAGGTAGACGGAGAGTCACATTTATAACATCACAGTTGAGAGAAGGAGCGCTGCAGCCTGATGGCTTGGGTTTCTTTCAAATCCTGATCCTGCCATTTACTGGCTGTGTGCCCTTGGACAAGTTACTCAATCTCTCTGGTCTCAATTCCCTTATCTCTATAATGGGAAAAATATCAGCTATTCACAGGTTGTTATGGGGATTACATTAGTTAATTTAAGTCAAGTGCTTAAAATAGTGCCTAGCACACAGCTGGTATCTCTATATTTGCTCTTATTAGCTATTAAGAACTAATTCCAAGAATTATAATAGAATCACAAGTCATAATGACAATAAAAATAGTAACAGACACTAATTATTAAGTACTTGCGAGATGCTACCATTTTTTGTATGATGTTTCCTAATTCCTGA
Source organism: Neomonachus schauinslandi (assembly GCF_002201575.2). Classification (NCBI taxonomy): domain Eukaryota; kingdom Metazoa; phylum Chordata; class Mammalia; order Carnivora; family Phocidae; genus Neomonachus; species Neomonachus schauinslandi. The sequence continues at coordinate 43,954,128 of NC_058406.1, forward strand.
CAGCAATGTGTTTCATTTTGCAGATAATAAAACTGACACAGAGACAGTCTCAGTACCTTGCTCAGAAAGAGAATATGCTTTTGAAGCCAAGACTGAGATCCAGGTCACTCTTGAGTCCCAAACTCACACTGTTTCTATGGTATCTGCTGTGCCACGACTCCTCCTCTAATCGCTTTCGGTTCTGATTTTCTGCTGAGCCCCACGGAGAAGCTGACGCTCTTGCTCCGGTGCTCTGCCCTGTGCCCAGCAGCCGCACAGATACTGTTGTTCGTGGCTTATGCCCCAGACGCGCCTCCCCACCTCACATTCCAGACCTCTGATGGCATCTCTTAGTCCTCCCTCCCAAGGAAGCATTCTGTAAGGTAAGAGGAGCATCTTTACAGGGTTCACCCGGACTCTACCTGGATATGTCGTTCTGTAAGCAACAGCCTTGTAGGCACCTTCCTCGGTGTCCTTGAACAAGAGTGACTGGCCCCACGTGCGCCACTTAGTTTGCCTCTCAGGGTTGCCCCACTCTCCTCCCCACCACCCAAAGACCCTGCTCATTTGGAAATGGTCTCCACCTGAAACTCCTGGGCCACACTCCCCCCTTGCAATGGTGCCATCCCCCCTTTCTGGGCAGCACTGGATGAAGGTGGGGAAGCCACATTTCCCTGTACAGCCTCTTACCTCTGTTCCCCATTACCCCATCCCAAAGAGCCTCTCTAAAGGCTGAGCATAACCAAGTTAACTGTCATGTCAAAGCAAGAACATGTTTTATGTAACTGTCCATTATAAGCTGAGACAGAATTACAAAAAAGGTAAACCCTTCACTGGAAAGCCTCTGTTAGACACGCTCGGTTTCTCACCTTGGGCTGCCGTGTCTACAAGGCTGCGTGCTAACCTCCTGTGCCAGGTCTCTACAGTATGACTCCTTACTCTGTCCCTCATTCTAGGGAAACATGGTGACCCTCATCATTCATCAATGGCTCCCATCATTCCCACAGATTAGTTCTAGACACTTAAATCCCACAGCTGTTCAATTACCCTGTTGTTCCCCACGGAGGCTTCACCAAGACAGTCCAGGGTGGGCTTTGGCCCTGGACATTTGGGGTTACTTGGCGCTGAGGCGCCAAGCCATCCCCATGTAGATTTCACCAACCATTCCCCAGTACAGGCAAAGATCCGGAGTCACACGCACACATTCATACCTCCAGTGAAAAATAAACTAGGACTCAGCAGCCGTGAGGATGGGGAGAATTAAAGTCAAGGTTTTCAGTGCTAAAATAGCCGTTAATTTGCTGTGATTAAAGGATTCAAAGGATAATGGAAAGGGTGCGCGCTATAGATGGTGGTCCTGGACGGGGGTCAGAACCCGTGGATCTAGGATCGCAGATTCAAATATTTGATTCAACGTCATTGAAACAAGTGCCTTGACCCCTTCCTCCTGGTTTCTGATCTCGTCTCCTTTGCTTAACCACCTGCCTACTGTAGGCGGCCCCCTAGCCCTACAGCAATTTTCACATAAAGAGACTCCTCCTCAGCTCTGTGGCCATCGTGCCTGTCTGAAGATATCCATGACACTGAGCGCAGCTTGAGGATCAAGACCCTGTTGTCTTCACTCCTTTGTTTTGTATCGTTGCACTCACTGGATGAAAGAGTTAATGAACTAAGGTATGCTGAGTAGAAGCCTGGGTCACCTACAGATCTGTCTGAATTCAGGAAAGCAAAGACAACCAAATTCTGAATTTCTCCTTTGAAGAAGAGTTCAGTCCCCATAGTAATTTGATCTTTTAAAAGTGATTGTTCCAGTAACGAAGATGGTAACTAATAAAACACATTTGATCATAATGATCGACACTATTTTTGGGCCAGTCATGCAAAGCCAAAAGTTACTGTGACAGAAGAATTCCACCTGTGATCTGAGACGGATGGCCAAAACTACCACTTGCTAGTTACGTTATCGGAGGCATGATATGCAATTGCCTGAGCCTTATTTTTGTTGTAGAGTGGGGGGACCACCATGTTGCTGCCCATGGAGTTGTGCAATGTCCTAAAAATGGGGTCAAAATCACCGTCATTTCTTTCTGACAGAGGAGTTTTGTGACTCCATGAAGTTTTAAATGTAGTATTAGTAGCATATGGGCCATTTCAATTGAGCTGGTATGAGTAATTAGAGAGGCTTGGGGGTTTGGTTGAAAGAGCAAAGGCTATAGATTCAGGCAGGCTCTAAGTTCTGATTTCCACATTGTCAGCTGTGTGTGTCCAGACAGATTATCTAACTTCTCTCATCTCATTTCTATCACCTATTTAAAAAGACTTATTTTTACCAGATTATAAAGTTTAAAAAGTCAGTATATTTTTAATGTAACCAGAGACCTGGTTTCCTTCTACCCTCTTTTCCTGATCAACTCCTCCTTCTGATCAATATCTCTTTCAATCTAATAAAGAGATCTAGGGAGTGTGTTTTCAGCGATTTCTACGAAAGACATTTATTAGGCCATAAAAAACAATGTTAACATTTTTACCCACTTGTTGGGGACATGAAGTTCTACAATCTCTTTTTATGGGTAAGCTTGTTTTTCTTCTTTTTTTTTTTTCCTCTCCTGAACTCAAAGTCGGCCCAAATATGGTAACAGTAAATCATTTGGACTGGGTTAATACACGGTGTTACAGGTTTAGATACCTCTCATTCCCCTCGCTCATCTCTGAGACAGAGAAGGAGTTAGCAAACCTTCATTAGAATCGTTGTTTTGTGCATTAAACCCTTGAGTACCACATAATGTGATCTCTATTTTCCTTACCTTTCAAAATCTCTGGCTCGGGAGAAACCACAGCTCTGCTGGCTTTTGTGGAACAGACCACAGCGATGTTTTTTAACTTTGCTTAATTTTCCTTCCATCTGTTCTTTCCTCAGAAAGCACTTGTCGCTTCTCTATCTCCCTTCAATGAATGCCAAGTGCGGTCGGTTTGTTTCTTCTCTTCTTCAATCAAGCCTAAGTACCTCCTCTGCTTGCAGCTTTGACCTGTCTTTGTGGGCTCATCTTCCTGGACGCGGGGCTATAATTCTCTCTGGGTCTCTGAGGTTTTGTAATTTCATTTATGGTCATATGGGGGCCTTCCAAATGACAAAAACCCACTTTTTAAAATCAGCTTTGAAAATGTTCCATCTTGAGGTAAATTTTGTAAAATGTTGTAAGAACTGAGATTTCAGTTGACAAATCCTTTCTCTTTTATGCCTGCATAGCCAGTGGGAGGCTACATTAGACCCTATCCAGAATAATTCTTTTAAAAGAGGCAACCTGAACTGCTACATACTCTCTTGGCACCACAATCTTGAATACAAATGTTGGTTGGATCAGTATCAAGAGAAATTCCAAAGTGTAGATCTCTCAGTTGATGGAAGTAGTGGGGCATAGTTCAGGGGCCCCCTCGCCAGGGGACGTTTGATGCCAGTAGCATACAAAACGGCTTCAGGTGGTTCACAGCAGTAAATAACATTGAATCACATGGTGGGAAAATTATTTATTTCTTCAACACCTCTCTGAACTTCCTAATCCCTCACTTTACAGGGAGATAACAAGCACCAAACTCAGAACTTAACAGAAAACAACAGCATGTAGCTAGAATTTCAGAATGTTTCTTTAATTGTAAGTTTTATGGTTTCCATTTGCCTTTTATGATTGCCTTTATATTTACACTGACTTTCTATTCATGATAGTAATATAAACTGCCCTTATTATATTTGAGCTTAAACAAAGATGGACCAATTTAAACGAAAATATTTTTTTAAATACTAGTGTAAATGGTACACCTACGTAGTAAAAACCATGAAAGTGATATGCAGAGGACTGAAGTTAGAAAAATGTCAGTATAGTTGAATAAATGTGAATCTTGGTAGGCAACCAGATACTCAATTTTTTTTAAGATTTATTTATTTATTTGAGAGAGAGAGAGAGAGAGAGAGCACAGCACAGAGGGAGGGGCAGAGGGACAGAGTCTCAAGCAGACTCCCTGCTAAGCACAGAGCCCAATGCAGGGCTCAATCCCAGGACTCTGAAATCAGGACCCCGAGATCGGGACCTGAGCAGAAACCAAGAATCTGACGCTTAACCAACTTCACCACCAAGGTGCCCCCAGAGACTTGATTTTAAATCCTACCTCTCCTATTTATTATCTGTATTTGTAATATAGTAATATTAGTAAATAATTTACTAATTTACTCTGAGCTCTTGTTTCCTCATCTTTAAGATGGGGGAAAGATCTACTCTATAGGTCATTTAAAAATAAAATAATATATGTAATATGTACATAGTATAGTACCTGATAGTACAGAGTAGAGACTCAATAACTGGTATCTTTCTTCTCCCTTTTATTCTTATTTTATACTTGTAACTTTAAAAAGAAATTAAAGTATTGGCTAAGGATAATGGAACTATGTACCATCTCCTAGACAGTTAATATATATTTAATGAGTTACAAAAATATGTAGCTATCATTGCAACATGGACCTGTGGTTCACTACTAATTATACCTCCAAAGAGCACAGGAAAAATTTTTATGCAAGAGTTGAAGAAAAGGCTGTGTCAGGGTTCCCATCTGAATCAATGTGACCCACTTCTGACATTAAGTGTTTTCTTCTGCAACACCTCCCTTTATCTGCAAAAGGTACCTCTGGATCACTTCTATCTCAGAGTGACACCATCAGTCATACACATCTGCAAACCAGAAAGCTAAGACAGAGGCTCTCTCTGTCTCTCTCTCCCTCTCTCTTTCTCTCTCCCTTTGTCTCCCTCCCTTCTTCCTCTACAATCCCAGGTGCAATCCATCATCAAGTTCTGTCTCATTAATCTTCCAAACACCCCTTGCACTGTCTCTATATCCACCACTTTCTCGCCCATGGTAGTAAGCTCCTAGGAAGTCTTATCATTCTCTCCATGGTGTCTCCACTTCACCCCTCTGCCCCCCTCCAGGGACTTACAGTCCTTCAAATGCTCTACATGATTTGTTCCCTGCTTTCTGAAGCCTTATTCCAAACCACTTCCCCTCTTTTTTTACCATCCATCCTCTACACACACTATTCCTTCTCCCTAGTCAGCTCTATGTCCTTCCCATCCTTCTGGCCCAGTTCCCTTCCAGCATCTTTTCATCCATCAGAACTCAGATCGATGGTTCCTTCCTCTGTATAATCTTCCCTGACCCTTGTCCAAAACCCTCAATTAGGCCAAATGTCTTAGTTATCCATTTTCTTTCTTTCATAGCACTTATCTATGGTTAAACTTTAAAAAAAAACTATTAGTTTCTGTCTCTCTATTAGACATAGTCCATGACAAAATGATAATGTATGGTGTTGCTCAGCAATTTGTGCCTAGGACCTAATCAGCAACTGGCACATAATAAGCGCTCAGTAAATATTTGTTGAAAGAAAGAAAGAAAGAATGAATGAATGATTTGTCCTTACCACACTGGGATTTCTGTTTGTTTGTTGTTTTAATACTTAAAAAAATGTATTATGGTAAAATATATATAACATGACATGTACCATTAGTGACATTTAGTACATTCACAGTGTTGTGCAACCACTACCACTCTCTAGTTCCAGAACATTTTCATCACCCCAGAAGGAAACCCCATACCCATTAAACAGTCACTCCCTATTCCCTCTGCTTCCAGTCCCTGACAATCACTAATCTGCTTTCTGTCTCTATAGATTTTCCAACTCTGGATATTTCATATAAATGGAAGCATCACCACATTGTTTGGGTTTTTTTTAAAGATTTATTTATTTCAGAAAGAGAGAGAGAGAGCACATGTGAGCAGCAGGAGGGGCAGAGGGAGCAGGGGAGAATCTCAAGCAGACTCTCCTCTGAGCATGGAGCCTGACACAGGGCTCCATCCCAAGACCCTGAGATCATAACCTGAGCTGAAACCAAGAGCCGGGCACTCAATAGACTGAGCCACCCAGATGCCCCATCACCACATTGTTTTGCAGCTGTCTATGGTAGTGCCTGTCTCCCTATATCTAGACTTGCCTTTATCACTTCTTAACCCATGGCTTAGCACAGTGCCTTGCATGTAGAAGGTATGGAATAAAGGCTTATTGGAATGAAAGAGTGTTCTTTTTTACTTATCATATCAAATATACACACAAAATACATTTTTTAGTTCTGAAAGCAAAGATTTTGCTATCTTTTTCTAGAAGGAAATTGAACCAAAGAAATGCAGGACATCTAAAATATCCATTTGTATTTCCAAAAGTAATTTTGCAACTAAAGGAAACTATGATTCTGGAAAATATAGTAAGATATGACGCTAATAGACAATTACCACAATTAAAGACATCTCTTAGCTTCCTACAAACCAATATTTTAAAAAATTACTTATATGCTCTCACATTATAAACAGTGATAATTTTCCTTTAATGATTGTAAAAGAGATTTGTAATTTATTCATTTCTAAATATTTACAAGTAATAAACTTGTGTTAGAAACTACTTCACAGTATGGGCATAAAGATGAATAGTTTTTGGCCCTACTTTCCAGAGATTAAAAGTTAGTATCTTTTTTATAAGGCCACTCGTGATGATGTATCTACTCGTGCTTAGAAAAATGCCACACTTAAGAGTCCATGCATGAACCCGGTGGAGCTATTTATTTACTCAGAGATCAGATTTCTATTCTATAAGCTTGTCAGTCAAGCCACAATTCAAAGTAATTCCAGAGCAGCAAGTGTGCTGAGCCAAGCAATTTTGAAAATACCCACTTTCAATCACAGCAGTGGGCGTAGTTTGAAAATGGGTTTCTAGGAAGGCTGGTCTGAACCACAGGTCAAGCACAGTGACCTGTGATCGTTTATATATAGGCACTATGATCATTTGTCATTATTTCACACCACCTGGCAAAGATTGAGTCCCAAATAGCCCACCTGTTAGACATTATATTTTGATCAAAAATCAGATCACATAGACTGATGCTTGACTGGAAAATTTACCCATGAGTCTGCAAAAATGGAGTATGGTTAAAGCTATTTTCTGTATTTGTAAAACACAGACCTTCCTTTTCTGTAGCTTGGCAGAACGCAAACTTAATGAAAGGTTCTCGTGGGAAACTTTCAGATTTGTTAAGCATTTGATGTTAGCTAAAAGCACTCTGCGTCAATTGAGAGGAGCCGAAACTGCCCAAATTAGAGTTTCTGGTGTAGTTAGGAACAATTGCAAGGTTATTTTAGGGAAGCTGGTCTGTAAGGTTTCCTGATTATTTTGTCAGCACATCACTCCAGCCTCAGGGTTGGATTAATTAAGGCCCTCCATGTGCACTCACCCTCCCATCCTGAGAAAGATGCTAAAGGTCATAGCCACTAAAACCACAGAGGCCTCAATGACATCCTATTTTAGTGTTAGAATTCCAAGAAGGCTTTTGTTAAAATAAACACCAAGAGATTTTAAATAAACTAAACTGATTATTAGCGGACAGGATTTTTTCTTTCCCTTAATTAAGAGTGATCCATTGAAACTCAATTCATATGTATCCATTCATTCAACAAGTATTTATCGAGTACCTACTAAATGGCAGGCACTCTATTTGGGGCTAGAGATTCAATAAGAAAGTTGGACAAGTTCAGGGTACTTAAGAAGCTTACATCCTACCAGGCACATATCCTAACCCTAACCCCCGCCCCCCCCCCCCCCAAAAAAAGAAGCTTACTTCCTAGAGCAGTCATGCACTTACTTAGTCATTCAAAGTGTATTTGTTGAGTGTCTACTATGTTCCAGGCATTGTTCAGTCAATTAGAATGTATCACTGAACAAAATATAACAAGTCCTTGTAAAGCCTATGTTCTAGTAGGCAGAGTCAGGCAATAAATAATAAATGTAATTAGTAACTAAAGTATATAGTTTGTTAGAAGATGACAAGTGCCATGGAATTAAAACACGGTGGTCAGGAGAATGGTATTGAATAAGGTAGTTAAGGTTGGGCTCATTGAACGTGTACCATCTGAGCAAAGACTTGCAGGTGTTGGGGGAGTGGGCCATGCTGACAAGCAGCAGAGAGCACTCCAGGCAATGGGAACTGCCAGTGTTGAAAGGTCCTATGACAGAAGCAATCCTGCTATATTTGAGGAGAAGCAAGGAGGCCAGGGTGGCTGGAGTGGAGCAAACAAGGTAGAAAGTGGTAGGAAATGGAATTAGAAAGTAAGCAGGGCCGGGTGGAAGACTGAAAGGGGAGGTGGTAGTTCATCAAAGTGTGTAAGCCACTGAAAAGAACTGGGGCTCTTATTTTGCATGAAATGGAAGGCAGAGGAGGATTTTCATCTGATTTCTACTTTTATTTATTTTTTTTATTTTTTTAAAAGATTTTATTTATTTATTTGACAGAGACAGCGAGAGCAGGAACACAAGCAGCGGGAGTGGGAGAGGGAGAAGCAGGCTTCCCCTCGAGGAGGGAGCCCGATGTGGGACTCGATCCCAGGACCCTGGGATCGTGACCTGAGCCGAAGGCAGGCGCTTAACGACTGAGCCACCCAGGCGCCCTGATTTCTACTTTTAAAGGATACATCTAGCTTCCATGTTGGGAATAGATGTTAGGAATTATCAAGGATCAAGGCACAGAGAACTATTAGGAAACTGCTAGGGGAAATCTTGACTAGGGACCAGGATAGTTTAACCAGAATGGTAGCAGTGAAGGTGGTGAGAAATAATCAGGTTCTAGAAATATTTTGAAGGTAAAGCCAACAGATTTCCTGACGGATTGAATGTGAGATGGGAAATAAAGACACATACCTTCACTCATTCAACCACTCTTTCATTCCTTGATGCATTCCTTTGCTCACCTACCAATTTACTCAAAAAAAAAAAAAAAATGCAACTGAACCCTTGTGTGCCAACTACTGATGAACTGGAGAGGATGCAGGCTCAGTCTCAGCTCTCAAGATGTTCACATTCTAATGGAGAGGACAGGGTTATAAACAAAATGTGTTATGATAGACATATGGAACCAAAGAGAGAATGATTTTTCTGCTTAGAAGAATTCTGACACAAAGGAAGAGACATTTGAGTTAGGTCTTAAAGAAGCAGTGGGCATTTGCCAACTGGTTGATTTGGGGAAGCCATCCCAGGCAGAGGGAACTACAGACAAAGAGATAGGAGACAATTTCACAAATTTGTAAGACTGAAAGTTTGGAGTGGTTGGTACACAGGGGGCAAAGGTGAGGATGTTGAGCACAAAGGCTGGAGAGGGATAAGTTATCTGATTTCAAATGACCTCAGACCTCAGGCTAAGTATGGTGGCCATTTTCTTCTTAGTGATGAGAAGTCATAGTAGGGGTTTAAGGAATGGAGTGACATAGCCAGATTTGTGTTTTAGCAAAAATACTAATTCAGTAGGACAAATGTATTGGAGATGTTTGTAGAAAGTTATTGACAGCATAGAAAGGGACAGTAATTTTGTGGGCCCTGGTTTGGAAAAAATACAGGATCACAAAACTCGTAACTCTGTGTATTAGGGCTTTCCAGAGAAATAGAACCAATAGGAGATAAATGATAGACAGATACAAAAATAGATAGTTTATAGATCAATATTATATATCTATATCTATATCTATAGATGGATATATGTACATGCACACATAATGTGCTATAATAGATATATGGAACCGTATGGTTTAAATGAGACAACTTTTGGCAAGATTTACCATAGTGCCTAGAACTTACTGGGTACTTGATAAATATTAATTACCATCAAGTAACTAAAATACAAGGCTGCATATGGTTAGTATTATAATGGTATAGCAGCAACAATAACACAAATGTAATTGTAGAAATGAGGGGAGGTTGAAGAGATACCACAGAAGATTACAATCTTTGTTCAAGCTCCTCTTGCCTACCACATCTTTCCCCACCTCCAGTGCTCTGAATATCTTCTAATTTGACATCAAACCCAGATACTTTCTTCCAGCAACACTTTCACCCAGGCTGAGCAGGGCCCACCTCTCCTTAGCCACCATTTCACCCTGCCATTGCATCACCCCATATGATGAGGGGGTCAGGATGGCACACCTTTGCCGTGTGGATATGCTCTGCCCGTGTCTGGCTCTTCATCTAGACTGGAGCTCCTCAAGAGAAGGACCTGAATTATCTCTTCATCTTGCCATCCTCAGGGCCTATCACAATGTTTGATATGAGCCTAGAAACTCCTTAAATATCTGTTGACCTGAACTGACATCAAACTTCATCATAGGCCTGACGGTTACTAAAAATCTGAAATGAAGGCTGGGTGACAGGGCATTCCAGACAGGCTCTGGCGATGAACAGAAGTGTGGCAGAGGAATGGGTGGTGTGTGGAGGAAGGAGTACAGAAAGATGGTATTTAGTGGTGTGTAGTCAGAGTACAGCGTGTGTAACAGGGTGGCCTACGAGGTAAGGGTGGGTGGAGGTGATGGTTAAGAAGTTATACTTTATAGACAATGATCATGTATTGATGGGTTGGGCCAAAGAGTGGCATGATCCAAGCTGTGTTTGGAGAAGAATCTGGAGGACTGGAGTGAGAGTGGCAGTAGGGAGATGAGTTGCAGAAAAACTGCCCAAGCAGAAATAAGAGACACCTGTTAAAGTATGTCAACAGACATCAGATCTGGTACAAATTAGCTGGCCCTTTCTCAAAAGCTGTCGCAAGAGCAATAAGGGCAGACTGAGAATGTTTCTTGGAGCCTCATTCATTTTGTTCCATCAAGTTTCGCAATTGTCACTGTTTATTGTCCTCTTCTAAAAACAGGCAGTGAGGGAGAGATGAGACCATTGGATTTTTCTCATTCTGTTTAATAACTGTTTGCCATGTAATCCTGAGGCTACATCTGAAAGACCGGAAATTATTCCAGTGTTTTTTCTTACTCTTTTCTAAAATGACAAAGACAATACTCTGTTTTTATTCATCAGGGAAAGCCCGGCTGCTATTAGTCTGTGCGAACAATTTATTGAAGCTTGGAATTCAGCACTCAGGGAATTGTTTAAATTATCTTGGGGCATCATATCCTCCCCTGGTGTCTTGCCAAAGGAAAGAATTCAAGAAACATTTGTTGAAAGAATAAGTTAACAATTCATTGCAACATTCGCTGCAGTAGTTTCTGACTGGATTTTGACTTAAGAGTCCTGTTTTCCACAGCTTCCAATTTACGTGTTGGGGTCTACCATCTAGGCTCTCTGGCTTCTGGCCCAGTTCTGACCTTGAACCTGTCTCTTTCCATTTTCTGTGCTGAGCCAGAAAGGAGGGGAACTGGACCATGCCCAAGGCGGGACTATACACGCAGCAATGCCCAGGAACTGGGAATGGTTGTGAGGGCTGAAAGGCTGCTCTTTGTGGTGGGCTTCAGGAGGTGCCATTCATATTAAAGACTGTGGGAATATATGGGAGCCACTGCTGGGTCATCATTCCAGTATTTGATAGATCAAAGTAACACAGATTAATGGGAATAGAGTAGATGTGAATGAAATGAACAAGCTGATCTTTATATATAGTGGATCCAACAATTTAAAACATTTATATTCTGTCCACAAGAAGCATTTAGGAAATACAGCAACCAAAAGGTTATAAACCATTTCACAACAAATGTCAACAAATAACAAACATTTATATCACTTATATTTTCCAACTACAATGTGATTAATTATAAGTGAATATAGCATGAAAATGAAGACAAACATGACACGTATTATTTTCATCTGTATAAGAATGTTTATCAAAACATTATTCAGAATTGCCCCAAACTAGAAACAACCAAATGCCATAAACAGTTTAATGGGAAAATAAATTGTGGTTTATTCACATAGTGGAATATTTTGTTTAGTAATAGAATGGGAGCCAGGACAGTGATTACCTTTAGAAAGGAGAGAGGAAGGAAAAAAAAAAAAAGAAAGAAAAGAGGAAGGGAGGGGAAGTAACTGGGAAAACGTGTAGGGGATTTCTGGGATAGAGATAACATTCTATTTCCTGACCAGGGTTGTGCTTACATGGATATGTTCAGCTTATGATAATTAGTTGAACATTACATTTAGATTTGTGTACCTTCTTCACGCATATTTTATCCTCATGTAAAAATTAAATATTAAAAACAGCAGATCAGTACTTATACCCTTGATTACTATCTAATTAAGTTTGTTTGCTGCCAGTTTCTCTTCTTCTAGACCATATCATAAACCACAAAAATAATTCTCTTCAGAAAAATTCCTATCTAAATCAGTTTCTGCCATTATGTCTGGTTACTTGAAACAATCTTTCTAATAAAGACAACTAGCAAAGTTGAATTAAATTTGGATAAATATATTTTAAATGCATTGTTGATACCTCTACATTTGTGTAGAATTGAATTACTTGCAGCAAATGCTTTTACTAAGAACAATTATACATGCTAAATAAATACAAAAATTAGATCTTAAAAAGGCATCAGGAAACCCCTGAAAGTTTTGAAGACTTCGGAGGCCAAAATTATGGAAAGGGAAAACCACAGAGGGCTGGGGTGATAGCCTCCATCTGCTTTTTCTCTGAGGACATTCCCCAATTCTGGTTTGAGGGTAGGAAGCTGAAGATCTGGGTAAAACACCTTTGAAGGGTCAGAGGAACGAGCAGAACTTTGGGGAAACTCATGCTCCATTTTCTTCTTGAGGTATCTGCCAAATTCTGAGACTAAGCAAAAAAGCCCCTGAAAGGCAGATTGGAACCTTGGGCAGTTTTTCCATGTTGAAAAAACCAAGATCAGAATTTAAGATCCAACAGGAAGAGAGACAGTGGTGGATGCACTAGGATTTTAGTTGGAAGTCCCAGGGAGATACGCCATAGGAACACAAGCCAACCAGAGGTAGTGGTGAACTTTCCAAAATGGCAACCCAGTCTTGACTCAGATCCACCCCTGACTGGATATTGGTAATCATTCCCTATTCTCTTTGCCTAGTACACAAAAAGGGAACTATTTCTGGGGAAAAAAATATTATCATTTGGAGCTTGTGTGTTATGTAACATACACTATATAACATAGTGTGTTATGCACAATGTCTGGCATTCAGTGAAAACTTATTAGACATGCTGTCAGATAGAACACTGTGTCTGAAAACCAGGAGTGGAAACAAAACAAGCAAATGAAACCCAAGACTCAGATGCACAGGTGATCCAGATACTGGAGTTAATCAGGCAAGGACATGAACTATAACCAACATCTCCAAAATTACAGAAGAAGATAAGTGATGTGATAGAGAATTTTACCAAGACTCAAATTCTGTACACAGATCTCTGAACTGCCAAAAATGAAGGCATGTGAAGGTGCCAAACATGAAGGGAAAGCCGAAGTTGCACTAAACACAGCTATCGTCATGGATAAAAAGTTTTGGCAACATTCTGGTGGCATTAACTTTCCATTTTAACAATTATCCAATGTATAGGATCAGGAGATTAAAGTTTAGGATATACTATGGACTGACTTATATCCTCCATGTTGAAGCCCTACCCCCTCAATGTGACTGTATTTGGAGGTAGGTCTTTTAGGAGGAAATGGAGGTTAAATGAGATCGTAGGAGGAGGGCCCCAATCTGATAGAATTGGTAGCCTTATAAGAAAAGGAAAAGAGAAAACAATCTCTCTCCCTCCCTTACGTGAGGACAAGGTAAGAAGGCAGCCATCTATAAGCCAGGAAGAACGTTCTCACCAGAAATCAACCCTGCTGGCATCCTGATCTGAGACTCCAGACTCCAGAATTGTGAGAAAATAAATTTCTGTTATTTAAGCCACCCAGTCTGTGGCATTTTGCTATGGGAGCCAGAGAAAGCTAATGTAAGGTGCAGACAAATTTAGAAATTCAGTAAGAGGTCCACACATAAATCTAGGCCATCAAAGAACTATACCGTCAGTGGAAGGGTAAATGAAGAATAAATAAAATTGCTAGTAGAGAAAAGCAAGGAAACTTTCCTGTGTTGATCTGATTCATAAACCAAAGGAAAAAAAAATCTTTCTAGAGACTGCTAATACAACTCAATCTTCATATAGATTTTTCAGCCCAGATTTTTGCTACTTTGTAGTACAAAACACCCCATGAAGATAATCTAGTTTGAAATGGCCCTGAGTCATGGTGAACTAAAAACAATTAGCAGAACCTTATGCAAATCCTCTCAGAAAACATAAAACTTCAATCCATGCCACTAAGTACTCCCACAGAAAAAGCTCCAAGGAAAATGTGCTCTAAGTAAAAGATAACAAAAACACAAGGAAACAAAGTACCAAGAATAAAAGTCAACATAGAAAGTAGGTAGAAGAATCGGAGCTATACAACTTCATGTATTGATTGGAACTATTCAATATTTATATAAAATAAGAATGTTTAATATTTTCCCCAAAATTTAAAAGAGGCTTAAATATGAACAAGGGATAAGAAACTTGGAGTAAAAATGACCATGCATATTTGGAAAAACACCAAAAATAACTCATATAAGTGGAAAATATAATTACTAAAATTAAACCTTCAATGACTGGTTAAAAGTCACATTATATACAACTGAGGAAATAATTAGTGGACTAGATGACAGAGCCAGAAACTTATCCCAAATATGACCCAGAGAGGCAAAAAAATAAATACAAAAGGAAAAAATATGAGAGATTATATACACAGAATATATACTGGAAAGATCTAATATGTGAATAATCAAAAGTTCCAGACAGAAAGAACAGAAAGAAAAGACACAATATGCAATTATATAATGGCTGAGCATTTTTGAGAACTGTGGAGGAATCAGCAATATATTTTTGGTAGAACTATGAATTCTGGCATGTATTTGGTATAACCTAATAAAGTTAAATGTAATTATTCCTTACAACTCATTAACTTTGTCCACTGGTGTATACCTTAGACAAATTCTTGCACATGTACACTAGGAGACCTGTAGACTACTGCTCATAGGGGTGCTGTTCATATCATGTGTGATGTATATTCATGCAACAGAATACCATGCAACAGGAAAAATAAACGCATCAACATTGATTAATCTTGAAACATTAGAAAGTAACTCAAAAGAATACATACCACATTATTCCATTTTGTAAAATGCAAAACCATAATCTTTATAGATATCTGTATACAAGATAGCCCCACAGAGAGACAATGCTCTGTTATTAGTGTATGTCTACCCAATCTTTGTTCCATAAACATATATACACACTCACTACATACCATGTACTATATACCCACAGAGAATTTTTTAAAAGCTTGAGATCATACTATGTATATATATAGTAAAAGTGTATAGTATATATATATATATATATTTTATTATATATATATTTATAACCTGCTTGCTTCACTTAGAATAAACTATGAACCGTTTCTCATGTCAAAAAGTCTATGAATGATTTTATTGTCCACACAAAAGCCTAGCATATGGATGTAACAAAATTGATCTTCTACTATTGACCATTTAATTGATTCAAACATTCTTTCATAATAAATAGTATTGCAATAATGCATACCTTTCCCCTAAATCTTTATGTTATAGCACGTTTATTTCAATATATATTGAAATAGCAGAATGGCTTGCTGAAAGGTTATTACGCTATGCACTGTGACCAGAGAGATAAGGGTAATACGTCTCTGCTGGCCTTTCTAGATACTAAAATTCTATTTAATGTTCTATCCATTTGATAGGTGAAAAGTGGTATTGAGCTGTCTTAATGTAGTCTCCTTTTCTTTCTAATGAGATTGAAACTTTTCATGTTTGTATAGGTCTTTCCTATTTATTATTTTGTAAAGAGCTTGTATATTTGTTTTGCCTGTTTGTGTATATGACTTGTTTATTTATCTTCTCTATTTTTCTTCTGGATAGACCGCTTTTCAAAAACAATCTGTGAAATCTGGGTGTGTATGTGTGCAGTTGCTAAAACTATTGTGCAACAGACTATTTTTTCCAGTATTGCGTTTGGCCAGGACTCCGTGCCAGGCAGATCATGGAATTGTCACTGGTCCTGTTGGTGCTGCTGCCTGCCGAGGCACTCTCAACGCTTGCTAAGCTATTCCAGATGCCCCGGGGCCACTATGCCCAGATTCTTTTTTTTTTTTTATAATTTTTTTTATTATGTTATGTTAGTCACCATACAGTTCATCATTAGTTTTCAATGTAGTGTTCCATGATTCATTGTTTGAGTATAACTACTGTGGGTCAGGGGTTGCCAGACTACAAAAGGTGAGCCAAATCCTGCCTGTCACCTATTTTTGTAAGACCTGCAAATATTTTAAGAAATTTTGTATGACCTAAGAAAACATTTTATTTTATTTCTTGAAAAGATTTATTTATTTGAGAGAGAGAGAGTACATGAGCATGCGGGGGAGAGGGGCAGAATAGGGGAGAGGAACTTTAGCAGACTCCCCACTGAACACGGAGCCCAACACGTGGCTCTAGGACCCTGAGATCACGATTTGAGCAGAAACCAAGAGTCTGTGCCACCCAGGGACTCCTAAGAAAACATTTTAAATGCTTGGGGGATAAAATCAAAATGAGAATACTTCATGACATGAAAATTATATGAAATTCAAATCTCAGTATCCATAAATAAAAGGTTACTGGAACACAGCTACACACATTCATTTGCATATCGACTATGGCGGCCTTCTGCTACAATGGCAGGTGTGAGTTATTGCTACAGACACCACACAGTCAGCAAAGCCTACCATTTTTATTATCTGGACCTTTACAGAAAAAGTTTGCTGGCTGTTGTTATAGAATCATAGCTTCAAAATACATAACATATTCTATCTCTAACTTGTCTATTCCTCACCGATAGCTCTCACCTAAGTTAGGGCTGTCACTGGGACTTTGTCAGAATCTCTTTTCCTTACCGCTGTAATGTTGGACATCTTTATCAGGAAGGATGGATTTGAGTATATCTTCTTTCAATCCAACTCCAGAAATTCATTGGGCTATCTAGAATATGAATAGCATCCTCCTTTATTTTGGCTTTAATGCACATTTTTATCCATTTTAAATTTCTGTGCCCATTTTAATAGTGGTTTGAGAGAAATAAATCTTTACTCAAATTACCTTCTTAGTCCAACTCATGGCTATTTATGTTGCACTTTAAATGGGGGTTGTAACCAGAGTTCACACCCTGTAGGATTTGCATGGATCCCCTCCCAGCCCATGATAATCACTATTATTTGAGAATGTGTTTGGGAATGGAAAACAATTTAGGAAGCAATAGTCTAAAGTTTAAATGAAAAAAATATATAGTTGATACCTTGTTTTTTCCCCAACTTGGTCTCACTAATATTTCACAAGGGAGAAAGAAAAACATTTTTAAATCACTGGCTAGTAATTGTTTTCATTTCATTGTTAAATCCAATGATCAGCCTGAGTAAAAAACCACTATATTCTTGGTCCATGACACTGACTTCCCACTGTTCGGTAAAGTGCAAGTTCCATAGATATAGTATTTGGTATAGGCAGAACCAGATCAAGGATCATGCCAGACTGGGGCTACCTGGCTCAACAATCTGTAAGGAACACTAAAACAACAATAAGAAAGAAACAAGATTGAGGGGTGCCTGGGTGGCTCAGTCATTAAGCGTCTGCCTTCGGCTCAGGTCATGATCTTAGGGTCCTGGGATTGAGCCCTGAATCAGGCTCCCCACTCAACAGGAAGCCTGCTTCTCCCTCTCCCATCCCCCCTGCTTGTATTACCTCTCTTGCTGTCTCTCTCTGTCAAATAAATAAATAAAACATTAAAAAAAGGGGGGGAGGAGCAAGATGGTGGAGGAGTAGGAGACCTAAATTTTGTCTGGTCCCAGGAATTCAGCTAGATAGGGATCAAACCATTCTGAACACCTATAAACTCAACAGGAGATCAAAGAAAAGAATAGCAGCAACTCTCTGAACAGAAAAGCGACCACTTTCTGGAAGGTAGGATGTGCGGAGAAGTGAATCCGAGGTGATATTCAGAAAGATAGACGGCGGGGGAGCGATAGAGCAGCAGAGCACAAAATTGGAACTTTTAGAAGTCGGCTCCGCTAAGGGACATCGCTCCAGTGGCTAAGTGGGGGGTAGAACGCTTGCTGGGAAAGTGTGGTCTCAGGACCCTCGGGGTCACAGAAAGACTAGGGGTGCCTGACTGCAGCAGAGCTCCCAGGTATCGGAGTGGGGAAGC
The DNA here is from genome assembly GCF_002201575.2 of Neomonachus schauinslandi. Taxonomy (NCBI): domain Eukaryota; kingdom Metazoa; phylum Chordata; class Mammalia; order Carnivora; family Phocidae; genus Neomonachus; species Neomonachus schauinslandi. The sequence continues at coordinate 43,972,271 of NC_058406.1, forward strand.
CAGCTGCACAGACAGAGCTGAGGAGCAGGCTTTCAGCTTGGGGTTGCCATAAACCGTGATCCGTGGAACATTTGGGCCACCGCTCCTCCAGCAGGGACCCAACAAGCGGAAGATCCGGGGAGACTCCCCTTCCTCCCCTGGGAGGAGCGGTGCAGGAGTGCACCACAGGGATCTGCTGGGTTTGGAGACTCCACACCGGGTCGGGTGCCAGAGATAGAAATGCTTGGTCACAGGCCAGGTGAGCACGGAGTGCGGCCAGAGACCAGGGAGACGGGACTGACTGACTGCTTTTCTCTGGGGGTGCACTGAGGAGCGGGGCCCCGAGTTCTCGGCTCCTCTGGGACAGAGATTGGGAGGGCACCCTTTTCACTCTTGTCCTCCAAAGCTGCACGGAAAGTTTACAGGGAACAAAAGCTCCCGAGAGCAAACCCGAGCAAATTACTTAGCCCGGACCTGACAAGGGTGTGGCAATTCCACCTCCCGCAAAGACAGGCCCCGCCCCCAGAAGATCAGCGAGAACAGCCAGCCAAGACCAAGTTTACAGATCAATGAGAATGGCAGAACGCCAGCACTAGGGGAATACTGCACATAGAACTCATGGCTTTTTCCCCATGATTCTTTAGTCTTTCAAAGTAAATTTTTTTATTTTTCTTTGTTTTTCTTTTTTTTTTTTTTTGAATTTTTATTTTTCCCTTTTTCAACCAACATCTTATCAATCCCCTTTTTTAAAAATCTTTTTTATTTTTCATTGTTAGAGTCATATTCTATCCCTTCATAGTAGTTAACCTTATTTTTGGTATATATATATAAGTTGTTGTCTCTTTAAAATTTTGGGATACAGTTTCTTCTAACAGACCAAAATATACCCTAAATCTCTAGTGTATGGCTTTGTTCTAGTCTCCCTCCTGATCACATTCTCTTCCTTTTTTTTTTTTTTAAATCTTCTTCTTTCTTTTTTCAACCAACTTCTTATCTTACCAATTCCTTTATAAAATCTTTTATAATTTTCATTTTTACATTAATATTCTATCCCTTCATCGTATTAACCCTTATTTTTGTACATATGTAAGTTTTTCTTTCTTTAAAATTTTGGGAGGCACATTCTTCTAACAGACCAAAATATGCCTAAAATTTAGTGTGTGGCACTGATCTCTGCACCAGCCTGATCATATTTGATCAGATTCTGTTTTTATGTTTGTTTGTTTTTATCTTTTTCTTTTTACTTTCTTTCCCTTTCTTTCCCCCTGGTTTCAGGTCTCTTCTGATGTGTTTAGTGTATATTTTTCTGGGGACGTTGTTACCCTGTTAGCATTTTGTTCTCTCATTCATCTATTCTCCTCTGACAAAATGATAAGACGGAAAAAATTACCTCAAAAAAAGAACAAGAGGCAGTACCGACTGCCAGGGACCTAATCAATACGGACATTAATAAGATGTCAGAACTAGAGTTCAGAATGATGATTTTAAAGATACTAGCTGGGCTTGTAAAAAGCATGGAAGATATTAGAGAAACCCTTTCTGGAGAAATAAAAGAACAAAAATCTAACCAAGTAGAAATCAAAAAGGCTATTAATGAGGTGCAATCAAAAATGGAGGCTCTAACTGCTAGGATAAATGAGGCAGAAGAGAGAATTAGTGATATAGAAGACCAAGTGATGGAAAATAAAGAAGCTGAGAAAAAGAGAGATAAACAACTACTGGATCATGAAGGCAGAATTCGAGAGATAAGTGATACCATAAGACAAAACAATATTAGAATAATTGGGATCCCAGAAGAAGAAGAAGAAAGAGAGAGGGGGGAAGAAGGTATATTGCAGCAAATTATAGCAGAGAACGTCCCTAATTTGGGGAGGGAAACAGGCATCAAAATCCAGGAGGCACAGAGAACCCCCCTCAAAATCAATAAAAATAGGTCAACACCCTAACATCTAATAGTAAAACTTATGAGTCTCAGAGACAAAGAGAAAATCCTGAAAGCAGCTCGGGAGAAGAGATCTGTAACCTACAATGGTAGAAACATTAGATTGGCAATAGACCTATCCACCTGACAGGACAGAAAGGACTGGCGTGATATATTCAGAACACTAAATGAGAAAACTATGCAGCCAAGAATACTATATCCAGCTAGGCTGTCATTGAAAATAGAAGGAGAGATAAAAAGCTTCCAGGACAAACAAAAACTAAAGGAATTTGCAAACACGAAACCAGCCCTATAAGAAATCTTGAAAGGGGTCCTCTAAGCAAAAAGAGAGCCTAAAAGCAACATAGACCAGAAAGGAACACAGACAATATACAGTAACAGTCACCTTACAGGCAATACAATAGCACTAAATTCATATCTTTCAATAGTTACCCTGAATGTAAATGGGCTTACTGCCCCAATCAAAACACACAGGCTATCAGATTGGATAAGAAAACAAGACCCATCGATATGCTGTCTGCAAGAGACTCATTTTAGACCCAAAGACACCCCCAGATTGAAAATGAGGGGGTGGAAAACCATTTACCATGCTAATGGACACCAAAAGAAAGCTGGGGTGGCAATCCTTATATCAGACAAATTAGATTTTAAACCAAAGACTGTAATAAGAGATGAGGAAGGACATTATATCCTACTTAAAGGGTCTATCCAACAAGAAGATCTAACAATTGTAAATATCTATGCCCCTAATGTGGGAGCAGCCAATTATATAAGGCAATTAATAACAAAAGCAAAGAAACACATTGACAACAATACAATAATAGTGGGGGACTTTAACAGCCCCCTCACTGAAATGGACAGATCATCTAAGCAAAAGATCAACAAGGAAATAAAGACTTTAAATGACACACTGAACCAAATGGACTTCACAGATATATTCAGAACATTCCTTCCCAAAGCAACAGAATACACATTCTTCTCTACTGCCCATGGAACATTCTCCAGAATAGATCACATCCTAGGTCACAAATCAGGTCTCAACCAGTACCAAAAGATTGGGACCATTCCCTGCCTATTTTCAGACCACACTGCTTTGAAACTAGAACTCAATCACAAGAGGAAAGTCAGAAAGAACTCAAATACATGGAGGCTAAAGAGCATCCTACTAAAGAATGAATGGGTCAACCAGGAAATTAAAGAAGAATTAAAAAAATTCATGGGAACAAATGGAAATGAAAACACAACTGTTCAAAATCTTTGGGATGCAGCAAAGGTAGTCCTAAGAGGAAAGTAGATAGCAATTCAAGCTTTTCTCAAGAAACAAGAAAGGTCTCGAATACACAACCTAACCCTACACCTAAAGGAGCTGGAGAAAGAACAGCAAATAAAGCCTAAACCCAGCAAGAGAAGAGAAATAATAAAGATCAGAGCAGAAATCAATGAAATAGAAACCAAAAGAACAGTAGAACAGATCAATGAAACTAGGAGCTGGTTCTTAGTTTTTTTTTTTTATTCTTATGTTAATCCCCATACATTACATCATTAGTTTTAGATGAAGTGTTCCATGATTCATTGTTTGTGCATAACACCCTGTGCTCCATGCAGAATGTGCCCTCCTCAATACCCACCACCAGGCTAACCCATCCTCCCACCCCCCTCCCCTCTAGAACCCTCAGTTTGTTTTTCAGAGTCCATCGTCTAGGAGCTGGTTCTTTGAAAGAATTAATAAGATTGATAAACCCCTGGCCAGACTTATCAAAAAGAAAAGAGAAATGACCCAAATCAACAAACACATGAATGAAAGAGGAGAGATCACAACCAACACCAAAGAAATACAAACAATTCTAACAACATATTATGAGCAACTATATGCCAGCAAATTAGATAATCTGGAAGAAATGGATGCATTCCTAGAGATACATAAACTACCAAAACTGAACCAGGAAGAAACAGAAAACCTGAACAGACCTATAACCACTTAGGAAATTGAAGCAGTCATCAAAAATCTCCCAACAAACAAAAGCGCAGGGCCAGATGGCTTCCCAGGGGAATTCTACCAAACATTTAAAGAAGAATTAATACCTGTTCTTCTGAAACTGTTCCAAAAAGTAGAAATGGAAGGAAAACTTCCAAACTCATTTTATAAGGCCAGCATTACCTTGATCCCCAAACCAGACAAAGACCCCATCAAAAAGGAGAATTACAGACCAATATCCTTGATGAACATGGATGCAAAAATTCTCACCAAAATATGAGCCAATAAGATCCAACAGTACATTAAAAGGATTATTCACCACGGCCAAGTGGGATTTATCCCTGGGCTGCAAGGTTGGTTCAACATCTGCAAATCAATCAATGTGATACAATACATTGATAAAAGAAAGAACAAGAACCATATGATCCTCTCAATAGATGCAGAAAAAGCATTTGACAAAGTACAGCATCCTTTCTTGATCAAAACTCTTCAGAGTATAGGGATAGAGGGTACATACTTCAATATCATAAAAGCCATCTATGAAAAACCCACAGCGAATATCATTCTCAATGGGGAAAAACTGAGAGCTTTCCCCCTAAGGTCAGGAACGTGGCAGGGATGTCCACTATCACCACTGCTATTCAACATAATATTAGAAGTCCTAGCCACAGCAATCAGACAACAAAAAGAAATAAAAGGCATCCAAATCGGCAAAGAAGAAGTCACACTCTCACTCTTTGTAGACGATATGATACTTTATGTGGAAAACCCAAAAGACTCCACCCCAAAACTGCTAGAACTCATACAGGAATTCAGTAAAGTGGCAGGATATAAAATCAATGCACAGAAATCAGTGGCATTCCTATACACCAACAACAAGACAGAAGAAAGAGAACTTAAGGAGTCGATCCCATTTACAATGGCACCCAAAACCATAAGATACCTAGGAATAAATCTAACCAAAGAGGCAAAGAATCTGTACTCAGGTAACTATAAAATATTCATGAAAGAAATTGAGAGGACACAAAGAAATGGAAAAACATTCCATGCTCATGGATTGGAAGAACAAATATTGTGAAGATGTCAATGCTACCTAGAGCAATCTACACATTTAATGCAATCCCTATCAAAATACCATCCACTTTTTTCAAAGAAATGGAACAAATAATCCTAAAATTTGTATGGAACCAGAAAAGACCCCGAAAAGCCAGAGGAATGTTGAAAAAGAAAAGCAAAGCTGGTGGCATCACAATTCCGGATTTCAAACTCTATTACAAAGCTGTCATCATCAAGACAGTATGGTACTGGCACAAAAACAGACACACACATCAATGGAACAGAATAGAGAGCCCAGAAATGGACCCTCAACTCTGTGGTCAACTAATCTTCAACAACGCAGGAAAGAATGTCCAATGGAAAAAAGACAGTCTCTTCAACAAATGGTGTTGGGAAAATTGGACAGCCACATGCAGAAGAATGAAACTGGACCATTTCCTTACACCACACACAAAAATAGACTCAAAATGGTTGAAAGACCTAAATGTGAGACAGGAGTCCATCAAAATCCTAAAGGAGAACACAGGCAGCAACCTCTTCGACCTCAGCCGCAACAACTTCTTCCTAGAAACATCGCCAAAGGCAAGGGAAGCAAGGGCAAAAATGAACTATTGGGACTTCATCAAGATAAAAAGCTTTTGCACAGCAAAGGAAACAGTCAACAAAACCAAAAGGCAACTGACAGAATGGGAGAAGATATTTGCAAATGGCATATCAGATAAAGGGCTAGTATCCAAAATCTATAAAGAACTTATTAAACTCAACACCGAAAGAACAAATGATCCAATCAAGAAATAGGCAGAAGACATGAACAGACATTTTTCCAAAGAAGACATCCAAATGGCCAAGAGACACATGAAAAAGTGCTCAACATCGCTTGGCATCAGGGAAATCCAAATCAAAACCTCAATGAGAAACCACCTCACACCAGTCAGAATGGCTAAAATTAACAAGTCAGGAGATGACAGATGTTGGCGGGGATGCAGAGAATGGGGTACCCTCCTACACTGTTGGTGGGAATGCAAGCTGGTGCAGCCACTCTGGAAAACAGTATGGAGGTTCCTCAAAAAGTTGAAAATAGAGCTACCGTAGGATCCAGCAATTGCACTACTGGGTATTTACCCCAAAGATACAAATGTAGGGATCCGAAGGGGTACGTGCACCCTGATGTTTATAGCAGCAACGTCCACAATAGCCAAACTGTGGAAAGAGCCAAGATGTCCATCGACAGATGAATGGATAAAGAAGATGTGGTATATATATATACAATGGAATATTATGCAGCTATCAAAAGGAATGAGATCTTGCCATTTGCAATGACGTGGATGGAAGTGGCGCGTATTATGCTGAGCGAAATAAGTCAATCAGAGAAAGACATGTATCATATGACCTCACTAATATGAGGAATTCTTAATCTCAGGAAACAAACTGAGGGTTGCTGGAGTGGTGGGGGGTGGGAGGGATGCGGTGGCTGGGTGATAGACATTGGGGAGGGTATGTGCTACGGTGAGCACTGTGAATTGTATAAGACCATTGAATCACAGACCTGTAATGTTAAAAAAAAAAGAAGAAGATAGCAGGAGGGGAAGAATGAAGGGGGGGAAATCGGAGGGGGAGATGAACCATGAGAGACTATGGACTCTGAGAAACAAACTGAGGGTTCTAGAGTGGAGGGGGGTGGGGGATGGGTTAGCCTGGCGATGGGTATTAAAGAGGGCATGTTCTGCATGGAGCACTGGGTGTTATACGCAAACAGTGAATCATGGAACACTACACCAAAACTCATGATGTAATGTATGGTGATTAATATAACATAATTTAAAAAAAAAAGAAGTAAGATTGAGAAAAGTGAATCCAAAAGGGTTCATCTCAAAGAAAGCATTAAATGTGCCTTAAAGGAATACTTTGATAAGCCACCTGGATCATTCCCGAGTAACAAAACATGGTTACTAAACTTTCTTCTAAGGGTAGTGAGTCCAGTTTGCAGCTGGGCTATTGTTTCGCTAAGAGTTAGGAGAATGAATAGCTGTGATACTCTTTCTCACCTTTCTCCCTTGCAGCTTTAAAGAGATGTCTTTAAATAGGTATTTATATCCCTTTGAATGGGCACAAACTGTTCAGCCTCCAATTCACCCACACATCATTCCAGTCTAGGGAAAGGAGATCTCCATACAAGTCTACTGAATTATGCATCAGGGGCTTTAACATTGGGGAAAGGGTTCAATGTGCTACTGTACCCCATAAGATCATTGTACAAAATACTTAAAAGCTAATATTGCTCCTGAGGGATATTTAACAGTGTTACATGAGAAGAATCGTGACATGGCCCAATGGGAAATCAATTTTCATTTTCAACCCTTTCTGCAAAATCAATATCTTTAACAGCAAGGAGATCATTGGCAGGAAAGAAATTACCTGTCAGACAGATAAACATTTACTGAGACCGACAAAAAATGGATTCCTGGAGTTAATATGTACATCACGAACCCAACATTTTGTAAAAACATGCTGAAGTGAAATTAAAGACGATGCTTAAAGTCAATCAAGTGCTGCTATAGGGAGTAGAAACTGTCACCATATATGTGTACGTGTGTTCATGATATATACACAGATAGAGAAAGATAAAGAGATACAGATACAGATATAGAGATAATTATTTCATAATAAGCTAAAACCTAGCAAGATCTATAGATACACAGAGAGAATGAGGTTCACAAAAACAAGAACCCCACAAAAAATAGAATCCATACTGGATCAGAAAAAGGGCTATCTATTTTTTTTGGTCAAATTGGCTAATCCTAATTAATTAAATGTGCAGAAATAAACAGAAATTGATTTCAGAATTCCACTGAAAAGAGATAGATCTAGAGAAAAAAGAGGTAGAGGCATTTAGAGCAAGAGGTATATCTTTAGATTTGAGTTCATTGGTGGTATATTTTTTTAAAGGTTTCATTCAAGTTTGATCAGTTATTTTTAAAAAAAATTTTCATTATCCTCATTATGTCCCAGGTTGAAAGATTCTGTAGAAAACAAACGTCATTTACAGGGTATTATTTAAGATTCTAGACATACTGCTAGATCCTTTTTATGTGATTTCTGAGTGGACATGTCATATGTTTTACTATGATATTATTGAGATTTAGCACTGTATGTCCAAAATAATCACTATATACTTAGGGAAAAAAACAGATTAAAAAAATGTTTTTTCTCTTATGACTTACACTTTGACTCTACTTAATACTCCATATCATTTTCTACCTACCTCCATGTTTTGCTCCGAAATCAGTTTCCAAATTTCCACAGGTTCTAATGGGGTGGTACCTTTGTTAGGACTAACATTACCATGTGAACCAACTGGACTGTGAAAATCTGGGTTATCTTTATTGCAGAAGTATCTGGATCTTACTTCACACCTGCAAAACTTTCTGACTTGCTAATTATTTGGAGAGCTTCTCATGACAGACCATGAAGACCCAACTCCATGAAGACATCAGACTCTGATATTTACAAGTTAGGGAACCCTAGAAAGTTACTTGACATCCTGAATCTTAGTTTCCCCATCTGTAACATACCTAGCTCAAAGGACAGTCATGAGGATTAAACAAGATCTTCTATGTATGATACCTAACATATGCCCACCTGCTTGCTGATACTTTCTTGCTAACTCACTCCCTAAGAAGACTGCTTCTTCAAATCCCTGAAACAGGGGTCCTGACATGAAAGAACGAATTGCCGGAAAAGGTCAAGTTCCTCCTGGCTTTTATAACCTGTTTCCTGAAACCTCACATGGAGTCCTAAGAATTTCCTCAAACAAATAAATCTCATTTACTGTGGATGAGTGACAGGATGACATTGGATCATCTACCTTTTCTTCTCTTCTAGACCATGGTCTCCAGGATAGAGGCTGTGTCTGTTCTTTTCTATATCCCTAGCAAGTGGCTGCTACACAATACTAAGTAAACAATAAGTTTGCTGAGTAAGTAAATGCCATTTTCACCTTACTGATGGAAGTTCCATGGCTACTGATGCCTACTGGGGCTAAGCATGCATTCTCTGTGCCCCCTTGAAACACTGAATATTAAATTACTGACCTACTCTCTCAGAGACTAGAGCTAGAACCAGATTAGTTTTCCAAAATTCGTCCAACTCTTTCTGTGGCCAATTCTACCCTCTCTCCTCTTCTCATTGACCCCATGTTGCTAAAGCCATGCATATCTTTAAACTGAGTTTATTTCATTTTTTTAAATATTTTATTTATTTGAGAGAGAGAGAGCAAGCATGAGCAGGGGGAGGGGCAGAGAGAGAGGGAGAAGCAGACTCCCCACTGAGCAGGGAACCCAACATGGGGCTGGATCCCAGGACCCTGGGATCATGACCTGAGCCAAAGGCAGATGTTTAACCGACTGAGCCACCCAGGCGCCCCTAAACTGAGTTTATTTTAATGGCATCTCACTTATGCTCTTCACCATCCTCTACCATGTAATTGAGGTATTTCTATATGTATCCCATCCCAATATTAAGTACAAAGTTCTTTGAGATTATGACTGGGCCCTCATTTAAAGAAGTTTTTCAATAAATAATTATTGGATTTTGACAATAATTTGGCTTGGGGCCCTCTCAGAGATATTATTCTCTCAGAAGTCATTGATAGATTAGTTCTGAAGTTAGAATTGATTTAGGAGGATTTAGGCCATATGTGGACAGATGGGAGGGAAGGAGGATTTTAAGGAAAATTGCACAAGCAAAAGAGGAATATTTCCACAAGATGTTAAAAAAGAAAAGAAAAGAAAAGAAAGCAGATTTCTGAGATCAAATAAAACTAGGTTAAACAAAATTAAATAAATTCTTTATTGCAGGATACCTCAAATCCTATCAAATGTCAAGTCCTGTGCTATAATGGATTGTGAAATATACAAAGTTTCCTAACATGATTTGGCCATGAAAGTTTTTTTTTGTTTTTTTCTTTTCTCCTGGAGACTCTAAACAGATTAGTGGAAAATGCTGCTGTCCGTATGTATCCTGCTCACGATGGCTTCCTGTTGTGCACTGGGGAAAAGTCTTGAAAAGATTAATCCATTCCTTCTGAATTAAATCTTATAATATCTCCCTTGACCCTCTGTCCTCTCAATTCGCCAAGCATTTTTTTTTTTTTTTATAGCTAATTAAACCTTAGGCAAAGTCACTGGTCTATAGTCTTTCCTTCACATTATCTGGGTCAGAACCCCGTCCCAGACTCAAGGTCTAGCAGATAGGAACAAACAGTACTATTAAAAACAATACAGTTGTGGGGCGCCTGGGTGGCTCCATCGTTAAGCATCTGCCTTCGGCTCAGGTCACGATTCCAGGGTTCTGGGATCGAGCCCCACATCGGGCTCCTGACTCTGTGGGGAGCCCGCTTCTCCCTCTCCTCCCTGCTTGTACTCTCTCACTGTCTCTCCTTCTCTCTCTCTCTCGAATAAATAAATAAAATATTTAAAAACAAAACAAAAACAATACAGTCGCCATTATTCCCCTCCTGCATCAACATGCTTTGTAACTTTTGCTTAATCTAGCCTTCCACCTTTAACCTCAACAGAACAATAAATTTTGAGCATTTTTTTTTTAAAGATTTTATTTATTTATTTGAGACAGAGAGAATGAGAGAGAAACAGCACATGAGAGGGGGGAGGGTCAGAGGGAGAAGCAAGACTCCTCGCTGAGCAAGGAGCCCGATGCGGGACTCGATCCCGGGACTCCAGGATCATGACCTGAGCCGAAGGCAGTCGCTTAACCAACTGAGCCACCCAGGCGCCCAATTTTGAGCATTTTACCTGAAGGATTACAGAGATGTTTTCGTTTTCCCTGATTCATTTATTCAACAAGTATTTATTAAATGCCTACTATATGCCAGGCACTGTCTGAGGTTTGTGAGATACATCAATGAACAAAAAAAGACTGCTTTTGTAGAGCGTAACTTCTAGCTGAAGGACGGAGACAGACAATAAAAATAAACCTAGTAAATAAGCAAATAAGTAGTTAAGTAGGTCATAAAGCATACATACTGTGGGAGAAACAAACCAGAGAGTATAGGGTGGGATGTCGGTTGACACTGTAAATAAAGTGGTCTCCTTGAGATGGCATTTTAGGAAACTCAGGAATCGAGAGGAATAAACCGGAATGAGGCACAGGGGCTATTCCTTTACTGGAGAGACAGAAATACAATTTTAATATATTTTGGCAATGACAGAGCGAAGTTCAGGGTGCCACGGGAATATACGTCAGAGGAAAAATCTCTAATCTGGGTATTCTGGGAAGGCCGTTTGGAAGATGTAATTCCTGACATGATTTTTAAAGGTGAACGAACACGAACACAAAGCTTATTTTCTCTATTCCTGATAAACTGTCACCTAGATGATGAAATGACAGCTAGATGAGTAAACCACTTTGGGAGCGTGATTTTAGGCAGAACTATTTTAAATGTGACCCCTCTCACTCAGCAGTGAGAGAGGACCCTAACCACTCCCTGCCTCAGAGCTTCCATTTTTCCCCTCTGATATCCAGAGTGAAGCAAAACAAAGTATTTGAAAGTGCTTGAAAAACATAATAAATAGAGAAGTTATAGGAGCCTCGATCTTGTGGTTCGGCTTATAAGGTGATTGCAAGTGACATTTTAACTTGTGGACCTAGTATTTTTGCATGCTGTCCTTTCCCAGGGGAACTGCCATTGGAAAAAAAGCTGCCTAGTCAGAAGGAAAGGGATAGAGAGCCAGACATGGAATGTCAAAGCAGGAGGGCCTGCAAAAGGGAGCGAGGAAGGAAGCAAGTCTAGTAGTTTTCCATGTAGGTGGCCAACTCCTTGGCCTCAGCATGTTACCCGTCCTGAGGCCGAACCTAAATGCTTTGTCAGTGTCTGCCCCTCATGAAAGGACTGCCACGGTGACCGCAGTGCCCACAGGCTTTGCTGAAAGCCATCTGAGCCTCAGTGGAAAGAAAGGGCCGTGTCAGACCAAGTTGAGCCCAGCGATGCGGATCCCCCTCCTCCAAGTGTCAGTCCAAATCTGGGAGCTCCGTCGTGCAGTCTGGAGGCTCCTCTTGTCCTGAAAGCCTAACCTTCAATTTGAAAATGTTCTCAAAGCTTTCCTCAAAATGAAAATATTTGTTCAAATCCTCAGAATGCAATAAGAAAATATCCTTCTAGCAAAAGCAATGACTTAGCATTTTGGGATTGGCACAAAAGTAGGAAAACAGAGCACAGGGAATCAGAGCTGGCTGGCTATTGGCTGGGTCTTGCTTCTGAGGATTCAATTGCCTTATGAACTTGGCTTAACTTCCCTCTTGATGGTTCTTGGATAGTATTCCTGAGACCTAATATTTTTATGTGCCCTAATTTACTTGAAGAATCTCACAGAGACTCACAATATTGGAAAACAGAGAGTAACTTCCACAACCCCTTTACTTTTGAGATGGGGAAACTGAGGTCTGGAGAGGTTTTATGACTTATATCGAAGGCCACAAAAGTAGTGCCACAGCTGGGAACAAAGCCCAGCCTCCTGACTCTTTCAACTACTGCAGATTACCTCCTCCTCCTAGAAACCAGTTTTCTCCTATTACCCTATTTATTCCTCAGTCACATGATGAAGTTTGCATTAATGTTAGTAACGCTCTTGGAGCAGACTCCGGGAAAACTATTCTCCAGTGTGTACTCTTTAGGGAAAAAACACATGAATGAGACACTAGGTGGTCTGAGAGAGGAACTGTAAATGATGACACTTCTTCCAAGTTCTCAGCCTTACAGAGCAGTAGAGCCAGCTTGCTTAACCTGTTAACATATTTGCAAAATATGGATGATCTGTTTCCATTTAGTGGTTACTCTGTGAAGTATTTGAGATCAGTGATGGGGTGAGTGGCTTTGGGAGCTGGGAAAAAAGAGAAGTGTCTGTCCCCTCCTTGTTTTGCTTTTAGTAGGAATAATTATGCTATACTCTACTAGACCCTTCCCCACATTAAAACTCCACTTCTCTCCCTTCCTTGTATAGTTAAGCCCCACTTCTGCCTACACAATGTGAAGAATCCATCTTATTTCCAAACCAGGTCCCTGCATTGTGCAATGTTTTGTATGTCACTTAATTCTGTCATTCAACAAATGCCTGCAAACTGGAGCATTGTGTTAGGTGCTGAGGTCACAAATGGTTTCTTGAATTCAACATTCATTCAACAAAGACTGGATTGAGTCAGTGTCTACCATATAGCAATTTCTGTGTGGGGTGCTGAGAGTACAAAGTTAGTTAAGATGGAAACATGACCTCAAGAAGCATATCTCTAGAGGAAGATAAAAGGATGAACAAATAATATTTAAATAAACTGAATTTATGTTAATAATTACATTGTCACATTTTCTTCTAATAAAAATATGCATGTTATCTAATGTTTCTACTGAGCATATGAGCATCAAATGCCAAATTTCCAAAACAAAGGTAAGGAAGCTATGATATTAGCCTCATTCTCTTCCTATAATTTCTACAATGCTGTGGATGAAGAACCACCGCTTTTATCAAGCTGCTGCTAAGACTCAAGCCCAGTTCCTAACCCTGCAGTCCTCCTAGCATCTGAGATTCTGCAATGTCATCTTGCTATTTTATCCACTTTATAGATAGAACTACTAGTTTACCCACTTTCGTGACCTCTGAAACATCCCCCCTAGCTTGGAAGGACATAGTATCTATAGTATCTGTTACCATGACCTATGGATACCACGTTCCACCTGCCAGGCAGGGTCCTTTTTAACTTCCTCCATGCTCTTTGCAGTCATCGAGGCTATGCAGAACTGGATTCTAGGATCCGAGGGAGCCTCCAAAGAGGAATGGACGTGGGAGACGGTAGCATGAGTGTACTTCAGGAATATCAACTGACAGTTCCCTTTAAGATTCAGAACTTTTCCTTCCCTGTGCAAATATTAAACTAAGCAGTAACAGGAAAAGGTAAATAGGAAAGATGTGGGCAACTACATCTGGTGTTGTCCATTAAGGAACTTCTAATCCTGTAGACTTGCTTTTAATAGAAACCAGATACCTTTAAGGTTTTATCTACGAGGACACCTTCCAGCATCATAAGAAAATCTCCTACGTAACAAGAGAAAGGAGACAGTGGAGTCTGAGCAATGGACTGGTGTTAGCCACAACAAAATGGCTTTAAGACTTAAAAAGTCTGGATGTTCCAAAGCCAAGTGGGGGTATTTATGAAGGTATGAGAGGGATAACGGCAGGACAGACAGCAAGAGCATTCAGCATGAATGTGTGCAAATGTCTCCAAAGCCAGACTGTGCAAGAACAGAGATCACATGGTCAAAAAAAACCTAGCCCACACTGTTTTGTTAAGAGGTTGAAATTTCCTAGGCAGACACTACCAGGTAGCTAGGCTCTTTGTTGTTTTCCATGCCATGTAAATGTGACCCTAGAATTAAAGCAATTTTTCTACTTTAAGTTTAGACACATCCTCGTAGAACAAGAGTCAAACACAAAACCATGACTCTTAAACTCTCCTAGTTTCGCCACTTCCAGAAGCAGACCTCGAGATAAGGATTTGAGTACAAAGGTTTATTTGGGTTGCGCAGACAACAATGGTAGATGAAGAGAGAAGAAAAACGGGGGGGGGGGGGGGCAATAAAGGTGTATTATTTTGGTCAATAAAGGTGTATTTTATTATGACCACTTTATTATTATGGTTCCCTACCAAATCGGGGAACTGAGGTTTAATCCCCTGGTACTTCGAGCCTGCTATGCTGGACCAGGTGGTCTGCTGTCGCTCTAAAAATACAGAGATGCAGAACTGGCACCTGGGAGTCTGCTGAGTTGCACTCAAAGATACAAGGGATGTGGGGTTGGGGGGCACCAAGACCATCTGCTGTACCCAGCCAAGAGGCTTAGAGGGCTGGCTAGTCTTGTGTCTGTAGTGGAAGGGAGGGTCTTCTCTTATGTCATAGTCATCTGCCCCAGTGGTGAAGCCCACAGGACCAGAAGAAACACTGATTCCCTTTTGAGAAAGATTTGGGTCTTTAAACGAATGAACTCTCTTCAGACTCAAGCAACCTCAACAATAATGATAAACATGTATTGGGGAAGCTAACATATTTGGACTATTAAGATTTCTCTTGAAGGCTTAGGAATTCCAGCCCCGGGGCTTGGGCTGATCTGGCTAACCACAGCAAGGTCAATTATGGCATAGAGAACGCTCTTTCAAGTCAGATGGGCATGAGTTGGAATTCTGACACAATTATAGAAGTGATTCTGGTTCTCTGAGCCTCAATTTCCTCACCTGTCAAGCAGGAGTCAGGCCAGTTATATTAAAGGACTGGGGGAGAATTCTGAAAATCTGCATTATGGTTTGTGACAACTTGCAGGAATGCCACAGATATAAATCACAAAAAACATAAGCACCTTCGGAGCCCCTCGGATCTCTCCCAGGTGCTGAGCCCTACCCTGTTTGGAGCTCCTTATACAAGCCTTACTTATACAAACCACCTTACACAAACCTTACTGATCTAGGCTGGGCTGACCTGAGGCACAGTCTGGAACACTCTGCTCTCATGCAGGGAAATTTTGATGGTCTCTGACAGAGCTCTAACAGGAAATTGCCTCAAATGAAACATTCTGTAGGGAAAAAAAGAAAAGCTGCTTTGGACCCAGACAGACCTGGCTTTGCTACTTTCTATTCTATTCTCTATTCAACAAATGTTTATTCAGTATCTATTTTTTCCAAATCACTATATTGGGTGCTACGTGACCTCAGGAAAATCCAAGAATTCTGCCAGAGACAAGGCATTTGGGGATAGAGAAGGAGAAAACACAGGGCTTGTCCCTTTTTGGAATACAGGAAAAGCTCTCCTCTCCGCCCCCACGCCAAGCCCATCCACCTAATGGACTGGCAAAAGTGGGTGTAGAAAGGCATGATCACCCTAAAGGGGTTTGCAGAGTTAGAAAAAAGATGCCTGGGGTTGCCACTGAATCACAGCCCTCTGAAATTTAGAAGAGCACAAATACTAATTCCAAAGCCTACTAGGTGAGGGATGAGGGCTATTGATATATTAACATGCCTTCCTTTCACTGATTCCTGGAGAATATCTCCAGGCCCTCCAAAGGCAGTGTATCTGACACCTGCAGTTAAATGGATGGTAATTACCAAGAGTTGGAATGTGGGCAGAATGGTGATAGGGAATGATAGTTTTCTACTTGCTTCAATCAAGATCGCATGGATGGCTAAAGGGAAAAGCTGGAGGACATGCTGGCTATTCTCTCTCTGCCCTTCCTGACCCACACTTCTTCCGTTCCTGCCCTGCCCTGGGAGGTGGACCTAAATAGGTACCATCAGCAAGTTTCCTGCTGGGTTGTCATGGGATGGTTTCATCCTTCACCAAAGGCCATACCTTCTGCAGGGGACCCTTTCCATGCAGCTAGGCTTTGTGTTCTCTCCTTTGGGCCCATGGTGGGTGTAGCTCTCAGCTAGTGATAGCTTAGAGTACTGCCCCCCATCCCTTCTTAGTTTCCATAAATTTTGAGCACATCATTGTAAATAACCCCTTTATTAAACTCTCCTCAATTGTCTGTTTGGGTGTATGCCATCTGCTGCCATCTGAGATCCTAACTGAGCGAGATCTCTACTTAGCAACAGGAATCCTATGATGATGACCTTTCCATTTGTTAAGCCATTTTCAGCAAAACTGCTTTAGTAAGGTGTCTTCACGTGTGGAAGAGCAAACATGAAACAGTTTTATTCTTACTCTAACATTTATCAACTACATTCTGTTAAATAACCCTTTAGGTCAGGACACAAGCTCCCTACATCGCACCTTAATAAGACCCTGGAACTTTTAGTTCCTCACAGTTACTAAGAAAACCTCATTACATTTTAAAGATAGTGCCATTCATTTTATTTATTTATTTATTTTTAAAGATTTTATTTATTTATTTGACACAGAGAGAGAGAGGGAGTGCGCGAGCATACGAGCAGGCAGAGCGGCAGGCAGAGGGAGAGGGAGAAGCAGGCTCCCCACTGAGCAGGGAGCCCGATGCGGGGCTTGATCCCAGGACCCTGAGATAATGACCTGAGCCGAAGGCAGACGCTTAACCGACTAAGCCACCCAGGCGCCCCAGGGCCATTCATTTTAAAACCTTAGTTTCAATTCACCGCCCCCCCCCCATGCAGGTTTGGCTCATGGCTCTGGCCCTGGAGGACAAGGGCCATGGTCAGCTTTTACATATATCCCCTCACTCTCCTTTGTCCCTATGCTTCCCATCTGATACTGGGGGTGAGGTGGAGGAAGCAGGAAGAAACACACACTGTGCCCTCTTCAGCGACTGTCCTAGAGGAGGTCGCTGGATTCTCTAGGTTAGATTGTGTTGTGTCTGGCCATTAGTTTCCTCTTGGTAGGCAGAAAGCACTCCAATAATCATCCTGACTTGAAATTACTCATTTGCACTGGACCTCTTTTCCTTCCATTCAGTACTCCATCAAGGACATCCCAGCCCCACTCTCTTGCTTGGGGTATGCTACTGCCTAAGTATTCTGCCTCAGGAATGCCAGCAAAATAGCTCAAATCCAGTCACTACCTGATGAAGGAAAATTCACATCTCCTTGGGATTGCCCTTTGGCATTCAGCTCCACCATCTTGCTCCTCCTCCATTTCCACACCCTGACAGCAGTGGCCATTCTGCTGAGTCATTGGCTAAGTACGTCTGAGATGAACAGTCCCCAGCTTAGGGGAGAGACACCACCTGAGTGTCCCCAATCTTGGGTCCTTTTCCCCGTGCTTTAGGAAGGGAAAACACTTGAGAGCTGAAAGGAGAAACTAGCACTTTCCTAAAGTGTGACACTCTTTCCCCCAGTCTTCCTCCACTATGAGATTGGGAAGGAGGCGATAGTGTTCTCAGCAAGCCCTTTTGAGAGGACATTGCCTCCCAAATTTGATACTTTTCCCTCTTTAAAATGTGAACATGGGATACTTAAAGTAGTTTGTTCTCATCTTTAGATCTTAGTAGTAATTCTGTGAAGATCAAGAAAAGTCTCATTCAGCACCTAACACTCTATCAAAGTATGATGTGCAACCCACATCTATTACCTCATTTGATTCTCAAAATAACTATAAATTTGTAAGGCTAATGTGAACCCCATCTTATAGAAGAGGAAACTAAGGTTTAAGGGAGATAAGTGACTTGCATAAAAAATTAATGCTAGAATGTCAGTCTGATCCAGGATTTGATCATGGAAACCCAGTCTTGACTCTCTCTGTCCAGTAATTTCTCTATTAGAACAGACTGTGAGTTCCTGGAGGGCCAAGACCGTATCTTGTTTATTTCTGCATCCTTCTACACCTGACAAAGATAGTGTGTGTTCTGCAGACATTAACCAAGTGGAAGAGCAAATAAAGCAACTTATTTCTAGACTTTCCATTGGGTCCCAGAATCCCAGACCCAAAAGGGCCATTAGAAGCTATCTAATCAACTCTCCATCTGGTGGTCCATCTACAAGTCTGCTTTTCTTCTCAGTAGAGCTCCTCAGTCTTTTAAAAACCTATGATTGTAAGCTCTGAGCATTCTCTTCTCCCAGCCAAGCACCTTCAGTTAATATAATGATTCCACGAGAGACATGGTCTTAAATCTTTATGGGCCAAAGCTCAGTCATCAACAGCGGCAGCATGACTTGTCAGGCACTGTGTTAATTCCTTTACTTCGACTCTCTTATTTGATCCTCACAAGAAACCAATGGGGGAGATGTTACAATTCTTATCCCTACTTTAAGATGGGGAAACTGAGGCTTAGACTAGTTAAATTACTTTTCCAGAGTCACACAGCCAGAAAATAATAGTGTCAAATTTTGAACCCAGGATTATCTGATTGCAGAGTCTGAGGTTTCACACATGACAGATCTCAAACACGATCCCTACTTTGTGGTCTGACCAGGCATAGTATACATTGGAGACATTGATCCCCTCATTCTAGAATACTACACTTAAGGCTGACTGCACTATCTAGGAAAACATTCTCATTTCTAATGAAAACCAGATTCTTGCTTCTCTGCACTATCCTGAAAATACAGCTTTGCGGCATTCTCCTTTTTCCTGTGAGTTTCTCTTTCAGGCACACCCATTCCATGAAGCTGCTGGTTTTGAGAAACCAATACACACATCTCTCACCAGTAAGATCTGACAAGAAGAGGAAAGTGCAAGCACTTCAAGGCAGTTGGCATGTCACTGACGTCAGTGAAGGAAGGCTATATGCTGAGAAGATGATTCATGTTGTTTTGAATGAAACAGAAATAGATTTCTCTGTACCTTTCCCATCTCCCTCTGCCACAATCCTCTGCCCACAAGATATTTTTCCAGAGGATCCTCTGAGATCTATAGACATTCTGACTATAATATCATTGATTTATTAACTGGCAGAAGCTTTAGAAATCAACCAGATTGATTCCCTCACTAAATGGAGGAAGACACAGAGAGGGGCAGTCACTCACCCAGTGTCACACAGCAACTTACTAATAAGCAAAACTCTAGTCTTCGGATCCCTGGGCTTGAATTCTTGTCACTCACTCCTACTCCCTCAACCAATGATTTGACAGATAAGACTGGCTAGATGGAGGATAGGTGAGAAATATCACTTATTGATAACCTATTGTATGACAGTCATTATGAATTTAATCTTCTTTGAAAGCTGATATTATCTTCAGTTTATAGATAAGGGAATTAAAGCCAGAGATTTTAAGTAATTTGTCTATATGCACAGAGCAGAAAAGTGACAGAACCTATTTTTAAAACTGGATCTCCCAATTCCAAAGCTCATGTTTGCTCCAGTAATGACATTTCTGTCACTGAATCCTGGCCTTTCTTCTCTCCTCTCCCGTCCCTCCTCTCCTCTTCAATCTCTGTCTCAGTCTGTGTGTGTGTGTGTGTATGTCTCCCTCTTTTTCCCTGCCCCCCTTTCTCTCTCCCAGTAAATGGAACCACCATCTCTACAGTGGCTCAAATCAGAAGCTCTCTCTCTTTCAAACCCCACGTCTATTCAAGCTCCAAGTTATGTACATGCTACCTCCTAAAAATCTACCTACTTTCCCTCCACACTGTCATGGCAGTTGACCATGACATCACCATCTGCCACCTGGACCACCATAGAAGCCTTCTAATTCACCTCTCCATCTCTACTCTCCACACTGGAGCTCAGGGACCTTTTTATCTGACCATATCACTTCTCTACCTAAAATTCAGTGATGGCTTCCCATTGACTTGAAGACAAACTACAGATCCCTACCAGTGTTCATGAGCCCCTCTCAGAGCTGGTGTCTCTGTTCCTTTCAAGCCCCCTGCTCCCTTGGCTCTTCAGGTTCCCTCCCAGCCCTCCCATGTGCCTGGGAACATCTTTGCTTGGCTAACACTCAGACTTCAGGTCTCAGCCTGAACTTCACTTGCGTAGGTTCACCTTCCAGAACCTTCCACATAAGTTGAGCTCCTCCTTTTGTACACTCTCATGGCACCCTTTACTTAATCTTTAGCCTCACTCAACAACCTTGTGGCACACGTTCCATATCTGTCTTCCCCTATGACCATGTGCTCTGTGAGGAGTGGAGTGGGGACTTCCTCATGGACTCCAGTATCTCTGGCACTAAACCCCATGCCTGGCATGTAGCAGAATTCAGTTACTACATGGTGAATGAATGAATTAATTAAAGGATTAACTTTCCAACTGAGAGGAGAAGGAATGTGTGGAATCTGAGCATTTCTGCTATGGACAAGTCTCTAAGCACCTCCTCACAGGCTGCTGAACATGGAAAACCGTAGAGCCCAGGGAACAAGTGTGGTCTGTGTTGTGCTCTTTAATACCTCTTTGCTTTCCCAAATGAGTGGTACCTTTGTAAACAATAGATGATGTAGAAGGAGTTTTTGGATTCACTAGCATTTGTTAACATGATGAATTCAATCATTGCATGCAACATATTGGCTACATTGTTTTCCTCCTTTCCCTTGCCAAATATTAAATGTGTGCTGGCTTAACTTCCTACTAATGGTCTTCCTTCAATGATAAATAACCACTGAGCCAGCACATGTGTCTGAGTGTTGGCAGCAATATTTATATATAAATACAATGTGCCTAGATGTAGCAACTAAGAACAGCAGAGTACTGAAGGGACTTTGGGAATCATTAAACACAATCCTCTTACTTCACAGATGTGAACATTGGGCTTCCAGGTCAAGAGGGTAGATGAAGTACATGCTAAAATTACCCCTTCCACAGTTTAAACTGAGAGAAATTCTGGATAAAGCATTCTTTAAAAAATATACAAACCAACTACAAAGCAAGGAAGGAAATCTCCCTATGCCAGAAATTTAGAGGGAACCCCAGTGGTTAGTGGAAGCTGAAGCTGAATTGCTCCCAAGGGGATTAATCCAACACAAGCCTCAGGAACTAAAGTTTCAATGGTTATGTTGTAAAAAGATTGGATCAAGATCCATATCACTGTAGGGATCTGAAGCTAAGACCCCTGCTTGGACATAGAGTTAGGATAGGCTTTCTGTCCATGAAAGAGGATATAAAAATCTCCAAAAAGTAGCACTAGGCCAGAGCCAGAAGCAAGCCTACCTACTCTGGCTGAGGGTGAAACCACAGCATGAAATGGGAATTCTAAAATTGTGCCTTACCAGGAGACGACCCAACTTACCAATGTAGAAAACCCCAGTCCTAGAAACCATGGAAACCAATTTACTATGTGAACTCTATAGTGTCTGCTCAAGAACCAGCATTAAAGCACCTTGTAGGTGCTTTCAATAGGAAACCAGATTTTACCTTAGGGAATTTAGGATCTTACACAGCCTTGGAAGGATGTGGGGAATAAGATCAGGATGGCCACTGCTAGCTTTCAGGATCTGGAAGTACCTGATAGCAGGCTGACTGCCACCAGGGAGTCCAGTTGCCTAGAGTGGGAGATACTTCAGAGCAGGAGTCAGAACACTATAGCCTGTGGGCCAGACCTGGGTCATAGCCCATTACTGTACTGTAATAAGAATTTATATATATATATATATATATATATATATATATATATATATATATATACACACACACACACACACACACACACCTTATATATATATATAATTTATATATAAATTTAATGTATGTGCATACATATACACACATATATAAAATACACATATGTGTATATATGTGTATGTATACATATATATAAAGGGAAGTAAAAAGGAGGAAGAAATATGTAAAAGAGACCTTATATGGCCTGAAAAGTCTAAAATATTTATACCTGGTCCTTTGTAACAGAAGTGTGCTCAACTCCCACTCAGGAGGCAGTACAGAAGGCACTGGCCATGCTCTTGCATCTTACAGCAGCAGCTGTGACTGGAGAGCAGCTTTGCCTCTTTCCAAACCTCGTGTGAGTGCTCCTCGTTGTCAAAGCCTTCCCAAAGGATTCTGGGAAATGTAAGGATTCTCACACTTTACTCTGAGATAAAGAGTTTAGAAAGGTCATGGGGTGCCTGGATGGCTCAGTCGGGTGAGAGGCTGACTCTTGATTTCAGCTCAGGTCATGATCCCAGGGTCATGGAATCGAGCCCCTCATTGGGCTCTGTGCTCAGCAGGGAGTCTGCTTGGGATTCTCTCTCTCCCCCCTGCCCTTCCCCCTCTCTCACTCTCTCTTTCTCAAATACATAAATAAATTAAACAGAGTTAAGAAAGGTCAGGGATGATGCTCAGGTGACAATCCAGAAGGGAAGCTCACACCCTAATGCAAGCGTGGGAGAAAAACCTACATAAGATCACTCGCACAGAAGATGAACTCCCAAAGCACAATTCCAAAACACAGATGTAAATCAATGCATGGAAGAAGGATCACAAACCCTCCAAAATGAGAAAATTAAAACATGAGGACTAGAAGTACTATTGTGATCTAAAAAGGAATGTAACAAACATGCTATAAATGTTCTAAGAATTAAAGGAAAGAATGGCAATGGTAAGAAAAAGGAAGATTTTTTTTAAAGCAGATATAAAGAAGAACAAAGTAACCACCAAAATACCACTCCACACCCACATTCCTATCTCTGGGGCTTTGCTAAGGAGAAAAAAAAATCTATGGGGCGCCTGGGTGGCTCAGTGGTTCAACTTCTGCCTTCGGCTTGGTCCTGGGTTCGAGCCCCACAGAGGGCTCCGTGCTCAGCGGGAAGCCTGCTTCTCTCTCTCCCACTGCCCCTGCTTGTGTTCCCTCTCTCACCATCTGTCTCTCTGTCAAAAAATAAATAAAATCTTAAAAAAAAATCTATTAAATATGAGGAGATGTAAGAAGCATAGAAAAATTAAAATCGGCAAACTGGGAAATCTAAATAAGTATTGAGTATAATATGAATAATAACAATAAGAACAACAATATTCACATGAGTGTTTAAGCTGGAAGTATAAAATTCGGTAACCATCTCATGGTGGTTGGGGTAGGGTGTTTGCAGAGAGATGTTAAAACATGCTCAGGTCCGGGCGCCTGGGTGGCTCAGTTGGTTAAGCGACTGCCTTCGGCTCAGGTCATGATCCTGGAGTCCCGGGATTGAGTCCCGCATCGGGCTACCTGCTCGGCAGGGAGCCTGCTTCTCCCTCTGACCCTCCCCCCTCTCATGTGCTCTCTGTCTCTGTCATTCTGTCTCAAATAAATAAATAAAATCTTTAAAAAAAAAAAAAAATGCTCAGGTCCACATCTCTTTTGAGAGAAGAATATAGACACTGATTAACACTAGACTTTATTAGAATATTAGAAATTTAGGCACCTATGTTCAAATCCTAAAGATAACTATTAAGTGAATAGGTCTGCAAAATTTCTAAATACAGTAGCAGCATCGTGAGCATTAAGGCCAATTGATTATTCCCACAGAAAGCAAGAAAGGATGAACAGCAGAGAATGCAGGGGCTCAGGGAGGAGTCCTGCAGGCTTTCTGATGGGGCCAGGCCAGGACTGAACCCAGGAGGTGTGACTCCCAGCTCAATGCCACCTTATTTATGCCAACATGTCTCTCTCCGTACTCCATTCCTGATATTTGCAGAGGAATCGTGTGAATCCCAATGCCAAATCTTTGTGATCCCATAAAAATTAAGATGTGATTTGGAGGCTTTCTGAGAGGGGAAAAAAGTGCTTTTTATTTAAATATACGTGCTTTTTATTTCAATATACTTAAAATTCCAACTATGCCATTCACTGGCTATCTCCTTGGATAAAGTATTGAACTTCTCAGCTTCAAATTCATCATTTGTTGAATTAAAGAAGTAATAGCTATCTCACAGAATTAATGTAAACATCAAATTGTTTAATAGAGATTAAATAATCATATAGCACCTGGTTTAATTCTGTATGCTTAGTACAAGTTTAATCAATGTAGCTGGAGTTAATGCGAGAGGAATTTCTAAAATAGGAAGAAGGATGTCAACACTGGAGAGGTAGTGTTGAACATCAGCTCTAAGTAATGTGGCAAAACCATTAACAACAACAACAAAAAAATTAATTGATGGTGAGGTGAGAAGTGAAGAAGGTCAGAAACAGGTGAGGAAGCATGGCACAAAATGAATAAAGACAAGGCCTCAGGATGGAGTCAGATGGCAATGTACAACTACCAAAGTCTTACTTGTATGGAGGTCCAGCTATGAGATGCAGAGACAGGTCTGATGGCTTAGCAGAAATTGGCCCACAGGCCAATACCTATTTTTGTAGGTATAATTTTGGTGGAAACCAAACAGACCCATTTATTTGTGTACTGTCTGTGGCTATATTTGCAATGGCAAAGTTGAGTCGTTGTAACAGAGACCATGTTTCCAGCAAAGCCTACAATGTTTGCTATCTGGCCCATTTAGAAAAAGTTGGCCAAGCCCTGGGTTAAAGGACTATGCATGCTCAGACAAACTCCACCACTCTGTAAATGGTAAGGGCAATCCTATGTCTTTAAAACTGACCAGTTCATCTTGTAGCTAGGTCAACTAAGATGAACTCAAACTACTTCCAGCCTACTTAATACAAGTGCCTTTGGCTCCCATCCAGTGATGACCTACCTTCTTACCTCTAGCTTTACCTCTAATTTCTGATCTGTACCTACCAATCAAAAGTGACAGTTGAACCTGACTTCCTAATTTAATCTTTGAAATACTCTCGAGACCCAAGTTGGGCTCCCCTGTGTCTCTTCTTGCTCTTTGTGTAAATGTCCTGTCTTATCAGGATCTAATCCTCCAGGAGGGAAGAAGGTACCAGAGAATCACATTCAGAGCAAGGATCCCACCTTACCTCTGTCTTTGTCACAGAATTCTGATACCTGAGAGAACCTAGGAAAGTGTCTATTGAATGAATAAACACTAAAGAGGGGAAAATCCAGACATCCAGAGCAAACAAGCTGGCCAAAAGAAAGGAGAAGAGAAGAAAGGAAATGCACGGATCTTGGTTTCTCAGGAGCCAGGTGGTGTTGGACAATTGGGGAAAAGTGAGATAGGAGCAGCAAAAAGAAGGGCATCACAGAGAACTATACGTGCACCGTAGGGCATTCAGATCTGATTGTGAAGGCAGCTGAATGATTTGTACTTAGAGCTGAAGCAAACCTTTTTCCCTAGTCAAGCTGCTTCGGCATCCCATGACATAAAGGTTGAGGGATGGAAGGTGGCAGGGATGGAAAAAAGAGGAAGGAGACATTTGGGAAGCTTGTGTTATCCACTGCCCACCCTGCTGGGGCTTTCAGTGCAGGGAGCAGACCCTGCAAAATTCTAGTTCCCAGGTCCCTGTGCCAGCTGGCTTCAGTTCTGCTTGGCCGTGGGAAGCACTGACAGCTGGTGGGCAAGTGGGAGGATGGGGGATGCCAGTCTATTTCTGCCCCTCTCTTTCTGTTCCAGGGGTCTCTCCATCCGTGTTGGCCTCTCCTTTCCGTCGCAGCCCTTCTCTCTCCACACCCAGGTCTTAGTCAGTGCTCCTCTTGGCTAGAGTCTGTGACCACTGTCATTTCCCTTGGTGTCTACAGCCCTAAGAATGCAAGCAGCTTTCTCTTAGGTTCCCGATCTCTAGGTAGTCTCACTGTCTCCAGCTGACCTTTTAGCTCCTCTAACAAGTTTGTCACCAGTTCACCGTGTTAAATTCTCCCATGAAACTTCCTGGCTGGGTCCTGTTTTTCTGACTGGACTCTGATTGAGACAGGGATAAAAGAAGACAAAAACAAAACAACTTGCATTTATTTATCTCTGTCTCCCTAGTCCTTAGCATCGGCCTGATACAGGACAGGCACTCGGTAAATACTCATTTAAAAAGTGAAAACCATTTCCTTCTCTTTTCCAACTCCTAGTAAGAATGCATCCAAGAAGCAAGAGTGGAAGTAAGAGGAAAGATAAGAAAGTGTTCTGATGTCCTTGTAAGGGAGAGTTGCAGTGAGACAAGTTCATGTGTCAGGGGCTGCCATGCACACTGGAGCCCCCGGAAGCAACCTTCCCCTAGGACTTGGTCTAGACAAGGTGGCTGGAATAGAGAAGCCACTCCAATTTGCTTGGAAAGATCAAATTTAGATAAACTTCTAGAACTCTCAAAGCCTTGTGGTTCAAGGTGGAGGACAGGCTAGGGAACACAGTTAATAAATAGCTTCACAGCAGGAAGGCAGGAAGATGTAAGCAGAGCAGATCGGGCTCAAGCTTTCCATAGCCCTATCCAGTTCCCAAACCCCAAGAAATCTCTGGAATCTTTTGTTTTTAATCAGCCTTTCCTGAACTCCATGTCTTGATCAAGTTTTCCCTGAGAGGCAACAGGACCCACTGGAATGAGCACAGGACTTGGAAACTGAGAAGAGGACCCTGGTTTTCACTTTGCTGCTTAATAACCTCATGAACTTGGTCAAGTATTAAACTCTGTAAGCAGCACTTTTTTTTCATCTATAAGAGAGAGAGAATAATACCTACACCCTAAGGGGAATGTGGCATTGAAATGAAATTATCTAGTATCTTAATAATAAAAATAATTGAGTGATTAAAGAGACATACTATGAAGTCAGTGTTTGGTTGGAATCTCTGTTCTCATTAATCTGGCCCATATTAATTTTCCTAAACCAGTTTCTTTGCCTATGAAATGAAGATAGTAATAATGTCTACTTGATAGTGTTGTCAAGAATGAGATAAATAACTGCAAATTGCTCAGGAAGGTAGCTGGTACGTTGCTGTAAGCATTCAATACTATCACCATCAGTATCCTGCTGTGCACATTGGAGGCACAGGCTTACGTGCGCTGCATAATCTTCACGACCCTCTGTGAGCTGAGTATTGCCATCGATCCAATTCTAAAGATGTTTCTATGGAGGCTTAACTTGCCTGGGTTAATACAGTTCATCCTGACCAAGATTACATAGTTAATTACATAGTCAGATCTGACTCTTGACTATAAACACTTACCCACAAATAACATGCATAATACCTCTGAATCATTAATTATAATATTGTTGCTATGATTACTGAAACTTATATAAGGTTCCTGACACAGGTTGGTTATTTTTGTCTATGAGTTTCCTACCTTCCATGTGTAAAGGAATATCTACTACTACCAATGATGTACTCCACTGTGGGTGAAGTTCAAGTGTCATTTTCTCAAGCAAATTAGGGTTATTTGTAATGCTGATACACAAACTGAGGTTTTTTTTTTCTTTTGCCTTAGAGATAGGAAATACTATTTATTTTTAAAATTTTTAGTCCAGCATCTGAATCAAATAAGGTGGTATTTTGCCATACACAAAAATAAATGCAAAATGGATTAAAGACCTAAATGTGAGACCTGAAACCATAAAAATGTTAGAACAGAGCACAGGCAGTAATGTCTCTGACATTGGCCATAGCAACATTTTTTTAGATATGTCTCCTGAGGCAAGGGAAATAAAAGCAAAAATGAACTGTTGGGACTATATCAAAATAAAAACCTGCACAGTAAAGGAAACAACCAATAAAACTAAAAGACAACCTAAAGAATGGGAGATATTTGTAAATGATGTATCTGATAAAGGGTTAGTATCCAAATATATAAAGAACTGATACAACTCAACACCCCCAAAGCAAATAATCCAATTGAAAATGGGGAGAAGATATGAACAGACATTTCTCCAAAGAAGACATCCCAAAGTCCAATAGACACATGAAAAGATGCTCAACATCACTAGGCATCAGGGATATAAAGCAAAACTACAATGAATACACGTCATACCTGTCAGAATGGCTGATATCAACAACACAAGACACAACAGGTATTGGCAAATTTGTGGAGAAAAAGGAACCCTTGTGCACTGTTAGTGGGAACGCAAACTGGTGCAGCCACTGTGGAAAACCATATGGAGGTTCCTCAAAAAGTTAAAAATAGAACTACCCTATGATCCAGTAATCATGCTACGGGGTATTTACCCCCAAAATAAATTAAAAAAAAACAACCCTGACTCAAAGGGATACATGTACCCCTACGTTTATTGCAGCATTATTTACAATGGCCAAATTACAGAAGCAACCCAGGTGTCCATTGATAGATGAATGGATAAAGAAGATTTGGTAATATACATACAATAGAATATTATTCAGCCATAAAAAAGAATGAAATCTTGCCATCACGTGGGTGGAGCTAGAGAGTATAATGCTAAGTGAAATAAGTCAGAAAAAGACAAATACCATATGCTTTCACTCATGTGTGGAATTTAAGAAACAAAACAAATGAGCAAAGGGAAAAAGAAGAGAGACAAACCAAGAAACAGACTCTTAACTATAGAGAACAAACTGATGGTTGCCAGAGCAGGGCGGGTGGGGGAAGAGGGGAACTAGGTGATGGGGATTAAGGAGTGCACTTGTGATGAGCACCAGGTGTTGTATGGAATTGTTGGATCACTATATTGTACACCTGCAACTAATATAACACTGTATGTTAACTATACTGGAATTAAAATTTAAAAAACACTTACAGAAATAGAGATAGTGTTATTTTGGAGAGATTTTTAGTAAAAGTAATGCAATGTCATGTGGGGTTGTTTTTGGTTTTGGTTTGTAGCAAGCCAAGGAAATGAGCAATGAACTTGGAGTCTGGTACTCAGAAGGTTAGGTCCAGCTCTGTGACCTGAATATAGCTCCAGATCTTATTGGGCCTCAGTTTCCTCATCATAAACTGAGAGTATTGAGTGATGTGACTTCTGACATTCCTTCCAATCCTAAAATGTGAATGTTATTTTGCCCACAATGTCAATATCCTTTATGATAATGATGGCAACAGAAGACATTTACTTAACCAGGCACCTCCAAGCCTTCATCTGATAGCACTAATGTGTGTGCATATCCTCTTGTACTTGGCTTGCAGCTAAATGTTCATCTAAAATTACAGGTCCCTCAAATCACATTATTTCTATGTAGTAAGCTGAATCCTAACACTTGAAGTTTGAAGCTTTTATGATTTTGGCCAGAGTAGACATCCTGTTTTCCAGGGAAAAAGGGCTTTAAAATTTACTTCTCTGCAAATCTATTCTCTCTCAAAATCATATTTTGATGAGTTAAGTGCAAATGAATCAAAAACATATGGATTTCATTTTCCTTGAAATTCTCATGGGCTAAAAGTGGGGAAAGCGAAGAGAAGATGAGGAGGAGAAAGAGAGAGGGAGCAGCTACACAACAGAGGAGAGGGGTTCCATTGAACAACAACAACAAAAATCTGGCATCGTTTTTGGAAGCAACTGCCAAGTAAGGGTTGTACCAGATTCACTATTGCTCTCTGATAGCCAAGGGGACCCTCATGTCTCTAAGGACTGGACTCCAAATGCAGCATGATGAGGGGAAAGGGACAATGGCTTTGGAAGCAGATCACAATTTAGACCATTTGCTAGTAGTGTGACTCTATGCAAGTCAGTTAATCTTAGGAGCTCCATTTCTGCAAATGGGAATAACAATAACCTATGACAGATAGTTACTGTGAGGCTTATTAACAACAACATTTATAATGTTCCCAAGAACATACCTGCAACATAGTAATCTAGTATCTGTTCTTACTTCAACATTGTTTGGCACCTAACCTAACTGCCAGTGGAGAATGAGCTTCTGGCAGAACCATCCTTTATCCATTCCGCCTTCCTTCCACCCTTCATTTCTAAGTCCTGTGAAAAGTCAACAGCCTGAAAAAGTAATTGTGTGTGTGACTTAGAGTTTCTGTGCCTGCAACACAATATGTACACAAGTATGTTTTTCCCTAAATGTGGTGGTAGGGAAAACAAGGCTAGAGGAAAGTATCCATGTTCCCCTAAGTTTGTGGTCAGGGCAAGTCCCCATTTGGTTCACTTCTGGGCTGTTCTTGGCCACCTCATCCTTAAATTGCTCCCTGTCTCCATTCAGTTCCCAGAGCCAGGGTGTCTTTCTAGCTGTTTCCAGGGTTACCTTCTATTATTGCTTCTTTCCAAGGCCTCCAATTCCTTGGAAGGAAGGAATTAATTAAGGCGAGTCTTCCTCTCTCCTCTCAGGCCTTGGGCCTGCTCTGTCCTTTTTGTGTTAGTACTTACTCCAACCCCCTCCTCTCCTCCTTCCCTTCACCCCCACCGCACCCCCAGAGTGGGAGGAAGGAAGGAGTAACCTCAAGGTGTGCTGTGCTGCTATTGGTTCTGATAGGTTACGTCAGTTGAGCTTTTAAACTCACTTTTGAAAACACTCTAAACCCTAGACCAAATTGCCTTTCAAGGACCAATCTTGTTCAAGTTCTAGGTCCCACCCACCCCCATGTATTCCATAGCTTGGTTTCCTTGTCTTCAAAATGCATTTAATAGGGGCACCTGGCTGGCTCAGTCAGTAGAACATGCAATTCTTGATTTCTTGATCTTGGGGTCACAAGTTTGAGCTCCACGATGAGCGTAGAGCTTACTAAAACAAACAAACAAAAAACCAACTGGATTTAATAAAACTCTAAAAAATGCATTTAATAAGTCAGGCTTACCTAAATACTAGGTCTCCTACCACTGACACCATGCAGTGAGGATGTGGGGTCTGATCTCTATGGAGATGCTAAGAATCCAGTGAAACTAGCAAGTGAGCCAATGGAAGATCAGAAAGCATACAAAGATTACGGTTTCCTCCTTAGGACTCCAAAAGAAAAAGCCTACACTCATTTTTTTCCATTATCAGGAGAAAAGTTAGTATCAGAGAACTTTGTAATAAAAATAATAAAAAATAATATCAACCACTTATTTCCTGAGCATCAACTATGCACCAACACTGTAGGAAATACGTTACATGCACCATCTCCCTCAACCTCAACAATTCTTGAAATGCATATTTCTTTTTTTTTAAAGATTTTATTTATTCATTTGACAGAGATAGACACAGCGAGAGAGGGAACACAAGCAGGGGGAGTGGGAGAGGGAGAAGCAGGCCTCCCGCAGAGCGAGGAGCCCAATGCGGGGCTCGATCCCAGGACTCCGAGATCATGACCTGAGCCGAAGGCAGCCGCTTAACGACTGAGCCACCCAGGCGCCCGAAATGCATATTTCATACCCACCCTACAACTGAGGAACTAGAAGCTTGAAGACATGAAGTTACTTGCCCAAGGCCACACTGTTTATTCAGAACCAAGACTGGATAATAGGTCTTTCAGACTTTGAAGTGTGTGTTCCTTCCACTGAAAGAACAAGGTGGGGTCCTTCTTAGCTATCTGAGAATGGAGTAGAAATTCTTGAGGGAGACACCCGGGACCTGAGCACTGGAAGCCAGGGAGAAGGATCAACATGGAGGAGGTCTGCCAGCAAGTGGAAGATGGAGGTGGGTGGAGGATGGGTTCAATAGGTGATGGGCATTTAGGAGTGCGCTTGTGATGAGTGCAAGGCAGCACGAAGATTTATGCCAAATAGCATCTTCACTTGGAGCTGCCAAATTGAGCCACTCCCACATAAAGATGACTTTGAGAACTCAGTTCCAAAACTAAAAGGGAATTCAAGACCCAGGATGGATCACCAGTTCAGTGACTCCTGGCCTAGGCCAATCCCACCACCATAAGTCTCTCCTGCTCACCTGTGTAGTATGACAGACAACAGAAAGTTATAATTTTATTTTTTTTATTTTTATTTTTTTTTAAGATTTTATTTATTTATTTGACAGAGAGAGACATAGTGAGAGAGGGAACACAAGCAGGGGGAGTGGCAGAGGGAGAAGCAGGCTTCCCGCTGAGCAGGGAGCCCGAGAAAGTTATAATTTTAAAATGTTATTATGAATATCATTAACAATACAACATTTTGTGATTATTATGTAGGAGCTTCTGCTATGTGATAAGCTCTGGATTAGGCATTCACAAATTATTTAACTCATGATAAATAAAATCAACATCATGACCCCTGCAGGGGCTTAGAAAGTTGAATCATTTTGTCCAGGACTAAGATAGGTAGTAGAATAAGGATTTGAGGGCGCCTGGGTGGCTCAGTCGTTAAGTGTCTGCCTTTGGCTCGGGTCATGATCCCAGGGTCCTGGGATCGAGCCCCGCATCGGGCTCCCTGCTGGGCAGGAAGACTGCTTCTCCCTCTCCCATCCCCCTGCTTGTGTTCCTGGTCTCGCTATCTCTCTCTCTGTCAAAAAAAAAAAAGAATAAGGATTTGAACAGAAAGTTCTGAGGAATACAGTACAAGAAATTGTAGTATGAGGAACTAGATCTCTTGAATAACCGAAAACAAGTAACAACAACAAAATGCTCTGGAAACCTTTGCTTTAATTCCTCCTGAGAGGGGGAAAATTCATTCAGTGATGATAAAGAACAAGAAAGTTTATTCCTAGTGAGGAGTCTTCAACATGGCAGTTACAATTCTATGATTCTCTGATTTTCTGAGTCTAAAGCAATTAGTTCCAGTTCATGGTATATAACAGTCCAAACTCCTTTCATTGCTTTCTACCCCAAAATGAGAGGATGAGGGAAGGTAAAACATATAATCTTATTGGTCCCACCACTAGTAAAGTGGATTTCAAAGCACACTGTCATAATTTAAACATTATCACCACTGCCCTCCTTTGTCTCCCTGTATGGACTGGCCAGCTTCCGCTCATCCTTAAAACACCTTAGATGTCAATTTCTCAGGGAAGTCACTTCCTCAAGGACAGCATCCATTTCACTCCAGCCCTTCATTCTCAACCCATTACCAACGTGACCACAGCACCCTGGGCTCGCCTGTGATAGTATCTGCCATATTGTTTTCACTGCATGTTCTTTTCTGCAGACTCTATCCCCCTTGAGATAGATATTGTCTTTTAATCTCTGGGCCTCTGTACCTGGTACAGGCTCACTAATCAATGAGTTAAAGAATGAATTAATAAATTCATTATTAAGACTCAAACTCGGTTTCCCTATTAATCTAGAACTCTGTCCAAACAAATCCACCTCCATGCGTTTGAACTATCCGTAATTTACCCACCATAAATTATGTGAAACTATGTGTGCATTCCTTAGGTCAAAAGCTACAACTCAGAGGCCTCCACACTCTTATCAAGCATATGCACTGCAAAGTTGACCAGCTGGTATAAGATCAGAAAGGCTATAGTGCGGATGCACTTACCACAGCAATAGCTACGATCAATCCCAAAGCTTTGTTATTTAGCAGAGTGAATGCCATAAATGCTTTTAATTGATGGAATTGGCACTTGGCTAATTAGCAAGACAAATGTTAGAAATTGGCTCCCGTTGGTGAAATGCATAAAAATTGGCTAAAATAGGTTAGAGATTCCCCCAAACCCTTGCATTTGCATTGCATGTGCCAGATGGAAGACTCCAGCAAGGCCTATAGTTTATACTCTTATTAAAGATGATACCTCCATCTTTCACCCTGGATGGCTGGTATTGGCTAAAGGGTCATGGAACACTGCCTCTCGAAAGTTACCATGTTCGCCTTGGAAGCCACATTTTACTCAAAATCCTGTTTACAAAACCTGGAAAGGCAAAGAGCTGGAACTTCATCGACTTTAGAAAACACATGTATGAAGTCCTTGGTGTCAGCTTGCTAATGATATATTTGTTTTTTAAAAAATGTTTACATGTAGGGGTGCCTGGGTGGCTCAGTCGTTAAGCGTCTGCCTTCAGCTCAGGTCATGATCCCAGGGTCCTGGGATCGAGCCCCACATCGGGCTCCCTGCCGAGCGGGGAGCCCGCTTCTCCCTCTCCCTCGCTCCCCCTGCTTGTGTTCCTGCTCTCGCTATCTCTCTCTCTGTCAAATAAATGAATAAAATCTTAAAAAAAAAAAAGAAAAGAAAAGAAATGTTTACATGTATGGAAGAATTTGGTCTGAGATTAACTTTGAGAATGACCTGGTAGCAAGGTTCCAAGGAAGCAGCCACAACTCTCTCACCAAAACTCTTTGAACCTACTCTTTTCTACCAAAGAAAATCCAAGGTGTGTGCTTAACCCAACTGGCTTGGGTCAGTTTCTAACATATGACCTCAGCTTCTTTCTATAGCTAACAAAGACAATGTGCACATATGAAGTAAGATTTCTGTAAGGAGAAGTAAATGTTTACCCAAAATGCATGGAAACAAATTAGTGCCTCCACTGAAAATTTCCAGATTGTTTTAAACGTAAGCCAGTTCTTTCAGTTGAGGATTTTTACACTTGCTAATGCAAAGCTCCTTTTGCCTTTATGAGCAACAGATTCAAGAGACTAAAATGATCTCCCTTAAAAATCTAGTCCCACGTTACATAAGCAGCCTTTTTTTCCCTGTTGTCTTACAAAAGCGCTTTCAAAAGTGTCACAGGCTAACCCCTCCCCCGAAAAAGAAGATTTCTGTGGTTATATGGTCAAACCTTCAGTTGCAGATAATAGAATCCATACTAGCTGATTTGAGCAGAAGTGAGTTTACAAAAACAGCATTCAAGAACCGAATGTCAAATGCTAACATGCAGCCAGCAAAGGCGTCTAGCTGCACCATGAGCATGGCCCGTAGGACTCCAGTGTTTCTCAAACTGTAATGTGTACACAAATCTCCTGGGATCTGGTCAATACACATTCTGATTCTATAGGTCTAGGCTGTGGCCCAAGCTTCTGCCTTGTTCACTAGCTCTCAGCTGATGCCAATGCCAGTCTGGGAATCACACTTTGAATCCCCGCTGCCACCGCCACCACCTGCCAAAGGGGACTCATGTTGCCAACACTGGACATTAGAGCTCTGCCTCCACTTCCCCAAAGGAACTAAACACTTCTCATTTTTCCTTTCCAGAAGATTCAGTCACCCGAATGGGCTGCCTCCTCTCATTGCCTCTTCTTCCTTCCAAACCTGAAGTGTGCTTGTGCAGCATAAACTAGGTCAAAGATTGCACCCTAGCTCAAGATGTCTGGCAGATGACGTTTTTGGATTTCCAGTCAGGGTAGGAAGACATGCTCAGAAGGGGATGACCTGGGTGTTGAGTGAGCCAAGCTGCAGTACTTTCTAAAAGAACTGATAATATCAACACTAAGAATAATTATGATGGCTAATATGTATTGCAAACTAATTACATACCCCAGGCATTATGATAAATGATTTACTTGTACTATTTTACTTAATCTCCACAAAAACTCCCTGAAGTAGCAATTATCATTATCCACTTACAGATTAGGAAACTGAGAAACAGAGGGGGAAAATAGCAGACTTGTCCGAGGTCACAAGATAGTCAATGATAATTTGAATACAAGTGGCCCAACACCAAAGCCCACACTCTCTACTACGCCACACTGCCCCATATAAGACTGGAAAATCCTATTCCCTTTTTAGAGATGTGTGGTATAGTGTGCCTTATGGTCTCAGATAAACTTGAAAGTAAAGGCACTTGCTTAACCTGACTTAACCCAGTGTTCCTCAAACATATCTGGACACGGAAATTTTTATTTTGTCAAGTAATATTTATTAACATTAGGAACATTAGAAAATGTCCCAGGAAACAAGCTTCAGGCAATGTAGTCTTAAATTTGAATTCTTTGGCTGTAGACAGACCAAGTTTAAATTTTAAGCAGGACGAACCTCGCACCGCCACCTTCTATGCTGAATGTGTAGGTCTCACACTTTCTCATGAGTCAGAACCACCTGGATTTCTAATTCCATAAGTTCTGAAGAATTTTCCTTCCTAACAAGTTCCTAGAGAATGTTGATGATGTGGTCCAGGGGCCACACTTTAACGACTAGCTTGGACAATGGGCAAGTCATTGTCCTTCTCTGAACTTTAGTCTCCTTATCTGTAAAATGGATACAATAATGTCTACTTTATGGTGTTCTTAATCCCTTTATTAACAAGTATTTATGAGTATCTACAATGTGCAAGATATGGTGTTCAGTGTGGGGATACAGTGGTGGTCAAATAGAAAAGTCCCTGTCTCCATGTGCATACAGCCTGGATGTGGGAGGGACATGAGATAATTGTGTGTGACATGCGTATGACCATGCATGGCCCTGAGGAGAGCTCGTTAAGCATTAGTTCCCTTCTTTCCTTCTTCTTTACTCACCTCCCAAAAATTCTTACCCATTCCTACATCCCCACCTATATTCATAAGCATCACCTCCTCCACACCTATCCTCCAACCCCCAACCCAATCATAGTAATCCTTTAATTCACAATTCAGAACCCACGTTCTTACTGAAGACTTTCTTAACTACCCCACCTCATGATTACCTTTCATTATGTTAAACATATGTAACACTTATTAACTACTTTCTACATGGGACTTCAAATGCAATCATTATGTTCCATTCATGTACAGACACAGATAGAGATACTCCCAAGCAGATCACAAAAATCCAGGGGAAACTTCATGCCTTATCCATGTTTCTAAGTACTCATAGAATACCTACCATGTGCAAGACACCAGAGGACATTTTTTACTTCCCTCAGAGTGCACTGTTCATCATAAATGCTCAGAAAATTAGCATTGTGTACTTGACTCACTTAATTAAATCTACTGAGTCTATTATTTGGTGCAAGGTGCTAGAGACTCAGAGATAAATATAGTATCCCCCCCCCTTTTTTTTATTAGATTGTGAGCTCCTTGGGAACTGGGACAATATTGATTTCACATCTGAATCCTTAACACTAACACTGTATCTGGCACAGTGGAGAAAGCCAATACATTAAAAACAAATAGATAAATAAAAGAATGCTCTAGAAGAGCTTACCGACAAATGGCTATAATACATGGTGGAAAGAACAATAACAGAAGTCCACCCTCAGTTCTAAATCCTAGAGAGAAGAATCTCTCTTTCTATGGAGTAGAAGGGTCCATAGGAAATAGGTAAGACATGGAAACCTGATACTGAAATATAAAACAATTTCTCCAACTGGAGAATGAAAGAAAGGCCCATAAGAAAACAGTAAATGCAATGGTCTTACAGGAATATAAGAGTTGTTATCAAAGAAAGGTAGGAACTGAAAGTGATTGCCAAGAGTGGGTAACAATAAAGTCAAGGATATAGGCACGCAAGTACCAGTTTGGAAAGGACCAGTTTGGATTATACACCAAGGAATGTGGATTTTTATCTTGGGTCAAAGGTTGTATATCTGGAAGTTCATATTTGCCAGAGCAATTTTAAACAATTTTCAATGGATTGCAAATATTAAAAATTGTGAAATTTTATGTAAAAATTCAGAGATCTTTGTTTGCTTATTTTTGCTTTTCCTGAAAAATAGGAATATCTAGCAATACTAAGCCCACATTCTTCATGGTGCCCATGGTTAATGTGAAAAGGAGAGTTTGACCCTGTAATTTGGGGTAATCATGCTTAAATTTTCCACATGTGTTCTTTATTTTGGATTTCTTCTTTCATTCTTTCCTCATCAAACATTGCTGAGTACCAGGTGTCAAACACTTTTCTGGGTATTAGGGAGGCAGACACATAGGTGTGTCAGGGGCTCACAGTTTAGCAAAGAAGATGAGTGGACAAATAAATACATTTATCAGAATTATCAGCACATTGCTAGAACTCTCCATTGGTATGGGGTAAGGAAAGTCAGACAGACCTGGCGAAGTCCTAAAAGGCTTCACGAAGGAGATAGGAGCAGATGCTTAAACACTGAACAGATAAGCCCCTTCTAAAAGAACAAATGGGAGTATGGGTTTTCCAAAGAAAGAGGAAAGGTGAGCAGGCCCCATATGGAGAAGGAACCAAAGAAATTCTTCAGGGTTTGATGTAGGGTGAATAATGGTAGAAGGTAAGAGTGGGGGATGAGGAGAGGTGAGTCTGAACTGGTGGGCAAGAGTTGGACCATCAAGCTCCTGTGCTAAGAAATGTACACTTCCTTACAAAGAATCCCATGGCTGTGTAAGTACAGATGTTCAACACATCAACAGTGACTACAAAACTCTACAAATTCTAAAATTCGAAAAACTCTACAGCACTCTAAAATTTTTTAGTCTCACAAGATTTTCTTAGAAACAAAACAGGCACCAAAACATACTTAAAAATACTTTTCTGATAAATGACTGGATACAGACAGATAAAGAGTACTATTAGATTTATTTTACCTTTCCAGTGTCCCAGAATGCCAGGGCTGGGAGTTACCCTGTAGAGTATCCCGCCTCCCAATTAAGAAATGGAAGCACAGAGAGGGAGAAACTTGCCTGAGGTCACACAGGAAGTATGGGTAGAGCTGGGTCTAGGCCCTGAGCTTGCCGCCCCCACCCCCCCAACCGCCCAGGACGGGACATAGATATAATCACTCCACTCAAGGGCTTCCTGTAGCATGGCCAAGCTGCTTTGCTGAGTCCTGTTTTCCATAATTCACTGCCTTTCTCAAAATTCCCTGTTTCCAATGATTTTCATTAAAAAATTGGAATCGCGCTGCCCAGAGTGGGGGGAAATTCTGGTTTAAAGGCAACTTAAAATTGCTCTTAACTTTCTGATTCAAATCACCTAATTGGAGGCACTCTTTGAAACAAGTCACAAATCAGAAAAGAAACTCTGCAATGTTTTTGGATCATATCCCTGGGGGAGGGCTGTCGAGGAGTTGGGGGTGGGGAGGGATTAATTAGGGTGGAAAGGAGTCACAAATTACCCCTGCACAGTGGCTAGGATTGGGCCCCTCAACTTAAAGTCTGTAGGAAACACAGGCAGGCTGTCTGCTTGAACAAAACTCCTGGATGGAAAAGTTTCTCGGCTTCTGCATCTGGTTTTTCTCACTCTTTCCGTTTTCCCACTCAGTAGCACTTGAGTGGATTTGGAGAAAAGTCTTATACCACAGCACGTGGGGAAGCAATGTTCAGAATAAGCACAGAATTTAAACCACTGAAGAGCACTGAGCAGAGAGTTAGGAAATGCGTGGGAGCCAACCAGTCTTCCAAGAAACCTCCTCATTTCCCAGCAAGCCAAGGGCGGTCCATCCTTGCTATTTGTAGAGTCCGCATTTGCAAATCTGCCTGCTTGCTAACGTGGCCTAATGGTGCCATGTTTTCCACAATTGTATGCTTTCTGTTGGTGATTTCACTGTTGAAAAGAGTGCCAGAGTGCTGTCCTGTGTTCCTAAGGGCAGGAGAGCCATGACATGCTTACAGAGGGAATGTGTGTGTTTGATAAGCTTCATTCAGGTGTGAGTTATAATGCTGTCGGGCGTGAGTTCAACGTTAATGATTCAACAGTATATGTTAAGGTGTCTTTACACAGAACCACACATACAGTAAGATTATGAATTGATATGTCGACAAAGGTGTTGTGAACAGAGGCTTCAAAGAAACCTAACCCTGTATTTCCCCTGGGAACTGTGGCTTGGTATTTGGTAATTTGGCACTTGTGGCGACTTTCTAGAACATAACTTTACAAATAACAAGAACTGACTGTAATTTACTGACAGTTCAAAAGTCTCCATTCCAGAGAGACTTTCTCCGACTGCTCTATTTAAACCTGCATATCCCCTCCCCTTTCCTGCTACTGTTTTTCTCTATGGCACTGAGCACCTTCTGATAAAGGATGGGTTTGACTGTTTACTGTCTCCTCTAGAATGTAAGCTCTATGAAGGCAGGGGTATTTGTTTATTTAGTTCAATGGTCTAAGCTCACAGCTACAACAGTGAACAGTACAGAGTACGTATAGAGATGTTAAAATTATATAAAAAAATGTTGGTGCTTTCATTTGGAAAAAAACGGAAGCATAATCAAAATTAGCATATATGCTAACCACCAAATGATTCTCCCACTCCCCAAATTAATTTGTCCACCACTGAAATTGATTTAATACAAGCAATATAAGAGAAAGGCAAATTTGGAAATTCTAAAATGGAATTTCGTCTACTAATAAATAATTCTTGATTCTGGGCACATGATAATGTAAAAAAAAAAAAAAACAAAAAAACCCCCCAAACCCAATTTTTGGAGTTGAACAAGGTTGAGTTTAAAGCTCTGTGGGTCAGTTATCAGTAATATGTCCCTAGAAAATTTCTCTTCAAACCTCTGTTTTCTTCCCTGTAAAATGGAGATAGTATCTGCCAAAATAGTTAATGAGTGCTTAATAAAAGTTATGTTCTATTAAAAAAAAAAAAGAAATAGTTGAATGAGCAAATGAATGAATGAGAATACACTCATACACTTGTCAAGAGTTCTGGGAGGAAAACCAGTAAGCCTTGTTTCTTCTCATGGTTCCACTGGTATCTTTCTTTTTTGGCTAAAGTAATATATTACTTTAGCCAAAATATGTACCTTCTTTGAGCTTCATTCATAAAATAAAAGGGTAGATTCTAAGCATTTTATGCAGAATGTTCTGCTTTGAAAATATGAGAAAAACCATGAATACTCTGCCTTGAAAAAATGAATATTCAGATTTTGCACATTTCACCTACATTGTCAAGTGGTTCACAGAATTGCATCTGTAGTTTATAGATCTCAGTTTAGGAAATGGCAGTCTTGGACTAGGAAGAGTATCTAAGTTCTCCTCCAACTCTTAATATGTCTTTTCTTATCCATTCCCTAAGGAAAAAAGTCCTGAGAATTTACCACATACGTGACATTGCATTGGGTGATGAGGGAAGAGCAGAGGAGACATAATAAAAATAAGACTCAACTTACAGCTCTGGTGTCTAGCAGAAGAGAGGGGACAGTTCCAATATAGAAGGGAAGAATCTTAGGTGGGGGGCACATACTGGGCCAAGGTGCAGATATGAAAAGTATGGGAGACAGTTGGAGAAGAATAAATAGCTCTAGTCTCTAGCTGGGAATGCCTGCCTGACTAAAATATATGGAGGTCATGGGAGAAACAAATCCTCTTATATTGTCAGCAAGGGTAGAAGAGGACTGTCATCATCTGCTACTGAAGCTATGGCCCACCTCCACCACTTCTGGTACCCCGAGTCAGCCAGTGTTCAGCACTCTCCATACCCAAGGACTGCTTGGTTTTCTTTCCTCCCCTATCATTCATTAGGCATACACGAAGTACAGACTGTACTAAACAGTTTTATATAGGTTGTCTCATTTCTTCATCTCTATTTTCAGATGAGGGAGTTGAGGCTCAAAAAGATGAAGTAATGTATTCAAGTCCACTCATTCAGTTACAGAATCTGGCTCCAAATCCATTGTCCTTTCCCCTGCGCCAGGATACTTTTGCCTAGATGTGCCTATCCTTAATGGTAGTTGGGTGGAATTTGAAAGGATACATTTGGAGGATGTAGAGTTGAGATGCAGCCTGGAGGCATTTGGAGATGGGTGATGGACATATGTCAGAATATTCTACTTAACTTGACCCCAGGTTAAAACTATACACTGGTGAGAAGGAACAAGGAGTTTAAACCATGCTGCAGGCAATGGGGCGCCTGGGTGGCTCAGTCGTTAAGCGTCTGCCTTCGGCTCAGGTCATGATCCCGGGGTCCTGGGATCGAGCCGCGCATCGGGCTCCCTGCTCGGCGGGAAGCCTGCTTCTCCCTCTCCCACTCCCCCTGCTTGTGTTCCCTCTCTCGCTATGTCTCTCTCTGTCACATAAATAAATTTAAAAATCTTAAAAAAAAATAAATAAACCATGCTGCAGGCAATACTACACCAGCATTACTACAAACAAATCTCATTTGAACAACTTCCTCATCAAATGTTTGATTATGATATAATTAAAAACAATAACTATTATTATTTTTATTTTGTAGATGTAGAGATGGGAGCTGAGAGACAGATGACTTTTTGAGTTCTTACTGCTAGTCAGGAAAAAACCCAGCCTTTGGACCCCAGGGTGAATGACCCTATAGCCAGGCTTTTCCCTACCATAGAACACTGCCTTTCTGGTTGGAACACAGTCTTTGCTGTGAAGAGAGAACTTTCCAGATGAACATTCCATTCTGCACATAAGAAAATCTTGAAGGTTTAGGTTGAGCCGATTGATTTCAAATGGTCCTTTTGAGCAGATACCGCCACAACTCCCAATTTTCAACTTGTTTTATAGACTTCTTCTGATTCCACGCATCTTTCCTCTGCTTTTATATGAGGACATCTAGGTTTTCAACTGGAATTCCTTCGCTAGAGGTCAGAACCTTGACTGGACAGGAAATTAAGTTCCTTCTCTCGATTTTGCATGCTTGCCAACTGTCCCTTCTGTTTCCCCTTTACCGCCCAGAGAGCAGGCATACACAGACTTTCTCTAGCCTAGTCAGGGAGAAACAACACTTCTACCTGAAGAACGGTCCTACAGAAGTCTCTACCCCCACTGTCTTCCACATATCCTGCTCTCCACTCCCAGTCAGACAATTAGTATTTCCACATTCAGAGCACCAGTATGTCTCATCTTGGTGCCTCTGCTCATGCTATCACCGTCATCTATGACGCCCTAACCTCAAAGGGGGTGAACCAATTGGCCCAAAGCTTTGTCACCTTTTAAAAAAACAGCTCAAATACCACTTTCTCCAAGAAGTCTTCACTGATCTCCTCCAATGGATATTAATCTCTCCCTCTTAGATCACCCTCAGCTGTGTACCTCTTTCTGCTACCTTACATTAAATTATCACAAGTTATAAAAATGTCTTATCTACTCTACTTAACTACTTGACCCCTCTATTTTCTTTTTTTTTTTTTAAAGATTTTTATTTATTTATTCATGAGAGACAGAGAGAGAGAGAGGCAGAGGGAGAAGCAGGCTCCCAAGGAGCAGAGAGCCCGATGCGGGACTCAATCCCAGGACCCTGGGATCATGACCTGAGCCGAAGGCAGACGCTTAACCATCTGAGCCACCCAGGCGCCCCCCTCTATTTTCTTATGACAAGAATTATAGGGGATTAATATTCAATTCCCTACAACACAATACCTTAAATTTATTAGTTAAATGCCTCACCAAAAATTGTCGTCATCATCATAATGCCTATAATTTAACAAACACTTATTTTGAGCTATGTATTTTTCTTGTGTTATTTCTAGTCCTTGTAATAACCCTGAAGGGTATTTTTCATCATCCTCCTTGTTCAAGTAAGGAAACCAAGACGTGGTCAGCCAATAAGTGGAAGAGAAAGACTTCAAACTTTAGTCTGTGCTTCCAAAGCCCTTTGATCTTGGCGCTATAGTTTGGTGCTGCTGAAAAATTAACTCAGGATAAGTAAGGTGCTGCCTGGATTCACTGTAGACTCAACTTTAATCCTCCACACTCCTACCATCTGAAACAAAATTAAGATCAGTAAAAAGTTCCCTGAGCACCTCAAGTTATTGCCCTTATAAAAAAGGCATTCTTTTTGAGAAATAGTTTAGTGTGATGTTCATGAACACAAATTCTGGAGCCAGACTGCCTTGGATTGAATGCTGACTCTGCTATTTGGCTAGCTGGGTGCTCTTGAGAAATTCCTTAACTTCTCTGTGTCTCACTTCTCCATTTGTAAATGAGCATTATCATCATCACCATTCCTGCTTCCAAAGGTCTGTGGTGAGATTTAAATGGGGGATATGAATATGGCGCTCAGGAATGTGCTTGTTTAGTTTAGTTATTATTAATGGGCCAGCAGCTGCAAAGTGCTGGCGTGTAGGTAGGATACAACCTGCAGATGATTGTAACTGTAATTGCTTCATATAGTATATTTTGAAGCAGTGATTTATAGCCAAAATTTAAAATGTTTTAAATTATACACACACACACACAAATGTAGATTCCTACCTTCTCTTAGAAAATCAGACGATCTATTAACTCTGAACACCTATTCTTCCCTGGCCAGAATCCACT
Organism: Neomonachus schauinslandi; assembly: GCF_002201575.2. Lineage (NCBI taxonomy): Eukaryota > Metazoa > Chordata > Mammalia > Carnivora > Phocidae > Neomonachus > Neomonachus schauinslandi. The sequence continues at coordinate 44,016,336 of NC_058406.1, forward strand.
GGGGCTGAGTAATAACTTGTCCAACTTAAAAAAAAAAAAAAAAAAGGCATGAGCTCTCAGGTGCATCATCGGGGCCCTGATTCCCCTGTTGCCCTGTGCTTAAAACACTTCTCTTATCTGTGTTTTGTGTGATCCCTGTGTTACACCCTTGCTAAGAATATTTTAAAGTGTTATCTAATCTACCATATGCTTCAGTGAGTTGAGTTATCAAATTTTCCATTCCAAACCCAATTTGAAACAGTAAACTAGGTAATCATTCACATTACCTAGCTGATAGGAAAATGGGTATTGGAATAGATAAAGCTGGGAGGAAGAAAAACCCAACAGCAGACATGGCCCTCCATCACAGTGAAGCACCACATTCAAAATCACACTCAAAATATGGCATCACAATGTAGTATTATGCTACATGAATGTTTGCTTATTAAGAATGATCCCCCCCACCTCCCATTTTAAGGCCTTCCTCAATATTGTAGCTCCTTAGTAGATCTGCTCCAATCTCTCAGTCATACTCTGTATACCAAACCAGAAGGAATGTCTTACTGTCTTATCTCTCAGAGCACAATTTGAGAAATTCTACTCTCATCCTAATTGCAGTCTTGTCCACCAGACTGAGAGTCCCTGGAGCACAGGGGCATTGTAGAACTTGCTGGGTGCCCCTTAGGGCTAAGCAAAGTGTCTTGGAGTTACTTGATAAGTGTATATTTGAGTGAATTTTAAGAAAATTAAAAACCATCCATTTTTCTAACCAACCTAAGCAGACAGTAAAAAATATAATTGTTTGCAAATATTTCAATCAAAAATTTTAAAAATTCAGAAAGTGTTGGGTACATAAATGGGCCAATTCCCATTAGAAACATTCATTTTTATTACTTTGCCCTTAAAGCTAAACATGCCCAAGCCATGAGTTGGCATCCTCTTTGTTTTTTTATGCTTCAACTCTCTATATCAGTTTTCTACTTTTTTATTCATTTTTTTTCAAAGATTTTATTTATTCATTGACAGAGAGCAGAAGAGAGAGTGAGAGAAAGCACAAGCAGGGGGAGCAGCAGAGGGAGAGGGAGAAGCAGGCTCCCCACTGAGCAGGGAGCCCGATGTGGGACTCGATCCCAGGACCCTGGGATCATGACCCGAGCCAAAGGCAGATGCTTAACCAACTGAGCCACCCAGGCACCCCAGTTTTCCAGTTTTTTAAATAAGGATTTATACTCATCCATCCAGTCTTATCTTGCACTTCACCTCCTCTGAAAAGCCTCCCATAATATCTAAGACTAGATTTAAGTCTCCCCCATGCGCCCCTACAGCTTTCATGCACTATCACTCTATGAAAATTTCCTAGACTATCACCTCCGTAAAGGCAGAGATTATGCCCCATTCACCACTGGGATCCCTTGAATAGACTAAGTGCTCACAAAATATTTACTGATTGAAAAAAAAAAAAAATTGAAGGAGTGAATCAACAACTGAGTGAGTATACTTCCAAGGTAGTTGTAAGAGCCCGAATCTAAGTTGTCATCACCATTATCAGGAATGTTCAATACAGGGAAGCTGAGCTGAGAAATGCTTTGGCCAACACTCCTGTCTGTTGCTCCCATCTGAGGCTGCCCTCGCTCCAGCCCTTCACCCACTATATACCCACTGAGCTTTCCTGAAGCTGACCCCATGCAAACAGGGCTGGTGGGGTGTCTTCCAGCCTCACCAACCTAATTGTTCCTCATTTCCTGCCCGTAAATGGTACAAGGTGTGGAGTTGCACCTCCCAATGTCCCAATTTCAATCATTTGTCTACATTAATCGACACTAATGGCTTTTACAAATGTTAAGTCTTTAAGCTCCAGTAAGTTACATGTGTTTGAGGAGACCAGTGAAAGAAAGCTTCCAGGAAAATGTTCTCCAAATATCCTGAAAGCAGCGAGAGAGCCCAGCATTCCAAAGCCCCGTGCCTTTGCTCAGCAGTCCCTCAAGAGATTGGGTTGTTATTATTAATAAAGTGTGACTTTCTCCAAATGAAAGAACAAAACCTTGTGTTTTGCATGGAAAAGACAGGCACAACAAGATCCAGATCACATCAGTCCATTCGACACCAAAAAGGGCATGTTTTTAACTTCCATCTTTTCTAAAAAATATTTTTAAGGAATATAATGGCATTAGATAAGATTTTTAAAATATTTTTGTCCTTGAGCCCAAGATTAGAATATTCTGTTACCGTCTTGGAAGAGCCACTGTCAGTCTTTTTTCATGTTTATTGTATTCAACCTAATACAGTCTCATATCCTCTTTTCTCATGGAATGTCATACCATAAATATATCTTTCTGGTTATAATCACAGTTTTAAGAGATAGTATTTATTTTAATACATAAAGTTTAATCTCCTTAACCACTGCCTATTATTAAACATTAAAATATAAGACCAATAATTTAAAAAAACAGTAATTTAGGAAGTAAGTGATGGATTAGGAAAAAAATACAATACATAGCAGCTATAAAAGATTATAAAAGATTCTTCAGTCATCTTGGCATTAGCCATCTGATTAGCACCCCTTTTGAGAATTCTCAAATATCATTCTGAGAAGCAGACACAGCAAGGCAAAATTCTGATGACAAGAATAGACAGCAGGAAAGAATGTTTTTAAGTATATTTTTTGAAAACTATAAGTACAATTATAAATGTGAATAATTCCAAGTCCCACAATTAAAAGGCAGATAGTCTCCAATTCACTGAAACAAATTTTAAAAATCTAATATTATTTACTTAAAACAGTTGCTAAGATTAATTACCTGATACAACTAGAAGATAATTTCAAAACTACATCGTCTTAGCCTGAATTCCCCCCAAAAGTAGTTACTCAAACAAAAGATAGTGTGTAAAATAGTTCGTTTGAGAAGTGATTCCTGCAAGTAGGAGTTAGGATCAGGGCAAATGAAACACACAGAGAGAAGACTAAGAGGATGCATGATTATTGATCCTGTCACCGCTCTGGGAGGGTGACACTTGATCCTGCCAGGACTCCTAAGGAGCTCTCTAAAATGCATCTCACAACTCTGCTCCCAGGGGTGTGAGTGGAGGAAGAATTTGTATTTACTGGCTCTCCATCCCATTGGTCAAGCATAACCTCATGGGAATTAACTCATTCAGACACGGACCTTTCCTGGCTTTGCCAGTTAAAATAATACTGCCTCCTATGATTGAACTGGTTGTCACAGCAGCACCTGAAGTAAGTCCTGCTGAGAGGATCTGAAGGGGCTCACAAGAGGTATCTGGTAACAGTCCATCTTTGGCATCGTTCAGATTTGCTCGTGCCTTCCATTAAGTTCATCACCTTCAAGGAGTGGCTAACTGCTATTCTGCAAGTAAGAAAAACTAGGTCCTCACAGTCACAGCTATCCCAAGCCCTAATCAGTGTTCATCATCTCCCTCCTCCGACACCCTCTACAGATTTCCCTCACTCCCAACCAATATTTCAGCTGGTCGAGGCTGCTTTCCTGGGGAACTGTCCCAGGACATCATCCCTAAGGGAGCTAAGCCCTCAGCTACTCCCAGGCATGGTTTGCTTCGGTTGTCAGCTCACCATTATCACTATGCATGGCAGATGGATCCCTTGGTTCCTGACAAACTGGGCCCTGCCTCCAGTCTGTTGTGGCAACTCTAACTCCTCTTGGTAATTAGGGTTCATTACCCTCACCAGTATAGCAACTTTCTTCTTTGCCTGTTGGTCCAATGATAGAGGAGCCCAAATGGCCAGTGGGGTGTTTTCCGGCCTTACCAACTGTTTGAAATTCAAAGTTCAATTTGAACTTAGTGGAAACCTTACTATGTCTCATGGTAGAGTGTCTCCCCCCACCCCTGCTTGGGAACTAGAGCCTTTAATCCAGCAGATCCTGGTGATTGAGCCCTGAAACTCATCCCAAATGTCTACATTCTAGGAGCTCTCCTGTAACCAACTCTCTCAGCCTGGGTTCCCCCAAAGCAAAAGCCAAGATCAAATCGTGTATGCAGATAGGTTTATTTAGGAAGTAATTCAGAAAGGAAGGATGAGGGGCAGGAGAAAAGTGGCGGGGGGGGAGGAGAGACAGAGGAGGAGAAAGGAGAGAGAGCCAACATGAGGATGCATTGTTGATTGGGCCACCGCTATGGTAGACAGGTGCTTCATAAGTCTATCTTGAAATTGTCCATTCAGGAGTCAAAGAGAAGAATTTCTATCATCTTATGGTTAATTTTCCCTTTCCATAAAGCTAAGTCACTAATTGTTACCAAAATTCCCTTTCTTTAAAACCCTACATTCCTGGGGCGCCTGGGTGGCTCTGTCAGTTAGGCATCTGCCTTCGGCTCAGGTCATGATCTCAGGGTCCTGGGATCGAGCCCCACATCGGGCTCCCTGCTCGGCAGGGAGTCTGCCACTCCTTCTCCCTCTGCTACTCTCTCTCTCTGTCAAGTAAATAAATAAAATCTTTTTTAAAACAAAAAACAAAAAACAAAAAACCCTACATTCCCGACATGCAGTATAAGCTAATTTTATTTTATTGTTCGGGTCAGAGACATTTTCCTGTATCATATGTCATTTTCTATTCTTCTTGCCCTGAACTTCTAAATTATCCTGCTTCAGAGCTTCAGGACTGGATTTCTGTCAAGTTCCAGGACTCTGACAATCTTCCTCCCTATTCAATGTAACTTCCAATGGTTCCCCTGGTGTTCCTGTTTCCAAAGGGGCTTTGCTTCTCCTCCCTTAGCTCCCCCTGACCACTCCCCAGGCATTACAGATGGATGTCATGCTTCCCTAACCCCTCCAACCCATTAGTAGACCAGAACATACTGTGATGCTAAAAATCTTTGCCAAAAATTCCTGGCTATGATCACATTGAGCCCTGATGAAACACATTTTATTTTCCAGATAGACTGAAAAACAGCAGCAACTCCAACAACTGAGTTTTAATCTCTTCTCAGAGAAGAATTTCTGGCTGAAGAGAGCACTGGAGGGAGTCAGAACACATGGGTTTGAGTATGGCCCTGACATACCAGAGAAGGGTTCTTCAGGAAACTGAAGCTCTAAAGGGGTAAGACTATTTTCCCATCTGTGAAATCAAGTGTAAGATATATTTATCTCTTGAGTTGCTGAGGTTCAAATGCAAAATCAACTAACATTTGCATAGCTTATCATTATCTCATATATTATTAATGTGGCATTATTACATTATCATTAGTTTAGTGTAAACTGGTAAAAACACCTACCTATTGGTCTTCAACACACATATATTGAGAATTACTATTTTCTAGGTCTGGATGTAAATTTCAATGCCTATAAATAAAGGTACATGAGAAATCGTAATGAAATTCCATTCTTTCTGTATGTTAGCTTGGACTGCCATAACAAAATACCATATACCAGCTGGCTTAAGCAACAGAAAATCATTTTCTCACGGTTTTAGAAGCCAGAGGTCCTGGATCAAGGTGCTGGCAGATTCAGTTTCTGGTGAGAATCTCCTCCTTGCATGCAGATGGCTGCCTTCTGGCTCTGTCCTCACATGGCTTTTCCTCTGTGTTAGCACAGAGAGACTTCCTCTTCTTATGAGGATATCAGTCATAGTGAACTAAGAGCCCTCCTTTATGACCTCAACTAACCTTAATTACCTGGGGGAAAGGCTCTGTCTCCAAACACAGTCACACTGGGGGTCAGGGCTCCAACATATGAAATTTAAGACTCAGAATTCAGTCCATAACATCTCCTGAGCTTGCAATATAAACAATTAAGTGAGGGAAACAACAACAAAAAAAGATTCCCCCATCCTTTCTTTGGATTCATGCATTGGAAAGAGCTCCTAGAATCTGTTTGTTAGAAGAGAACCACCTCCCAATCCAAAACCACCTCTGCCTAAAAATGCTCACTCAGGGAGGCCATTTGGCCATTGCTCTTCTGGGACTCCCCGGCTGGGCCTCCCGCGTCCCTCACTGCTGAGGGCCGGCTGCAGCTCTGTTGTATATGCCTCAGTCTTAGCACAGAAGAGGCTCATTTTAGCTTTCCTTGTCTAAGTTTCTGAATCTGCTTCTCTACCTTGTGTCCCCCCCCCCCCCCCCCCCCCCGCTAATGTCCTCTCTCTTTCCCGGGTGCCAGCAAACTATAAAAAGTCTGGAAATACAAGGAAAACAGTATGTTTATTTGAACTTTTGGATTAACAATTGGACCCAATGCTTAAGTATGGAGATGCTTCAACTAAAAAGGTGTCTGGAGATTGAAGAAAAGTATATTGAACACATTATTGGAAAAAGTAACTAATATCCTATTTAAAAATAAGCTTATTCTATGTCTTTGGACTTTTGGATATCCTTTATGTGTCTGCCTTCACTTGCTCTTCTCCCTTCCTCCTGGCTTTTCTCTCCTGGGTCTCTGTGTACCTTCCCCATGTCATGCCTCTCTGCTCCTCTCTGTTTTCCCCCTGGCTTTTCCATCATCTCTGTCTTCTCATTTCTCTTTCATGAGGCCTGTCCTCCCCTTTCCATTCCCCTGCCTCTTTCCTGCTCCTTCGCTTCCACAGCCACCCTCTGATCGCAGCTCTATCTGGCTTCATACTTTCAGCATAGCATTTTTGGCATGTGAACTTTTTTCCAATTTCCTGCCAGAGTAACAGTGAAGCTTAGAGGAGAGTAGGGTGAAAAGTCTCCTATGAATAGAGGAGGTGCTAAATGAGCCCTCTCACCGATAGAGTTCAAGAAATGCGGTCTTCTCATCGTGAGCTTTAACGGAGTGGCATGTGTCTAGGCTGGTCACAGGGACTCAGTTCCCAGCCAGATGGGACACACATTTATTGAAGGCAGACTGGATCCTGCAGAGGGCTCTCAACCAAAAGTCAGGAACTCTGTAGGCAAAGCAGAGATCTGATATTCACAGACTGTGGGATCTTCAGAAAGTCCCTTGACCTCTCTGGGCTTTAGTTGTCTTAGCTCTAAAACAAGGGAGTTGGAGTGATGGTTTTTAGGAACCTTCTGGGTTTGACTTGATGACTATATGATTCTCCTTCATATAGTAGTATATTCCAAATATATAATAAACTAAATATATATCATCAATGAATACAGATGTCAGCCTATATGTATATAAAACACACGTGCAAATATGTGTGAGTGTATATGTATATAAAACATAGCATGCATACACACCCACACCCACACACACAGTCTTTTTTTTTTTTTTAAGATTTTATTTATTTATTTGACAGAGAGAGAGCAAGAGAGAGGCAGGCAGAGGGAGAGGGAGAAGCAGGCTCCCCTCTAAGCAGAGAGCCCGATGTGGGACTTGATCCCAGGATCCTGGGATCGTGACCTGAGCTGAAGGCAGATGCTAAACGACTGAGCCACCCAGGTCCCCCCCCCCCCACACACACACACACATTCTTTGGAGGAAACACTGCAGAAAGCCATTCTGGACCTTGTTTCTTACAAGTTACAATGGACACTTGATGGGAGGAGACTTTACTCCCCTAAAACATTAAGATTAAAGAAAGACTTTGGAAAACAGATCACAGTGAAAGCAAGGTTAAGATACGGAATTCTTGGAGGTGGTTATTTTTGGATTTTGTTTTATAATAAAATATAGGCATTGTACTTTAAGACTAAATCATAGGGATGCCTGGGTGGCTCAGTTGGTTAAGCATCTGCCTTTGGCTCAAGTCATGATCCCAGAGTCCTAGGATCGAGTCCCACATCAGGCTCCTTGCTCAGTAGGGAGACTGCTTCTCCCTCTGTTGCTGCTCCCCCCTGCTTGTGCATGCGCACTTCTCCCTCTCTCTCTGACAAATAAATAAATATATAAAATAAAATTTAAAAAGGCTAAATCATTTATTTGAGTCCTGATTCATAAATACTTTAAAGGTGGTGTTTATTTAAATGCTAATGATGCACTGGGTTTGAAAAGTAAAGTGAAATTAGCAAATTACATTAATGGATAGTAATTGCAGAGAGAAATATGATCTATAAACTATTTTCCCTTTACAAAAATATACCCACATATGATTGGCCACAATGGGTGTTTGAAAGCTAAATGTATAGGCCCTGAGGAAGGAATGACATCATTAATTAATTAATTAAACATTTGGTACATGTCTACCATGTATCTGAGTTTTAAAGAAATTGTATATGGCTCTTGCCCTTCTAGAGACGTAAGATAAACAAAAATGCATAAACAGTATTGTGATGCACTATGAAGGAGAGGACATGAGCTAATACAGTAGCAGACATGGGTGACGGGAGTCGGAGGACGGGGGGTAGAAGATGTGACAGTCTGGTGGGGGCAGGATGCGGTCCTGGATGCCTCCTTCATCTTGCAGCCAAGATGGAGGACCAGCAGTGTGGAATGAGGGCTGTACCTCCGGGGTACCCTCGGATCATCACTGGCCTCTTCTATGGAGGGGCCATTCAGACTGCCCCCTGGAGGACACTGCTACGGCTACCAGCAACTGCTCCTGTGCTTGGGCACTGCCCTGTCCCCTGCTGCTGAAGGTGGCAACTCTAGGTCTCTCTCTCCCCCATGCCCTTCAGCTCCTCAAGGGCCTGGAGCACCTGCTACCTACTCAGCCTTCTCTCTGACACCTCAGATTTTGCCGAGCTCTCTCCTCTAGTGTGTGCCACGATCCATGTCCTGCCCCCTGGCTCTTCCCCTTGCTACTGCAGGTCCTGTGACAAGCTTGCTGACTCTTACCTCAAAGACTTTCCATGCCTCCCCAGGGGCTTATGGGAAATTTGAGTCACCTGATCATACCACACAGGAAGGACAGGTGGCTTGGAAAAACCAAGTTCTGGTCCTCCATCTGCCTCTGCATTGTGCACACATAAGCCAGGAGGGGTCCCTCTTTCCCCAGTATCACTCGCCTAATACTTACTACTGCTCCCCACCCTGGGCTGAGATGCAAAGAGAGGTCAGGGCACAATCAGCCTGTCTCTCCTGTCTCGGCCACGTGTCTCCTTCCCAGAGTCTCTCCAGCTGCAGGCAGAGGCCTCAGGGCTCTCATTTCCTGCACATGTGTTCTTCCATGTGAAGGCAGCAAGCCTCTGGGCCTGGTTGCCACAGGTGGAAGGAGTAACTTTTCTACAATTATCGAAGGAACTATGATTTAAGATGTTCCATTTGGGTTCTTCATATGATAAAGGAATTTAGAAAATTCTCTCTGTTGTTGCCAACTCAATAGCAATCCCCCTGTTCTTCCTGACTATAGATCCCCCCTTTTGTTCAGAGGCATCATGTGCCCAGTTAAAAGTGCTCTCCTCCCCGGATCCAGAGGTTGCCAGGGCTGGCCATATGGCCAAGTCCTCACCAATGAGCTAGGAGTAGGGTTCTCCTTTAAAAACAAAACAGCTTAACTGGTGTTTGGTTTTGGTTTCTGCCCTTTTTCTTTCCGCCTTCCTCCTGCCAGGAATGCTGAGATGATGCCTAGCAGTGCAGTAACCAGCTTGCAAGCACTGAGGAGGGTAACAGAGAAAGCTGGAAGAAGCCTGGGTCTCTATCAGGCATGGTTCCACTAGATAATCAGAACCGTTGGGGAGGTGGAGTTGGGGGCAGGGGGTGAGGGTTGGATTGCAAAGGATTGGCTTATGTGATTGTGGCGGCTGTCTAGGCAAGTCTGCACCCCAGAAGGCAGCCCATCAAGAAGGGCGGGCTGGGACACTGGGGCACAGGAAGAAGCTGTGATCCACAAGTGAAATTTCTTTTCCTTCAGGGAAGACTCAGTTCTGCTCTTAAAGTCTTTCAAAGGATTGAATCAGGCCCACCCCAATTATTGAGGATAATCTTCCTTACTTAAAGTAAACTGATTATAATCGCAAAATCAAATCTCTAATCACATCTACAAAATACCTTCACAGCACAAGATTAGCATTTGAGTGAATAACTGGGGACTAGAGCCTAGCCGAATTGACACATAAAACCATCCATCACAGGGTCCCCAACAGCATGATGGTGCCACTGCATTAACTCTGGATTTGTTGTCATGTGGAAAAACAAAAAAGCAAAACAAACGAACAAACAAAAACTGGTTCAGTCTTAGTAGCCAGGTTTGTGTTACACGCAACCAAATGCAAATCCTAATTAGGATACATTCTTCTTCCACAAAACTCAGTGTTAAGCTTATAACTTCCTATGGACTCAAACAAATATCTAATTTTTAAGTCAAAACTGAGCAACAGCCCTGTTGTTTTTAGGAAGGTATTCGGCTTTTCCCCCAAAGCTCTGAAATCCACTGCTTTGAGAGTGAGAAGGCCTGCAGGCAACAGGATTTATAAGATATGAAAATACAACTGAACATTTTTGACAAAAAAGAAAAAAATGTATCCCTATTGTAATACCTATGTAGAAAAGTAATTTGATCAACGCTGGAACCCAGAACTACCTGAAGCTAAAACCTATCCTCTTTCTCTGATGCTAAGGTACAAACAAAACTCTCTGCTTGGCCATCTCTGGGAAAGAGAATCACCAACAAAGCTATCTGGTGAATTTCTTTAGAACTCCATACTCCTAAGAATGATCATCATAAAATTACTGCCAGTCATATTTAGCTAAATCAGATGTATTCAATATTAATTCGCTCTCACTACCACTATCAGAATTGAAATTTCAGGTTTATGTCTTATCCAGAATGACATATATAGGTTCATCTATGGCTGTATGAAAAAAAAAAAAGAAAAGAAAATTAAAGCTGATCACGTCTCAGTGCGAGCTGTCAAAACCCACAAATACGCACTTGGAGTAAGCGGGCTGGGGCAGGGGGAGTGGGTCAGCCAGTGCTTTGCTGTCTGTACTTGTTCTTGTCCAGTGAGCGTGTCAAGATGGGACCATTAATTTGTCTGTGTCAACGTGATTTTGAAAACATTGCTGCTGACCTGCCAAGACAGCATGGACACCCTTCCTTCCCCCCAAAGACCTGTGATAATAAAGAATCCTTGTATGTTCAGAGTTTTAAGGAATCTTTCATTCAGTTCCACAAACAACTTTAAGAGGTGGGCAGGGGAAAGATTTTGATCCCCATTTTATACATGAGGAAGCAGCGTCAGACACAAAATGACTCACTTGAGTTCACATGGCAAGTAAACCACAACACCCTCCGTGCTCCCTGGGAAAGAAAGAAAGGAAAAAACAGGATCATAAAGTACTTAGAAATATCTTTTAAAAGCTGAATGAAACTTGGGCCAGAATATCTTGCTTATGACAAGACACTAATGAATGTGAAAGAGCATAGTCCTCTGTTTCCCTTTTAACTGGAAGACCAAGATTTACAGAATCTGCCCAGACCCCACGTACTTCGCACTATTTCAAATATTAATTTCTTGTGAGGTCATTGGGAGACAGTTCTGGGGAAGCCGGGCATGTCTGTCTGGTTGTTATCCTTTAAATGCTGTTAAATTCAAATTCATGTCTGAATTGTTCTGAGGCCATGTTTTCAGAGCCCATTACCTCTTGGGCCACGTTGGGGGTGTGGCAAGTACAGACTTAGTCACTAATGAGGGCCCCTGTGGGTGGCCATGAATGGCAGGAGAATAAAAGTTCACCCTTTTCCATGGGCTAAAATGAAACTAGACCTAACCCAGAGATAGGCAGAGCATATCTTCCCATTTTATTTCCTTCTGATCGCATCCCAGAAGTAGATAACAGTTATTTGCATTTGCCTGGCACTTACAATGTACAGTTACACTTCCCACGTAATAAGGAACCTGATCTTGTGTGTAAGATCAGGGAAGACTTCTCTGAAGCAGTAACTTTTGAATTTATCCTTGAAGCTAAAACCCACCTCCTTTCTACTACACCAAGGTATTAGCAAAAGTCTCTTCTTAGCTGCCTATGGCAAAAGAGTCATGGACAGCACTCTTAAGTGGATTTGTTTAGAACCCACATCCATAAGAATAATCATTATAAAAACTGCCAGTAATACATATTGAAATTCATTTTATTCAATGTTCATTTGCATTCTCATCTCTTTTGAAATGGAAATCTCAGCCCATACATCTTCAGAATGACAGGTGTAGGCTAAAGGACCGATATGTGAAAAACAAGATTTAAAAAAAAAAAGTAAAAGCATTTTTGAAATAAATAAAAATATCAAAAAGTGTGCATTTGGGGGGAGCAAGAATGGGTGATTGGGTGTTCAGCACCATGAAGGGAGATTCCAGGGAGAGGTTAGCCCAATTTGGAGGGCATAGTAGGTAAAATAGACGCTTTTAGAAAATGCCTAACAATATATGAATATATAAATAAATTCTATTAGATATACACATCAATTCATTTTGGATTCTACTGAATATACTTTCAATTATATTAATATAACCATATATTAATTCTTTTTAAAATTAATTCTATATATATTGAAATGAATAGATTTCTAGCACTCTATCTACTTTATTTTCCCTACTTCTCTCAAGTCCCTTTGTTCCTAATGCCTACCACAGTGCTTGATGCCACTGTACTTCCTAAATATTTATTATATAAATGAAAATACTTCTCCCCCGTTTTCTGCTTCACATGATCTACTTCTACTGCCATCCATACTGAGCATAGATGTCAGCACATAGTAAGTTGTTTGATAAGAACTTGATCAACTGAACTGAACTGACCCCTTCAAACTTTGCTTCCTGAGTTCAAAGGGCTTCATTGTCAACACCACTTAGACAACCCAAGAGCTCACCTTCCCATTGCCAAAAAGGAGAGGTAACATGATGCAGAAAAGTCCCACTCTGACACATCTGTAGAAGGGTCTGGTTTCAGGGCTGGAGACCTAGCAATCAATTAGAGAAAGGGAACGGTTGCCGTTGGAAACCTTGAGGCCCTTCGGCTGTCAGAGGGAGTGAAAGGCTGGAAGCTAATCAGGCATAATGAGCTTACAGTACCATAGATCATGTCAGCCAGTATTTTTATTAATTTCTTGCCCAGTGGCCATGCACAGAGGACTGATTCATCCATCAGTCCTTCCCCAGCCTGGACACTAAATCACTTGTCAAATCAGGACCACAGTGATGAAAATTCAAGAGTGACATAGTGGCAGAAATAACGTTCATCATCCCCAATTCCCCACCTCTGGAGAGCATCTTACCCACACTTCCATCTGAACAAGAGGGACCAGACTCTGAGAATGTAAAACTATCAAGGACAAGGAAGCACATCTAGCCTAAGGATGGCAATAAGATTCACTGGTAGTGTAGCAGGTTGGACCAGATCAGGGATGCCACAAATAATGGCACTCATGCCCCTACTTCCCTCTTTTCTGTGTCCTCGACAAACACTGCAAATCAATTACTCACTCCATCCTGGGAGCAACTAAAAACCCTTCTCAGTATAGCATACCATGAACCTACTACCAATGAATCTCCAAAGGTGGAGTGTAGGGGGCTGAATATGTCCTTCTTAATGATGGGCAACAAAAGAAAAATTTTAATGTGCCCCATCTGGCTCCTTTTTAAAATTCCTGATTGAAATATTTGCTACCCTTTTAATACATGTTTTCTGGCCTCTGCAGTCTAACTTGCCATCTACAACAGTGTTCTTCCCAAATCTAGGGAGAATCCACTGGGTTAGGGTGAGCCGCCAGCAATGAGTGTCTCACATAGAAGTTAAATCCAAGCATGAGGATTTGGGGTATAGCTTATCCTGAGAGGGGGAACCTGAGGGAGCCAAAGGATAGTTTTATAGTCAGAGAGTTGAACTTTTAATGGGGGGATTGTTTCTATGCAAAGAAATAAATACCAGGCCTGTGAGAGATAAGCACCCAGGTATGGATCAGGGGCAACTATTCCGTGTGTAGCTTGTGAACGGACGGTATATATCCCCAGCACACCTTTTCTGTTGTATGCAAACAAAACAGAGATTGGAGAGGTACAATATGTCATCCGAGGAGGCACATGCAAGGAGATGATACATAAGCAGAGCTCTGAGAGATAAGGAGGGATTTGCCAATTAGGGGCAGCAAAGCCCATGAAGGGCATCTCAGACAAATGGAACTCCAAGTGCAAGGTTCAGAAGCTCCAGAGAGTTTCAAGGTGATTTCCCTTAGGTTACCTCATTTGGAGCCCAAGATAATCTTTGCATCACAGGTGTTATGATCTCTATTTCAGAATGAAGGAAACGGAGGTCCAATGAGTTTACTGTAACTCACCCAGAGTCACATGTCTAGTTGTATAGACAGGAAACTAACCAAGTTCCTTTGATCAAGAGCCCAGGCCCTTTCACTAGATTCACCACCTCCAATGGAAGGGCAGATAATACCCCTTTTATTTCATCTTTGGGGAGAGAGGTTCTTAATGAATAAAAAACCGATAGAGAAAACAACACCATATCAAGCTAATGGTAAAGAAATTGTAAGGATATGAGATCAGAGTTGGCAGGTGGCCCCTGAAATGGGGGAAACATTTATGTTAAGTTTAAACATGTCAACAATTCAATCCGTGTTGATTTGGCTTTGCTATTGCAAGGCACACAGTAGCCTGCTATGAACGTTAATAGATAATTTCCTTCTTCCTAGCTGAAGCTAATCCCCCCAAAAAGGATTGAAGCAGACTGGTAGAAACCTAAGCACTGTTTTTCTTTCTTCTTTTCATGCTTTTAACAAAGATGAACTGAGTCTCCCCCTACGCCAGCTATTGCAGTAAGCATTGTGGATATAGAGATGAATCAGACACTCTAGTTATACTCAAGAGCTCACAAGCTACTACTATGAAAATAGAAACCAACAAGTACAACACATCAACAAACATGTGGAAGGAGAGGAAAGTGCATAATCCAGAGACACACAAAGGAGCAAGCTACTAACTTGGCCCAAGCAGACTGTGCCAGGACTTGAAAAATGACCAGAGGTGGTCAGAGATACAATATGAGCATCAAAACAAAGAAACATCATAGAGATTATAACTCATGGAATAAAAAAAGAATACATACATGAGTCCATGTGGATCTAAGCAAATGGCAGAGGAGGAAAAGCTCTTCCTTACAGAAGAAAGCCAACTAATAAAAGTAGAAAAGGTACTGGATTTAGAAGAACACCATTTGGCAACCATAACAATAATAATCAATTCAGGAAAGAATTATTAATGGATGTGAATAATGGTAGGTGAATGTTTGAGGAGTAGCAGGATATTTGCATAGTTTCAAAGTATCTCCCCAAATGTCTTTATAATAAAGAAAACTGGCAGACACTAACTTAACCCAAGGGATCAAAGGTTAATATCAGTAAGGGGACAATTTGATACCACGTGCCTCCTGATATGAAGCACTAAAAAGGACGCAACATCATTCTGTGATATTTTTGTGGAAAACGTATAATCTGGACCTAATCGTGGGTTAACATCAGATAAAACTAAAGTGAGGGACATAACTTTCCATAACATAACTGACCTGTACACTTCAAAAATGTCAGTGCCATGGGGCACCTGGCTGGCTCAGTCAGTAGAGCATGAGACTCTTGATCTCAGGGTTGTGGGTTCAAGCCCCACATTGGCTGTAAGAGATTACTTACAAATAAAACCTTCAAAAAACGTCAGGGCCATGAAAGACATGGAGAGACTCAACAAAATTGCTCCAGATTAAATATGACTGAAGAGACAGGACAATTAAATGCAATGCATAAGCCATGATTTTCTTTTGTTATAATGGACTAGGGAGCAATTGGTGAATTTTGAGTAAGGTCTATAGATAATAGCATTGCATCAATGTTAATTTTCTGATTTTGACAATTATACTGTGGTTATGAAAGAGAATGTCCTTGTTAAAAAAAAAAAAAAACACCAAAAGATTTAGGGATAAAGGAGTATCATGTCTGCAACTTATTCTCAAATGTTTCAGAACACACTGGAAAGAGAAAGAGAAAATAATAAAACAAATGTAGTAAGATATGAGCCCTTGGGGAATCTGGGGAAAAGGTATAAAGAATATTACGGACTGAATGTCGGTGTTCCCCTCAGAATTCATTGGTTAAAACCTACCATCCAATGTGATGGTATCAGGAGGTGGGATCTTTGGGAGATAACTAGGGTTATCAGATGAGGTCAGTAGGGTGGGAACCTCATGAATGGGATCAGTGCCCCTACAAGAGTAATGACATAGCTCTCTTGTTCTCTCTCTCTTCCAGCCAAGGGAGAATACAAGGAGAATCGCCAGTCTGTAACCAGAGAACAGGCCTTCACTGGAGCCCAGTCATATTGGCACCATGATCCTGGAGTTCCCAGTCTCTAGAGACGTGAGAAACAGATTCTGTTGCTTCTAAGTCCCCCAGTCTTGGTGCCTTATTATAGCAGTCCAAACTGAGACACAGGGCAGTCTTTGCACTATTCTTGCAACTTTTCTGTAAATTTGAAATTATGTTAAAAAGTTAAAAGAAAGAAAAGTAAATAATGTAACCTGGATAGCCAGGTAATGTTGGTGAGTGTGAATTGTCAAAAACTGTAAGAGAACTTGGGGAAAAGAGAGCAGACAACTTGAGAAATAAGGTTATAAATGATTCACCCTTATCTGTATTACTTTATAATGCTCTTTGTATAATGAATAAAAGGTATCATGGTAGAGTGAAACAATGAGCAGAGCCCTAAGCAGAGAAAGCAGAAAGATAGAGAAAAATAAATAGCACATATAATGACAATTTTTAAAAATCTGGCACTACACAGCATTTACTCTGCGCTAGACAATGCTCTAACTACGTTATTCATATTAGCTCACCGGCCATGCCAACAATCCTACGTGGTATTATTATAACCACCTCAATTTCATAGAAGAGAAAATGAGGGCATAGAGAAATTAAGGAACTGACCCAAGTCACCTGGTTAGTGAATGACAGAGAGAGGATTTGACCCCAAGCAGTGTGGATGTTGGAGTCTGTGCCCATAATTATTATCTTATCATTAACTTTTAGGTTTGCACAGTGCATATGGGAGGAAATGGCCAGGTTCTCTTCAGCCACTTTCTGCCCCACTTTTTACAATAAAATGAACTGATGATGAAGAATTTGCAAAGAGATTCAGAGAGCTGGACAATATATTCCTTGTGGACAAAGACCATTCAAGCATTTGTGTACCCCAGGATCTAACAAAATAACAATGCCAAGTGGCTGGAGCTGTGAGGTAGATTGATCATGACAGCAGAAGGCAGGCAGCATTTTCTGAGCACTCACTGTGGCCCATGCATACTCTGAGGACACCACATGCTTTAACTCTCTAAACATTCTCAACTCCAGGAGGTAGGCACTATTAGCCACGCATTACAAGTGAGAAGTAACTAGTATGTAGCAGAGCTGGGCCTTGAACTCTGTAATCCCCTCCCAGGGCTCAGACACTCAACTACCATGTTGGCGAGCATATAAGGAACATGACATGGGGAGACATGACAGCTGGCCTTCTAATTCTTGTGTGACCTGAGACAAGCTACTTCCCTCCTATGGCCTATTTCCCCACGGAAAATTGAGGTGCTGGATTTTATGATCTTTGGGTCCTCTCCAGCCTTTACTTCTATGCTTCTGACAGAGGAAGAGGTCCACTATCCCAATAATGTGAAAACTTCAGGATACAGCAGGTCTATCTTGACCACCTTGTAGGAGAGAATGGTCGCTGAATGACCAAAGGAACCCCCGCTGGAGACCACAGAACCACGGAGCTACAGGGTTAGATCTCAGAGCTTAGAGCCACAGGCCACTGATCTCAAAACAGGAATATCTGAGAGGAAAAGGAAACCCTATTCATAATTATGTTAAAACAAGTAGGAGAAACTGGAACATACTGAAACACATGGTGACCACACTTAAAACCAAAAGGCACCTGACGTGCTCAGGAGCCAAGTACCCGTGGGCCACATGTTGCTTGAAGTGCAGCAGATATAATATCGCATTTGATCTTCACAACAACTCAGAGAGGTGGTATTTTTCATTTCTCTTTACAAGCAAGGAAACAGATTCAGAAAGGTCAAAGAACTTACTATCTGCTTCCAAACAGAACTTCCAAAGAACTTACTATCTGCTTTCTTTCCAGTGTGCCAGATGGGAAGGGCCTCTGGGATACATTAGGCCAGAGATATCCAAACAGGGCACGCTGAATAAAATCATGAGCTCAATGTAATGAGCATCTAACTTATACACAAGAGTTTTAAAAGCCAACAGAAATTATATTCTTTTTTTTTTTTAAAGATTTTTTTTTATTTGACAGAGAGAGACACGGCGAGAGAGGGAGCACAAGCAGGGGGAGTGGCAGAGGGAGAAGCAGGCTTCCCGCTGAGCAGGGAGCCGGATGCGGGGCTTGATCCCAGGACCCTGGGATCATGACCTGAGCCGAAGGCAGCCGCTTAACCGACTGAGCCATCCAGGTGCCCCCAGAAATTATATTCTTAAGGCGAATAAAACTATCCTGTTGTGACTGTTGCTGTCGAAATTATCCCATTGCTT
The DNA here is from genome assembly GCF_002201575.2 of Neomonachus schauinslandi. NCBI lineage: Eukaryota > Metazoa > Chordata > Mammalia > Carnivora > Phocidae > Neomonachus > Neomonachus schauinslandi. Next base: position 44,034,719 of record NC_058406.1, read on the forward strand.
TGGTTTTGGCAAGAATATTATCAGTTTAATGCAGTCACACCACTTGGTTCATTCTTGTTAGAGGCTCTGGATATAAGATGTATATTTCTGTGATTATTAAAAATGGGAAGGCCAATTGATTATGATTTAATTTCTTGAATCAGCTGGGACAGGCTAGATTACACAATGATAAAAAACAACCCCAAATCTCCATGCTTGAAACCAGCAAATGTGTACTTGGGCTCCACTGCATGTCCATGGAGTCAGTCCAAGGCTCTGCTCTGCCTTGTCCTCATTCCAGGACTCAGACTGATCAAGCATCCCCTATCTAGAACATTGGGTCAGTCTTCCTGCAGAGGGAAATAAGAATTCTTGAGAATCTGGCACTAGAGATGAAATGTTTAACCTCCTGCTCACAGCTCGCCAGCGAGAACAAGTCAGTCGGCCCAGCACAGCCACAAGGGGACTTGGCAGTGTGATCCGAACTCACAGTGCCTGAAAGGGGAGAGCATCTGAAATATTCAGTGAAGAGCTCTTGCACGAATGACTACCAAGTGTAATGAAGTTTTGCAGACTTTAATCCTATCCGCAGTTATCTAGTAAACACCAGTTCTGTGCCAGGCATTGTATTAGGTACTAAAGGTAAGATGTGGCTCTTCCCTTACAGAAAACTCAGGGGTACTTGAGACCAATTACTATGTCAAATACTGTCTTTGGTGATGGAAAGTTGTAAAAGCCCAGCTCTATTCTTTTGCAGAGGCTGACACGAAAGCCCAGAGACAACACATGTCCAAGGTAACCCAGCTGGAGGAAGACTGGCTTCCTAACCCCAGCACTCCAGTAAAGCGAGTGGCAGAAAGGAGGCTGACAGATTCCTCAGTGTTTAGAAACCTCTTTTGAAAGTTGCATAAGTGGCCTAGGGTGCCCTGTTTATATGGAAAGACCAAGGAATGTAGACAAGGCAGCTACTTTAAGGGGTATGACAGAGGCCAGGAAGTCATGAACCCTAAACACAGCCAGGAAAGCTGTGGTCAGCTGCTCTGACCTGGCACCAGACCACACACCAGGTTCTTCAGGGAGTCACCATGTTAAGGCTAAGCCATGCGAGACATAATGGTTCCCTAGTCTGCAGGAGTGGAGACTTCTCATGTGACAGTCTTAAGGGAATGTAGTTAAAAAAGAATGGTTATTCAAAATCTCTGAAAATAAGACTGACATGAGTCAATGTATATGATGCTTTTTTGCCCCATTATACATCTATTGGATAGCGCAACTGACGACATCTCATGAGCAACATGGGTTAGACAAAAGAGCTTTGGACTTCATCAAATCTGCCTTTGAGTATCAGTTCCCCCACTTGCTCTGCAATGGACACTACCTTTCTCTGTTTCATATCCCTCACCTGTGAGGCAGGGATCACAATACCTAGCACCGTGGGCTTCCAAGACAAATTATATGGAAGGAATTAAGCAATGCACCTGAACTTGCCAAGTATTATTTCTGGGATTTAGAGAGCCCAAAAGGAATGGTAATTTTCATTACCTCTCACTTTGGGTAGCTCAGCTGAACTTGTAGTCATATTCTTCTGGACAAAAAAAATTTGATTTGTTTGTGTGTCCATCATTGTATTAGGCTAGGCTGGGATAATAAATAGAGAAAATTGTGGTGGCTTCACATAATCGAAATGTATTTCTTGTTCACTTAACTGTCCTGGGTGACTGTTGGCAGGGCCTCCTCCTCCATACTGATGGAGGCTTACAGTATTTACTTTGTGGCTTCTGAGGTTGCTCTAGGTATCAAGGAAGGAAGGACAGAAGGAAGGACGAGCTAGCTGAGCTGAGAGCATGACTGAAGAAAAGGAACTGCCTTTCCTTAAAACAACTCTATGAAGCAGGATTATCATTACCTATTTTAGAAGTAAAGAATTTAATGATGATGATTATGGTGATAGCCGACTCTTATTTAGCATTAACTATGCACTGAATACTGTTCTACTACGTGCTATATGTGTATATACATTTATATAAATACAAGTATATATATAATAAATGACAGATATAATTATATGTGTGCGTACATATGTATATATTCATACTTATCACTTAGTGTGTGTGTGGATATCTTATTTAATCCTTATAACAAGCAATGGGAGAGGTGCTATTATTATCCCCATCGTAAGTGTGAGGAAACTGAGGGCAAGGTCATGTTCAAGGCCACAGAGTTAAGAGGCATTAGAGTTGGAATTTAAACCCAGAGACCCTGGGTCCATCATCCGTGCTCTAACCGTCACGCATACCGCCTCAAAGAAGTCAAAATGTTTAACGACATGCCCGGGGTCACATTGTGAGACAGCAACAGCAACAGCACCGAACCCAGGGGTGTCTGTGAAGTGCCACTTGCTCTTCTGCTCCCTACTGCCTCTCAGTAGGATTGAAGTATAGAGCGAAGAGGGGAGAAGACATTTTCTATGAGGGGGCAGCACAAGCAAGCACGAAAAGAAGACAGCAAAAGCCCCCTCAAACATCCACCCTTGCATGTTCTGACCTCCAGTGCCCAAATGCCAGTGGCTAATTTTGTGACTCAACGGAAATGCTTCCTTGGTGACACAGGCCACAACTCCTAGTCCAAGATACATATATACCGTCAATGTGTTTATTCACATGGTGAGAAGCTTCCCTCAAGTTGGTGCCTGAGTTGTCACAGCAACAAAAAAAGACAAGGAAAGCCTTGAGAAGCATCCAGTGCAAGAAAAGGGAGGCTGGTTGTGAAAGCAGGTGGACTGGAGCAATCCTGGTCACACTGTGGATCCCAAGAACATCCAAACCAGAGGCGTCCGGTAGCCCACCAGTAGATAGGGAACCAAGCTTCAGTGAAGGGGCAGGCACTGGGCTAAATGCTTTAACTAGGTTATAGCATTCATTTCTAATCAGAGCTAAGAAGATATGATCCTCACTTATAGATGAGGAACCTGGAGCTCAGAGATAGGATGCAACTTGCCCAACATGAAATCATGATTCGAGCCCAGAATGAATTCCAGGGCCTATGTCCTTAGCAGCAAAACTGTATTCCCTAAGGACTGTGATTCGCCCCAAACCAAATAGCTATCCAAGTGACAGAACCAAAACCAGCGTCCTGTCCCTTCTGTCCTCCAGGGACCTCAGGTTTTTCTGGTTATCAAATAGCTAGACCATCACCCACGTAGAGATCAGCCATGTATTTCATCAGTACCTCTCAACATCCTGCCCTTCATTGCCCTGGGATGGGCCTTGTTCAAACTTCCCTTCTACAGCTCAACAAATAAGCAAACAAAAATTAAAAGCTGAGCTTTCCATGAAAAGGCAGTGTAAACATCTGGCAAGCTTCCTGGGTCTTGGCTTCTTCTGGCTGGGTCTAAGTATACAACGTGAGTGTATTTGGGTTTCAACAGAAGAGGCCTTGCTAGACGTTACTCAGACCCCTGCAAAAGCAACCCAGCCCCCAAACTTACTGATGGAAATACAAGTGCTCTTGTTTGTTGACCAAAAACTAAACAAATCGTTTGAGGTTTTGGCCTCAAAATCTTTCAAAAATGCAGTTCCCACATATTCATTTGGGATATATGTGTGCTTGCTTAAATCTTGTCTGGAATAAGATGGAGCATTAATATCAATATGTGCAAATAACTTAAATAAATTCAAGTTTTATGAAGTGAAATGGGCCAAACTGGATCTCAAATACAGACCAGCCTTTGACAAAATCAAGTGGGTCAAGTTTTCTCTACCATCTGGGTAACTTTGGGAGTCACTTAAACTCTCTGGGCTTTAACTGCTCATCTCTAAAATGGGCATAGTATTAGGATAGTGTGAAATCGGCTGTGGTGAGAATGGATTTGGAAAATCATGTGAAAGCCTTATAAACTGCAGAGTTCTATACATGGGTGAGAAGTTGTGTTTCCTCCTACTTCCTCTAGCAGGCACAGGTCCGATCGAAGCACCATCTCCTCCGTGACCCACCTCCCCAGCTTGACTATCCAAAGACCCCCAAGAAGTCCTCTTCTCCATGGACCTCCTCTCCCTGACAAGCACCAGAGATTTTGCAAAATATAGGATCAGGTGAATTTGGTTGTAGATGGGAGGAAAACAAAACTGACATCATCAGATTCGAGAGGGCCTAAGTTAATCAGCCACCAGTACTAACCAGTGTAATTACCTCCTCCCCTTCAAGAGAGGAGGCAAGAGAGAAAGTCCTTTCTAAGTAGCAGAGCAGAGCACTCATTTTTCTGGAGGGCATGGTAAAAGGAAATCTGTAGCAGGCAGCTGTGTAACAGGCAGCATGGGCAAGAGAGGAGTTTCGGAATGAGCAAGATTGAGAGAGGCTTAATCAGTGCTGGATTTTCTAACAGCAGCCAACTGAACCTATGCCTCAAGGAGGAATAACTAATCAACAACTGAATACATGAATGAATGAGTAAATGAATGAATGAATAATTTTAAATTAAACAATGTAACAAAGTTCTGCTCTGGTACACTCCTCCAGGATGTTCTAAAAGGAGGGACTGATTTTAGTTTCAGACAGATTATCAGTTTTATGTTTTGATTTTATTTTGAATTACATACGGGAAAGGGATGCCACGATACTCTCAGTCCTTTGGACATCTAGTGATCCTGACCCTGACCCAGGAGGCATTTGGGTACTGTGTGTCAACAAGAGCTTCTAAGAGAGGATCAGATGACACCGCACAGTCCTGCCATCTGACAATCCAAGAGCAGAGAGGCACTGAGTGTAAGAAATAGCATGCTTCAGTAAGAACGTGGGGAAAACGATGGTGGCAACTCTATAGACAGGTTGGAGTGGTTGGCCTTGGCCCAATGTAAAAGACAGGTTACATATGGAAGATGGTAGTGAAGCCACTTGGCTATCGCAAGAAGAGGAACATGGGAGCAAAGGAGTTAACAGATTGCTATATACAATTTTTCTGTTAGATGAATTGATGAAGATTCTTGTCATGCTATCAGAGCTTGAAAGGAAAGAAAAATCCTAGGTGAGCTTTTTGACTATGAGTCATGTGATATTCTATGATCTCAAAGCCTTTGCAGTTGCAAAGCAGATAAAGTCTGATCCCTTTGGCCTAAATGAAGAAAACATACCTAGAGTTGTGCATTAATCTCACTCTCCATCTATCTTTACAGATTCCTCATCTACCTTATCTCCACAGCCAGAAAAGGGGGAAAAAGAGCTGAGGCAGAGGAGGGAACTGACATTTAATGCATGCTCTTTTGTGCCACCTTTGTATAAGTCAATAGATTTAAAAGTGCCTAATGATAAAGATTATATAAGCACCTCTACAGCATGGCACCCCTACAACCCAGTAAATTCGGAAGAAAGTTAAAGTCACAAAAAATTATCTTCTGGCTTTCTCACACTTACCTGTGCTTATGACCCCCAATAACCATCTTCCATAAGTTAAATGAAAATATGTTGACAACCAAAAGATAAAACAAAAGTAAAATAATAAAAAGTTACAATATTCCTAATATGACTACTTGATTATTTAGTCTTTGTCTTCAATATGGTCTGTAATTAATGTAATCAATGATGGCATATAGAGATACCAAAAAAACACAACATTCTCAGTATTATGAAAAGCATCTTTCTGTATGTATGGCTGGATCTCAAGCCTCATGGCCTTCCTCATAAATTTATTTCAAAATTGCCCGGAGAAAGCCAGTAAGTGAACATTTTTAGAGAAGTGGGGGGGGTGTGCAATTTGCTTTTATGTTCACTACGTACTACCCTTTTGCTTTCTGAAAGCCTTCAGATACACATTCAAATTCCTGTGGCAAATCTTTCCTGGTCTCAATTTTTAGAGCAGCGTGAAGTAAGTTTGGTACTCAGTAGTCCTAAGACTTCGTAGATGCCAAGAACTGTCTGCAGTTAAAACAAACAAGCAAACAAACAAACAAACTAATGGAATTATGGGGAGAAGAGAAGAATGAATCTCTCCCAAAAAGCAGAACATATGGTTTCTTTTACTAGGATTCTCCTTCACTTGCTCTCTCTCCTATTCTCCTTACCTTTAGGTAACTCACTTGATGTTAAGTTTCTGATGTTAACAGGAAAGTCTCAGAAGGGAGACTGTATTCAAATTTGTTAGCATTTATTTCTACAAGTTTCTTTCTCCTGGATTCATTCTGATTGCTCAAGCGCCAGTAGAACTAGGAGCCGGCTTACTTGCATGTCTCAGAGTCTAACAGAAACTGTTTTTATGACAATATTTTGGTCTGTTTGATCTGCTACTTGCCAAGAACTCTTTGCCCCGACTTATCAAGCTTAACTTCAAGAAAAATGCCTGCCTAGCAAAAAAAAAAATATTATTGGGGATATTATCAAGGCAAAGCTGTAAGAATTCCCCATTCCAGTTTATCATTCCCTCACTAATTCTCACATAATTTCTCCAAAGAGAAAATTATAGATATTCATTTTTTTTCCTCACTTAGACAAATGCCTTGACCTTTTTAAACTCTTAAATGTCTCAATGAGTAAGTACTGTGTCTACTTTCAAATGTATGTTTTTAGCTCCTTTTTTCTTAGTGGTTTCTTGGAGTTTGCTAACTCAGGAATAGAAGACCTTCCTTCTTCTCCTGTAATAAGTGTCTGAGTTCTCCTGTCCCCTTCCTGCATGTCACTGCCCCCCAGTCCCGCACAGAGCACAAGGAGGAGAAACCCCATTGTACTAGGATGCAGCTGAGAGCCTGTGAGTCTGATATGTCAAGGACTTAGGTTAGAGTGGCTGCGTTCTTGACTTCTTATAGTTTTGGTATAAGGAAGCATTGTAAGATTGTGAATTCTATCAGCATTTCCAGCACACTAGCACAGTGACAGGCAGAAAGTAGATGCTGCTAGCTTCCTGCCTTCGTCCCTCCCATTCGCTCTGCTTTCATTCATCACTGGTTGGACAAACTTAACACAGAATCACCAAATGTGATAAAATATGTGAACGCAAAGAGCGCATAGGAAAGTCTCAACCACACCATGTTTTATGGAATCACTCCCAAATCACCTTCATAGCAGACCACAACATAAGTTTGTTTTGTTTATGTTTGTTTGTGTCTTTGTTTTCCTATCAAGGAGTCTATATGATTGACACGGTTTCCCTAGGAAAGTCTATCTTTTTAGAGTCTGAATACCCTGATGCCTTAAGTTGTCCTTTGCTTTCTCGGTTTCATTTTTAAAAAGGAAACACTCCTGCAACTCCACAGGGCTTTGACACTTTGCAATGTATCTGAGGGTGGAGGAACCCACGGGCTGAGACCATGTTTTCAAAGCAGGATGGAGGATGGTGATGGGGTTGGGTAATGGAAGCTATTTATTTACCACCAGCTGCCTCCAGCTGTGACACCCTGCTAGGTTATGGAATAAAGCACAGTAAATAAACACCCTGAGGAGACATGCTGAAGCACAGCACACATGGAAATCCATCTCCTCAAAAATCCTGGAAAAATATGTACTCAGTGATGAGCACGTCCAAAATAAATCATCCTAAGCCAATGATTTGGAATGATTTCCACGCTGCTGCCCCAGGAGCAATGCAAAGGAATAAACCAAGATTGCAAAGGTCATTGCACTGAGTGGATACACTGTCCTTCACCTCTCTTTACAGGGCTGACTCCTATTCATCCTTCATGATTCAGCAGAGGCATCACCTCCTTGGGGACATCTTCCCTGACATCTGCCACCAAGTTATTTCCTCAGAGCTTCCATGGCCCCTGGGCCTCCCACATCACAGACTCATCACATTATGGTGAGGTTACAGGCACAGTCTCTGTCTCGCCCACTAGACTATAGGAGTCACTGGAGTGATGGGCCACACTCTAGTCATCTTTGTACCCCTTGCACTTAGTACAATAGCTGTTTGTTGCTGCTCAGTAAATGTTTGCTTAGCTGAGTACATTATTCTTGGAAGCTTCATTATTTGTTGGTCCTTAATTAAAAAAAAAAAAAGAAGAGGGGTGCCTGGGTGGCTCAGTAATTTAAGCGTCAGACTCTTGATTTGGCTCAGGTCATGATCTCAGGGTCGTGAGATCAAACCCCATATTGGGCTCCATGCTCAGTGTGGAGAGAGCTTAATATTCTCTCTCTCCCTCTCCCTCTGTCCCCACCCCCTGCCCCCACTCACACATATGCATGTGCTCTCTCTCTAAAAAGTAAATTAATTAATTAAATAAATAAATAAAAATAAAAAAGAAGAGGAAGAAAAGAAAGGAAAAGAAAAAAGAAACAAGAAAAGAAAAGAAAAAAGGGAAAGTGCTGGAAGGGACCTTAAGCATTAGCCAGAGTCCCTGGACCAAAGACACAAAATATCACTACCTTTATCCTGCCCATTCCTGCTCCTTAGCACAGTGATTGCATTCAGTTTCTCTCTTCTCTGTCCCTCCTTTTAACTCCCCTCTCCTTAGATCCCAGGTAGAAAATGCAAACAGGCAGCCCAGTTAGGAGACACTAATCTTACCATACCTCTTTATTTTATAAAAGAGTTCACTCTTAATCCTCACTCCATGGAGGCTCACCCCACCCTTCACTCCATCCCATCCACAATGAGGAATGTGGATCTACATCTTGACATTCTAAGACATTTTGTTGTCCTACCTTCATAATGGTTAAAGATTCCACAGAGGTTAAATATAAAGTGAATATGATTCTGACTTTTTGGATTATATCTCTTTTCCTTTGTGGCTTGTAAGTCAGGTCCAAAGGGAGCTATACCTCCCACCTTACTCCAAAGTGATCGAAGTCAATTTATAGGAAATAATTTTTTAAGTTAGCAATAAAGTCAACTTCATTGAACACCTACTAAGCACTCTACATTCTGCTAGATGTTTTGTGTCTATGGTCTCATTTCATTACCACCAAGACTCTGCAAGACAGATATTATTCCCATTTTATGGTGAGAAAGCTGAGGCTCAAAGAGGTCAAGTAGCATGTCCCAAATCATATAGCCAATTAGTGGATGAGCCAACATTCAAAACTAGCTGGTTCAGAAGCACACATTTTTTTCCTTCCACTCAACAATGAAGACATTTAAGTGAATGAAAAGTCCTGGTTAGATGCAGCATCTAATTTCTGTACACCTTTCTAGAAGCCATGTCTTTCCTTCCTCTACTCCTCCAAGATATTTCTAGGGAAAGCTAGCTGTTGAATAGGTAAGTTGCCCCAAACTACAGGAGGCACAGAACCAAAGCCTAGGATCAAATACCAGAAGCTCGGTCAAAGAATAGAACCCAGTAATATGGGGAGAAGTTGCAAGGACAGTCAGTCCAGTGAGCTCTGAACCTAGAGAATGTGGTTCCCTCCCATTTGGAAAAAGCTTTTAATGGGCTTCCACTTAGTGCTTCAGCTCTTGCCTAGCATCATCTTAAAAGCACCACTGAACACCTGCCATTGTGCTCTCATGTGGCCATGAAGGATTGCCCTGTGGGCACTGCAATTGTTCTTGAAACTGTGGGAACTCAATAACTTCCTGGAAATTGCAGGTTCTGCCATAACAAAGTGACCATTTTAGCCAAACTAAATAACATCTCAAACTGTACTCCTGCTAACCCCAAACTCTCCAGACTTTAGAGCAGAGAATAAAGACCCTGTAAGGCCACTTTATTCCCTCTCACACATTTTCTTTTCCTGAAGTCCAAATTCATGGTCAATTTTTATTCTTTGATTTTACTTTTTCAAAGCAACCTAGAATCAAATCAGTGGTTGACCGTGAAACCAGGAGTCAGACTTCAACAATGATTCAGCAAGAAGGGTTATTCCAAGAACTTAGGGCAATTTCTATTGCGCCAGGAGACTTCTTATCCGTTCCTTCATTTATCCTCACAGCAACCTGGTTGGTTACAATTGTACCTCCATGTTGTAGGCGAGAGATTAAGTACATTGTCCAACATCACACAAATGAGAAGATACTAAGCAGAATTCAAACCCAGGTTTGTTGGCTTGTTGTTGTTAATTCCCTTCACTATTTCACAGTAATCTCCCAACCTAAAGAAGCAGCGCTACACAGCAATGGGTAGTTTCAGGAAGTAGCAAATGCTCATCAGGGGCATTAAGACATGAAACAACAGGTGATGTGTGATTCAGTGCACTTTAAATAAAAAAAAATTAGTGGTGAGTAACAGGAGAGGGGTCTGGACAGGAAGTCAGAGCCAGATCATTGAAAGCCATATTAAGGCACTTGGGCCCTAGGTAATGTAGACTGTTTGAATAGCTCTAAGTAATTAATTCATCATTCTTTCAACAAATATTTTATGTAGTACCAACTATGCGTTAAGCCCTGGGACAAAACTGTAAACAGAACAGATGTTTCCTGTCCTCACTGGACCCACAGTCCAATAGGGTCATTTCCGTATAGAGTAGAAAGTGCTCTGATAGGGGATAAGTAGGGTGCTAGAGAAGTATTAGAAGGACCAATGAAGGGAAGGCTGCCCAGGGGAAATGATGCCTAAGTCAAGACTTATTGGAGGGGCGGTGTGGGAAAGAGGTAGTCAGGGAGATTGTGAGAGTCCGTGGAAAAGGCACGAGTGGCACTAGAGGTGAGAGACAGGGTGGCACACCAGAGTAACTGAAAGATGGTAGAGGGGCTGATGAGCATGGCTAGAGGTGAGGCTGGAAGCATCAGACATGAGGCTGGAAGGGGCAAGATCAAGAAGCCAGGGAGTGTTGTGAGTAATTTTTGTTTTAGAAAACCACTTGAGTGCAGTGGCAGCTGGACACATAAAGCCAAGACTCTATCAAGATTCTATCTTTAAAACATTGTGAAAATGTGGTTCAAAAGTTGATGGGACCTCAGCAAGCAAATCTGTCCCCTCTCCCAATCAGGATGCCTTCAGGGGCAAGCAACAGAAACTCAAACTGGCTTAAATCATATATTACATAAAAGGAATCCCAGGAACAGGGAAAGCACAGCACAGAGGCTGAATGATATAATCAATGATATATGATATATATCATATATAAAACTCTTTGTTTTTTTTTTCCATCCCTCCATTCAGCCATCCTAAACACTGGCTTCATTCTAAACCTGGTCCCCCTTGCAAGTATAAATGAATGCCATTAGCAATCAGGGCTCTGTGCCTCTGTTATCCATCAGGTAAGAGAGGGAAAACCTGCTTCCTCAATGAAGTCCCTTCATTTAGCTGATTATACTCACAAGGCACTCCTAGATCACTGGTCATGGGGGAATTCCATGTGTTCATTGGCTTAGGTTAATCAAGATCTACCTTTGAAACTGGGAATGGTATCAACTTTCCCTGGGTGTCATGGTAGCAGAGAATATGGACACTAGAAGATAATCATGTGTTAGGAAGGAAGAAGTTAAGGAATGGTTGCAGAGTCTACTACCCTCTACCATTACAGACTGGGCACCTTTGCTTTTGAACAAGTGACCACATGCCTGATACCCTATGTGCTCTGTTGGAGCAGACAAGCCTCAGGTCAATCCCCCATCAATTATCCATCCAGCAACAACAACCAAAATGGTAACTCTCATTCTCCAACCTGGTAAATTTAATTATATGGAAGTGATTGTGTGCCCAAACATCTCACACATTGGACATAGAAATCCTGGATAAACCAGAAGTTTATTAAACTAGTCTTCATACTCACATAAATAACAAAAAGATACTATCTTAGCCAAGCTCTTTTTTCTTTTTTCCTTCACAGAATAATGTTGAGGATCAATTTCTCCAGCTTAACATCACCAGCCTTGGCAGCAGCTCATATTTGGAATATAAATGATGTCATCTGGTTGGCTTTTTCCCATCACAAACAGTAAATCTCCGAATCTGGAAAGATCTTTTATTTGGTTACACATATTGTACAGCATCAAGGGGTTAGAACACATGTGCTGGAGATTATTAAAATCATCTGGAGGAGAATGGCTTAGTATTGGAAAGCCCAGAACTTACGACCCTTTCATGCCTGGAATCTCCATCAACTCTTCTTTTGCTCCTGCCTTTTCAAAGCAACAGTTGTGGCTGATTGGCTCATAATCCTTTGCCGACTGAAGTTTTTCTGGTGCACCATGTTTCTTCTCCAGAAAAAGATATCCCTAACACAGTGAGCGTAGGGCACAGAGGCCAGCCTCAGCTCAGCAATGGTTGCATGCTCTTCACTTGTTTCTCATCAGTAAAATGGAGAGGATGATGACCAGCCTCACAGGATTGTTTGAGAGGAATAGTAAAAAATTACTGGATATTTATTTATCACTTTATAATTTGCTAAGATCTTTCACCTGCATTAGCATTGGACTTACCTCGTACAGGGAAGACACTCAAATGTTTGTTGGATGACACGGAAGTAGGTGGGAATATGGCTTGATGGATTCTGAATCAAGTTGGCTCACATCTCCAAACTTGGCTTTCTTCAGCTATAATGTGCAGTCAATTTTAACTTCCTTTAGGGTTAGAAGAATGAAGGAAAGAACACACGTGAAGCATCAGCACTGTGCCAGGCACATTGGTGTGCTCAAGAAATAGAAGCTCCCTTTTCTCCACTCCCTTCCTCTTCAGGAAGGACACAGCCATGGAGAAAAGAGAGCAGCAAGCCTAGGCTCTCATCTTAGCTTTCCAAATTCCCAGTTGTGTGAATTTCAGTTGTGTGAATTTTCTGAGACTCTGTTCCCTCATCTGAAAATGAAGGAGCTGGCATAGATCTGAAGTTCTCACACTTTTGAAATCTATCCATCAAACAACCAAACAAAACACCCACAGACCAGAAGCATAACACAGCAGATTTGATTAATAGGTATTTTTCAGATAACTGCCACTTACCATTATAAACATTTCAGATGAACGGATAAAGGACACCAGAAAGGAAGAGCAAAATTTCAGAATACAAATAGCACTTTAAATGGGATGAATTAACTTTGTAAAAAAATGGTTGTATTGTCCTGTTGTCCTCATTTTTTTTTCTCATCTTTCCACAGACTGGTGAAAATTTGTCAGGACCAACATGGGTCTTCAGAGTAGCATTTGGAAACCAGCAGGCTATGTGACCCGGAAGGTTTCCTCTAGTATGATAGTTCTGTGATTCCATCATGATTTCACCATGGTGAAAGGTTGTGGTGCTAAAAGTTTATTTGGGGAAAATTAATAAAACAGTGAGTCAATCCAGAGAAGAAATCAATCCAATAGCTAGTTTTGCTGAATTGAATGATTCTGGATCTAAACAGGGAGTTTAACTTAGTCAAAATAGTCTAAGATATTATATGAACAGGTCGACCCCCAGGAATGCCCCACAGGTCCTCAAGATACTTCCTTGTCCCTCACGTTAATCCTTCTGATTCAGCCTTCACTCTTCACTGACTATAAAATGACCATGAGTGCACTGGTAGTTACATCAAAATATGAGAGAGATGGGAGCAGAGCAAATCCATCCAAAGTATTCCTAACTCAGGCCCCACATGTTCACCCTGAGGTCAACTTGTCTGATATCTGCCACTCTCTAATCTCAAGCCAGAAAAAGATCTTTGAGCTCCACTGTGGTGTTTTCAAAGCCCCAGCATGAACACCACATATTTTATACTAAGATTCTAAAGAGAGACTCACTGATTCCTAGTTAGCACTCATTTTTAACAAGCTTGGTTATCTGGTTTTTACTAAATTAGAAATAGATAAGCAGAGTAGAGGTAGAAGCTATTAAGACAGGTCAGTGGCTGAGGCTATGTGTCACCTTCCAGAAGGAGAGAAAATCAAAAACAAACACACAGAACTGCACTACTACTAAGAACAATAGCAGGTGTTCATAACTTTGGTTCTAAGTCATCAAGAAAAGCTTAATCTATATTCTATAACCTTTTAAAGGAAGTGAATGGTTATAGATTTTAACCAAATTGGTTGAAATAGATGCTCAGAGGGGGACATCTCAGAAATAGAAATTCACCCAAAGTAGGTAAATGCTAATTCTCCTATGATCCTAAAGAAATGCACAACGTGCTCTTTACATCCGTTTTTTTCTTTTAATATTCAAATCAACCCTGTGAGGGAAAAATTCTTATTATTATCCATTCATTTCTCCAAATGAGGAGACCGAAACTCGGCGTGGTTTAGTAGCTTGCCCAGGATAGCAGGGTTAGTAAGGGGCAGGGCACACAAACCCAAGGCTTCTGACTTTAACCCCAGTGCTTTTCCCACCCTTCCCTCCTCTCCATCCTTATAAATAGCTATAAGACTAAGAGGTTCAAAGGAACTTCCTTCTGGTTCTCAGGCCCATTATAAATGCCACTTGCCCTGGGGAGGAAAATAAAGTCCATGCTCTTTGCTGGCCTATGTGCTAAGTCATTGGCGCCCAGAAATAACCTCCTGGAGACGATGGGCCTTGTATTTACCACAAAGCAGTGGGTAAATAACTAGTTGGTGTTTTAGTGTTTGGTGGTCACTTAATCTGTTGTGTTCCTTCCCAAGACTCTGAAGGTTTCCTTTTTCAGTTAATTTTTATTTACGTTTCTGAGGTCTGCGTTGTTTGGGGTTTGATTCATTGGATGTTTTTCTTGGAGTGTGTTGCCATTGGCTTCAGGAGGTTTCTGCTCTGCTATTTCATGGAATTTTCCCCGAGTGTGGATTGCTATGTATTTCTTCAGGGCGGTGAGCCAGGCAGGGCTGGTATGCAATCTGTTCCTCTGGCCAAAGGACTTCTTGTCACCCGTCCACATGGCTTGATTGTATTTCTCCACTGATAATTCCCCTCTCGTCTGTTAATGTGCAGCGACCTTGGAGTTCAGCCATCTTGTGTGTTGTGTTGTTGGCTCTGGATGAGAGGAGCCCGGTTGCTTCTGATAGAGATTGTGTCAACTGATTCTACTAGTTTGTTCTATCAGCCCAGGGTTGGGGAAGGAGATACACACCAAATGTTATGGGAAGAGTGGAAAAGGCTCCTAGGGTTAATGCTACAGACAGAGCGAGTGTGTGATTGAAAACGTCCAGCCCTCCGCATAGCTCTGTGCCCCAGTAGGAGATGGAGCCAGGGATGCCAGGTGCCTCTCAAACACCACACGCTCCCATGACCCTCAGCAAGCCTTTCTTCCTCTGCCTTTGACAAGCCCATAAGTGATGTGCCAGAGAAAAATAAGAATTTGTTCCATATCAGAAAGTTTTGTTCTTTAGATGTTTTCTTTGCGGGTAGGAAAAAAAAAGAAAGAAAGGTCAAGTAGTGTTTGGTCATTAAAATGGCATGTTTCTCTCAAAGCTTTCAGGCTAATTAAGATGCAAAACACACACTGAGACAAAAAGTTGCCCTGGATAAAACCTTTCTTTGGCTGTTTCATTTATTGTACTTCATTTCATTGTTTTGTTTATGTGTTCTACACTCCTACTCTTTCCACCATGAATTTGGGATAGTTTAGAAAAATATGTCAATACAAAACAAAATATCCCTAAATCATTGAAGAAGCAGGGCGAATGGATAATATTAAAGATGTGCATATAATTCGTGTTTAGAATTTCATAACAAATACTCTTGTAAAATTGCTAAAAATGATTCACAAAATGACTCCAAAGCCTACTGTTTATCACTTCAAGTGGGCTGTGGCTCTCTATAGTCTGAATTGGGTACACTTAAGAATCTGCACCCAATTTAATTTTAATTTGGAGGTGAAGGAGACCAACTTCAATCCCCATGCTGACTTAGGTGCTCTTGCACACCTCTGAAGGCCAACAGTTGTCTTGTTTGCAGGAAGATAAAAGTGGAACTAATATCTACTGGTTCTATAAGACATACTAGGCATTGTATCAGTAACTTGACATTTAATAATTCATTGAGTTTTCTCAACCACTCTTTGAGACAGGAATTACCTCCATTGGACAGATGACAAAACCAGATCAGTAACTTGTCCAAGTTCACCCAACTAGCAGAGACAAAATCAAGATCAACACAGGAATATTTGACCTCAAAGCCAATGTTCTTCTCATTTCATTAAACTAACTGCCTGAGAGACAGGTAAAAAAAAAATGTGGAATATGCTTCTTTCAGTTACTGAGTATTAACTTCTCAAAGGTAGTTCATTCAAAGGTTGCTCTCAAGCTGTAGGCTGACCAGGAAATAACCGTAAGTTAAAAGAAAATCACAGTGTCTGGCAGTTAAGGTCAGCAAAAAGGAGTATGTGTGGTTATCTGTGGCTACTGGCACTGCCATACAAATGTCCTCCAACCAGCCCAGAGAAAACGTATCCCAAGTTCCTCCAAATTAGAGGCCATAACAAAACAGGAAGAGTAAGAAGTTATAGGCCTGATACAGAGAAGCAATCCTACTAATCAGGGGGAGAATGGACAATGGTGTGTGTTGTGTTGGCAAAGTCACTTTCAAGAGCTATAAAAGAGGCGAGAAAAATAACACTGTCATTTGTAATAATAGCTGCCACATTGGGCGTCTACTAGGTGCCAGGCACTCTCTGTGTTTCATTGCTAATCTTTTTTTTTTTTTTTAAGATTTTATTTATTTATTTGACAGAGAGAGACACAGCGAGAGAGGGAACACAAGCAGGGGGAGTGGGAGAGGGAGAAGCAGGCTTCCCGCAGAGCAGAGAGCCCGATGTGGGGCTCGATCCCAGGACGCTGGGATCATGACCTGAGCCGAAGGCAGACGCTTAATGACTGAGCCACCCAGGCGCCCCTCATTGCTAATCTTCATAATGGATCTCTCTTTTTTCTTTTTTCTTTTTTTTTTTTTAAGATTTTATTTATTTATTCATGAGAGAGAGAGAGAGAGAGAGGCAGAGGCAGAGGGAGAAGCAGGCTCCCCGCAGAGCAGGGAGCCCGATGCGGGACTCGATCCCAGGACCCTGGGATCATGACCTGAGCTGAAGGCAGACGCTTAACCGACTGAGCCACCCAGGCGTCCCTCTCTTTTTTTTTTTTTTTTTTTTTAAAGATTTTATTTATTTATTTGACAGAGAGAGGCAGTGAGAGAGGGAACATAAGCAGGGGGAGTGGGAGAGGGAGAAGCAGGCTTCCCGCGGAGCAGGGAGCCCGATGCGGGGCTCGATCCCAGGACCCTGAGATCATGACCTGAGCCGAAGGCAGACGCTTAACGACTGAGCCACCCAGGCGCCCCTCCCGCTCTCTTTTTTCAACTGAAGAAACAGAGGCTCAGAGAAGTTTCATAGATGGCTATGGCAGGTCCATTAATAAGGTTCAGAGCCAAGGTCTCAATCATGGGCTTGGCTAACTCTGAAATCAATACATTCTTCACTGTGCTTTGCGGCTATTCTTGTACCAGCCAGGCCAACGTGACACAAAGCTAAGGCAAAGGGGGTAACACTGATGCCCAAGATCAAATTCTGAAGGAACAGCAGCATCTACTTCTGGAGTCTTCTAGGCAGCAGAGAGATGTCTGCAATAGCAGTATTCTGGAGAGGACATGATGCTAGCCCACTGTCAGGGAAAAGGAAGAGCCCTGAAGGAAGAGAGCTGGGACCTCTGAAATGCTCATGAAGGAAAGGGTAGCTGTTTCCAACTCCCTCAATTTAGTGGCTCTTTCATAAGCTCGTGAAGCTTGGGGACACAAATAATTTTAACAAGCTATCTATAATGTAAAGGGAAAAATTACAATTAAAAGTAAGTCTCTCAGGGCACCTGGGTGGCTCAGTCGATTGAGCGTCTGACTCTTGGTTTCTGCTTGGGTCGTGATCTCAAGGTCGTGGGATTGAGCCCTGAGTCAGACTCTGCACTCAGCATGGGGTCTGCTTGGGATTCTCTCCCTCTCCCTCTGCCCCTCCCCCTGCCCACATTCTCTCTCTCTCTCTCTCTCTCTCTCTATCTCTCTAAAATAAATTAATAAATAAAAATTAAAAAAAATCAAATTAAGTCTCTCTTCCTATTAGTCTGCTAGGGCTGCCATAACAAGATACCACAGATTGAGTGATTTAAACAAAGAAATTTATTGTTTCACAGTCTTAGAAGTCCAATAACAAGGTTCCTGCCAATTCAGTTTCTGGTAGAGCTCTCCCCCTGGCTTGTAGATGGCCACCTTCTCATTATGTCCTCACAGAGCTTTTTCTTGGTGCTTATGTGGAGAGAGAGAGAGAGAGCGCTCTCTGGTGTCTTCTTATAAGGACACTAATCCTATTGGATAAGGACCTTAATTTCTTCCTTAGAGGTCCCATTTCTAAATATAGCCACATTGGGGGTTAGAACTTCAACATAAGAACTTTGCGGGGGGACACAAGCATTTATTCCACAATATCCTTCCACTCCAGACCATCAGTCAGCATGTTCCCCCCCCTCCAAAGGCAATTACTGTTACCAGTTTCTGAGTATTCTGCCAAAGACAGTCCATGCATAACATGTGTTTACACAAGTGAAGGGACACTATGTGCTATGCTCTTTACCTTCCTTTTTTCTTCTATAAGTAGGAAGTGGAGACTGTCCCATGTCTGCTTCATTCTTTCTCATGATCACATAGTATTCTATTAAATTACCATAATTAAATGTAATCAACCCCACACTTACACATACTAAGTTTGTGCTTACACTTTGGCTGTTACAAACAATGTTTTAGTAAACATCCTTGCTCAAATATGTTAGTAATTGTGTTAATATAGCTGCTACTTAGCACCCACAGGATGAATTCCCAGCTGACGTACAGGATCCAGCAGAGCTGGTTGGGTGCTGCCCAGTTCTCCATGTCATCTCCAACCACTTACTTCCACCTGCAGGTTGTAGCTTTCCATCAGAGCAAATCAGTAACATTAGAAATCCCCATGGTTTCCAGTACTCACATCTCTGAGCCTTTGCAGGTGTTATCCTGTCTGTCCTTCCATATTGTCTTCCCTGGCAAGCTCCTACTTATTCTATAATCTCTCAGATGTTACTTCTTCTGCAAAGACTTCACTCTTCCTCCCACACAGTCTTAGGAACTCTGTCTTGAGCAAAATTACAGAACTTATGTACACCTACATCATCATTACTATAATTTTATATGCTTCTCTGATTTCCCATTGTATAGTGATAAATATATGGAAAAAATTTGTTTCTCATCTTCTTATTTCTAATGAGTTCATTGAATCTTCAAAACAACTCTTTGAAGTAACTTCTAGTCTTACTTTACACATGAGAAAAATTAGGCATAAAAGTGTAAAATAACTTGCTCAAAGACAGAGTAAATGTCAGAGCAGGGACTTGTACCCTAACTTGGTGGTTCCAGAATCTTTATTAAATAAAAGTCCTCATCAGACATGTCCAAACCCCCAGGGCTCCTTGTACTCTTCTTCCAGAGGGGGTTCTTCTTGTCTTTTTCTCTGCCAGCTTCCCCATCTCTCCTCCCATTACAACTCCATTTCTTCCTCCCCACAAACTATATTGACCCCCCTCCTGATTAATGGAGATTCATTCAGCCCTCTCCTGTTTCCAGCCTCAAAGCCCTCCTCTTACAACCACCAGGGATCAGCACACAAAGCACCCCTAGCTACCAGAGCCCACACACCATCACAGGGAGTGGGAGGATTATGAATAATAATTATAATATTAATAGAACATCTGTACCAGGTTGGATTCACCAGACACCAGACTCTGAATTGAAGATTAGCATACAGGACATTATTCAGGAGACTCTGGATGACACCTGTGGAATGGAAGGGGAAGGACACAGGGTTGGCACAGCGCAAGAAGTTAAGCTCTGGTACAGTCCAACAAAGACCTCAGCTGACCCCATGAGGAGTTATGGAGCTGAGATGGCCTTTCAGAGCTGTACCAAGTTGAGACGAGGTGGCCAGGCTACTGATCAATCATTGGAAGCAGGCTGCCCCTTGAGAGGGGGTGTGACATTGGGCAAAGCAGGTTTTTTTCATCACCACGGAAGACTGAGACAGAGGGCTGTCTTCAGTAGCACTCCCTGCAGTAAGGAGTACATTCCTGAAGCGGGGGGCGGGGGGAGGGGGTAATCAGTGTGGCACATCAGAGCCATCTACCCAATGTCCCATCCTTTAAATGCCTACCATCATATTATTCTAAGCACTGTAGCTTCATTTTACAGATAAGACAATCAAAGCTTAGCAAGGTAAAGTCAATTGGTAGAGATCACACAGACAGTAGCAACAGAGCTGGTATTGGAATCCAAGCCTGGCTGAATGCAAAGCCCATGTTCCTTCTCTACATTAAGCTACCTCCCTCAGGCACATTATAAATTGTATGACAGCATGTATGTGGTAATCTTTTGAAGACGAGAAACATACACTCATAGAACTGAACTCCTTCCAGAACTGTGCTCTCCCATCATCCCCCAAATAAGCAATTCCCTCTGAGTCCACACACCCATTTGCTCTCATTTTCCACATGTTTACTTGGATGTAGTCACCAATTACATACTAGGCAGATGTCATCTGGAAAAGAAGCCATGGTCATTGTCAAAGAAAAATGAGAAATGCTTTCAAATTACACTTGATGTCTAGTCTACATTTGAGGCTATCTCACCTTTTAAAACAAAAAAATTAGCAATGTTTCCCAAATGTGGTCTATGGGCTCTGGGAATACCCAAGATTCTTTCAGGGGGTCTGTGAGGTAAAACCTGTTTTCATAATAACAGAAAAGAGTATTGCTTTTTTTTCACCGTGTTGACGTTTGTGCTGACCCTGTTGACTGATGGTGCAGGAGTCAGAGATGCTTTAGCACCAGTCAAGGCAGCAGCACCAAACTGTATTAGTAATTACATTCTTTAACACTGTGCACTCACAGTTAAAAAACAAAAATAAAAATAAAAGCCAATTTCACTTGAAAATGTTTTAAGAGAGAGCAGTAAAAAATATTTTTATTACTTGTAAGAGAGAGTGACAAACTATGGTTATTTAGACTTGGGTGTATGTCATACATTTTCTTAAAATTGAATGAAAAGAGCCCACCACTTCAAGAAAAACAAATCATGGCATTTGTTGTCAATGATTAAATTCAAGCTTTCAAGCAAGAATTTAAATTTTGGAAAATTTGTATCTGTCATCTTGAGCTTGACAACATTCTAACACACACTTCTCTGAAGAGATCGGTGGTGATAATAAGGAATGTGATTTTTTTATATTGTATGATGAAATGAGTCAACATTCTGAAGATCTGCATAATTCAGTGAACTGATATTTTCCATATGACCAGTACAAGATGTTATAAAATTATGTGTGGGCAAAAAAAATCCATTCGAAGGAAAGATAGACCAGTGGATTTCAGTGCAGGAGAATGTGAAAAGCTCATTGATATGGTTTCAGATTTCACACTGTAACCAAGCTTTAAGAAATTACCACTTGCCAAGTTTTGGTGTAGTATCAAAGAACATTCATGATTGTCTGAAAAGGTTATTAAAATGATTCCTGTACTCAGCTACATATCTGTGTGAGGCTGGGTTTTCTGCACAGACTTCAACAAAACAATACAATGCACAAATTCTGACTGCAGAACAGATGTGAGAATTCAGCTGTCTTCTATTAAATGAGATATTAATCAAATTTGAAAAAACATAAAACAATGCCACCCTTTTGACTAATTATTTTTATTTTAGAAAATATAATTATTCTTCATAAAAACGTCATTTCTATAAACATGGAATGAATTTATTATTGTCATTTTAAAATAAATTAACAAATACTGTCATAATTTCTCAGTTCTAATTTCTAATCTCGACAGATATATCCCACATAAACAAAAGTGCCTTGGGTTCCTTGATAATTTTCAAGAGTGTAATGGGTTCTTGAGACCAAAAACTTTGAGGACCACTACTCTAGAATCCTTTAGCCAACACTCAGAGAGAGAGGTAGGATTTTTCCAAGTTATTGAAATATTGAATGAACAAATGGAGTAAGAATTTTTATCTTTTTTTCTCCAAGTTTTTATTTAAATTCATTAGTTAACATACAGTGTAATATTAGTTTCAGGTGTAGAATTTGAATCACTTACATACAACACCTGGTGCTCATCACAAGTACCCTCCTTAATCCCCATCACCTATTTCACCCATCCCCACCCACCTCCCCTCCAGCAACCCTCAGTTTGTTCTCTATAGTTAAGAGTCTGTTTCCTGGTTTGTCTCTCTTTTTTTCCCCTCCATGTTCATCTGTTTTGTTTCTTAAATGGAGTAAGTATTTTTGAATGAATGAATGAATGAATGACAAAAGGATAGAGGTAAAGTATTTGCATAACTGTATGAGGTAAGTCAGAGAGTGTTGACTGAGATTGGTTGTGTAGAGATATAAATCTAGAATATGAAAATGGGAAGACCCCTAGAAGTGGAGAAGCTGAATATGATTTATTCATTAGCTACCATATGACAGGCACTTTTTACACTTGCCCACATCTTCTCACAATGGCTTGAAGAGCTGTGCATCCTCATTCACTTTTCACACAAGGAGGCATTGATTCAGGAAAGTTACCTGACAAAGAGGACATGTGGTGTAGCTGGGATCTAACCCCAGATATATGTGATTCCACATGGTTCTTGTCTGTTTCCCTACACTATGCTACTTCCCACCTGGTCTCCAACTCCCTCTCACTCCTTTTATAAAGGAGGTAAGGCTCAAAGAGGGTAAGTAAGTGGTAGAGGCCACAGATGAATCAGTGACAGAGTCAAATCCAGAAAGTACTTCTTGGGACCCCTGGCTGGGACTCTTTCCATTGCCCGATGCAATGTCAGGCCAAGGACCCCTGAAGAGGAAGGTATTTTGCAGGGTGAGTTATATGGTCCCCCAGCTCTGAGAACTAAGGGTTCTAAGAGAAAATTCAAGGAGTAATTTGTGCAGGGAAAGGAAGTTGGAGTGCACAAAGTATGAGGTGGCTGATTCTTCTACAGCAGGCGAAAGGAAACTGGAAGAAAGGAAAAAGGCAGAAGTCAAATTTTTAGGCAGAATGAGGCACTCTTGCTCTTTCTCTGGCTGTAACTTCATTTAACACATGTTTATAAAGCACCTCCCATGAGCCAGGCATTATGTTAGGTGGGACATCACACTGGATGCTGGAGTTTGGGGCATGAGTCACAGATAATTCCAGTGCTGGAGGGTCTCACAGTCTTGTGGGGAACACCAATGGAAACAGTTCTAATACACTGGGAGTGATCAAGGTTTTGACAGGGAAAACACAAGATGGTGTGAGATATAGAAGAGAAACGTAACCCTGCCTGGGCCCAATGACATGGCACCTGCCCCACTCTTAAACGACTCAGAATTACCTTGTAGAGGAAGGAGAGAAGGCACAAGGAATATAATGCGTGTCACACACACCCAGCATGTGACTTCAGGGAGAACTGAAAACATTCTGTTCTGACCAGAGAGGGAATGGCCACTTTTCAAGTCTGACAGCAGCCACTCCCACGCTCCCCTCCATACTCGGTCATACTGAAATACCTTCAGTTCAGGTTAGACATTTAAAATAACCCACGGATCCATCACAACTCCCTTCTTGGACTTCTAGAGGTCTAGGGATCCCAGGCTGAGGATCAGTGGACCAGACCCTGTGTAATTTTCTGAGTTTGCACAAGGGAGATATCACCGCCCCCCCCAAGAAACACAACACTGCAGGGCTTTTCACCCATGCCCCCCCACCCCATACTAGGAGGCCCATAAGTATTTAATGAAGAGGTAAGAGTCTTTCTCACTTCTGCTTTTTGCTTTCTTCTATTCTTTTTATTTCAGCTACTGGAGAAGAATCAGTCACCTCATTCTATGCATGCTCAAACTTCCTTTCCCTAAACAGACTTCTCTTATAATTTGTCCTGGGGTCCTCAGTTCTCAAACTGGGGTGAGAACCCACCTGCTAATTGGCTTCCTCCCCAGGGGGTCTTGGTTCTTGGTGGACCATATTTTTACATCTCAATCTAATTATACCAACAATTTCTTGAGGACAGGGAACTTGACTTTTTCATCTCTGAATTTCCACCTTAGACCAAAGAACATTTGTGTAATGAAAAAAGAAGAAAGAAAAAAGAAGTAAAGTTTTCATCGTAATGCAGCCCTCCTGCTCTTTCTCTGCTGTAACTGCTACCCAGATGCTCCCCTAAAACTGCAGCGACATCTTTTCTTTCCCACATGGACAAGTTTGTCATGATTCTGGGTTTATATTTCCCAACACGCTCTGATTCAGAGGGAATAATAAAAAGGACTCCACAGGAAAGCGCAAAACCCAAGCACAACAAGCCGGGTGTGGGGAGATGCTGAGTGTGTGAGTCAGCTCCCGGATACGAGCAGATGCTGGATCCCTCTCACCAAAGTCTTCCTCAATTTCCTTCCTTCCCCACTCCAGCCAGGATATATCCTGAGCTGCAGCAGCTGATGGAAACCGGGCACTGAAACCCATGGAAAAGTCTGAAAAGACAAGAGGAATCTCAAGCCAGGTCTTTCCAAAATCCAAAATAAAGGAGACTGAGAGGGTCCTTCCAGCTGCTGCTAAAATGGTAAAATTATAACCATTTCCTCCAGTGTCTGGTCAAGTCTCTCCTGAAACCTTGCGCCATCAATCACCTCCTCTTTGAGATACAGCTTTTTTCTTCTTCCTGTAGCACAGAACCCTGATCAGTTTCATTCATCCAAAATAAATCATATTTTTTTAAAGATGAGGACCAACAAAAGAATAATGAAAAATTAAATCCTACTCCTGAATCTTCTTTTGCCGTTTATCTAATTTTTTTTTCTTTCTTTCTCATCTAGTTTTCTTAAGAACTTTCTTTCTTTGGCTCAATTTTCTCATTTCCCATTCACTTCTAAATCCACTGCAAGCTGGCTCTTCTTCCTCTCTCCTGATCACCAATTCCACTGTGCATATTCCTGCCTTCACCTTATTTGACATCTGGGCAGCATTTGACCCTCTTGGCCATTCCTTTCTTTCCACTGTCCTACTTGGACTGTGACTTTTACAGCACTATTCCTGTTTCTGTTTTGTTCTGTGTTTCCATCTCTTTCGTCAGTCTTTCCCAGAGCTTCTCACTGCTTAAATATTGATGTTCTCTATAGTTCATACATTTCATTTTTGGTCAGTTTATTCCTTTCTCACTCCTCATCTAAGAAATACTTTTGAGTATTTTCTTTGTACCAAGCATTATTCTAGGTAACCTGGAATTTGCTGTCCTATGGAGCTTAGAGGATAGAGGGGGACACAATGATTCTCCACTCTGCACACTGTTACTGAAAGATTTCATCCTCGTTCATCATTTTACCCACCATCAAAATGCTCTTACTTTATAATCTACTGTTTCTATTCTGAACTTGATTCTATATTCCAGACACATACCTCTACTTCAAAGTCCTTTAAGAAAAATACTAACCCAAACTACACAAGACATTATTTCCATCTCATATAGGAATTCAATCAATTCTGCTTTTTTGAATTAAATTTATTTCCCCCATAAAACCTATTTCTTCTCTTTTATTTCCTGTCTCTTACGTAAATGGTATCATCACTCAACCAGCCATTTAAGTTCTAATTATAGGAGACATTTAAGAGTCTGCCCTTTTTGCAAAGTCGGTGAGGAGAGTAGGAGGCACAGGCTTCCAGTTATGGAATGAATAAGTCACAGGGATGAAAGGTACAGCACAGGGAACAGAGTCAGTGGTATCACAATAGTGTTACGTAGTGACGTGGTAGTTATACTTGCGTTGCGCAGAGTGTAACGTACAGAGCTGTGGAATCACTATGTTGTACACCTAAAACTAATGTAACATTGTATGTCAGTTACACCTCAGTAAAAATAAATAAATAAATAACCTGCCTTTTTTTTCACGTACCTTTCATCCCATCTGTTTCCAAGTCATAAGGATATCACCTCCCAAATATCTCTTGCTTCTGTTACACCCCTTTTACAAAAACCTTGTGAATACTCTAATCAGGTCAGCATCATTGCTTCCTTCCCTTGGATTAAGCTCCTCTGAGCCCTCTACCATTATCCCTCTACAGGTGTGCTTTCTTTCCTTTTTTTTTTTCTAACATACACTATTGATAATGTTACTGCTTTGCTTTAAACGCTTCTACGCCCTCCTGCTTCTGGGTAGAGGCAGAACTGCTTCCCAGTTTGCAAGGTCTCCCACAATTTAGACCTTCCATCATCAAGACCTTCCTAAGCCTAGCTATACTTCTCCAACTACTTTCTGTATAGTTATATGACCCAATGGCACAAGCTAACTGAAAGTTTTAGAGTTATCAGAACGGGAGGTATCCCATGCTTATGCCTCAGCGACACTGCAAAAGCTCTTCCCTTTTCCTGAAATACCACACTTTTCCTTATCTTCTTCTAGACCACCTTGCCATTGTTCAACATTCAGATCCTTGGCTAAAGTCTTCCCTTACCCCATCGGGAATAATCAATTTCTTTCTTACAACACTTCGCACATGTTTCATTTATGGCAACTACAATATTTTAGAAACTCTTGAGGGATGCCTGGGTGGCTCAGTTGGTTAAACATCTGCCTTCGGCTCAGGTCATGATCCCAGGGTCCTGGGATCGAGCCCCGCATCAGGCTCCTTGCTCAGCGGGGAGCCTGCTTCCCCCTCTCCCTCTGCTGCTCCCCCTGCTTGTACTATAGCTCTCTCTGTGTCAAATAAATAATAAACTTAAAAAATCTTGAAAAAAAAAAGAAACTTTTGATATTTTAGGTCCTAGAACTGACAGTTTTCACTTCTGTATCCCTTGCTCTACAGACAGCACCTAGCACATAGTTGATGCTAAGAAAACATGCGAAGAAATAATAAGTCCCATAAACCCTGCTGTGCTTCACCTGTGGATTCATTTGAATTTGCTATTATTTTAATTCCATGGTGTTTTTTTAGCTTTTCACCAGGAGAGCAATATTTTTAGAGTGTGTATTATCTGTAGATACAAAAATGTCTTGACTGACTCTAAACCCAGTCTGGTAACAGCAGAAGCCATTGCTGAGCTCCTGATACTGCACTATTTCTGGGGGATCAACTGGTTATCCAGTAGCAGGTTGATTACTCTGACCCCATTTCATCATGAAGGCAGCAGTATTTATTCTAACAAGAATCAACAAAATTTCTGGATAAAGATTTTCCTCCCCCACCTGCACCCTTAAGAGAGCTCTACCCTTTGTGGCCTTACAGAATACCTTATCCATTGCTATAATGTCCTACATATCATTGCTTCCAATTAGTGAAAACATTTTATAACAAAGGAAGTATGACAGTGGGTTTCCACTCAAAGACGTCACTGGTCTTACCATGTGTCCCATTATTCATAAATTGGCTTTAGAGAGTGATGGAATGGCCTAATAAGGGCTCACTCTTTTTAAGATTTTATTTATTTGAGAGAAAGAGAGAGAGAGAGAGAAAGAGAGAACATGTGCACACACATGCATGAGAACGAGCAGGGGGAGAGGCTGAGGGGGAGGGAGAAGGACAAGCAGACTCCATGCAGGCAGCCCAGAGCCCTACACGAGGCTCGAGGCTCGAGGCTCAAGGCAGCTCGACGCCAGGCTCAGTCCTGGGCTCCATCCCAGGCTCCATCCCCATGACCCTGAGATCACGACCTGAGCCAAAACCAAGAGTCGGACACCCAACCGACTGCACCACCCAGGCACCCCAATAAGGGCTCACTTTTGACACTAGGTGGGAAACAACATCCTATGGAGAAATTTTTGCTTGCTAAACCATTACCTTGGGCTCACTAGGTTTGGGGTTACTACTGCCGTAAGGGAGAAATACTTTCGCCACAGTAAAGTTCTATTACTGTTGAATGAGACAGTACTGAGACTCTTACTTCCTCATATTTTTTGGGCTCCTCATGCTACTGAACTAATAGTCAAAGAAGGATATCACTGCCCCAGCAAGGATATCTGAGTCCAATTACCAGAGGGAAATTGAGATGCTATTACACAGTGGTGGTAAATGGCACTGTGTCTATCACTGAGGGGATTCATTAGGGCATTTCTTATTCTCCAACAGTTCTGTTCAATGGAAAACTAGGGCAACCCAAAACAGGATTTTCTAGGACCTAGATCTCATAAGAATAAATATTTGGGTTACTTCAACAGATAAAGAATGCTATCCAGCTGGGGGATTGGCAGTGAGTAATGGAAATGCAAATGTTAGAAGAAGGCAGCTATAATTATCAACACAGGCCACATGACAGTTAAATGAAAGCTGAGGTTATATCTGTTTGTTTTCTTTAATTAAAATTTTTCTTATCTACCCCTCATTACCACCCACAACCTCTCCTTAAGAACCTTCAGGCTTCAGATGGGAATTTCATCAAATTGAGACCCCCATGTGATGTTATGGTATTGGATGGGATTTTTGTGTCATCTATGTTGAGGACATCAATCTTTTGCCTGCACAAAGACAGGAGAAGGTGTTGAAGGGCAAATGTGGTGGACATTACCAAATTTGTTCCAATTGGACTACCATATTTATACTCCACCATTCTCCAACCTGCTCTGTGCTCCTGAACACCGGCCTTAGGAACCCATCAACAAGCTCTCATGATCAATGGCTTCCTTGGGTTCAGCCAAAGGAAGACAGGACAGCAGAAGACAGAAAGGTGAGATTAGATATTTATTCTCTAGACTGTTTTCTCTAGACTATTTACATAGCAGATCACCTCAGGTTGGCTGTGTCCCTGATTCGAAGGCCACAGGTCTTGTCAAGTATCCCCTACTACGATGATTCTCTCTGGGTTCTGACAACTACCTCCTCTCCTTAAGCTTCCTGGCATAAGCCTGTAATCAGTTCCTGTTACTAGCCCCAGGGTACTCCAACATCCCTTATTTCCCTAATCCATGACTTTACCATCATGAATAGTTCTTTTTGAAAATTATCCTCAAATCATTCAGTTGGAGAGTGTCATCTGTTTCTAGCTGGGATGTTGACTGATAGAGCTGGTGCCCCTTGCATTGTGGGAGGATGGTTCTGATTAAATAAGAGTCTTAAAAAGACTGCTGTTACAGATTTATACTCCTGTGGAGGTCCCAGATTTCTGGATGAAATAGCTCTAGGGGAGACTTAAGAAAAAAGTCTTTATTTTTTCCTTGATAGAGCTGTTAATGGGCTTCCCTTCACCCCCCCTCCCCAAAAGCAAGAAATATGCCAGGGCATCCTAAACAGAGGTTTGGATTCATTTAATTTTGCTCTGATAGTGAATTCCATAGCTGTGGACCTTGGACTAGGACCGCTGTCCTGTAGCTGAGGACTGACAATGGCTGTTCTTAGCTGACTCAAAAGGGCATTTGTGAACAGCCAGCCACAGGGTCAAGCCACAATGTAGCAAAAAAGAGGACCATGTGCTCTTCTTCCAAACTGCTAAGTACATTTCCAATAAATTTTTCTCCATATATTAACAAAAAAGTTGAATCATCTGTGAACTAGGCCATGAGGGAGAAATGGGTGTCCACTTGAAAGGAAAACGTCTCAGGAATCAAGCTCATTAGCTCCAGCCCCTCCACAAACCTTCCATGATCTTCCTGACCCTGCTAACAATGCCCCAGTGTGCTCTATGGTTCTAAACAGAAATTCAGGAGTGTTCTTTGCCTCTCCCTCTACTCACCTCAAATTTTGACCAAGCCTGGCTGACTGGAACCATCCAAACAGACTGGATTCAAATTGCAGCTCTAATACTTTAGAGAGCTGTGACTTTGACCAGCATATGTTTCATTATTTAGTTTCAATTATTTCATCTGGAAAATGGAAATAATGATATCTAATAACCCTTGATTAGAGATAATATGAGAGCAATTAATATGTTGAATGAGGATGATTTAGAGAATAATTAAAACAAAACTTTGTTTTCTATCATCTCTTTAAAATATTCTAAGTGGAAGTAATCTTATCATTCCCCTGGATGAAAAAAACATGTGCTGATCCTACAATGTTTCTCTTATTCTTTCTCTTAGTCTTAGTTACTAGATAGTTCCACAGTTCTCTAAGGAACAAAACCTGGCTCCTTTGAGACACGACGAGGGTAAGAAACAAAAATAATTAGGTCTAGGGGAATAAAAAGAAAAATGACTGTCATATTTGAAAATTATATAACTATCTCTAGAAAGCTTAAAAGAATCTATGGACCAATTATCAGAAATAGGGAGATAATTTTAAAATGTAGCTGCTTATAAGATCAATATATACAACTTAATTTCATTCCTATTAACCTCCAAAATATATAAAGGACTCACATAAAACAATAAGAAAATGCTGAATATCTTGAAAATGTAATTTAAATGAAGACTTCAATTAATGGAGAAATATAGCATAGTCATAAAAAGAGACTATTTTAAAAATGTTAATTATCTCCAAATGGACCTACAGACTTAATACACTTGCAATTAAAACCCATTAGGATGTTCTAAGGAAGCTGACTCCCTGATTCTAAAATGTACACACAAGAGCAAAGGCCAAATAACAGCCAAACACTTCCAAAGTGGGAGGAGATCCTCCATCAAACAGAAAGACTTATTATAAAGCTAGTTAATTAAGACAGTATGGTATCAGTGCAGGCAGAGACAAATCAATCACAAGATTAGAATAAAGATTCATAGAACAGACCTCCACATATACGAAAAATTCATACCTGACGGAGAGGGGCATCACAACCCATTTGAGAAAAGAGGATTTATTCATTTAATGGTGCCAGGACAATTCAATATCCGAATGGACAAAAATGAAATTGGGATCCTTCCTACATACCATACACAAAAATCAGTCCCAAATGGATTACGGATATATATGACAGGCAAAACTTTAAAATTTATAGTGGATTGTGTAAGAGACTATCTTTACAACAACGAGGTAAAAGCAGACACCAAAAAAATGCTAACAGGAAAGAAAAAAGTGAAATACCCAACTATACTGAAATCAAAGACTTCTTTATATCAAGATACCATAAAGAAAGTGAAAAACAAGCCACAAGCTGGGAGGTCATATTTGTAATGCTTTTAAGTGACAAAAGATTAGTGTACAGAATATAAAAATAACCTCTATAAATTAATTAGAAAAATCAACCCCAAATAAAAGTTATGAATTGGCATTTCACACACACACACAAAAAAACAGTCACACTTACATGGCAAAAAACACTTGAAAAGATATTCAACTTTTCAGAACTCTGGGAAATACAAATTGTGGTATGGTTTTTACCACACTCACCAAAAAAAATCATTAAGTTTGACATTTGTTGGTAAGGATATGAAAGGGAATGTAAATCATTATGAGATTAGTTGGCATTATTTTATAAAATCAAATATTTGCATATCCTATGGTCCAGAAGTTCCATTCCTAGAGATTTCTCCCTAGAGAGATAATGCAAATGGGTACCAGAAGCCAAAGAATGATCATAGCAACATTGCTTGTAATAGCAAAATAAATAAATGAGTAAATGAGTAACACAATACTAATCTTCATGAAAATGGCATGTAAATTGTGGTATGGTTACACACTTAAATATTACAGAACAGTGGAAATTAATTAGCTATAGCTATAGATTATGACATAGGTGAATCTTAGGCATAATGTTGTAAAGCAAGTTTCAAATCATTCAACTCGGTATTATAACAAAAATCATTTTGAAATAAATTATTTGGAGAATAAATACAGATGTGATGAAACTATGGGAAAAAAGGAATGATAAATACAAAAATGCGGAGTGAGGTTACCTCTGAGAAGCAGACATGACCACAGGAGAGGGGTAGCTAGTGTACTGATACTGTTCTAGTTCTTAAATTTGGTTATGGGTTCCTAGGTGTTCATTTTATTATTGTGCTTCATAACTATAATATAGCTATTTTTTGTGTTCAACAGGTTCCTGAGACTCATACTTTTTTCAATCTTTCAATGTATTTTTTTCCATCTTTTTTCTCTTTCCTCTGTCCCTTCCATTGTGATATTGAGACTTATACAGTGGATCATTTACTTCAGTTTACTGAACATTTTAGTTTGATTTGCTTCTTTTTTAATTTAAAAAATTTTTTATTTAAATTAATTAACATATACTGTATTATTAGTTTCAGAGGTAGAATTCAGTGATTCATTTGCATACAGCACCCAGTGCTCATTATTTCAAGTGCCCTCCTTAATGCCCATCATCCCCCACGCCCCTCCCCTCCTACAACCCTCAGTTTAATCCCTATAGTTAAAGAGTCTCTTATGGTTTGCCTCCCTCTTATTTTATTTTTCCTTCCTTTCCCCTATGTTCATCTGTTTTGTTTCTTAAATTCTACATATCAGTGAAATCATAAGGTATTTGTCTTTCTCTATTTCGCTTAGCATAATACCCTCTGGTTCCATCCACGTCCCATCTCACAAAGGGCACGATTTCATTCTTTTTGATGGCTGAGTAGTATTCCATTGTATATATAGACCACATCTTCTTTATCCATTCATCTGTAGATGGACATCTGGGCTCTTTCCATAGTTTGGCTATTGTGATTCACCCTTGTGCTATTCCACACAGTTGGTGGTCAAGATATGTTTGTTGACAGAGTACATAGTATCTGGCACTTATTTATTATACCAGATGCTGTCAGGGCTTTGCCCATATCCTCTTGCCCTTTACTGCAGTGCACACTGACCCAACCACTAATTGCCAGCTCCCAAATTTCTCTGCTTGAGGTCTTTCTCAGGCTTCTACGGCATGTTTTGTCCACCTGCTTGGCAGGTAGTTAGTGCCAGGTAATTAATATCTGCTAGAAGAAGACCTCAACCAATGACTGACAGAGTTGGTTTATAAAAGCCCCAGCCCCTTCCCCCTTGGGTGGGTTAACTCTGTATCCTACACTGACTTTCAGAATTTTCCCAGCAGAATTTAGTTCCAACTGCCCACAGTGATAGCTGTGATGCATAATTTATTGGCCACCTTTTCTTCTCTGACTCACTTTACCATCCTCTTTTGGTATTTCTTTATCCTCTGATAATAAACTACTTTCACCTAAACCCTAATTTCCTTTATGTTCTTATAGCCAGAGGTGTCCTTTTTCCAGTTTATTTAGCCAGAAAGACAGGTTGTCCTTAGTGGACTTAGATATCCACACCATGACCACCACCACTATCATGGGGCCAGCATCAGGGAAGGACAAGGAGACCGCCCCCCCCCCAAAAAAAGGCAGGAATATCCTCCTATACTCTCCAGGTAATAGGAGGCCTCTGCTTTCAGTCCTCGGGCTGTAACACAGGGTAATTTTTTCAGAATTTTGTTATATGTCCCCTCTCTGCAGTATGGGACTCTGTCTACCCTAGGTCAAAGCTAGGAGAAACTAGAGGAAAAACCCTGAAACTCACCCCAATTATGGGGTCATTATTCACCAATGGACTTCCCTCCCAATCTGCCTGCTACTGTTAATGTTTGGAGTCTTTAAATCATATAAATATATATATATTTATTTTGTCTTAAGTTTTTAGTTGTAATCAGTGAAAGAGATAGGCTGGAGTGAACTTACTCCATCTTGGCTGGTGCTCAAATCCATATGTTCTTTTTTATGTGTCAAATATTATGTAATACAATTAAAGATAACAAGGACCATCCCCAGAGGATCTCATAGTTCACTGGACAAGGCAGGCTCTAAACACACTGTTTTAGGAATTTGGCTCCAACAAGAAGAAAAGAAATAGAGTCAGAGGTAAACGGAGATAAAGAGTAACACTGAATGAGAGAAGGTTTTGTTGTGGGTTCCTTTTGGTATTTTGTTTTTTGTAGTAAGACTTAGCTAAGTGGGGTTTATAGCTTCTCCTACCCACAAGATAGTACATTTTAATTATTTTATATTTATTTAGAATAACTTATTTCTGCCTTCCTCCTTGGATACTAAGCCACATGAAAGCAGGTCCGTATCTGGTTATGGGTCTATTCAGGTTTTCTATTTCTTCTGGTTTGATTTGCTTCTTGATTATCATTTCTATTTGTCACTAAAAGCTTCTACCTTACCACTTATTTCAAATGTATATACTTTTACTTCATGGAGAATAGTTCGAAGAGCTGCTTTAAAGTCTATGTCTGATAATTCCAATATCTGGGTTATCTCCAGGTTGATACCCATTGTCTTTTCCCTTAAAAGTGGGCCAGAGTTTCCTGGTCCTTTACATGTAAAGTAATTTTGGAATAAATCCTGGATATTTTGAATATTTTGTTGTGAAGCTCTAGGTCTTGCTAAATCCTCTAATGAATGTGGATTTGTTCTTTCACCTTAACCCTAATTTCAGTATATGCCTCTGGGGCAACCGAAATTAAAATAGTTGCATACTCTACATACATAGGCATGGTCTTTTATTAAGAAGTCCTTGTAGCTAGTGGAGTAGACAGAGCACTGGACTTCACATCAGATAGTCCTAGTTCATCCACTTACCAGCCAGGTTACCTTGAACAAATCTTGTTACCTTGAAAAATGATTACTCCGAGGCTCAGATTTCTTCATTTGGAATGTGGAATTAATAAAATCTACTTCATAATATTCTTGTGAGGATAAAATAAAATAATACATGTGAAAGAACCTATCATGGAGACCAGTGCATAGTGAGTACCTACTGCATTAGTGTGTGCTGGTTGAGTGTAAGTATAAAGAATTCTTTCTTGTGCTGTGAATCATCATGCCTGCTTTATTTTTTTTTTCCTGATGTAGAGTGGGGGTTATATTAACATGTCCAGTCAACATCAGGAATTGCTAATGGTGGGGAAATGTTGGAAAGCTTGTATTGTTTCATCTTGAGGAGCATGCTTCTAATTAGCCAGAGCCTGTTTTATTTCAACATAAATGAACAATGGCTCGGCGGATGGTCCCACTATTCCTGAGTCCCAACATGCTCCAGAGGAAATGTACAACAAACACTTCAGAGAGAGCACATCATCTTTTAATTTACATGGATTTCTCTTTCATTTCAGAATTGCTCCATGAAGTTTTCATGGCTTCATAGACTTTTAGGTCATAAAGAGACCCTAGCGATCAAGAACAGTCAGACTCCATTGTTTTACAGTTGGGGGATCAGAGGCTCCAGTAGCCTGTCTTTTCTTACAGTATTTCAGGAACAATGACAACTGTCTTCAAATATCTAGAGGATTAACAAATGAGAGAACAGGAAGTCTCATTAAAGTGACTTCAAAAATTAAAGGTGGTGGGAGCATTGTGAATTCCACTGAAGAGGGAAGATTCTGTCAACTAGAGCTGTTCACAACCAAAGAGATAACTAAAGCTCACCATCACTGCAAAGAGGAGAGTGAACCTATATGGAGTACTTATAAGGGATTCTTGCTCATGAAAGGGAGACTTAACTGGGCACTCAAGTACCTTCCAATATTATGATTCTATAGTTTGGGGTTTCCTACAGGAAATGCTTGCATAGTACAGAGCTTTTAGTATATGCTCAATGAAATCAATGATTGATTACTACCAAAACCCACTGGATCCCCTCAGGTTGCCGGAGAGATAACTAATTCTCATCTCACCTCTTTTAGTCCCTTATTTTTTCATATTGACACTCCATTTAGGGCCAGTTGATCCCATTTCCAAGCAAGGTGGAAGCTCAGGTGTTTGAGGCCAGGTGCAGGAAGCTCAGGTGCAGGAGGCCAGGCCTGGCCACAGGGATGAAGATGGTTGCAGCAGCCATGTGAGTCCACTGCCCAGACCTCCCATCAAGAAACAACCTGCCATTCAGTTGTCAGGAGCAGCAAGCCGACAGCCTCCAGCCATTAGCACCTTTAGGATCTATCTTAGCTTCTTAGCCAAAGCCCTAAAATTCCCAGGTTGCCCTCAATGCTGACTGAGCACGGCAAAGGTACCTGGGCCTGGCCATTTCAGCCTAGATTGGGACTTCTCTTTCAGGCTCTTTGTCCTACAGCTCACTGTCGGACAAGTGACTTTTCAGACCTGGATCTGTGCCTCTCCCACCCCAGTCTTGCTTCTTCCCTCCTTCCCTTTTCCAGGTGTCAGGTCTACATCACAGGCTGAGGCTTTCCCTACCCACCCCTGCTTCTCTTCCTATTACCTCTCACAGACACCAACCCTCAGTAAAGCTCTTACACTCCTAACCCGTCTCCCCCTCTGCTTCCAGAAACACCAGCTGACTCAATGGTTGACACTGCAACATGGCAAAAGGGAACAAAAGTCCACATCCCAAAGAAGGAGAATCTGAATCATCAACACATCTAAGGAGATTGAGAAAGCAGGGAAGAGACCTAAAGAATAGGATGTGCCACAAAGAGCAGCAGGCAGCGCCAAGGTTTTGAGAGGCAGGGCCTGGAGAGATCCCTTAAGGAAAGAGCGCTGTACAGGGAAGTATTTCCAGAGGGACTCCCAGCCACACTGTCACTGCTCTGCAGACAGATGCCTCCTAATAATGTTTGGTCTTTAGAGGGGCCACAGAAAGGAAGGGAAACTGCCCATGCTCGATCCATTGACACTGTTACAGAGCACAAAATGCTGACATCAGCAATGAGCTTTATAGATGTGGAAGTGTCAGCTTTCAGGGAGCAGATGATAAACACAGCTAATATTTATTGCATGCTTAGTATGCATCAGGCGCCATTCACTGTTGTAAGGTCATTGATTATTAGTTTCTGAGGTTCAAGAATCTGGAAGCAGCTTGCTGGATCATTTTGACTTAGGGTCTTTCGTGAGACTGCAGAGAAGCTGACAGCCAGGGTTGTAATCAATTCAAAATGCACCTGGGGCTGGAGGACCCACACCCAAGATCATTCCTGTGGTTCCTGGCAGGTCTCAGTTCCTCACCATGCAGGCCTTTCCATAGGGTTACTTGACTTGGCAGTAGGTTTCCCCTGAAGTGAATGATCACTAGAGAGGTCACCAAAGGTGGAAGCCACTGTCTTTCATACCCTAATCTCAGAGGCGAAATGCCTTCCTTTATGCCATATCTTATCACCACACAGCCCAACCCTCATATAGTGCAGGAAGGCATTACACCAGGGCGTGTACATCAGGAGAAAGGGGTCATCCAGACTGTCTAGGAGGCTGACTGCCACAATATCTAGAGGAACAATATGAAGTATATATTTTACCAGTGAGGAAATGGAGGCACAGAGAAGCTACAAGACAAGTGACAGAGTCACGATTTGAACTGAGAGTCTATGTTCATCATTATGCATACGGTCTCCCCAGGTGGAGGACCAGGATGCAGAGAAGGAAGGGGATGGATGCGTTTCAACTTGATCATCGTGGGTGGTTAAGGAAACAATGTCATAGGTAGTGATGATTTGTACAGAAGTATACAGTTAAACAGAGCAATTCCTCATTATCAAGGGTAATCTTTACACCAAATGCACAGATACAGAATTACTTCCCCATTTTCCAGATGACAAAATAAAAATTTAGAAGACTAAGTGCTTTGCCCACTTGCACAACCAGTACACAGTGGAGT
This sequence comes from Neomonachus schauinslandi, assembly GCF_002201575.2. NCBI lineage: Eukaryota > Metazoa > Chordata > Mammalia > Carnivora > Phocidae > Neomonachus > Neomonachus schauinslandi. The sequence continues at coordinate 44,071,978 of NC_058406.1, forward strand.
TAAACTCTGCTCTTCATTTCTAAGTACAGGGCTCTTGTCTATACCCCGGCTGCTCTTTCCACTAAACCAAAGGATAAATTGGTATTTCAGATTCTCTGGAGTACTAAATAAGGTAACTAAAGTGGGGAAGAGCACCTAGAAACCTGTAAATTGGTTAGGTGTGAGGTAAAGAAGGCCTGCACTAAAGAGAATTTTGAGGGTTTTTTTTCCCAGTGTTTCTTAAAGTATGACGTACATACAGAACAGTACACAGAAGTGTGTGGCGGGTGAAATTTTGTAAACTAAACAAAGTAAATGAAGAAACAGCCATGACTATTCACCCCCAAATCTCCTTTGTTCCGCCTCTCTGTCACTAACCCCCACACAGTAACCACCATGCAGACTTACACAATCATAGATTTATTTCACCTGCTTTTGTAATTTATATAAATGTAATATTATACTTTCTGCAACTGGTTTCTTTCACTGGATAATTTGTTCATGAGATTCGTCTATACTGTTGTGACTACCTGTTGTTGTGTAGTATTCCTGTATATGAATATATAGTTTACTTATTTATTCTACCAGAGGTTGACAACCTATATTCAAATTGGCCCGTGTCCTATATTTCTATACAGACTGCAAGGTAAGAATGATTTGTGCATTTTTGAATGTTTTAAAAAGTCAAAAGCATTATTTACAATAGCCAAGATATGGAAGCAACCCAAGTGTCCATAATAGATGAATGGATGTGTGACACACACACACGCACACATACACACGCACGTGTGCATGCACGCACACAATGGAATATTACCCAGTCATAAAAAAGAATGAGCTCTTGCCATGTGGGACAACATGGATGGACCTAGAGGCTGTTATGCTAAGTGAAATAAGTCAGACAGAGAAAGTCAAATACCATATGATTTCACTTATATGTGGAATCTGAAAAGCAAAATAACAAATAACAAATGTTATGAACAAATAACAAAAAGACTCCCAAATACAGGGATGGTTGCTGGGTGTGGGGGTGTGTGAAATAAAGGGGGTTAAGAGGCATAAACTTCCAGTTTTAAAATAAAGAAGTCACAGAGATGAAAAGTACAGCATAGGGAATATAGTCAATAATACTGTAATGACCTTCTGTAGTGACAGATGGCAACCATGCTTATCGTGGTTAAGTAATGGATATAGAATTGTTGAATGAATATGTTGTATACCTAAAACTAACATAACACATACTTCTATAAAAAAAATTTAAAAATGAGTATGCCAAAAATAGAAAAGAAATAATAAATCTAAAGAACATTGGATGACACATAAAAATTATACGAAATTTAAATTTTTGTCCATAGATAACATTTTCTTGGGACACACCACACTCACTCTTTTTCTTACTGGCTATGGCTGCTTTCACGCTACCATGGCAGGGAGGCAGCTGCAATGGAGAGCTTATCAGCACTCTTTGCTTTGCACTGTTGCTGGGGCGCTGCAAAGGGAAGTGAAGCAATTATAAGATGATTTTTGCCTCTTAGCCTGCGGAGTCTGAATATTAATAACCTGGCCTCACAGAAAAGTTTCATTGAGCTCTGAGCAATAGTAGTGATGGGCACTTGAGTAGTTTCCATTTGGATGCTATTACAAATACAGCTGCTTTGAACGTTCTGATTGGTGAACATCTGAAAGCATCTACTTTGGGCATATACCTAGGAGTGGAATTGCTGACTAGTGGATGGCGTTCAGCTTAGTGGGTAGGGTACTGGCAAAGTAGCTTGTGCTCATCTGACACTCTAACTAGCAGTGTATAAGAACTCCGGTTGCTCCATATTCCTACCAATAATTGGTATTTTCTGTCTCATTCGTTTAACCACCTGGTGATTGGGTGGCGGTAATGTGAGAATGGTTTTGAAATGATAATTACAACCTTTTTGTTTAGGCTATGCCAAAGCTGTGCTAATAATTTCACCTACATTATCACTTTATTGGCAAGTCCATTTCACTGATGAGGAAATAGTGTTCAGCAAGGCTAAGAAACTTTAAGGTCACTCTGATATTAAGTGGCAAAAGCAAGACTCAAACTCAGATCTGATTGACTTCATAGCCTACATCTCTTCTATTGCACCACGTTGTCTGTCTATGTGGCAATGGACATCACACCCTTGGAAAGTATCAGCAATGGGGCGGTCATTAATTAGCATTCAAATATTTGTTAGGAAAAGAGATGCAGCAGAGCTACAAAATGTGGTATGGGGGAAGTATGGGCACAGGCATTGTCATTTCTGATTCCTCCTGCTACAGTGGTTAACTGGACGTTTTCTGCTTCCCTCCAGCCCTCTGGCTGGTTATGTTTATTACATGTTCTGACAGTTGAGGCCCACGGTGAAAAATGATAACAGATTTGTATTCTCAAGATCATCTCCAGATGCTGGCCAGAAGCACCTCTGGATTCATGAAATATTTGTCTTTAGTATTTCTTGAAGATGGATGATAGAGAAAAAAAAGTTCTAGGAACATTTCAGTATAAATCACAGGGAATTCCTTCCTTTGGCAATCTGGAATGCATTTCTCTATTTCTTTAAGAAGAATAATGTGTGTATTAATAACTTGGTTGGAATGGAGTCTGGGCCAAGAGGAGATGATCACGGAAATCATTATTGATGGTTTCTTGTAGCCAAACAATCTGTTTCCCCAAACCTGGAGTCTGTCATCTGCAGGTGAAAGGCCACACTGGAGTCACTTGTATGAAACCCCTCCCCTCTATCCCCACTGCCATTCCTCCATCCAGTTTTTTGGTCTGAATTGGAAAGAGCTCATATCAGGTTTATTTTCATACCCCCCTGCATCTGCACAAGCATTCAAGTTAACACTAGAGTTGTCCTGTGAATCTGGTTATGCCTTTGCCTTGATCAAATATTTCTGGGGACTATTACCTGTAGCAGTGCTCTCCAATCTTTTTTTTACTGAGATATAATTGACGTGCTAATCTTTTTGATTCTGCATTGCTACACATGAAATGGCATTGATTTATGAATATATATTGTTTACATTTATGTATGTTTATGAATTTATATATCTTGCATGTAAATTTCGAAAATACATTTTTTTTTTAAGGATGAGATAATAGATAACAGGAGTCAGCAAACTTTTTCTGCAAAGGGCCAAACAGTAAATATTTTAGGCTTTACAAGCTATAAGGTCTCTGTTGCAACTACTCAACTCTGCCACTGTAACACCAAAACAGCCATAGGTAAACAAATGGGTTTGGCTGTGTTCCAATAAAACTTTATTTACAAAAGCAAGCAGCAAGCCAAATTTGGCCCATGGTCCATACTTTGCAGATGCCTGCTATACATCTTTGGCTACTCCAGATGTGAGGTAAAATTGAATTCAGGAACTCAAATACTTCTGGCTTTCTTGTTCTATCCCTGTTGTGCATCTACTTTGTTCCCCCTAGAACTACAGTGTCCTGCTCTGCAGATGACTACTACTACTAATACGAAGCTGAACGCCGGCCCCCAGCAAGGCCCAAGTTCAACAGGTACAATCAAAGCACCCACACAAAGAGCCCTATTCATCTCTCTTGGCTCCAGAAAGAATTCCCCAGAAAGAATTCACTGACCCAACTTTGTGTGCCCCTCTCATTTCAATAACATTGTTTTACCTGGAACTGCTACCATAACCATTCAAATAGAAAGAAAAGGGGAAGTTCCCCCAAAAGCCATATAGGCATAGAACCTTCTCAGGTATCTTCTCCCATAAAAGAGTAGCACAAAGAAGGAAGTGATTATCACAACAGTCTGGATCATTGTCAGAAAGGAGAGCAGCTGCAGTTATAAAAAAGAACAGGAGAGACACATTGTCATATATTGCTAATCACCTACTGTGCACACAACACAGGTGGTTTTTTTTAAGGCAGTGGTTTTCAAACTTCTTTCAGTACCTTTGTCAGAATGAATGAGTTATGTTATGCTATGATAACAAAAAACTCTAAAATCTCAGTAACTTAAGGAAACAAAGATTAATTTCTTATTCACACTGCATTGTCTATCATAAGTTGGCCCAGAGCTCTGCTCTCCGCTTTCCATCAGGGGTACAGGTATACTGAATATCCCCTAACTTTCCCCCATAGTAGGGAAAAAGGAAAGTGGGGAATCATGCAATAGTTTTTAAAGGTTTCTTCCCACAAGAGACACACGTAACATTCACTCACATTCAATTTGCGTAAGCAGTAAACTTCAAAGGGCTTGATGTGCGATTAAGCTGTGTGCTTGGATTGTACTGCTGGGACCAATTACATGCTGCCCTTCTGTAAAAGGATTACACGTCCCCACCCACTGTCATCTGACTGTAGGTCAAGCATTCTTCCCCACTTCATTGATACCAGGCTTAGCCAATGAAATAGAAGCAAAAGTGATACATGTCACATTTGAGCAGAAAATTTAGAGCCATCTGAATGTTTTTGTTGTTGTCATTTTCCCTTTGTCACAAAAATGATATGTCCCAAATGGGAGCTGTTTATGCAGCATGAGTTCTAGAATGAGGAAGATCCATAGAGTGGAGCCATGTTGTACCTACAGCCAACAGGTAGTATGTGTGAGAAATGAATCTGTGTTGTTGTAAGCCACTGATAGTGTGGAGTCATACGTTATAAGAGTACAACCTAGATAAAAGATGACTAATACAGAGAAGCACCAGAAAGATCAATAACTAGCCCTAATGACTAACATGGCCAGCCAAAATTTTTACTTTACTTTGCTTTGTGCACACATCATGCACACACACACACACACACACACACACACACACACACACACCCTTTTTCAAAAAGTCACCCAGAAAGTCTGTCTTACCACCGTAGCAAGCACAGAGTTCAGTGTATCTAGATGTGCTAATTAGTAGGGCTACCATAACCAATACCAGAGACTAGATGGTTTAAATAATAGAAATTTATTTTTGCACAGTTCCGGAGGCTAGAAATCCAGATTAAGGTGTTGGCAGGGTTGGTTTCTTCCAAGGTCTGTCTCCTTGGCTTGTAGATGGCTGTCTTCTCCCTGTGTCTTCACACGGTCTTAACCTCTTGCCAATCTGTGTCCTAATCTCTTCTTGTAAGTATACCAGTTATCCTGGATTAAGACCCACCTATATGATCGCATTTTACCTTAATTACCTCTTTAAAGACGTTATCTCCAAATACTGTCACATTCTGAGGTACTGTCACATTCTGAGGGGTTAGGATTTCAACATATGAATTTAAAAGGGACACAATTCAACCCATAACACTGGGTGATATGCAGCAATCTCTTCATCAGTGCATTATGTAAGATGGTGTCTTTATTAGGTCCAGATGTGGCTTCTCTTGATCCAGAGACCTCTGCACTATAAAGACAAATTATCTGTCCGCCACACACCCAATATACAACAGAATAGAAAAACCACATAAATAATCCCATTTAGAAAGGGAAACTATAGGAGGCACATAGCAGACACTGTCCCATAGTAAATCTGAAATCCTACTGGGCAGAAATCTTGAAGGTCCCTACTTAGGATTGGGGAATGCACCTAAATCATGCCTCCACACCCGAGGCGTAGATCCCTTATACTTTGTTCTCCACTGTCCTTGGCTCTGACCCCTAGAGATTCTTCCCTTTCTACTATTCATTTAGGCCACATCTGAAGTTGGTATTGGGCAATATGTTCTGAGGCTGGTGAGGGGGTAGGGGAAGGGCTAAGCTATTTTATCAGTCTACTGTCTGCCCATAGAATTTAGTGGTCTCGGGGATTATTTTAAAATTCAGATACCCAGGAGTGCAATAAATAAATAAATAAATAAATAAATAAATAAATAAATTTCAGATAGTCAGAGTCCCTTTCAACACAGGCAATTTTGTTGTTATTTGGGGGGATTTTTTGCATGTTTGTGTGTGTGTTTTGTTTGTTTGGCAGTACAACCCTATCAAAAGCTTTGTCAGTCTCCTGTTTCTTTAATGGCAGTCAACTTTATATGCAGATAACCCACAGTCATCACACTTTTGGAGAATTTATTTTGTGTGCAAAAAGAACATGAATGGGGGGGGGTCAAAGAGAAGAGCCTTAGGAGATGAATTGTGTCCCTCTCCCCAAATTCCTATGTTGAATTCCTAAACTCTTTAAAAGAGAGTAAATAAAAATGCAGAGGGCCAACCAAGTGAAGACACTGGAAGAGGATGGTCATCTACAAGCCAAGAAGAGAGGCCTGAGAAGAAAAAACCTTGCCAACATCTTGATCTTGGACTTGTAGTCCCCAGAACTGTGAGAGAGAATTTTTTTGTTGCTAAAGCCCCCCCAGTCTGTGGTACCTTGATATGGCAGCCCTAGCAAACTAATATACCCAATAAAATATCACCAAAAGACATGAACAGACATTTCACAGAGAGAGAAGTAAGAATTGACATTACATGCATGAGAAGATACTCAACATCATTATTAGTCACCAGAGAAATGTAAATTAAAAACACATGGAGATACCATGACTCACTATTAGAATGGCTACAATTATAGACTAAGAATAGCAAGTGTTGGTAAGGAGATGGAGAAGGTAGAACTCTCTAACACTGCTGGTGGAAATGTAAAATAATAATTCTACCTTGGAAAAGTATTTAGCAGTTTCTTAAAATGCTTAACACCTTCCCTAATCTCCAGACATTCCACTTCTAAGTACTTACTCAAGTAACTGAAAAGGAATGAATTCTTTTTTTTTTTTTAAAGATTTTATTTATTTATTTGACAGAGAGAGAGACAGCGCGAGAGGGAACACAAGCAAGGGGAGTGTAAGAGGGAGAAGCAGGCTTCCCACAGAGCAGGGAGCCCAATGCAGGGCTCGATCCCAGGACCCTGGGATCATGACCTGAGCCGAAGGCAGACGCTTAACGACTGAGCCACCCAGGCGCCCCGAAAAGGAATGAATTCTTGATATACACAACAACATGCGTGCATCTCAAAATCAATATGCCAAGTGAATGAAACTACAGACATAATAGAATACATACTGTAGGATTCCATTTATATAAAGTTCAAATCAATCCATAGGGACAAAATAATATCAATGGCTTCCTAGAATGGAGGGGTAGAAGAAGGGATGAACTACAAAGAAAAGTGAGGCATCTGTGGGGGATGATGTAAACGTTCTGTATCTTCATGGCTGAGGTAGTTCGTAGGCATATACAATTTTCAGCATTCATTAGATTATAAAGTTTAAATAGATGCACTTTAATGGATATAGATAATTCCTGAGTAAATTTAGTAAGGAAAACATTGAAATTCTCCCTAAGATTTGCCTAATCAATGTCATGAAGATTTATGAGAGCTAGGGAAAAGAAATGCTAAATGATGTCATTGGAAGGAGTGAAGGCTTCTGGCTAGAACAGTCATGGAGGCTTCCTTGAAGAGGAGATATGAATCAAGTCTTGAAATCAGGAGAGGATTCCAATAGACAAAGAAAGGAGGGAAACATTTACATAATAATAGTTATACAACTGTTAATTCTATCCTTACCTGTCACATGCCACACGTGTATCCTCACCAGTATAAAACTTCTAGGACAATACTTTGTGGATTTCAATTTTTATTGAGGACCTACTATGTAAAAATTCTCAAAAAATATAGTTGATGTTTCTGTATTTTAAAGCATAATGATTAATTTTACCTTCATAGTTGAAGTAACTTTAGCAAACATCTTTTGCATTGTTCAGTCCCTTAGGTTTGTGTATATAAAGTAGACTTTGCAGGGTGGAGAAGAAACTAGACACTTGGTATAACCCAGTGCACAAGTTCCTGGCTTCAGAATCACTTTCCACTCTAAAATTATCTTTGCGAGACAAGTGACAATTTATCGCAGTATAATTTTTGTAAGTGGACACTTGATTTTTTCCAAAGTATTTTGACTTCTAGTGAAATGTCTTCCCAGCGTGGGCTTTTATAAGACCACAGTCTACTTTCAATCATCAACTTGTACTAAGAAAGAAGCTTTGTAAGCTTCTGAAAGGCAAAAACTGTGTCCTATATAAATCTCACTTTAAAGTAAAAATCATTTACCTTATGAAGTGATTAAATTCAGAAAAATGGAGAAAATGTCATGTAGTCTTAATATCCAGGGATAACCTCTGTTAAGAGTTTGCTGTATTTCCTTCCAGACTGTTTCCGTAGCATATATTTTTTATAAAATTGTGATCAAATATTACATTCAAGATATAACATGGAGATTTTAACATTTTCTGATTTCAATACTATTACAAACTAATTTTACAGAATTTAGAAATTTTTGGAGAACATAAAAAAAAACATAAATGATGTGAAATCCATTTATCCAAAGACAAAATATGTATTTTAGCATATTTCTTTAAGATTTTGTCTCTTTTTTAAACCTAGTTGAATTTATGTTGTGTTATAGAGATTTTTAAGCATAATTAACACTGAGACATTTCATGGAGAGAACCTGGACGTGTGATTATTTGGAAAAGGGCTTGGTGAATGATGAGATCTAGGACTAGCTGATTTCTCAGTATTTTCCAATAATATATTTTTTAAAAAACTTAAGTCATTTAATGTAAGTTTTTAAATTATGGGAAAAAATGTAAAATGTTCATAACAACAAAAAGACATATATGTTTATATGGGGCAGCATTAAATCATTTAGTTGATATCCTCCTTGCTCTCCTCTATGGAGGAGGGAAATAATTTTCTTCTTAGAGTAACTTGCATACCTCAAGTCAGCTAGCATGCAATAGCTGATCTGCTCTTACTGTTAATTTAACTGAGTAAATTTTAAAGATCTCATTGGCTTTATTCAATGATTCATAAATCAGGCAGCACCCAATCTAGCAGATAGAAAGGAGCTGAGGAGCTGTACAAAATGAAAGATTTTTATAGGCAGGAGGGAGCAGGAACAAGGAAGTTAAAGTAGGCCAAAAAAGCAGATTGGTTATGGCAAGGTTACTTTCCTTTAGGGGCTGGCAGGGGTCTATTGGGCAGATTATCTAACTCTTCTGATCAGGTGATTCCTGATTGACTGGTTTAAGACTCCATTTCTAGGAGAGCCAAAACTAATTAAGTCTCAGTTTGCTGACATAAGTGACTCCATCGTGGGCCTATTGTCTTGTTTGTAAGCATTAGCAAATGTAGAGTTGCTTTGTGCTCAATGATTATAAGAAATTTCTACAGAATTATAGAGTAAAAATGAAGGATATAATGTGAAAAACACATTTCTAGTACTAGGGATTTATAACAACAAAAATAAGAATATGTTAATAATCCCTACCATTTTGGAGTGCACACTGTTTATTGGGGACCACACTAAGTACTTCATATGCATTACGACTTATATTTACTCATGCATTCAATATACCTGGGCTCATTGCTGATGGCTGGGAATGCTATAATAGGAAAAGAACCAGTCTGAGAAGGACATTGATTTGCTCTCATGGAGCTTAGAGATTAGCAGGGAGGCAAATGCAAGGTGATGCTGGTATAATTGAAGGCCACAGGCCAGCTGGGGACAGCTTATACTTTGGGTGCTAACTGCTGAAAACAGGGACGAGAGACTTCGTGAGAAATCTACTTGGCAGAGTGCGCACTGGGCCTCACGCAGAGGACATGACTCACTTAAGCCAAGGTGTGGGAATCCCAGGAGCTTCAGTGTCTGAACCCCTTGGCCTGGCCTCATTGCCACATCAAAGGAATAAACACTTCCCACAGGAGGACTGGGTTCTGGACTGGGCTATACCCAGTCCCTGGGGTGGGGAACAGGGAGACCAGGAACCAAGGCACCATGGAGCTGCAGCGAGCCATGTCAGAGGCTACCAGTACCAGCACAGAAGGAGTACTCAGGAGATGCCCGGTCTTTGACATTGTTACCTTAAATCCACAGTGCCTCAACTGCAATTGTGAAATTCAAAAAGCTGGGGCACCTGGGTGGCTCAGTCATTAAGTGCCTGCCTTCAGCTCAGGTCATGATCCCAGGGTCCTGGGATTGAGCCCCACGCCAGGCTCCCAGTTCAGCGGGAAGCCTGCTTCTCCCTCTCCCTCTGCCCCTGCTTGTGTTCCCTCTCTCGCTATGTCTCTCTCTGTCAAATAAATAAATAAAATCTTTAAAAAAAGAACAAAAAAAGAAATTCAAAAAGCTTTGAAAAATTGAAGAGGTTGTTTTGTCTGCAAGCGGCAAACTCATTTGGCAGCAAAACCCACCCTAAATTTATGTGAGGCAATTTGTTGTCTTTCTATATCCCACATAGAGTGACAATTCAAACGTTTTGCTTCCAAAAAAAAAAAAATTATTTCATTATGGGGTGTTTCCTAGACCCAGCTGAATGTATTTTATAATAATGAAAATTCCAAAAATGTTTGATGTCTAAGACACTTAGGCCTAAAGGGTCTAGGTAAAAGATGGTAGACATGCATTATAACTGTTATCCTTACATTTAATATTCCTAATGCCCAAGGAGGTTAATGCTATTATTATTATTATTATTATTATTATTATTCCCATATTACAAAAATTTAGAAAAGACTCAAAAAGGTGAGTGGCAGAATCAGAACATGGACACATGTCTGTGCTTCAAAGCCCAAACAGAGTTCTACTGATATTGCTCAATGAGAAAGTATATTGACCTTGATGCTTTTCTCTGACCTCTTAGGTGCTGGTGGAATTACCTTCTTAACCACTATTATCTAAAGAGCAAATTGATAAATCATGGCTCCCAGGCCAGCTATTGTATAAAGCAAGCTGATTTGGGACCTTCTCCCACTCCCATGCTCTGATCCTGATAGAACAGACAAACCTAAAATTTGTATCGAATCAGAAAAGACCCCGAATCACCAAGAAAATGTTGAAAAAGAAAAACAAAGCTGGGGCCATCACGTTGCTCAATTTTAGGCTATATTACAAAGCAGTGATCACCAAGACAGCATGGTACTGGCACAAAAACAGACATCTAGACCAATGGAACAGAATAGAGAGCCCAGATATGGACCCTCAACTTCATGGTCAAATAATCTTCGACAAAGCAGGAAAGAACATCCAATGGAAAAAGAACAGTCTCTTCAATAAATGGTGCTGGGAAAATTGGACAGCATCTGGATATATACAGAATGAAACTCAACCATTCTCTAACACCATACACAAAGATAAACTCAAAATGGATGAAAGACCTCAATGTGAGACAGGAATCCATCAAAATCCTAGAGGAGAACATAGGCAGTAACCTCTTTGACATCAGCCACAGCAACTTCTTTCAAGATACATCTCCAAAGGCTAGTGAAACAAAAGCAAAAATGAACTTTTGGGACTTCATCAAGATAAAAGCTTCTGCACAGCAAAGGAAACAGTCAACAAAACAAAGAGGCAACCCACAGAATGGGAGTAAATGACACTACAGACAAAGGGCTGATATCCAAGATCTATAAAGAACTTCTTAAACTCAACACCCAAAAAACAAATAATCAAGTCAAAAAATGGGCAGAAGACATGAACAGACACTTATCCAAAGAAGACATATAAATGGCTAACAGACACATGAAAAAATGTTCATCATCCTTAGCCATCAGGGAAATTCAAACCAAAACCACATTGAGATACCACTTTACACCAGTTAGAATGGCAAAAATTGGCAAAGCAAGAAACAACAAATGTTGGAGAGGTTGTGGAGAAAGGGGAATCCTCTTACACTGTTGGTGGGAATGCAGGTTGGTACAGCCACTTTGGAAAACTGTGGAGGTGCCTCAAAAAATTAAAAATAGAGCTACCCTATGACCCAGCAATTGCACTACTGGGTATTTACCCCAAAGACACAGATGTAGTGAAAAGAAGGGCCATATGCACCCCAATGTTCATAGCAGCAATGTCCACAATAGCCAAACTGTGGAAAGAGCCGAGATGCCCTTCAACAGATGAATGGATAAAGAAGATGTGGTCCATATATACAATGGAATATTACTCAGCCATCAGAAAGGATGAATACCCAACTTCTACATCAACATGGATGGGACCGGAGGAGATTATGCTAAGTGAAATAAGTCAAGCAGAGAAAGTCAATTATATGGTTTCACTTATTTGTGGAACATAAGGAATAGCATGGAGGACATTAGGAGAGGGAAGGGACAAATGAAGGGGGGGAAATTGGAGGGGGAGACAAACCATGAGAGACTATGGACTCCGAGAAACAAACTGAGGGTGTTAGAGGGGAGGGGGGTGGGGGGATGGGTTAGCCCGGTGATGGGTATTAAGGAGGGCACGCATTGCATGGAGCACTGGGTGTTATACGAAAACAATGGATCGTGGAACACTACATCAAAAACTAATGATATGATGACTAACATAACATAATAAAATTAAATTAAATTAAAAAAAAAAGAACAGACAGAGAACTCTGGACCTTCCAGCCCCCAGGATGCCTCCTACTGGCCCTCGTTGTCTCCAATTCTTCTGGGATGATATACTATACTCTCATCAGCAATCCTCCTGCTGCTCCTCCCCCAACCACAGCTGTGGTCTCAAAAACAAAACAGATCTAGTCCTAGGGTTGTGCACTGATTTGTTTCCAAATTTCTGATCAAAAGTTAACTGTCAATCTAAGTTTCAGTATTGGGAGTTTTCACCTAGCTCTGTGTCACCCCATTTACTTTCAATTATGGAAAGCCCTGTCCATGGCTAACGAGATGGTGTTTTAAAATGGTAATCCATTAAAGGGTTAGTATCCAAAATACATAAAGAGCTTATAAAACTCAATACACACACACAAAAAAACCCACAAATAATCTAATTAAAAAATGGGCAGAAGACCTGAACAGACATTTCTCCAAAGAAGGTATACAGATGGCCAACAGACACATGAAAAGATCAACATCACTCATCATCAGGAAAATGCAAATCAAAGCTACACTGAGATATCACCTCACACCCGTCAGAATGGCTAACATCAAAAACACAAGAAACAACAAGTGTTGGCGAGGATGCGGATAAAAGGAACCCTTGTGCACTGTGCACTGTTGGTGGGAATGAAAACTGGGGCAGCCACTGTGGAAAACAGTATGGAGGTTCCCCAAAAAATTGAAAATAGAATTACTATTTGACCCAGTCATTCCAGTCCCAGGTATTAACCCAAAGAATATGAAAACACTAATTCAAAAGGATATATGCATCCCTATGTTTATTGCAGCATTATTTGCAATAGCCAAAGTATGGAAGCAACCCAAGTGTCCATCAATAGATGAATAGATACAGATATAGTGTATATATAAAAATGAATATTATTCAGCCACAAAAAAGGATGAAATCTTGCCATTTGCAACAACATGGATAAAATCTAGAGAGAATAATACTAAGCAAAATAAGTCAGAGAAAAATAAATACCATATGATCTCACGCATGTGGAATTTAAGAGACAAAACAAATGAACAAAGGAAAAAGAAAAAAAAAAACAAAAAACACAGTCTTAAGAACAGAGAACAAACTGATGGTTACCAGAGGGGAGGTGGGTGGGGGGGATGGGTGAAACAGGTGATGGGGATTAAGAGTACACTTATCATGATAAGCACAGAGTAATACAGGGAAATTGTTGAATCACTATATTGTACACCTGAACCAACATAATACTGTATGCTAACTATAATGGAATTAAAATAATAAAAAAAATACAAAAATAAAATAATATGATTATCCTGTCCTATACTTTCTGATACCTCTTTCTCCCAAGGGTTTTAGCACAGTGCCTCAGAGAGTATATCTTGAATTAGTGCTACTTAATCAATTACATAATTAATTAAGGGACAGATTCCTCTGAAAGAGAAAGTTTTTATCTGCCCCAATCCCTGTTTCCAATCTTCCTTAGCCTCCACATTCATGAGTTCTAAGTAAAAGTAAAATAGGAAAATAAACCAAACAAAACCAATAAACAACAAATCCTAAAGCTTACCTAGAGAGTTTTCATCACTAAAACAATGTGTTCACCTCATGGCTTCAGTGTGGGGTGATGCGCAGCAGGGGGTGTGTTGACATGTGTAACTGAAATGGGAGGATGAAGTCAGAGTGGTTCAGAGAGTTGACCCTGGTGCCCACCCCAGTAGCTCAGTCCCATCTAAGCACTAGCCCTGTGACCTTGGAAGGTCATATGAACTCTCTGGACCGTGGTTTCCTCATCAATAATATGAGAGTAATTATAACATTGCCTATCTCATTGTGTTTAGGATTAAACTGAGCTAATGTACATAAAGCAGCTGACTCCCAACACGCCCAAACTCAGTTACATGTGTTTGTTTCAAGTGTAATTTCTCATGATATCAATTCAATCTTACTGAGTCCAGCCGGTACATTTAAACTCTAGATTCAAAATAAGCAATAATAGCACAGTAATTATAAAGACAAAAACACAAAATTTGAGTTAATTCAATTTCATCATTCTCGCAACCACTTAAGAGTTTTTATTTGCATTTAAAACTTAACACGCTGAAACGGTACAAACTGAGAGGTGTAATATTTTTGTTTACACTAGGATATTCATTTTTAGATTTTTACTACCAAGATAATGTATACCAAATTTAATTTTAAAAAATTTTCATTGTTTGCATGTCTGTTCTCACCATCATTATTATATGTTTTATTTCATATCTCTTACTGTATTAAAATAATCGTGACGCTTTGGGGCAATGGGGGTATTAAATGATCTGTTTCAGGTGTCAAATAGGTTAAGGTTGCTACTCTTAGTAACTGACTGCTAAAGTGCTTCTGTGACGTTGTAATGATTCACCATACCCACAGCATTCTCTTGTTGCCTTGAACCTTGACTCTCTGCAGAGTCAGGAGTGTAGCCCTGAGCAACCTTGGTCTTTCGTGTTGGTTCCCACCTGAAAACAGAAGCAGTAACAGCTATCCTGCAGAGCTGTGTCCAGGGTTACATGGAACAGCACAGCAGAGTGGCTGCCCAGGGTTGGTGCTCCTCACAGGGTCTTCTCCTGATCTTTCATCTGCGTAAGAAAGGATTATACTTGCCCTTGCCACCCCTCCCCAACCCTCTGGCTGGGACTGTCTCTGATCCTAGGATCACAACACAACACTCAGACAGCACAGGGCTGGATCTCATGAAGTCCTAAGTAGCCACTTCCTCCAACTTGGAAAACCTCTCAGTCCTCAAGGTTCAGATGTGCTCAGCAGCTACTTCACCTTCATTCCTGGTTTCACAGTGATAATATCCTATGTGTATCCAAGGTTAAATACCATACGTGCTCCACCAAATATGTTGCTGCTACATATTTACATGGCTCACATAAAATTGGACAGAGTAGCTTGGCAAATAAAATACAGCATTTGTAAAGTATGGTTAAGAATTGGGGGGGGGCGGGCAGTTCTGCATGAAACGAGGCATCTGCTCTATTTGATGAGCTGATAATTCTATACTCCCTGCTTCTCATATTAAATTCTCTATTTCAGGAACCTCAAGAGCCCTCCCCACGACTCCAGATCTCCCTGCAGAGTCCTTAAATTTGAGGAGCTTTGTTTTTCAAAATTAGAGCCAAAAATATTTGGGTTTACATAGTCATCTTTTAAAAGTTGAGTCAATTTATTTTCTTTGAGTTTTGGTTGAAGATCATTTCCCTTTTTCCAACTTTAAGATGACCGTGTTTCCATGAAAAGAAAGATAAATGTATTTATTATAATCTAATTACAACACCTACATGATTCCCTCCTTACTAGTGACAACATGCCTTTCCTTACATTTCATGTAATCTTCATGTACACCCGCACGCACACGCACACACAAAATGCTCCCAGTGCTGATATTATTCCCATAATATACGAGGCCACAGAGCCTCTAAGAGCTGCAGCAGCGCGCCAGGCAACACAGGCCCTCAGGGCTGGACTCCATATCCCGCAATCCCCTGCACTTCTGATGGGTTTGTGGGTCAGGGCCCCACCCTCTCCCCAGGGCTATAAACAAGGCAGGGATATAGTCAGTATCTTAGTATCCTTTATTTCCCTAGAGTTAATACACACAGGAACTTCTCAAAAAATATCTGCCAAAGAAAGGAACCAGGTTCTGCTCTTACCAACAATTGTTACAAGTAACATTTTGTAATCAACATATCAGCTCTTTCTTTAATACCGCTATATAATCCTCTTGGTAGAGATGAAATGCAAGTGCAGAGAGCTAAGTCAGGACTTCAAAGTCCCACAGCTAGAAGAGAGGTGATGAAAAGACTTGAACGCAGGTCTTCTGGAACTTACTTCTGAGTCCTTTCCAATAAACCATAATGACTTTTCGAGTGTAGCTGTACGTTAGAGATGAGTAAGAACCCTAGCTATACTCCAGACAGGAGTGCAGAAATTCCCCTTACTTCGGTGAGGAGACACTGGGGTCCTAAGAGAGCTCTAGGGTCACAGGAAAAGGACACAAAGGCCACAGAGGACTTGATCTGAGCAACCAAAGGTAAATGGCCAGGACGGTAGACTCTGGGGTGTTGCCTGAGTGAACAATTTCCACCTCAGCAACCACCATTCCAGAGGCAAGCGCAGACCAACCAATGAGCCACAGGGACCAGTGAGGGGTCCTTTCCTGGCCACAATGGAATTGTATATATACATACCTACAGAGCCGTCCAGAGAGGAGGAAGGCAGAGAGAATTCAGGAAGACTAAACATTGATGAGAAAGAGACTAAGTCACTCAGAAGAGGTAAAACAGATCACGTTCACTGTTAGTCCTTCTCTCCTGCTCCTCATTGCCCAGCACAAGGGTGAGGTTTGTGAGCAAGATTAGAGTCACTGGAGGAAATAAGGCTGCACTTTTTTTTTTTTTTTTATCAAAGCTGAGTCTGTGATAAGATGAGTAATACAGAGGCATATAGCGTCCAGTCCTCCACACTTAAAGATGAAATTTTTTAAAGCTCATTTAAAATTAACTGGCTAATCTCTACACACAGAGCGGGCAAAAAGAGAAAATAATTTCTGTAGAAGATCTATAGATGTATCTATTGCAGATCATTGCATATTCATTCGAAGAATAGTTTTGACTGCCGACTATAAGGTGTCGGGAATGGAAGAGAGAGCAAAACAGAAGAGATAGTGAATTCACTACATGAAGTAAAGCTGAAAAGTTTGGTAACTGGTCCAAGGTCAAACCACAATTTAAACTCTGGTGTATCTGATTCCAAAGCCCATATTCTTTCTGTCTCCCCATACTAGTTAAATATGAACTAGAAAAACATAGAATTTCATGCTTCTAGCTTGACTGCTCTTTTTTTCCTTTTTAAGACCAGATGTGCAACTTGTACTATTTAATAATTTTCTTACCTCCCTTAAAGAAGTTTGGGGCCCTATGTCTGTGCATTGTGTCAACTAGCTAATGATGAAGCTTGCATTGCAAGAAAACCAAACTAGGCCCATAAGAAATGAAATACTACAGTAGTGATTCTAAAGTGTGGCCCCAGGACCAAGAGCATTAACTTCACCTGGGAGCTTGCTGGAAATGCAAATTCTTGGGCCATACCTCGGGCCTACTGATTCAGAAACTCTATGTGAGGGACCCAGCACTTTTTTAACAACCTCTCTAGGTATGCACACTGCAGTTTGAGAACTACTGACTTAAGGGCACAGGGGAGTGCTAGTTCTCCTGAACCTTGGCACACCTTAGAATCCTTCTCAACACAGAGATCCAAGAAACCACGCCCAGCAGTCCCAAGTTAATGTTTATAAAGAGACCTATTTGCCATTGGGGGTAGTTCAACCAACTAATTCTGCAGATAGGAAGATGAGGTCGAGGAAAAGAAAATGATATCCACAAGGTCATAGAGCAAAACAGTGGCAGAAATAAAGTAGACTACAACTTGGTCCTTCTAAACACCACAGTGGTTTGGCTCGTGCAGTATTTCCTGATGAACAGAACATGAAAAGGCAGGGCGGGGATTGGGTGGGAGTTAATAACTTTAATAGGCCAAGATGTGGGATCTGGTTGAGGAACCAGGACACCATCAGGGACCGAGAAGGAACCTGACACCCAGTTTGGGAGAATAGGCCGGCATGAAGCAAAGGAGGCAAAGGAGAAATCTGAGCTGGAAATGGAAGGGCATCTCTCCCCCTTACTGTGTTTGGGCCGCATCCATCTCCCCCAGATCCTGCCTCTGTTTTGCAATTTGGATGAATTACCTCGCTGGGCGCCTGCTTCCTGGACCATCCTCCACCCACAGCTGCTGGATCTGATCTCTATCCATCTTCACCCAGGCGAAGAGCCCAAAGGGGGCTCCAGGGAGACTGCAGTCTCCAGCAGGAATGAGAAGCAGAACTTCTGGGAACACCGCTGTTGATGAGTAGAATCAGGGAACATGATCACCCAAACCTTGTGAAATTACTGGGGATGTGATGGAACAGGTAAAGAATGTTTTGTTTGGGGAAAACAAAACAAAATCAAACTCCTCCATGACTCCGAGTTCACCAACTTCTCCCTTGGTTATGGCCGAGTTGTTTTTTGTGAAACCGATCCCATCTACAATATTCCTTCAGTGTAAAAATAGCACCAAAGTGTCTGAATTGGGGAAAATAACTGGATTTTTTTCTCACCTTGGGTCCAGATGCTAGTGATTTCATCCCAGTTGGAATTTCCATCACTTAACCAGCCTGGTAAGATACTTAATATCTTCAAGCCTCAATTGTTTCATGTGTAAAATTAAGATCATAATTGAGATAATTCCTGCCCTATCCATCTCATAGGATGAGGTTCAAGTGAGATAATAGTTTTGAAAGTGCTTTGCAATCTGTCAAATATCACAGATGTGACTATACATTACCACTATCACTTCTAACCAAATTCTAGAGCCCCAATTTACTAGTGTATTTTATGGCTACATCCTGGAGCTTATCATCAAAAGGAAATGTCCCACCCCTGACATCTTAAACTCTAATATACAAATCTCTGACTCTCACTTCCTATCAGTCCAGTTTTCCCTTCCTTTAAGCCTACCACACATATTTTTTTACCTCATCACAACCTTCCAGTTCTTTGGCCTTTTATTTTCACTATGAACCTCCTCCTGCTTTTACTTCCTTCCCTAATCCCCGAAACTACATGGTCCATCACTATGATCTTTTTGTAGCCAACGCCTTCATGCTCTCAATGTCTCCTTCTTCCACCACACTGGACTCAGATCCTCAGCCTCGTCTCACTGTTAAGCATCTGCCTTCTCCCCTTCTCCTTCCTGAGTTGCTGAGCACTGTTGGAAGAAATGACACAAGTGGATGGATTGCTGCCACCCCGAATTTATGGTCCCCAAGCTCATTGGGCCTTATTGCCAGAGCAAACATTCCACATCTTACTCTGGTCAAGCCACCTTCCTAATTGCTGCTCCCCCTCTCGTAGCAAATAACCTGGTTGACTTTTCAGAGAGAAAACTGAGGCTCTCAGATAAGCACTTGAAAACTCTCCTTCCAAAACCACACACTTGAGCATCTATATCTAAATCCAGCTGTACCTCCTGGGATCCTGTGCCAAACCGACAGACATCTTTCTCCATTCCAGGGAAAGTCCTCCATCTCTTTCCCAGCTGATCTTCACCTCATTCCTCCAGAAATGTTTTCTCTCCTGGATATTTAATCTCTAAAAGGTCAAAGGAAAGTTGCCCCTATGTCTTCTTCTAGCACCTGTGCCCATGTCCCTTTATCCTCACAAATTCTCCTGAAGAGTACTCTACCATCACTGCCCTCACCTCCCCAATTCCCATCCAGTCCTCCATCCATGACAATCCACAGCCCTTCACTGCTCTACTGAATCCATCTTGGTTGAAGTTACCAATCACTGCCTAACTGCAAACTGCCGGATTGCCAGTGATTCTCAGTCATTGACTTGGTTAACTCCCTTGTGACATCTCGATAATACTCTGGCTTCTTCTTCTAACTCTCCCTATCACTGGCTCCTGAGATGTGACTCCTCACGGAGCTCCCTGACCCACTCTGACATTTCCTTCTTGCTGATATATATGCACATTTACATATTTCCTTCTTGGTTATGTGAGTATTTCCTTCTTGGAGATATATTTATATACTAGATTCTTCATATCTGTCTCTCCTGAAATGCCAAGTTTCCCAATTTGATTTTTTTTTAGCTATTAATACGTTCTGAATAATTTCATCTGCTCCAGGATTCATGCTGATGATTCTTTTATTGAGGATGATTTCCAATTATGAAATTCCAACCTGAAGTGTGCAGCCAACATTTCCACTTAACTGATGCACCCAGAAAGGAATTTAATACCTTCCCCCCAAAGAGGCTTTCCTCCTGTGCTCCTTACTTGGTAAATGTATGACTAGACACCTAAAATCCTGGATATAATGTTGACCTCTCTGTCCTGCACTGTAACAGCAAAGGAGCCCTCAAGAGCTGTTTATGTCTCCTCTCCATCTCCTCTGCCTCTGCCTGAGTTCAGGCATTCAGTGTCTCTCCTATGGATTGCTGTCATCATCTCCTGACTGGTTTCCTGACTCCAATATTAGATCCTTCTAATATATTCATCATGTCAAAGTAATCTTTCTAAAACAAAAAACCTATCAGTGTATTCCTACCATTTATTAAGTACTTACTATATGTCAGGTATCCTGCTAAATTATTTACATTTATTGTTATATTGTAGCCTCACAGCAACCCTATGAAGAAAATACTGATATTCACAATTTCAGAGGAAAAAAAATACCATGAAACTACTACATGGGCAAATTAACAATTAAACCAAAGCCCATGTGCTTAATGTCCATCCACTAATATGCTTCTCCATGGCTCAGAGAATAAATCCAAACTCCTTAGCATGCCATGTCCCCAGAAACCCACCTCATACCCTAGTTTCTCACTGTCTACATGAAATGTTAACCCCTCCCTCCCCTTCCCTCCCCTCCCCTCTCTTCACACCTGAAGAAGCACCTGTTCTTCCTTCTGCAGCCCCACTAAACTCTGTGGAGACTTCTCACAGAGCACTGGTCCAGCTTTATCTCATTTGTTAATCTTCTTCCCACAGTACTGTGTGTGAGCATCTTGAGATCTTTGTCTCCAAGACCTAACACCATCTTTGGCCTATAGTATGTGGGTTGGGAAACTATAACCTGTGGCCCAAATCTGGCTTCCCAATTGTTTTTGCAAATAAAGTTTTATTGGAACAATTCTACTTCTAGTCATTTGCCTACTATCTATGGCTACTTTCATACTACAATGTCAGAGTTGAATAGTTGCAACCAAGACTATATGGCCCATGATCCTAAAATACTTACTATCTGGCCCACTACAGAAAAAGTTTGTCAGCCTCTGACATAGTAGATGCATAATTAATGTTAGGCAAATGAAAGAGTGCATGCAAGATTGGCTGAATGAATCTCTGAATGATTGAATCATTCTTAAGAATAGTACCTTTAGGCAATGGAAAGTAAGAAATAAGAAAATTTAGATTTAAGCAAGTGTTTCCTGGCAATTAGCAATGATCTTGTTTTAACCATACCTCCCTGAGATGAATAGAATAAATGGTATTTCTCCTTTCTATCTATCTATCTATCTATCTATCTATCTATCTATCTATCTATCT